>NW_028123960.1:0-1200000 GCF_965194805.1 Balaenoptera borealis
CTGGAGAAGTGTACGGTGAGTCCTGAAACGTCTAAAAAGCAAAGCTTAGGGAGCATAGGGCACTTCCACTCATGGGGGTATAAATTGGGAAAATGAAAAATCAGCAAGACACAAGCACCCCAAAGTTTAGGGCTGCTCTGTTGACAAGGACCTCCACTTCATTCCACCTTCAATATCCCAGGAAAGAGAAAAATGGATAAAGAAGTTGTGGTCCTTATGTACAATGGAATATCACTCAGCCATGAAATCAATGTCATAAGGCTAGTAGCAGCATGATGAGTGGATTTAGGTACGACGATTCTAAGTGAAATAAGTCACACAGAAAAGGACACTTCTCATAAGGTATCACTGATAGAGGGAATGTAAAAACCGTTACACTTGAACTGAATTACAAAACAGAACAGAGTCACACATGCAGAAAACACACTATGGCTGCTTAACGGGAAAGGTGAGGTGGGGTGATACATAAAACAAGGGTTTCAAATTAGCTCAGATACCGTTCCATAAACCCAATATGTAATAGACAAGACCTACTCCTTGCTCAGAGAACTGGACTCAACACGCCCTATTCACCGCACAAGAATATATCTGACTAGTAATAATCTTAAAACCTATGTATTGATATCTCTCTGTTAGTGTGTCAAGTGGGTGTAAAGCGGCATAAACACAGCAGTGAAAAGCAGCTAAACCCCATTATAAAAATAAATTACTTTGAAAAACCCGTGAAACAAAGACAGTGAAAGAGAGCGAAATTCTTACACAATGCGTTCAGGGGCTGTGATGCAACCTGGATTGACCATATCTAGACCCACAGCTGGATGAGACATAAGGGTGGACACTCTTGGGGCTGAGAGGTTTGGTGAGGTTGGGTGAGCAAACGCAGACCCTTTAAAGTAATACTGCGTGGTACCCATCGCATGGGTCCCAAATCTCCAGGTTCAAGGGCATCTTCCTACATCGAAAACATGCATGAGATACCCAGAAGATGGTACACCGTGTGATGGGGAAAGGTTTCTAAAAAGCACCTCATTTCTCATCTGCTTGTGCCCGGGTTCGCCATTCCAGCCACTTTACTAGCAATCTCCCTCCTTGGAGCATCAGCACCTTTAACTTCCTGTTCCGTACAGGTTGCAATTTGTACTGAGGATGAACGGGAATACGTGGAACCAATGAAAGACTAGCTCTTGGTGTTGGGACAGGCACAGGTCACTCTATTTTCCCATCAGGAAGAAAAATTAACCATAGGCTCAGCCTGACCCCCCGGAACCAGAACAGGGCCTGAAGCCATCCTGCGCTTTTGCGGCCAGCTCCCTAAAAAGCGAGTTGTAAAATGGAGGTTCAGGGCACTGCAATTCACAAACCTGCAGACTTATAAATGATAACTCTCATCCACAAATATATTGAGGGAAGGCAAAGAAGAGGATTTGAAATCAAGGCAGAATTGCAGGAAACAGATTTCAGGAGGTAGATTCGAATCGCCTTTAAAGCACATGAAAAGCGGCAAAACGTTGACAATGATGCCCTTGGCCAAAAAGGGCGTATGCGTTTTTTCCTGAATATATTCAGGAAAAAACGCATACGCCCTTTTTGGCCAACCAAGCAACCTGGAAAGGCAAATCAGCGCTACAAAGATGTCTCGCTTCCCATCGGTCAAAAGGGCCATGCTGAAAAAAGTGTCAAAACCAGAAATGCAGGACAGGCCATGGAGAAATGGGAGCCTTGCTACACTGATGGGCGGGATGTAAATTGTCAACAGCCACCCTGGAGAAGTGTACGGTGAGTCCTGAAACGTCTAAAAAGCAAAGCTTAGAGAGCATAGGGCACTTCCACTCATGGGGGCATAAATTGGGAAAATTAAAAATCAGCAAGACACAAGCACCCCAAAGTTTAGGGCTGCTCTGTTGACAAGGACCTCCACTTCATTCCACCTTCAATATCCCAGGAAAGAGAAAAATGGATAAAGAAGTTGTCGTCCTTATGTACAATGGAATATCACTCAGCCGTGAAATCAATGTCATAAGGCTAGTAGCAGCATGATGAGTGGATTTAGGTACGACGACTCTAAGTGAAATAAGTCACACAGCAAAGGACACTTCTCATAAGGTATCACTTATAGAGGGAATGTAAAAACCGTTACACTTGAACTGAATTACAAAACAGAACAGAGTCACACATGCAGAAAACACACTATGGTTGCTTAACGGGAAAGGTGAGGTGGGGTGATACATAAAACAAGGGTTTCAAATTAGCTCAGATACCGTTCCATAAACCCAATATGTAATAGACAAGACCTACTCCTTGCTCAGAGAACTGGACTCAACACGCCCTATTCACCGCACACGAATATATCTGACTAGTAATAATCTTAAAACCTATGTATTGATATGTCTCTGTTAGTGTGTCAAGTGGGTAAAAAGCGGCATAAACACAGCAGTGAAAAGCAGCTAAACCCCATTATAAAAATAAATGACTTTGAAAAACCCATGAAACAAAGACAGTGAAAGAGAGAGAAATTCTTACACAATGCGTTCAGGGGCTGTGATGCAACCTGGATTGACCATATCTAGACCCACAGCTGGATGAGACATAAGGGTGGACACTGTTGCGGCTGAGAGGTTTGGTGAGGTTGGGTGAGCAAACGCAGACCCTTTAAAGTAATACTGCGTGGTACCCATTGCATGGGTCCCAAATCTCCAGGTTGAAGGGCATCTTCCTACATCGAAAACATGCATGAGATACCCAGAAGATGGTACACCGTGTGATGGGGAAAGGTTTCTAAAACGCACCTCATTTCTCATCTGCTTGTGCCCGGGTTCGCCATTCCAGCCACTTAACTAGCAATCTCCCTCCTTGGAGCATCAGCACCTTTAACCTCCTGTTCCGTACAGGTTGCAATTTGTACTGAGGATGAACGGGAAGACGTGGAACCAATGAAAGACTAGCTCTTGGTGTTGGGACAGGCACAGGTCACTCTATTTTCCCATCAGGAAGAAGAATTAACCACAGGCTCAGCCTGCCCCCCGGAACCAGAACAGGGCCTGAAGCCATCCTGCGCTTTTGCGGCCAGCTCCCTAAAAAGCGAGTTGTAAAATGGAGGTTCAGGGCACTGCAATTCACAAACCTGCAGAGTTATAAATGATAACTCTCATCCACAAATATATTGAGGGAAGGCAAAGAAGAGGATTTGAAATCAAGGCAGAATTGCAGGAAAGAGATTTCAGGAGGTAGATTCGAATCGCCTTTAAAGCACATGAAAAGCGGCAAAACGTTGACAATGATGCCCTTGGCCAAAAAGGGCGTATGCGTTTTTTCCTGAATATATTCAGGAAAAAACGCATACGCCCTTTTTGGCCAACCAAGCAACCTGGAAAGGCAAATCAGCGCTACAAAGATGTCTCGCTTCCCATCGGTCAAAAGGGCCATGCTGAAAAAACTGTCAAAACCAGAAATGCAGGACAGGCCATGGAGAAATGGGAGCCTTGCTACACTGATGGGCGGGATGTAAATTGTCAACAGCCACTCTGGAGAAGTGTACGGTGAGTCCTGAAACGTCTAAAAAGCAAAGCTTAGGGAGCATAGGGCACTTCCACTCATGGGGGTATAAATTGGGAAAATTAAAAATCAGCAAGACACAAGCACCCCAAAGTCTAGGGCTGCTCTGTTGACAAGGACCTCCACTTCATTCCACCTTCAATATCCCAGGAAAGAGAAAAATGGATAAAGAAGTTGTGGTCCTTATGTACAATGGAATATCACTCAGCCATGAAATCAATGTCATAAGGCTAGTAGCAGCATGATGAGTGGATTTAGGTACGACGATTCTAAGTGAAATAAGTCACACAGAAAAGGACACTTCTCATAAGGTATCACTGATAGAGGGAATGTAAAAACCGTTACACTTGAACTGAATTACAAAACAGAACAGAGTCACACATGCAGAAAACACACTATGGCTGCTTAACGGGAAAGGTGAGGTGGGGTGATACATAAAACAAGGGTTTCAAATTAGCTCAGATACCGTTCCATAAAACCAATATGTAATAGACAAGACCTACTCCTTGCTCAGAGAACTGGACTCAACACGCCCTATTCACCGCACAAGAATATATCTGACTAGTAATAATCTTAAAACCTATGTATTGATATCTCTCTGTTAGTGTGTCAAGTGGGTGTAAAGCGGCATAAACACAGCAGTGAAAAGCAGCTAAACCCCATTATAAAAATAAATTACTTTGAAAAACCCATGAAACAAAGACAGTGAAAGAGAGCGAAATTCTTACACAATGCGTTCAGGGGCTGTGATGCAACCTGGATTGACCATATCTAGACCCACAGCTGGATGAGACATAAGGGTGGACACTCTTGGGGCTGAGAGGTTTGGTGAGGTTGGGTGAGCAAACGCAGACCCTTTAAAGTAATACTGCGTGGTACCCATCGCATGGGTCCCAAATCTCCAGGTTCAAGGGCATCTTCCTACATCGAAAACATGCATGAGATACCCAGAAGATGGTACACCGTGTGATGGGGAAAGGTTTCTAAAACGCACCTCATTTCTCATCTGCTTGTGCCCGGGTTCGCCATTCCAGCCACTTTACTAGCAATCTCCCTCCTTGGAGCATCAGCACCTTTAACTTCCTGTTCCGTACAGGTTGCAATTTGTACTGAGGATGAACGGGAATACGTGGAACCAATGAAAGACTAGCTCTTGGTGTTGGGACAGGCACAGGTCACTCTATTTTCCCATCAGGAAGAAAAATTAACCATAGGCTCAGCCTGCCCCCCGGAACCAGAACAGGGCCTGAAGCCATCCTGCGCTTTTGCGGCCAGCTCCCTAAAAAGCGAGTTGTAAAATGGAGGTTCAGGGCACTGCAATTCACAAACCTGCAGACTTATAAATGATAACTCTCATCCACAAATATATTGAGGGAAGGCAAAGAAGAGGATTTGAAATCAAGGCAGAATTGCAGGAAACAGATTTCAGGAGGTAGATTCGAATCGCCTTTAAAGCACATGAAAAGCGGCAAAACGTTGACAATGATGCCCTTGGCCAAAAAGGGCGTATGCGTTTTTTCCTGAATATATTCAGGAAAAAACGCATACGCCCTTTTTGGCCAACCAAGCAACCTGGAAAGGCAAATCAGCGCTACAAAGATGTCTCGCTTCCCATCGGTCAAAAGGGCCATGCTGAAAAAAGTGTCAAAACCAGAAATGCAGGACAGGCCATGGAGAAATGGGAGCCTTGCTACACTGATGGGCGGGATGTAAATTGTCAACAGCCACTCTGGAGAAGTGTACGGTGAGTCCTGAAACGTCTAAAAAGCAAAGCTTAGAGAGCATAGGGCACTTCCACTCATGGGGGCATAAATTGGGAAAATTAAAAATCAGCAAGACACAAGCACCCCAAAGTTTAGGGCTGCTCTGTTGACAAGGACCTCCACTTCATTCCACCTTCAATATCCCAGGAAAGAGAAAAATGGATAAAGAAGTTGTGGTCCTTATGTACAATGGAATATCACTCAGCCGTGAAATCAATGTCATAAGGCTAGTAGCAGCATGATGAGTGGATTTAGGTACGACGACTCTAAGTGAAATAAGTCACACAGCAAAGGACACTTCTCATAAGGTATCACTTATAGAGGGAATGTAAAAACCGTTACACTTGAACTGAATTACAAAACAGAACAGAGTCACACATGCAGAAAACACACTATGGCTGCTTAACGGGAAAGGTGAGGTGGGGTGATACATAAAACAAGGGTTTCAAATTAGCTCAGATACCGTTCCATAAACCCAATATGTAATAGACAAGACCTACTCCTTGCTCAGAGAACTGGACTCAACACGCCCTATTCACCGCACACGAATATATCTGACTAGTAATAATCTTAAAACCTATGTATTGATATGTCTCTGTTAGTGTGTCAAGTGGGTAAAAAGCGGCATAAACACAGCAGTGAAAAGCAGCTAAACCCCATTATAAAAATAAATTACTTTGAAAAACCCATGAAACAAAGACAGTGAAAGAGAGAGAAATTCTTACACAATGCGTTCAGGGGCTGTGATGCAACCTGGATTGACCATATCTAGACCCACAGCTGGATGAGACATAAGGGTGGACACTCTTGGGGCTGAGAGGTTTGGTGAGGTTGGGTGAGCAAACGCAGACCCTTTAAAGTAATACTGCGTGGTACCCATCGCATGGGTCCCAAATCTCCAGGTTCAAGGGCATCTTCCTACATCGAAAACATGCATGAGATACCCAGAAGATGGTACACCGTGTGATGGGGAAAGGTTTCTGAAACGCACCTCATTTCTCATCTGCTTGTGCCCGGGTTCGCCATTCCAGCCACTTAACTAGCAATCTCCCTCCTTGGAGCATCAGCACCTTTAACCTCCTGTTCCGTACAGGTTGCAATTTGTACTGAGGATGAACGGGAAGACGTGGAACCAATGAAAGACTAGCTCTTGGTGTTGGGACAGGCACAGGTCACTCTATTTTCCCATCAGGAAGAAGAATTAACCACAGGCTCAGCCTGCCCCCCGGAACCAGAACAGGGCCTGAAGCCATCCTGCGCTTTTGCGGCCAGCTCCCTAAAAAGCGAGTTGTAAAATGGAGGTTCAGGGCACTGCAATTCACAAACCTGCAGAGTTATAAATGATAACTCTCATCCACAAATATATTGAGGGAAGGCAAAGAAGAGGATTTGAAATCAAGGCAGAATTGCAGGAAAGAGATTTCAGGAGGTAGATTCGAATCGCCTTTAAAGCACATGAAAAGCGGCAAAACGTTGACAATGATGCCCTTGGCCAAAAAGGGCGTATGCGTTTTTTCCTGAATATATTCAGGAAAAAACGCATACGCCCTTTTTGGCCAACCAAGCAACCTGGAAAGGCAAATCAGCGCTACAAAGATGTCTCGCTTCCCATCGGTCAAAAGGGCCATGCTGAAAAAAGTGTCAAAACCAGAAATGCAGGACAGGCCATGGAGAAATGGGAGCCTTGCTACACTGATGGGCGGGATGTAAATTGTCAACAGCCACTCTGGAGAAGTGTACGGTGAGTCCTGAAACGTCTAAAAAGCAAAGCTTAGGGAGCATAGGGCACTTCCACTCATGGGGGTATAAATTGGGAAAATTAAAAATCAGCAAGACACAAGCACCCCAAAGTTTAGGGCTGCTCTGTTGACAAGGACCTCCACTTCATTCCACCTTCAATATCCCAGGAAAGAGAAAAATGGATAAAGAAGTTGTGGCCCTTATGTACAATGGAATATCACTCAGCCATGAAATCAATGTCATAAGGCTAGTAGCAGCATGATGAGTGGATTTAGGTACGACGATTCTAAGTGAAATAAGTCACACAGAAAAGGACACTTCTCATAAGGTATCACTGATAGAGGGAATGTAAAAACCGTTACACTTGAACTGAATTACAAAACAGAACAGAGTCACACATGCAGAAAACACACTATGGCTGCTTAACGGGAAAGGTGAGGTGGGGTGATACATAAAACAAGGGTTTCAAATTAGCTCAGATACCGTTCCATAAACCCAATATGTAATAGACAAGACCTACTCCTTGCTCAGAGAACTGGACTCAACACGCCCTATTCACCGCACCAGAATATATCTGACTAGTAATAATCTTAAAACCTATGTATTGATATCTCTCTGTTAGTGTGTCAAGTGGGTGTAAAGCGGCATAAACACAGCAGTGAAAAGCAGCTAAACCCCATTATAAAAATAAATTACTTTGAAAAACCCATGAAACAAAGACAGTGAAAGAGAGCGAAATTCTTACACAATGCGTTCAGGGGCTGTGATGCAACCTGGATTGACCATATCTAGACCCACAGCTGGATGAGACATAAGGGTGGACACTCTTGGGGCTGAGAGGTTTGGTGAGGTTGGGTGAGCAAACGCAGACCCTTTAAAGTAATACTGCGTGGTACCCATCGCATGGGTCCCAAATCTCCAGGTTCAAGGGCATCTTCCTACATCGAAAACATGCATGAGATACCCAGAAGATGGTACACCGTGTGATGGGGAAAGGTTTCTGAAACGCACCTCATTTCTCATCTGCTTGTGCCCGGGTTCGCCATTCCAGCCACTTAACTAGCAATCTCCCTCCTTGGAGCATCAGCACCTTTAACCTCCTGTTCCGTACAGGTTGCAATTTGTACTGAGGATGAACGGGAAGACGTGGAACCAATGAAAGACTAGCTCTTGGTGTTGGGACAGGCACAGGTCACTCTATTTTCCCATCAGGAAGAAGAATTAACCACAGGCTCAGCCTGCCCCCCGGAACCAGAACAGGGCCTGAAGCCATCCTGCGCTTTTGCGGCCAGCTCCCTAAAAAGCGAGTTGTAAAATGGAGGTTCAGGGCACTGCAATTCACAAACCTGCAGAGTTATAAATGATAACTCTCATCCACAAATATATTGAGGGAAGGCAAAGAAGAGGATTTGAAATCAAGGCAGAATTGCAGGAAAGAGATTTCAGGAGGTAGATTCGAATCGCCTTTAAAGCACATGAAAAGCGGCAAAACGTTGACAATGATGCCCTTGGCCAAAAAGGGCGTATGCGTTTTTTCCTGAATATATTCAGGAAAAAACGCATACGCCCTTTTTGGCCAACCAAGCAACCTGGAAAGGCAAATCAGCGCTACAAAGATGTCTCGCTTCCCATCGGTCAAAAGGGCCATGCTGAAAAAAGTGTCAAAACCAGAAATGCAGGACAGGCCATGGAGAAATGGGAGCCTTGCTACACTGATGGGCGGGATGTAAATTGTCAACAGCCACTCTGGAGAAGTGTACGGTGAGTCCTGAAACGTCTAAAAAGCAAAGCTTAGGGAGCATAGGGCACTTCCACTCATGGGGGTATAAATTGGGAAAATTAAAAATCAGCAAGACACAAGCACCCCAAAGTTTAGGGCTGCTCTGTTGACAAGGACCTCCACTTCATTCCACCTTCAATATCCCAGGAAAGAGAAAAATGGATAAAGAAGTTGTGGCCCTTATGTACAATGGAATATCACTCAGCCATGAAATCAATGTCATAAGGCTAGTAGCAGCATGATGAGTGGATTTAGGTACGACGATTCTAAGTGAAATAAGTCACACAGAAAAGGACACTTCTCATAAGGTATCACTGATAGAGGGAATGTAAAAACCGTTACACTTGAACTGAATTACAAAACAGAACAGAGTCACACATGCAGAAAACACACTATGGCTGCTTAACGGGAAAGGTGAGGTGGGGTGATACATAAAACAAGGGTTTCAAATTAGCTCAGATACCGTTCCATAAACCCAATATGTAATAGACAAGACCTACTCCTTGCTCAGAGAACTGGACTCAACACGCCCTATTCACCGCACCAGAATATATCTGACTAGTAATAATCTTAAAACCTATGTATTGATATCTCTCTGTTAGTGTGTCAAGTGGGTGTAAAGCGGCATAAACACAGCAGTGAAAAGCAGCTAAACCCCATTATAAAAATAAATTACTTTGAAAAACCCATGAAACAAAGACAGTGAAAGAGAGCGAAATTCTTACACAATGCGTTCAGGGGCTGTGATGCAACCTGGATTGACCATATCTAGACCCACAGCTGGATGAGACATAAGGGTGGACACTCTTGGGGCTGAGAGGTTTGGTGAGGTTGGGTGAGCAAACGCAGACCCTTTAAAGTAATACTGCGTGGTACCCATCGCATGGGTCCCAAATCTCCAGGTTCAAGGGCATCTTCCTACATCGAAAACATGCATGAGATACCCAGAAGATGGTACACCGTGTGATGGGGAAAGGTTTCTGAAACGCACCTCATTTCTCATCTGCTTGTGCCCGGGTTCGCCATTCCAGCCACTTAACTAGCAATCTCCCTCCTTGGAGCATCAGCACCTTTAACCTCCTGTTCCGTACAGGTTGCAATTTGTACTGAGGATGAACGGGAAGACGTGGAACCAATGAAAGACTAGCTCTTGGTGTTGGGACAGGCACAGGTCACTCTATTTTCCCATCAGGAAAAAGAATTAACCACAGGCTCAGCCTGCCCCCCGGAACCAGAACAGGGCCTGAAGCCATCCTGCGCTTTTGCGGCCAGCTCCCTAAAAAGCGAGTTGTAAAATGGAGGTTCAGGGCACTGCAATTCACAAACCTGCAGAGTTATAAATGATAACTCTCATCCACAAATATATTGAGGGAAGGCAAAGAAGAGGATTTGAAATCAAGGCAGAATTGCAGGAAAGAGATTTCAGGAGGTAGATTCGAATCGCCTTTAAAGCACATGAAAAGCGGCAAAACGTTGACAATGATGCCCTTGGCCAAAAAGGGCGTATGCGTTTTTTCCTGAATATATTCAGGAAAAAACGCATACGCCCTTTTTGGCCAACCAAGCAACCTGGAAAGGCAAATCAGCGCTACAAAGATGTCTCGCTTCCCATCGGTCAAAAGGGCCATGCTGAAAAAACTGTCAAAACCAGAAATGCAGGACAGGCCATGGAGAAATGGGAGCCTTGCTACACTGATGGGCGGGATGTAAATTGTCAACAGCCACTCTGGAGAAGTGTACGGTGAGTCCTGAAACGTCTAAAAAGCAAAGCTTAGGGAGCATAGGGCACTTCCACTCATGGGGGTATAAATTGGGAAAATTAAAAATCAGCAAGACACAAGCACCCCAAAGTTTAGGGCTGCTCTGTTGACAAGGACCTCCACTTCATTCCACCTTCAATATCCCAGGAAAGAGAAAAATGGATAAAGAAGTTGTGGTCCTTATGTACAATGGAATATCACTCAGCCATGAAATCAATGTCATAAGGCTAGTAGCAGCATGATGAGTGGATTTAGGTACGACGATTCTAAGTGAAATAAGTCACACAGAAAAGGACACTTCTCATAAGGTATCACTGATAGAGGGAATGTAAAAACCGTTACACTTGAACTGAATTACAAAACAGAACAGAGTCACACATGCAGAAAACACACTATGGCTGCTTAACGGGAAAGGTGAGGTGGGGTGATACATAAAACAAGGGTTTCAAATTAGCTCAGATACCGTTCCATAAACCCAATATGTAATAGACAAGACCTACTCCTTGCTCAGAGAACTGGACTCAACACGCCCTATTCACCGCACCAGAATATATCTGACTAGTAATAATCTTAAAACCTATGTATTGATATCTCTCTGTTAGTGTGTCAAGTGGGTGTAAAGCGGCATAAACACAGCAGTGAAAAGCAGCTAAACCCCATTATAAAAATAAATTACTTTGAAAAACCCATGAAACAAAGACAGTGAAAGAGAGCGAAATTCTTACACAATGCGTTCAGGGGCTGTGATGCAACCTGGATTGACCATATCTAGACCCACAGCTGGATGAGACATAAGGGTGGACACTCTTGGGGCTGAGAGGTTTGGTGAGGTTGGGTGAGCAAACGCAGACCCTTTAAAGTAATACTGCGTGGTACCCATCGCATGGGTCCCAAATCTCCAGGTTCAAGGGCATCTTCCTACATCGAAAACATGCATGAGATACCCAGAAGATGGTACACCGTGTGATGGGGAAAGGTTTCTGAAACGCACCTCATTTCTCATCTGCTTGTGCCCGGGTTCGCCATTCCAGCCACTTAACTAGCAATCTCCCTCCTTGGAGCATCAGCACCTTTAACCTCCTGTTCCGTACAGGTTGCAATTTGTACTGAGGATGAACGGGAAGACGTGGAACCAATGAAAGACTAGCTCTTGGTGTTGGGACAGGCACAGGTCACTCTATTTTCCCATCAGGAAGAAGAATTAACCACAGGCTCAGCCTGCCCCCCGGAACCAGAACAGGGCCTGAAGCCATCCTGCGCTTTTGCGGCCAGCTCCCTAAAAAGCGAGTTGTAAAATGGAGGTTCAGGGCACTGCAATTCACAAACCTGCAGAGTTATAAATGATAACTCTCATCCACAAATATATTGAGGGAAGGCAAAGAAGAGGATTTGAAATCAAGGCAGAATTGCAGGAAAGAGATTTCAGGAGGTAGATTCGAATCGCCTTTAAAGCACATGAAAAGCGGCAAAACGTTGACAATGATGCCCTTGGCCAAAAAGGGCGTATGCGTTTTTTCCTGAATATATTCAGGAAAAAACGCATACGCCCTTTTTGGCCAACCAAGCAACCTGGAAAGGCAAATCAGCGCTACAAAGATGTCTCGCTTCCCATCGGTCAAAAGGGCCATGCTGAAAAAAGTGTCAAAACCAGAAACGCAGGACAGGCCATGGAGAAATGGGAGCCTTGCTACACTGATGGGCGGGATGTAAATTGTCAACAGCCACTCTGGAGAAGCGTACGGTGAGTCCTGAAACGTCTAAAAAGCAAAGCTTAGAGAGCATAGGGCACTTCCACTCATGGGGGTATAAATTGGGAAAATGAAAAATCAGCAAGACACAAGCACCCCAAAGTTTAGGGCTGCTCTGTTGACAAGGACCTCCACTTCATTCCACCTTCAATATCCCAGGAAAGAGAAAAATGGATAAAGAAGTTGTGGTCCTTATGTACAATGGAATATCACTCAGCCGTGAAATCAATGTCATAAGGCTAGTAGCAGCATGATGAGTGGATTTAGGTACGACGACTCTAAGTGAAATAAGTCACACAGAAAAGGACACTTCTCATAAGGTATCACTTATAGAGGGAATGTAAAAACCGTTACACTTGAACTGAATTACAAAACAGAACAGAGTCACACATGCAGAAAACACACTATGGCTGCTTCACGGGAAAGGTGAGGTGGGGTGATACATAAAACAAGGGTTTCAAATTAGCTCAGATACCGTTCCATAAACCCAATATGTAATAGACAAGACCTACTCCTTGCTCAGAGAACTGGACTCAACACGCCCTATTCACCGCACAAGAATATATCTGACTAGTAATAATCTTAAAACCTATGTATTGATATCTCTCTGTTAGTGTGTCAAGTGGGTGTAAAGCGGCATAAACACAGCAGTGAAAAGCAGCTAAACCCCATTATAAAAATAAATTACTTTGAAAAACCCATGAAACAAAGACAGTGAAAGAGATCGAAATTCTTACACAATGCGTTCAGGGGCTGTGATGCAACCTGGATTGACCATATCTAGACCCACAGCTGGATGAGACATAACGGTGGACACTCTTGGGGCTGAGAGGTTTGGTGAGGTTGGGTGAGCAAACGCAGACCCTTTAAAGTAATACTGCGTGGTACCGATCGCATGGGTCCCAAATCTCCAGGTTCAAGGGCATCTTCCTACATCGAAAACATGCATGAGATACCCAGAAGATGGTACACCGTGTGATGGGGAAAGGTTTCTGAAACGCACCTCATTTCTCATCTGTTTGTGCCCGGGTTCGCCATTCCAGCCACTTAACTATCAATCTCCCTCCTTGGAGCATCAGCACCTTTAACCTCCTGTTCCGTACAGGTTGCAATTTGTCCTGAGGATGAACGGGAAGACGTGGAACCAATGAAAGACTAGCTCTTGGTGTTGGGACAGGCACAGGTCACTCTATTTTCCCATCAGGAAGAAGAATTAACCACAGGCTCAGCCTGCCCCCCGGAACCAGAACAGGGCCTGAAGCCATCCTGCGCTTTTGCGGCCAGCTCCCTAAAAAGCGAGTTGTAAAATGGAGGTTCAGGGCACTGCAATTCACAAACCTGCAGAGTTATAAATGATAACTCTCATCCACAAATATATTGAGGGAAGGCAAAGAAGAGGATTTGAAATCAAGGCAGAATTGCAGGAAACAGTTTTCAGGAGGTAGATTCGAATCGCCTTTAAAGCACATGAAAAGCGGCAAAACGTTGACAATGATGCCCTTGGCCAAAAAGGGCGTATGCGTTTTTTCCTGAATATATTCAGGAAAAAACGCATACGCCCTTTTTGGCCAACCAAGCAACCTGGAAAGGCAAATCAGCGCTACAAAGATGTCTCGCTTCCCATCGGTTAAAAAGGCCATGCTGAAAAAAGTGTCAAAACCAGAAACGCAGGACAGGCCATGGAGAAATGGGAGCCTTGCTACACTGATGGGCGGGATGTAAATTGTCAACAGCCACTCTGGAGAAGCGTACGGTGAGTCCTGAAACGTCTAAAAAGCAAAGCTTAGAGAGCATAGGGCACTTCCACTCATGGGGGTATAAATTGGGAAAATGAAAAATCAGCAAGACACAAGCACCCCAAAGTTTAGGGCTGCTCTGTTGACAAGGACCTCCACTTCATTCCACCTTCAATATCCCAGGAAAGAGAAAAATGGATAAAGAAGTTGTGGTCCTTATGTACAATGGAATATCACTCAGCCGTGAAATCAATGTCATAAGGCTAGTAGCAGCATGATGAGTGGATTTAGGTACGACGACTCTAAGTGAAATAAGTCACACAGAAAAGGACACTTCTCATAAGGTATCACTGAGAGAGGGAATGTAAAAACCGTTACACTTGAACTGAATTACAAAACAGAACAGAGTCACACATGCAGAAAACACACTATGGCTGCTTCACGGGAAAGGTGAGGTGGGGTGATACATAAAACAAGGGTTTCAAATTAGCTCAGATACCGTTCCATAAAACCAATATGTAATAGACAAGACCTACTCCTTGCTCAGAGAACTGGACTCAACACGCCCTATTCACCGCACAAGAATATATCTGACTAGTAATAATCTTAAAACCTATGTATTGATATCTCTCTGTTAGTGTGTCAAGTGGGTGTAAAGCGGCATAAACACAGCAGTGAAAAGCAGCTAAACCCCATTATAAAAATAAATTACTTTGAAAAACCCATGAAACAAAGACAGTGAAAGAGATAGAAATTCTTACACAATGCGTTCACGGGCTGTGACGCAACCTAGATTGACCATATCTAGACCCACAGCTGGATGAGACATAAGGGTGGACACTCTTGGGGCTGAGAGGTTTGGTGAGGTTGGGTGAGCAAACGCAGACCCTTTAAAGTAATACTGCATGGTACCCATCGCATGGGTCCCAAATCTCCAGGTTCAAGGGCATCTTCCTACATCGAAAACATGCATGAGAAACACAGAAGATGGTACACCGTGTGATGTGGAAAGGTTTGTAAAACGCACCTCATTTCTCATCTCCTTGTGCCCGAGTTCGCTATTCCAGCCGCTTTACTAGCAATCTCCCTACTTGGAGCATCAGCACCTTTAACCTCCTGTTCCGTACAGGTTGCAATTTGTCCTGAGGATGAACGGGAAGACGTGGAACCAATGAGAGACTAGCTCTTGGTGTTGGGACAGGCACAGGTCACTCTATTTTCCCATCAGGAAATAGAATTAACCACAGGCTCAGCCTGCCACCCGGAACCAGAACAGGGCCTGAAGCCATCCTGCGCTATTGCGGCCAGCTCCCTAAAAAGCGAGTTGTAAAATGGAGGTTCAGGGCACTGCAATTCACAAACCTGCAGACTTATAAATGATAACTCTCGTCCACAAATATATTGAGGGAAGGCAAAGAAGAGGATTTGAAATCAAGGCAGAATTGCAGGAAACAGATTTCAGGAGGTAGATTCGAATCGCCTTTAAAGCACATGAAAAGTGGCAAAACGTTGACAATGATGCCCTTGGCCAAAAAGGGCGTATGCGTTTTTTCCTGAATATATTCAGGAAAAAACGCATACGCCCTTTTTGTCCAACCAAGCAACCTGGAAAGGCAAATCAGCGCTACAAAGATGTCTCGCTTCCCATCGGTTAAAAAGGCCATGCTGAAAAAAGTGTCAAAACCAGAAATGCAGGACAGGCCAAAGAGAAATGGGAGCCTTGCTACACTGATGGGCGGGATGTAAATTGCCAACAGCCACTCTGGAGAAGCGTACGGTGAGTCCTGAAACATCTAAAAAACAAAGCTTAGAGAGCATACGGCACTTTCACTCATGGGGTTATAAATTGGGAAAATTAAAAATCAGCAAGACACAAGCACCCCAAAGTTGAGGGCTGCTCTGTTGACAAGGACCTCCACTTCATTCCACCTTCAATATCCCAGGAAAGAGAAAAATGGATAAAGAAGTTGTGGTCCTTATGTACAATGGAATATCACTCAGCCATGAAATCAATGTCATAAGGCTAGTAGCAGCATGATGAGTGGATTTAGGTACGACGATTCTAAGTGAAATAAGTCACACAGAAAAGGACACTTCTCATAAGGTATCACTTATAGAGGGAATGTAAAAACCGTTACACTTGAACTGAATTACAAAACAGAACAGAGTCACACATGCAGAAAACACACTATGGCTGCTTAACGGGAAAGGTGAGGTGGGGTGATACATAAAACAAGGGTTTCAAATTAGCTCAGATACCGTTCCATAAACCCAATATGTAATAGACAAGACCTACTCCTTGCTCAGATAACTGGACTCAACACGCCCTATTCACCGCACAAGAATATATCTGACTAGTAATAATCTTAAAACCTATGTATTGATATCTCTCTGTTAGTGTGTCAAGTGGGTAAAAAGCGGCATAAACACAGCAGTGAAAAGCAGCTAAAACCCATTATAAAAATAAATTACTTTGAAAAACCCATGAAACAAAGACAGTGAAAGAGAGAGAAATTCTTACACAATGCGTTCAGGGGCTGTGATGCAACCTGGATTGACCATATCTAGACGCACAGCTGGATGAGACATAAGGGTGGACACTGTTGCGGCTGAGAGGTTTGGTGAGGTTGGGTGAGCAAACGCAGACCCTTTAAAGTAATACTGCGTGGTACCCATCGCATGGGTCCCATATCTCCTGGTTCAAGGGCATCTTCCTACATCGAAAACATGCATGAGAAACCCAGAAGATGGTACACCGTGTGATGGGGAAAGGTTTCTAAAACGCACCTCATTTCTCATCTCCTTGTGCCCGGATTCGCTATTCCAGCCCTTTACTAGCAATCTCCCTACTTGGAGCATCATCACCTTTAACCTCGTGTTCCGTACAGGTTGCAATTTGTCCTGAGGATGAACGGGAAGACGTGGAACCAATGAGAGACTAGCTCTTGGTGTTGGGACAGGCACAGGTCACTCTATTTTCCCATCAGGAAGAAGAATTAACCACAGGCTCAGCCTGCCCCCCGGATCAAGAACAGGGCCTGAAGCCATCATGCGCTTTTGCGGCCATCTCCCAAAAACGCGAGTTGTAAAATGGAGGTTCAGGGCACTGCAATTCACTAACCTGCAGACTTATAAATGATAACTCTCGTCCACAAATATATTGAGGGAAGGCAAAGAAGAGGATTTGAAATCAAGGCAGAATTGCAGGAAACAGATTTCAGGAGGTAGATTCGAATCACCTTTAAAGCACATGAAAAGCGGCAAAACGTTGACAATGATGCCCTTGGCCAAAAAGGGCGTATGCGTTTTTTCCTGAATATATTCAGGAAAAAACGCATACGCCCTTTTTGGCCAACCAAGCAACCTGGAAAGGCAAATCAGCGCTACAAAGAAGTCTCGCTTCCCATCGGTTAAAAGGGCCATGCTGAAAAAAGTGTCAAAACCAGAAATGCAGGACAGGCCATGGAGAAATGAGAGCCTTGCTACACTGATGGGCGGGATGTAAATTGCCAACAGCCACTCTGGAGAAGAGTACGGTGTGTCCTGAAACATCTAAAAAACAAAGCTTAGAGAGCATAGGGCACATCCACTCATGGGGGTATAAATTGGGAAAATGAAAAATCAGCAAGACACAAGCACCCCAAAGTTTAGGGCTGCTCTGTTGACAAGGACCTCCACTTCATTCCACCTTCAATATCCCAGGAAAGAGAAAAATGGATAAAGAAGTTGTGGTCCTTATGTACAATGGAATATCACTCAGCCATGAAATCAATGTCATAAGGCTAGTAGCAGCATGATGAGTGGATTTAGGTATGACGATTCTAAGTGAAATAAGTCACACAGAAAAGGACACTTCTCATAAGGTATCACTGATAGAGGGAATGTAAAAACCGTTACACTTGAACTGAATTACAAAACAGAACAGAGTCACACATGCAGAAAACACACTATGGCTGCTTCACGGGAAAGGTGAGGTGGGGTGATACATAAAACAAGGGTTTCAAATTAGCTCAGATACCGTTCCATAAAACCAATATGTAATAGACAAGACCTACTCCTTGCTCAGAGAACTGGACTCAACACGCCCTATTCACCGCACAAGAATATATCTGACTAGTAATAATCTTAAAACCTATGTATTGATATCTCTCTGTTAGTGTGTCAAGTGGGTGTAAAGCGGCATAAACACAGCAGTGAAAAGCAGCTAAACCCCATTATAAAAATAAATTACTTTGAAAAACCCATGAAACAAAGACAGTGAAAGAGATAGAAATTCTTACACAATGCGTTCACGGGCTGTGATGCAACCTGGATTGACCATATCTAGACCCACAGCTGGATGAGACATAAGGGTGGACACTCTTGGGGCTGAGAGGTTTGGTGGGGTTGGGTGACCAAACGCAGACCCTTTAAAGTAATACTGCATGGTACCCATCGCATGGGTCCCAAATCTCCAGGTTCAAGGGCATCTTCCTACATCGAAAACATGCATGAGAAACCCAGAAGATGGTACACCGTGTGATGTGGAAAGGTTTGTAAAACGCACCTCATTTCTCATCTCCTTGTGCCCGGGTTCGCTATTCCAGCCACTTTACTAGCAATCTCCCTCCTTGGAGCATCAGCACCTTTAACCTCCTGTTCCGTACAGGTTGCAATTTGTCCTGAGGATGAACAGGAAGACGTGGAACCAATGAGAGACTAGCTCTTGGTGTTGGGAAAGGCACAGGTCACTCTATTTTCCCATCAGGAAGAAGAATTAACCACAGGCTCAGCCTGCCACCCGGAACCAGAACAGGGCCTGAAGCCATCCTGCGCTATTGCGGCCAGCTCCCTAAAAATCGAGTTGTAAAATGGAGGTTCAGGGCACTGCAATTCACAAACCTGCAGACTTATAAATGATAACTCTCGTCCACAAATATATTGAGGGAAGGCAAAGAAGAGGATTTGAAATCAAGGCAGAATTGCAGGAAACAGATTTCAGGAGGTAGATTCGAATCGCCTTTAAAGCACATGAAAAGCGGCAAAATGTTGACAATGATGCCCTTGGCCAAAAAGGGCGTATGCGTTTTTTCCTGAATATATTCAGGAAAAAACGCATACGCCCTTTTTGGCCAACGAAGCAACCTGGAAAGGCAAATCAGCGCTACAAAGATGTCTCGCTTCCCATCGGTTAAAAAGGCCATGCTGAAAAAAGTGTCAAAACCAGAAATGCAGGACAGGCCATGGAGAAATGGGAGCCTTGCTACACTGATGGGCGGGATGTAAATTGCCAACAGCCACTCTGGAGAAGCGTACGGTGAGTCCTGAAACATCTAAAAAACAAAGCTTCGAGAGCATACGGCACTTCCACTCATGGGGTTATAAATTGGGAAAATTAAAAATCAGCAAGACACAAGCACCCCAAAGTTTAGGGCTGCTCTGTTGACAAGGACCTCCACTTCATTCCACCTTCAATATCCCAGGAAAGAGAAAAATGGATAAAGAAGTTGTGGTCCTTATGTACAATGGAATATCACTCAGCCGTGAAATCAATGTCATAAGGCTAGTAGCAGCATGATGAGTGGATTTAGGTATGACGATTCTAAGTGAAATAAATCACACAGAAAAGGACACTTCTCATAAGGTATCACTTATAGAGGGAATGTAAAAACCGTTACACTTGAACTGAATTACAAAACAGAACAGAGTCACACATGCAGAAAACACACTATGGCTGCTTAACGGGAAAGGTGAGGTGGGGTGATACATAAAACAAGGGTTTCAAATTAGCTCAGATACCGTTCCATAAACCCAATATGTAATAGACAAGACCTACTCCTTGCTCAGAGAACTGGACTCAACACGCCCTATTCACCACACAAGAATATATCTGACTAGTAATAATCTTAAAACCTATGTATTGATATCTCTCTGTTAGTGTGTCAAGTGGGTAAAAAGCGGCATAAACACAGCAGTGAAAAGCAGCTAAACCCCATTATAAAAATAAATTACTTTGAAAAACCCATGAAACAAAGACAGTGAAAGAGAGAGAAATTCTTACACAATGCGTTCAGGGGCTGTGATGCAACCTGGATTGACCATATCTAGACCCACAGCTGGATGAGACATAAGGGTGGACACTGTTGCGGCTGAGAGGTTTGGTGAGGTTGGGTGAGCAAACGCAGACCCTTTAAAGTAATACTGCGTGGTACCCATCGCATGGGTCCCAAATCTCCAGGTTCAAGGGCATCTTCCTACATCGTAAACATGCATGAGATACCCAGAAGATGGTACACCGTGTGATGGGGAAAGGTTTCTAAAACGCACCTCATTTCTCATCTGCCTGTGCCCGGGTTCGCCATTCCAGCCACTTTACTAGCAATCTCCCTCCTTGGAGCATCATCACCTTTAACCTCCTGTTCCGTACAGGTTGCAATTTGTCCTGAGGATGATCGGGAAGACGTGGAACCAATGAGAGACTAGCTCTTGGTGTTGGGACAGGCACAGGTCACTCTATTTTCCCATCAGGAAGAAGAATTAACCACAGGCTCAGCCTGCCCCCCGGAACCAGAACAGGGCCTGAAGCCATCCTGCGCTTTTGTGGCATTCTCCCAAAAACGCGAGTTGTAAAATGGAGGTTCAGGGCACTGCAATTCACAAACCTGCAGAGTTATAAATGATAACTCTCGTCCACAAATATATTGAGGGAAGGCAAAGAAGAGGATTTGAAATCAAGGCAGAATTGCAGGAAACAGATTTCAGGAGGTAGATTCGAATCGCCTTTAAAGCACATGAAAAGCAGCAAAACGTTGACAATGATGCCCTTGGCCAAAAAGGGCGTATGCGTTTTTTCCTGAATATATTCAGGAAAAAACGCATACGCCCTTTTTGGCCAACCAAGCAACCTGGAAAGGCAAATCAGCGCTACAAAGAAGTCTCGCTTCCCATCGGTCAAAAGGGCCATGCTGAAAAAAGAGTCAAAACCAGAAATGCAGGACAGGCCATGGAGAAATGGGAGCCTTGCTACACTGATGGGCGGGATGTAAATTGCCAACAGCCACTCTGGAGAAGAGTACGGTGTGTCCTGAAACATCTAAAAAACACAGCTTAGAGAGCATAGGGCACTTCCACTCATGGGGGTATAAACTGAGAAAATGAAAAATCAGCAAGACACAAGTACCCCAAAGTTTAGGGCTGCTCTGTTGACAAGGACCTCCACTTCATTCCACCTTCAATATCCCAGGAAAGAGAAAAATGGATAAAGAAGTTGTGGTCCTTATGTACAATGGAATATCACTCAGCCATGAAATCAATGTCATAAGGCTAGTAGCAGCATGATGAGTGGATTTAGGTACGACAATTCTAAGTGAAATAAGTCACACAGAAAAGGACACTTCTCATAAGGTATCACTGATAGAGGGAATGTAAAAACCGTTACACTTGAACTGAATTACAAAACAGAACAGAGTCACACACGCAGAAAACACACTATGGCTGCTTAACGGGAAAGGTGAGGTGGGGTGATACATAAAACAAGGGTTTCAAATTAGCTCAGATACCGTTCCATAAACCCAATATGTAATAGACAAGACCTACTCCTTGCTCAGAGAACTGGACTCAACACGCCCTATTCACCGCACAAGAATATATCTGACTAGTAATAATCTTAAAACCTATGTATTGATATCTCTCTGTTAGTGTGTCAAGTGGGTAAAAAGCCGCATAAACACAGCAGTGAAAAGCAGCTAAACCCCATTATAAAAATAAATTACTTTGAAAAACCCATGAAACAAAGACAGTGAAAGAGAGAGAAATTCTTACACAATGCGTTCAGGGGCTGTGATGCAACCTGGATTGACCATATCTAGACCCACAGCTGGATGAGACATAAGGGTGGACACTCTTGGGGCTGAGAGGTTTGGTGAGGTTGGGTGAGCAAACGCAGACCCTTTAAAGTAATACTGCATGGTACCCATCGCATGGGTCCCAAATCTCCAGGTTCAAGGGCATCTTCCTACATCGAAAACATGCATGAGAAACCCAGAAGATGGTACACCGTGTGATGGGGAAAGGTTTCTAAAACGCACCTCATTTCTCATCTCCTTGTGCCCGGGTTCGCTATTCCAGCCGCTTTACTAGCAATCTCCCTACGTGGAGCATCATCACCTTTAACCTCCTGTTCCGTACAGGTTGCAATTTGTCCTGAGGATGAACGGGAAGACGTGGAACCAATGAGAGACTAGCTCTTGGTGTTGGGACAGGCACAGGTCACTCTATTTTCCCATCAGGAAGAAGAATTAACCACAGGCTCAGCCTGCCACCCGGAACCAGAACAGGGCCTGAAGCCATCCTGCGCTATTGCGGCCAGCTCCCTAAAAAGCGAGTTGTAAAATGGAGGTTCAGGGCACTGCAATTCACAAACCTGCAGACTTATAAATGATAACTCTCGTCCACAAATATATTGAGGGAAGGCAAAGAAGAGGATTTGAAATCAAGGCAGAATTGCAGGAAACAGATTTCAGGAGGTAGATTCGAATCGCCTTTAAAGCACATGAAAAGCGGCAAAACGTTGACAATGATGCCCTTGGCCAAAAAGGGCGTATGCGTTTTTTCCTGAATATATTCAGGAAAAAACGCATACGCCCTTTTTGGCCAACCAAGCAACCTGGAAAGGCAAATCAGCGCTACAAAGATGTCTCGCTTCCCATCGGTTAAAAAGGCCATGCTGAAAAAAGTGTCAAAACCAGAAATGCAGGACAGGCCATGGAGAAATGGGAGCCTTGCTACACTGATGGGCGGGATGTAAATTGCCAACAGCCACTCTGGAGAAGCGTACGGTGAGTCCTGAAACATCTAAAAAACAAAGCTTTGAGAGCATACGGCACTTCCACTCATGGGGTTATAAATTGGGAAAACTAAAAATCAGCAAGACACAAGCACCCCAAAGTTTAGGGCTGCTCTGTTGACAAGGACCTCCACTTCATTCCACCTTCAATATCCCAGGAAAGAGAAAAATGGATAAAGAAGTTGTGGTCCTTATGTACAATGGAATATCACTCAGCCATGAAATCAATGTCATAAGGCTAGTAGCAGCATGATGAGTGGATTTAGGTACGACGATTCTAAGTGAAATAAGTCACACAGAAAAGGACACTTCTCATAAGGTATCACTAATAGAGGGAATGTAAAAACCGTTACACTTGAACTGAATTACAAAACAGAACAGAGTCACACATGCAGAAAACACACTATGGCTGCTTAACGGGAAAGGTGAGGTGGGGTGATACATAAAACAAGGGTTTCAAATTAGCTCAGATACCGTTCCATAAACCCAATATGTAATAGACAAGACCTACTCCTTGCTCAGAGAACTGGACTCAACACGCCCTATTCACCGCACAAGAATATATCTGACTAGTAATAATCTTAAAACCTATGTATTGATATCTCTCTGTTAGTGTGTCAAGTGGGTAAAAAGCGGCATAAACACAGCAGTGAAAAGCAGCTAAACCCCATTATAAAAATAAATTACTTTGAAAAACCCATGAAACAAAGACAGTGAAAGAGATAGAAATTCTTACACAATGCGTTCACGGGCTGTGATGCAACCTGGATTGACCATATCTAGACCCACAGCTGGATGAGACATAAGGGTGGACACTCTTGGGGCTGAGAGGTTTGGTGAGGTTGGGTGAGCAAACGCAGACCCTTTAAAGTAATACTGCATGGTACCCATCGCATGGGTCCCAAATCTCCAGGTTCAAGGGCATCTTCCTACATCGAAAACATGCATGAGATACCCAGAAGATGGTACACCGTGTGATGGGGAAAGGTTTCTAAAACGCACCTCATTTCTCATCTCCTTGTGCCCGGGTTCGCTATTCCAGCCGCTTTACTAGCAATCTCCCTACTTGGAGCATCATCACCTTTAACCTCCTGTTCCGTACAGGTTGCAATTTGTCCTGAGGATGAACGGGAAGACGTGGAACCAATGAGAGACTAGCTCTTGGTGTTGGGACAGGCACAGGTCACTCTATTTTCCCATCAGGAAGAAGAATTAACCACAGGCTCAGCCTGCCACCCGGAACCAGAACAGGGCCTGAAGCCATCCTGCGCTATTGCGGCCAGCTCCCTAAAAAGCGAGTTGTAAAATGGAGGTTCAGGGCACTGCAATTCACAAACCTGCAGAGTTATAAATGATAACTCTCGTCCACAAATATATTGAGGGAAGGCAAAGAAGAGGATTTGAAATCAAGGCAGAATTGCAGGAAACAGATTTCAGGAGGTAGATTCGAATCGCCTTTAAAGCACATGAAAAGCGGCAAAACGTTGACAATGATGCCCTTGGCCAAAAAGGGCGTATGCGTTTTTTCCTGAATATATTCAGGAAAAAACGCATACGCCCTTTTTGGCCAACCAAGCAACCTGGAAAGGCAAATCAGCGCTACAAAGATGTCTCGCTTCCCATCGGTTAAAAAGGCCATGCTGAAAAAAGTGTCAAAACCAGAAATGCAGGACAGGCCATGGAGAAATGGGAGCCTTGCTACACTGATGGGCGGGATGTAAATTGCCAACAGCCACTCTGGAGAAGCGTACGGTGAGTCCTGAAACATCTAAAAAACAAAGCTTTGAGAGCATACGGCACTTCCACTCATGGGGTTATAAATTGGGAAAACTAAAAATCAGCAAGACACAAGCACCCCAAAGTTTAGGGCTGCTCTGTTGACAAGGACCTCCACTTCATTCCACCTTCAATATCCCAGGAAAGAGAAAAATGGATAAAGAAGTTGTGGTCCTTATGTACAATGGAATATCACTCAGCCATGAAATCAATGTCATAAGGCTAGTAGCAGCATGATGAGTGGATTTAGGTACGACGATTCTAAGTGAAATAAGTCACACAGAAAAGGACACTTCTCATAAGGTATCACTAATAGAGGGAATGTAAAAACCGTTACACTTGAACTGAATTACAAAACAGAACAGAGTCACACATGCAGAAAACACACTATGGCTGCTTAACGGGAAAGGTGAGGTGGGGTGATACATAAAACAAGGGTTTCAAATTAGCTCAGATACCGTTCCATAAACCCAATATGTAATAGACAAGACCTACTCCTTGCTCAGAGAACTGGACTCAACACGCCCTATTCACCGCACAAGAATATATCTGACTAGTAATAATCTTAAAACCTATGTATTGATATCTCTCTGTTAGTGTGTCAAGTGGGTAAAAAGCGGCATAAACACAGCAGTGAAAAGCAGCTAAACCCCATTATAAAAATAAATTACTTTGAAAAACCCATGAAACAAAGACAGTGAAAGAGATAGAAATTCTTACACAATGCGTTCACGGGCTGTGATGCAACCTGGATTGACCATATCTAGACCCACAGCTGGATGAGACATAAGGGTGGACACTCTTGGGGCTGAGAGGTTTGGTGAGGTTGGGTGAGCAAACGCAGACCCTTTAAAGTAATACTGCATGGTACCCATCGCATGGGTCCCAAATCTCCAGGTTCAAGGGCATCTTCCTACATCGAAAACATGCATGAGATACCCAGAAGATGGTACACCGTGTGATGGGGAAAGGTTTCTAAAACGCACCTCATTTCTCATCTCCTTGTGCCCGGGTTCGCTATTCCAGCCGCTTTACTAGCAATCTCCCTACTTGGAGCATCATCACCTTTAACCTCCTGTTCCGTACAGGTTGCAATTTGTCCTGAGGATGAACGGGAAGACGTGGAACCAATGAGAGACTAGCTCTTGGTGTTGGGACAGGCACAGGTCACTCTATTTTCCCATCAGGAAGAAGAATTAACCACAGGCTCAGCCTGCCCCCCGGAACCAGAACAGGGCCTGAAGCCATCCTGCGCTATTGCGGCCAGCTCCCTAAAAAGCGAGTTGTAAAATGGAGGTTCAGGGCACTGCAATTCACAAACCTGCAGAGTTATAAATGATAACTCTCGTCCACAAATATATTGAGGGAAGGCAAAGAAGAGGATTTGAAATCAAGGCAGAATTGCAGGAAACAGATTTCAGGAGGTAGATTCGAATCGCCTTTAAAGCACATGAAAAGCGGCAAAACGTTGACAATGATGCCCTTGGCCAAAAAGGGCGTATGCGTTTTTTCCTGAATATATTCAGGAAAAAACGCATACGCCCTTTTTGGCCAACCAAGCAACCTGGAAAGGCAAATCAGCGCTACAAAGATGTCGCGCTTCCCATCGGTTAAAAAGGCCATGCTGAAAAAAGTGTCAAACCCAGAAATGCAGGACAGGCCATGGAGAAATGGGAGCCTTGCTACACTGATGGGCGGGATGTAAATTGCCAACAGCCACTCTGGAGAAGCGTACGGTGTGTCCTGAAACATCTAAAAAACAAAGCTTCGAGAGCATACGGCACTTCCACTCATGGGGTTATAAATTGGGAAAATTAAAAATCAGCAAGACACAAGCACCCCAAAGTTTAGGACTGCTCTGTTGACAAGGACCTCCACTTCATTCCACCTTCAATATCCCAGGAAAGAGAAAAATGGATAAAGAAGTTGTGGTCCTTATGTACAATGGAATATCACTCAGCCATGAAATCAATGTCATAAGGCTAGTAGCAGCATGATGAGTGGATTTAGGTACGACGATTCTAAGTGAAATAAGTCACACAGAAAAGGACACTTCTCATAAGGTATCACTTATAGAGGGAATGTAACAACCGTTACACTTGAACTGAATTACAAAACAGAACAGAGTCACACATGCAGAAAACACACTATGGCTGCTTAACGGGAAAGGTGAGGTGGGGTGATACATAAAACAAGGGTTTCAAATTAGCTCAGATACCGTTCCATAAACCCAATATGTAATAGACAAGACCTACTCCTTGCTCAGAGAACTGGACTCAACACGCCCTATTCACCGCACAAGAATATATCTGACTAGTAATAATCTTAAAACCTATGTATTGATATCTCTCTGTTAGTGTGTCAAGTGGGTAAAAAGCGGCATAAACACAGCAGGGAAAAGCAGCTAAACCCCATTATAAAAATAAATTACTTTGAAAAACCCATGAAACAAAGACAGTGAAAGAGAGAGAAATTCTTACACAATGCGTTCAGGGGCTGTGATGCAACCTGGATTGACCATATCTAGACCCACAGCTGGATGAGACATAAGGGTGGACACTCTTGGGGCTGAGAGGTTTGGTGAGGTTGGGTGAGCAAACGCAGACCCTTTAAAGTTATACTGCATGGTAGCCATCGCATGGGTCCCAAATCTCCAGGTTCAAGGGCATCTTCCTACATCGAAAACATGCATGAGAAACCCAGAATATGGTACACCGTGTGATGGGGAAAGGTTTCTAAAACGCACCTCATTTCTCATCTGCTTGTGCCCGGGTTCGCTATTCCAGCCGCTTTACTAGCAATCTCCCTACTTGGAGCATCATCACCTTTAACCTCCTGTTCTGTACAGGTTGCAATTTGTCCTGAGGATGAACGGGAAGACGTGGAACCAATGAGAGACTAGCTCTTGGTGTTGGGACAGGCACAGGTCACTCTATTTTCCCATCAGGAAGAAGAATTAACCACAGGCTCAGCCTGCCCCCCGGATCAAGAACAGGGCCTGAAGCCATCCTGCGCTTTTGCGGCCATCTCCCAAAAACGCGAGTTGTAAAATGGAGGTTCAGGGCACTGCAATTCACAAACCTGCAGAGTTATAAATGATAACTCTCGTCCACAAATATATTGAGGGAAGGCAAAGAAGAGGATTTGAAATCAAGGCAGAATTGCAGGAAACAGATTTCAGGAGGTAGATTCAAATCGCCTTTAAAGCACATGAAAAGCGGCAAAACGTTGACAATGATGCCCTTGGCCAAAAAGGGCGTATGCGTTTTTTCCTGAATATATTCAGGAAAAAACGCATACGCCCTTTTTGGCCAACCAAGCAACCTGGAAAGGCAAATCAGCGCTACAAAGAAGTCTCGCTTCCCTTCGGTTAAAAGGGCCATGCTGAAAAAAGTGTCAAAACCAGAAATGCAGGACAGGCCATGGAGAAATGGGAGCCTTGCTACACTGATGGGCGGGATGTAAATTGCCAACAGCCACTCTGGAGAAGAGTACGGTGTGTCCTGAAACATCTAAAAAACACAGCTTAGAGAGCATACGGCACTTCCACTCATGGGGGTATAAACTGAGAAAATGAAAAATCAGCAAGACACAAGCACCCCAAAGTTTAGGGCTGCTCTGTTGACAAGGACCTCCACTTCATTCCACCTTCAATATCCCAGGAAAGAGAAAAATGGATAAAGAAGTTGTGGTCCTTATGTACAATGGAATATCACTCAGCCATGAAATCAATGTCATAAGGCTAGTAGCAGCATGATGAGTGGATTTAGGTACGACAATTCTAAGTGAAATAAGTCACACAGAAAAGGACACTTCTCATAAGGTATCACTGATAGAGGGAATGTAAAAACCGTTACACTTGAACTGAATTACAAAACAGAACAGAGTCACACACGCAGAAAACACACTATGGCTGCTTAACGGGAAAGGTGAGGTGGGGTGATACATAAAACAAGGGTTTCAAATTAGCTCAGATACCGTTCCATAAACCCAATATGTAATACACAAGACCTACTCCTTGCTCAGAGAACTGGACTCAACACGCCCTATTCACCGCACAAGAATATATCTGACTAGTAATAATCTTAAAACCTATGTATTGATATCTCTCTGTTAGTGTGTCAAGTGGGTAAAAAGCCGCATAAACACAGCAGTGAAAAGCAGCTAAACCCCATTATAAAAATAAATTACTTTGAAAAACCCATGAAACAAAGACAGTGAAAGAGAGAGAAATTCTTACACAATGCGTTCAGGGGCTGTGATGCAACCTGGATTGACCATATCTAGACCCACAGCTGGATGAGACATAAGGGTGGACACTCTTGGGGCTGAGAGGTTTGGAGAGGTTGGGTGAGCAAACGCAGACCCTTTAAAGTAATACTGCATGGTACCCATCGCATGGGTCCCAAATCTCCAGGTTCAAGGGCATCTTCCTACATCGAAAACATGCATGAGAAACCCAGAAGATGGTACACCGTGTGATGGGGAAAGGTTTCTAAAACGCACCTCATTTCTCATCTCCTTGTGCCCGGGTTCGCTATTCCAGCCGCTTTACTAGCAATCTCCCTACGTGGAGCATCATCACCTTTAACCTCCTGTTCCGTACAGGTTGCAATTTGTCCTGAGGATGAACGGGAAGACGTGGAACCAATGAGAGACTAGCTCTTGGTGTTGGGACAGGCACAGGTCACTCTATTTTCCCATCAGGAAGAAGAATTAACCACAGGCTCAGCCTGCCACCCGGAACCAGAACAGGGCCTGAAGCCATCCTGCGCTATTGCGGCCAGCTCCCTAAAAAGCGAGTTGTAAAATGGAGGTTCAGGGCACTGCAATTCACAAACCTGCAGACTTATAAATGATAACTCTCGTCCACAAATATATTGAGGGAAGGCAAAGAAGAGGATTTGAAATCAAGGCAGAATTGCAGGAAACAGATTTCAGGAGGTAGATTCGAATCGCCTTTAAAGCACATGAAAAGCGGCAAAACGTTGACAATGATGCCCTTGGCCAAAAAGGGCGTATGCGTTTTTTCCTGAATATATTCAGGAAAAAACGCATACGCCCTTTTTGGCCAACCAAGCAACCTGGAAAGGCAAATCAGCGCTACAAAGATGTCTCGCTTCCCATCGGTTAAAAAGGCCATGCTGAAAAAAGTGTCAAAACCAGAAATGCAGGACAGGCCATGGAGAAATGGGAGCCTTGCTACACTGATGGGCGGGATGTAAATTGCCAACAGCCACTCTGGAGAAGCGTACGGTGAGTCCTGAAACATCTAAAAAACAAAGCTTTGAGAGCATACGGCACTTCCACTCATGGGGGTATAAATTGGGAAAATGAAAAATCAGCAAGACACAAGCACCCCAAAGTTTAGGGCTGCTCTGTTGACAAGGACCTCCACTTCATTCCACCTTCAATATCCCAGGAAAGAGAAAAATGGATAAAGAAGTTGTGGTCCTTATGTACAATGGAATATCACTCTGCCATGAAATCAATGTCATAAGGCTAGTAGCAGCATGATGAGTGGATTTAGGTACGACGATTCTAAGTGAAATAAGTCACACAGAAAAGGACACTTCTCATAAGGTATCACTGATAGAGGGAATGTAAAAACCGTTACACTTGAACAGAATTACAAAACAGAACAGAGTCACACATGCAGAAAACACACTATGGCTGCTTAACGGGAAAGGTGAGGTGGGGTGATACATAAAACAAGGGTTTCAAATTAGCTCAGATACCGTTCCATAAACCCAATATGTAATAGACAAGACCTACTCCTTGCTCAGAGAACTGGACTCAACACGCCCTATTCACCGCACAAGAATATATCTGACTAGTAATAATCTTAAAACCTATGTATTGATATCTCTCTGTTAGTGTGTCAAGTGGGTGTAAAGCGGCATAAACACAGCAGTGAAAAGCAGCTAAACCCCATTATAAAAATAAATTACTTTGAAAAACCCATGAAACAAAGACAGTGAAAGAGATAGAAATTCTTACACAATGCGTTCACGGGCTGTGATGCAACCTGGATTGACCATATCTAGACCCACAGCTGGATGAGACATAAGGGTGGACACTCTTGGGGCTGAGAGGTTTGGTGAGGTTGGGTGAGCAAACGCAGACCCTTTAAAGTAATACTGCATGGTGCCCATCGCATGGGTCCCAAATCACCAGGTTCAAGGGCATCTTCCTACATCGAAAACATGCATGAGAAACCCAGAAGATGGTACACTGTGTGATGTGGAAAGGTTTCTAAAACGCACCTCATTTCTCATCTCCTTGTGCCCGGGTTCGCTATTCCAGCCGCTTTACTAGCAATCTCCCTACTTGGAGCATCAGCACCTTTAACCTCCTGTTCCGTACAGGTTGCAATTTGTCCTGAGGATGAACGGGAAGACGTGGATCCAATGAGAGACTAGCTCTTGGTGTTGGGACAGGCACAGGTCACTCTATTTTCCCATCAGGAAGAAGAATTAACCACAGGCTCAGCCTGCCCCCCGGAACCAGAACAGGGCCTGAAGCCATCCTGCGCTTTTGCGGCCAGCTCCCAAAAAAGCGAGTTGTAAAATGGAGGTTCAGGGCACTGCAATTCACAAACCTGCAGAGTTATAAATGATAACTCTCGTCCACAAATATATTGAGGGAAGGCAAAGAAGAGGATTTGAAATCAAGGCAGAATTGCAGGAAACAGATTTCAGGAGGTAGATTCGAATCGCCTTTAAAGCACATGAAAAGCGGCAAAACGTTGACAATGATGCCCTTGGCCAAAAAGGGCGTATGCGTTTTTTCCTGAATATATTCAGGAAAAAACGCATACGCCCTTTTTGGCCAACCAAGCAACCTGGAAAGGCAAATCAGCGCTACAAAGATGTCTCGCTTCCCATCGGTTAAAAAGGCCATGCTGAAAAAAGTGTCAAAACCAGAAATGCAGGACAGGCCATGGAGAAATGGGAGCCTTGCTACACTGATGGGCGGGATGTAAATTGCCAACAGCCACTCTGGAGAAGCGTACGGTGAGTCCTGAAACATCTAAAAAACAAAGCTTAGAGAGCATAGGGCACTTCCACTCATGGGGTTATAAATTGGGAAAATTAAAAATCAGCAAGACACAAGCACCCCAAAGTTGAGGGCTGCTCTGTTGACAAGGACCTCCACTTCATTCCACCTTCAATATCCCAGGAAAGAGAAAAATGGATAAAGAAGTTGTGGTCCTTATGTACAATGGAATATCACTCAGCCGTGAAATCAATGTCATAAGGCTAGTAGCAGCATGATGAGTGGATTTAGGTATGACGACTCTAAGTGAAATAAGTCACACAGAAAAGGACACTTCTCATAAGGTATCACTTATAGAGGGAATGTAAAAACCGTTACACTTGAACTGAATTACAAAACAGAACAGAGTCACACATGCAGAAAACACACTATGGCTGCTTAACGGGAAAGGTGAGGTGGGGTGATACATAAAACAAGGGTTTCAAATTAGCTCAGATACCGTTCCATAAACCCAATATGTAATAGACAAGACCTACTCCTTGCTCAGAGAACTGGACTCAACACGCCCTATTCACCGCACAAGAATATATCTGACTAGTAATAATCTTAAAACCTATGTATTGATATCTCTCTGTTAGTGTGTCAAGTGGGTAAAAAGCGGCATAAACACAGCAGTGAAAAGCAGCTAAACCCCATTATAAAAATAAATTACTTTGAAAAACCCATGAAACAAAGACAGTGAAAGAGAGCGAAATTCTTACACAATGCGTTCAGGGGCTGTGATGCCACCTGGATTGACCATATCTAGACCCACAGCTGGATGAGACCTAAGGGTGGACACTCTTGGGGCTGAGAGGTTTGGTGAGGTTGGGTGAGCAAACGCAGACCCTTTAAAGTAATACTGCGTGGTACCCATCGCATGGGTCCCAAATCTCCAGGTTCAAGGGCATCTTCCTACATCGAAAACATGCATGAGAAACCCAGAAGATGGTACACCGTGTGATGTGGAAAGGTTTCTAAAACGCACCTCATTTCTTATCTCCTTGTGCCCGGGTTCGCTATTCCAGCCGCTTTACTAGCAATCTCCCTACTTGGAGCATCAGCACCTTTAACCTCCTGTTCCGTACAGGTTGCAATTTGTCCTGAGGATGAATGGGAAGACGTGGAACCAATGAGAGACTAGCTCTTGGTGTTGGGACAGGCACAGGTCACTCTATTTTCCCATCAGGAAGAAGAATTAACCACAGGCTCAGCCTGCCCACCGGAACCAGAACAGGGCCTGAAGCCATCCTGCGCTTTTGCGGCCAGCTCCCAAAAAAGCGAGTTGTAAAATGGAGGTTCAGGGCACTGCAATTCACAAACCTGCAGAGTTATAAATGATAACTCTCGTCCACAAATATATTGAGGGAAGGCAAAGAAGAGGATTTGAAATCAAGGCAGAATTGCAGGAAACAGATTTCAGGAGGTAGATTCGAATCGCCTTTAAAGCACATGAAAAGCGGCAAAACGTTGACAATGATGCCCTTGGCCAAAAAGGGCGTATGCGTTTTTTCCTGAATATATTCAGGAAAAAACGCATACGCCCTTTTTGGCCAACCAAGCAACCTGGAAAGGCAAATCAGCGCTACAAAGATGTCGAGCTTCCCATCGGTTAAAAAGGCCATGCTGAAAAAAGTGTCAAAACCAGAAATGCAGGACAGGCCATGGAGAAATGGGAGCCTTGCTACACTGATGGGCGGGATGTAAATTGCCAACAGCCACTCTGGAGAAGCGTACGGTGTGTCCTGAAACATCTAAAAAACAAAGCTTCGAGAGCATACGGCACTTCCACTCATGGGGTTATAAATTGGGAAAATTAAAAATCAGCAAGACACAAGCACCCCAAAGTTTAGGACTGCTCTGTTGACAAGGACCTCCACTTCATTCCACCTTCAATATCCCAGGAAAGAGAAAAATGGATAAAGAAGTTGTGGTCCTTATGTACAATGGAATATCACTCAGCCATGAAATCAATGTCATAAGGCTAGTAGCAGCATGATGAGTGGATTTAGGTACGACGATTCTAAGTGAAATAAGTCACACAGAAAAGGACACTTCTCATAAGGTATCACTGATAGAGGGAATGTAAAAACCGTTACACTTGAACTGAATTACAAAACAGAACAGAGTCACACATGCAGAAAACACACTATGGCTGCTTAACGGGAAAGGTGAGGTGGGGTGATACATAAAACAAGGGTTTCAAATTAGCTCAGATACCGTTCCATAAACCCAATATGTAATAGACAAGACCTACTCCTTGCTCAGAGAACTGGACTCAACACGCCCTATTCACCGCACAAGAATATATCTGACTAGTAATAATCTTAAAACCTATGTATTGATATCTCTCTGTTAGTGTGTCAAGTGGGTAAAAAGCGGCATAAACACAGCAGGGAAAAGCAGCTAAACCCCATTATAAAAATAAATTACTTTGAAAAACCCATGAAACAAAGACAGTGAAAGAGAGAGAAATTCTTACACAATGCGTTCAGGGGCTGTGATGCAACCTGGATTGACCATATCTAGACCCACAGCTGGATGAGACATAAGGGTGGACACTCTTGGGGCTGAGAGGTTTGGTGAGGTTGGGTGAGCAAACGCAGACCCTTTAATGTTATACTGCATGGTACCCATCGCATGGGTCCCAAATCTCCAGGTTCAAGGGCATCTTCCTACATCGAAAACATGCATGAGAAACCCAGAAGATGGTACACCGTGTGATGGGGAAAGGTTTCTAAAACGCACCTCATTTCTCATCTGCTTGTGCCCGGGTTCGCTATTCCAGCCGCTTTACTAGCAATCTCCCTACTTGGAGCATCATCACCTTTAACCTCCTGTTCCGTACAGGTTGCAATTTGTCCTGAGGATGAACGGGAAGACGTGGAACCAATGAGAGACTAGCTCTTGGTGTTGGGACAGGCACAGGTCACTCTATTTTCCCATCAGGAAGAAGAATTAACCACAGGCTCAGCCTGCCCCCCGGATCAAGAACAGGGCCTGAAGCCATCCTGCGCTTTTGCGGCCATCTCCCAAAAACGCGAGTTGTAAAATGGAGGTTCAGGGCACTGCAATTCACAAACCTGCAGAGTTATAAATGATAACTCTCGTCCACAAATATATTGAGGGAAAGCAAAGAAGAGGATTTGAAATCAAGGCAGAATTGCAGGAAACAGATTTCAGGAGGTAGATTCAAATCGCCTTTAAAGCACATGAAAAGCGGCAAAACGTTGACAATGATGCCCTTGGCCAAAAAGGGCGTATGCGTTTTTTCCTGAATATATTCAGGAAAAAACGCATACGCCCTTTTTGGCCAACCAAGCAACCTGGAAAGGCAAATCAGCGCTACAAAGATGTCTCGCTTCCCATCGGTTAAAAAGGCCATGCTGAAAAAAATGTCAAAACCAGAAATGCAGGACAGGCCATGGAGAAATGGGAGCCTTCCTACACTGATGGGCGGGATGTAAATTGCCAACAGCCACTCTGGAGAAGCGTACGGTGAGTCCTGAAACATCTAAAAAACAAAGCTTAGAGAGCATAGGGCACTTCCACTCATGGGGTTATAAATTGGGAAAATGAAAAATCAGCAAGACACAAGCACCCCAAAGTTTAGGGCTGCTCTGTTGACAAGGACCTCCACTTCATTCCACCTTCAATATCCCAGGAAAGAGAAAAATGGATAAAGAAGTTGTGGTCCTTATGTACAATGGAATATCACTCAGCCGTGAAATCAATGTCATAAGGCTAGTAGCAGCATGATGAGTGGATTTAGGTATGACGACTCTAAGTGAAATAAGTCACACAGAAAAGGACACTTCTCATAAGGTATCACTTATAGAGGGAATGTAAAAACCGTTACACTTGAACTGAATTACAAAACAGAACAGAGTCACACATGCAGAAAACACACTATGGCTGCTTAACGGGAAAGGTGAGGTGGGGTGATACATAAAACAAGGGTTTCAAATTAGCTCAGATACCGTTCCATAAACCCAATATGTAATAGACAAGACCTACTCCTTGCTCAGAGAACTGGACTCAACACGCCCTATTCACCGCACAAGAATATATCTGACAAGTAATAATCTTAAAACCTATGTATTGATATCTCTCTGTTAGTGTGTCAAGTGGGTAAAAAGCGGCATAAACACAGCAGTGAAAAGCAGCTAAACCCCATTATAAAAATAAATTACTTTGAAAAACCCATGAAACAAAGACAGTGAAAGAGAGCGAAATTCTTACACAATGCGTTCAGGGGCTGTGATGCCACCTGGATTGACCATATCCAGACCCACAGCTGGATGAGACCTAAGGGTGGACACCGTTGCGGCTGAGAGGTTTGGTGAGGTTGGGTGAGCAAACGCAGACCCTTTAAAGTAATACTGCGTGGTACCCATCGCATGGGTCCCAAATCTCCAGGTTCAAGGGCATCTTCCTACATCGAAAACATGCATGAGAAACCCAGAAGATGGTACACCGTGTGATGTGGAAAGGTTTCTAAAACGCACCTCATTTCTCATCTCCTTGTGCCCGGGTTCGCTATTCCAGCCGCTTTACTAGCAATCTCCCTACTTGGAGCATCAGCACCTTTAACCTCCTGTTCCGTACAGGTTGCAATTTGTCCTGAGGATGAATGGGAAGACGTGGAACCAATGAGAGACTAGCTCTTGGTGTTGGGACAGGCACAGGTCACTCTATTTTCCCATCAGGAAGAAGAATTAACCACAGGCTCAGCCTGCCCACCGGAACCAGAACAGGGCCTGAAGCCATCCTGCGCTTTTGCGGCCAGCTCCCAAAAAAGCGAGTTGTAAAATGGAGGTTCAGGGCACTGCAATTCACAAACCTGCAGAGTTATAAATGATAACTCTCGTCCACAAATATATTGAGGGAAGGCAAAGAAGAGGATTTGAAATCAAGGCAGAATTGCAGGAAACAGATTTCAGGAGGTAGATTCGAATCGCCTTTAAAGCACATGAAAAGCGGCAAAACGTTGACAATGATGCCCTTGGCCAAAAAGGGCGTATGCGTTTTTTCCTGAATATATTCAGGAAAAAACGCATACGCCCTTTTTGGCCAACCAAGCAACCTGGAAAGGCAAATCAGCGCTACAAAGATGTCGCGCTTCCCATCGGTTAAAAAGGCCATGCTGAAAAAAGTGTCAAAACCAGAAATGCAGGACAGGCCATGGAGAAATGGGAGCCTTGCTACACTGATGGGCGGGATGTAAATTGCCAACAGCCACTCTGGAGAAGCGTACGGTGTGTCCTGAAACATCTAAAAAACAAAGCTTCGAGAGCATACGGCACTTCCACTCATGGGGTTATAAATTGGGAAAATTAAAAATCAGCAAAACACAAGCACCCCAAAGTTTAGGACTGCTCTGTTGACAAGGACCTCCACTTCATTCCACCTTCAATATCCCAGGAAAGAGAAAAATGGATAAAGAAGTTGTGGTCCTTATGTACAATGGAATATCACTCAGCCATGAAATCAATGTCATAAGGCTAGTAGCAGCATGATGAGTGGATTTAGGTACGACGATTCTAAGTGAAATAAGTCACACAGAAAAGGACACTTCTCATAAGGTATCACTTATAGAGGGAATGTAAAAACCGTTACACTTGAACTGAATTACAAAACAGAACAGAGTCACACATGCGGAAAACACACTATGGCTGCTTAACGGGAAAGGTGAGGTGGGGTGATACATAAAACAAGGGTTTCAAATTAGCTCAGATACCGTTCCATAAACCCAATATGTAATAGACAAGACCTACTCCTTGCTCAGAGAACTGGACTCAACACGCCCTATTCACCGCACAAGAATATATCTGACTAGTAATAATCTTAAAACCTATGTATTGATATCTCTCTGTTAGTGTGTCAAGTGGGTAAAAAGCGGCATAAACACAGCAGGGAAAAGCAGCTAAACCCCATTATAAAAATAAATTACTTTGAAAAACCCATGAAACAAAGACAGTGAAAGAGAGAGAAATTCTTACACAATGCGTTCAGGGGCTGTGATGCAACCTGGATTGACCATATCTAGACCCACAGCTGGATGAGACATAAGGGTGGACACTCTTGGGGCTGAGAGGTTTGGTGAGGTTGCGTGAGCAAACGCAGACCCTTTAAAGTTATACTGCATGGTACCCATCGCATGGGTCCCAAATCTCCAGGTTCAAGGGCATCTTCCTACATCGAAAACATGCATGAGAAACCCAGAAGATGGTACACCGTGTGATGGGGAAAGGTTTCTAAAACGCACCTCATTTCTCATCTGCTTGTGCCCGGGTTCGCTATTCCAGCCGCTTTACTAGCAATCTCCCTACTTGGAGCATCATCACCTTTAACCTCCTGTTCCGTACAAGTTGCAATTTGTCCTGAGGATGAACGGGAAGACGTGGAACCAATGAGAGACTAGCTCTTGGTGTTGGGACAGGCACAGGTCACTCTATTTTCCCATCAGGAAGAAGAATTAACCACAGGCTCAGCCTGCCCCCCGGATCAAGAACAGGGCCTGAAGCCATCCTGCGCTTTTGCGGCCATCTCCCAAAAACGCGAGTTGTAAAATGGAGGTTCAGGGCACTGCAATTCACAAACCTGCAGAGTTATAAATGATAACTCTCGTCCACAAATATATTGAGGGAAGGCAAAGAAGAGGATTTGAAATCAAAGCAGAATTGCAGGAAACAGATTTCAGGAGGTAGATTCAAATCGCCTTTAAAGCACATGAAAAGCGGCAAAACGTTGACAATGATGCCCTTGGCCAAAAAGGGCGTATGCGTTTTTTCCTGAATATATTCAGGAAAAAACGCATACGCCCTTTTTGGCCAACCAAGCAACCTGGAAAGGCAAATCAGCGCTACAAAGAAGTCTCGCTTCCCATCGGTTAAAAGGGCCATGCTGAAAAAAGTGTCAAAACCAGAAATGCAGGACAGGCCATGGAGAAATGGGAGCCTTGCTACACTGATGGGCGGGATGTAAATTGCCAACAGCCACTCTGGAGAAGAGTACGGTGTGTCCTGAAACATCTAAAAAACACAGCTTAGAGAGCATAGGGCACTTCCACTCATGGGGGTATAATTTGGGAAAATGAAAAATCAGCAAGACACAAGCACCCCAAAGTTTAGGGCTGCTCTGTTGACAAGGACCTCCACTTCATTCCACCTTCAATATCCCAGGAAAGAGAAAAATGGATAAAGAAGTTGTGGTCCTTATGTACAATGGAATATCACTCTGCCATGAAATCAATGTCATAAGGCTAGTAGCAGCATGATGAGTGGATTTAGGTACGACGATTCTAAGTGAAATAAGTCACACAGAAAAGGACACTTCTCATAAGGTATCACTGATAGAGGGAATGTAAAAACCGTTACACTTGAACAGAATTACAAAACAGAATAGAGTCACACATGCAGAAAACACACTATGGCTGCTTAACGGGAAAGGTGAGGTGGGGTGATACATAAAACAAGGGTTTCAAATTAGCTCAGATACCGTTCCATAAACCCAATATGTAATAGACAAGACCTACTCCTTGCTCAGAGAACTGGACTCAACACGCCCTATTCACCGCACAAGAATATATCTGACTAGTAATAATCTTAAAACCTATGTATTGATATCTCTCTGTTAGTGTGTCAAGTGGGTGTAAAGCGGCATAAACACAGCAGTGAAAAGCAGCTAAACCCCATTATAAAAATAAATTACTTTGAAAAACCCATGAAACAAAGACAGTGAAAGAGATAGAAATTCTTACACAATGCGTTCACGGGCTGTGATGCAACCTGGATTGACCATATCTAGACCCACAGCTGGATGAGACATAAGGGTGGACACTCTTGGGGCTGAGAGGTTTGGTGAGGTTGGGTGAGCAAACGCAGACCCTTTAAAGTAATACTGCATGGTGCCCATCGCATGGGTCCCAAATCACCAGGTTCAAGGGCATCTTCCTACATCGAAAACATGCATGAGAAACCCAGAAGATGGTACACTGTGTGATGTGGAAAGGTTTCTAAAACGCACCTCATTTCTCATCTCCTTGTGCCCGGGTTCGCTATTCCAGCCGCTTTACTAGCAATCTCCCTACTTGGAGCATCAGCACCTTTAACCTCCTGTTCCGTACAGGTTGCAATTTGTCCTGAGGATGAACGGGAAGACGTGGAACCAATGAGAGACTAGCTCTTGGTGTTGGGACAGGCACAGGTCACTCTATTTTCCCATCAGGAAGAAGAATTAACCACAGGCTCAGCCTGCCCCCCGGAACCAGAACAGGGCCTGAAGCCATCCTGCGCTTTTGCGGCCAGCTCCCAAAAAAGCGCGTTGTAAAATGGAGGTTCAGGGCACTGCAATTCACAAACCTGCAGAGTTATAAATGATAACTCTCGTCCACAAATATATTGAGGGAAGGCAAAGAAGAGGATTTGAAATCAAGGCAGAATTGCAGGAAACAGATTTCAGGAGGTAGATTCGAATCGCCTTTAAAGCACATGAAAAGCGGCAAAACGTTGACAATGATGCCCTTGGCCAAAAAGGGCGTATGCGTTTTTTCCTGAATATATTCAGGAAAAAACGCATACGCCCTTTTTGGCCAACCAAGCAACATGGAAAGGCAAATCAGCGCTACAAAGATGTCTCGCTTCCCATCGGTCAAAAGGGCCATGCTGAAAAAAGTGTCAAAACCAGAAATGCAGGACAGGCCATGGAGAAATGGGAGCCTTGCTACACTGATGGGCGGGATGTAAATTGCCAACAGCCACTCTGGAGAAGCGTACGGTGAGTCCTGAAACATCTAAAAAACAAAGCTTAGAGAGCATAGGGCACTTCCACTCATGGGGTTATAAATTGGGAAAATTAAAAATCAGCAAGACACAAGCACCCCAAAGTTGAGGGCTGCTCTGTTGACAAGGACCTCCACTTCATTCCACCTTCAATATCCCAGGAAAGAGAAAAATGGATAAAGAAGTTGTGGTCCTTATGTACAATGGAATATCACTCAGCCGTGAAATCAATGTCATAAGGCTAGTAGCAGCATGATGAGTGGATTTAGGTACGACGACTCTAAGTGAAATAAGTCACACAGAAAAGGACACTTCTCATAAGGTATCACTTATAGAGGGAATGTAAAAACCGTTACACTTGAACTGAATTACAAAACAGAACAGAGTCACACATGCAGAAAACACACTATGGCTGCTTAACGGGAAAGGTGAGGTGGGGTGATACATAAAACAAGGGTTTCAAATTAGCTCAGATACCGTTCCATAAACCCAATATGTAATAGACAAGACCTACTCCTTGCTCAGAGAACTGGACTCAACACGCCCTATTCACCGCACAAGAATATATCTGACTAGTAATAATCTTAAAACCTATGTATTGATATCTCTCTGTTAGTGTGTCAAGAGGGTAAAAAGCGGCATAAACACAGCAGTGAAAAGCAGCTAAACCCCATTATAAAAATAAATTACTTTGAAAAACCCATGAAACAAAGACAGTGAAAGAGAGCGAAATTCTTACACAATGCGTTCAGGGGCTGTGATGCCACCTGGATTGACCATATCTAGACCCACAGCTGGATGAGACCTAAGGGTGGACACTCTTGGGGCTGAGAGGTTTGGTGAGGTTGGGTGAGCAAACGCAGACCCTTTAAAGTAATACTGCGTGGTACCCATCGCATGGGTCCCAAATCTCCAGGTTCAAGGGCATCTTCCTACATCGAAAACATGCATGAGAAACCCAGAAGATGGTACACCGTGTGATGTGGAAAGGTTTCTAAAACGCACCTCATTTCTTATCTCCTTGTGCCCGGGTTCGCTATTCCAGCCGCTTTACTAGCAATCTCCCTACTTGGAGCATCAGCACCTTTAACCTCCTGTTCCGTACAGGTTGCAATTTGTCCTGAGGATGAATGGGAAGACGTGGAACCAATGAGAGACTAGCTCTTGGTGTTGGGACAGGCACAGGTCACTCTATTTTCCCATCAGGAAGAAGAATTAACCACAGGCTCAGCCTGCCCACCGGAACCAGAACAGGGCCTGAAGCCATCCTGCGCTTTTGCGGCCAGCTCCCAAAAAAGCGAGTTGTAAAATGGAGGTTCAGGGCACTGCAATTCACAAACCTGCAGAGTTATAAATGATAACTCTCGTCCACAAATATATTGAGGGAAGGCAAAGAAGAGGATTTGAAATCAAGGCAGAATTGCAGGAAACAGATTTCAGGAGGTAGATTCGAATCGCCTTTAAAGCACATGAAAAGCGGCAAAACGTTGACAATGATGCCCTTGGCCAAAAAGGGCGTATGCGTTTTTTCCTGAATATATTCAGGAAAAAACGCATACGCCCTTTTTGGCCAACCAAGCAACCTGGAAAGGCAAATCAGCGCTACAAAGATGTCGCGCTTCCCATCGGTTAAAAAGGCCATGCTGAAAAAAGTGTCAAAACCAGAAATGCAGGACAGGCCATGGAGAAATGGGAGCCTTGCTACACTGATGGGCGGGATGTAAATTGCCAACAGCCACTCTGGAGAAGCGTACGGTGTGTCCTGAAACATCTAAAAAACAAAGCTTCGAGAGCATACGGCACTTCCACTCATGGGGTTATAAATTGGGAAAATTAAAAATCAGCAAGACATAAGCACCCCAAAGTTTAGGACTGCTCTGTTGACAAGGACCTCCACTTCATTCCACCTTCAATATCCCAGGAAAGAGAAAAATGGATAAAGAAGTTGTGGTCCTTATGTACAATGGAATATCACTCAGCCATGAAATCAATGTCATAAGGCTAGTAGCAGCATGATGAGTGGATTTAGGTACGACGATTCTAAGTGAAATAAGTCACACAGAAAAGGACACTTCTCATAAGGTATCACTTATAGAGGGAATGTAAAAACCGTTACACTTGAACTGAATTACAAAACAGAACAGAGTCACACATGCAGAAAACACACTATGGCTGCTTAACGGGAAAGGTGAGGTGGGGTGATACATAAAACAAGGGTTTCAAATTAGCTCAGATACCGTTCCATAAACCCAATATGTAATAGACAAGACCTACTCCTTGCTCAGAGACCTGGACTCAACACGCCCTATTCACCGCACAAGAATATATCTGACTAGTAATAATCTTAAAACCTATGTATTGATATCTCTCTGTTAGTGTGTCAAGTGGGTAAAAAGCGGCATAAACACAGCAGGGAAAAGCAGCTAAACCCCATTATAAAAATAAATTACTTTGAAAAACCCATGAAACAAAGACAGTGAAAGAGAGAGAAATTCTTACACAATGCGTTCAGGGGCTGTGATGCAACCTGGATTGACCATATCTAGACCCACAGCTGGATGAGACATAAGGGTGGACACTCTTGGGGCTGAGAGGTTTGGTGAGGTTGGGTGAGCAAACGCAGACCCTTTAAAGTTATACTGCATGGTACCCATCGCATGGGTCCCAAATCTCCAGGTTCAAGGGCATCTTCCTACATCGAAAACATGCATGAGAAACCCAGAAGATGGTACACCGTGTGATGGGGAAAGGTTTCTAAAACGCACCTCATTTCTCATCTGCTTGTGCCCGGGTTCGCTATTCCAGCCGCTTTACTAGCAATCTCCCTACTTGGAGCATCATCACCTTTAACCTCCTGTTCCGTACAGGTTGCAATTTGTCCTGAGGATGAACGGGAAGACGTGGAACCAATGAGAGACTAGCTCTTGGTGTTGGGACAGGCACAGGTCACTCTATTTTCCCATCAGGAAGAAGAATTAACCACAGGCTCAGCCTGCCCCCCGGATCAAGAACAGGGCCTGAAGCCATCCTGCGCTTTTGCGGCCATCTCCCAAAAACGCGAGTTGTAAAATGGAGGTTCAGGGCACTGCAATTCACAAACCTGCAGAGTTATAAATGATAACTCTCGTCCACAAATATATTGAGGGAAGGCAAAGAAGAGGATTTGAAATCAAGGCAGAATTGCAGGAAACAGATTTCAGGAGGTAGATTCAAATCGCCTTTAAAGCACATGAAAAGCGGCAAAACGTTGACAATGATGCCCTTGGCCAAAAAGGGCGTATGCGTTTTTTCCTGAATATATTCAGGAAAAAACGCATACGCCCTTTTTGGCCAACCAAGCAACCTGGAAAGGCAAATCAGCGCTACAAAGAAGTCTAGCTTCCCATCGGTTAAAAGGGCCATGCTGAAAAAAGTGTCAAAACCAGAAATGCAGGACAGGCCATGGAGAAATGGGAGCCTTGCTACACTGATGGGCGGGATGTAAATTGCCAACAGCCACTCTGGAGAAGAGTACGGTGTGTCCTGAAACATCTAAAAAACACAGCTTAGAGAGCATAGGGCACTTCCACTCATGGGGGTATAAATTGGGAAAATGAAAAATCAGCAAGACACAAGCACCCCAAAGTTTAGGGCTGCTCTGTTGACAAGGACCTCCACTTCATTCCACCTTCAATATCCCAGGAAAGAGAAAAATGGATAAAGAAGTTGTGGTCCTTATGTACAATGGAATATCACTCTGCCATGAAATCAATGTCATAAGGCTAGTAGCAGCATGATGAGTGGATTTAGGTACGACGATTCTAAGTGAAATAAGTCACACAGAAAAGGACACTTCTCATAAGGTATCACTGATAGAGGGAATGTAAAAACCGTTACACTTGAACAGAATTACAAAACAGAACAGAGTCACACATGCAGAAAACACACTATGGCTGCTTAACGGGAAAGGTGAGGTGGGGTGATACATAAAACAAGGGTTTCAAATTAGCTCAGATACCGTTCCATAAACCCAATATGTAATAGACAAGACCTACTCCTTGCTCAGAGAACTGGACTCAACACGCCCTATTCACCGCACAAGAATATATCTGACTAGTAATAATCTTAAAACCTATGTATTGATATCTCTCTGTTAGTGTGTCAAGTGGGTGTAAAGCGGCATAAACACAGCAGTGAAAAGCAGCTAAACCCCATTATAAAAATAAATTACTTTGAAAAACCCATGAAACAAAGACAGTGAAAGAGATAGAAATTCTTACACAATGCGTTCACGGGCTGTGATGCAACCTGGATTGACCATATCTAGACCCACAGCTGGATGAGACATAAGGGTGGACACTCTTGGGGCTGAGAGGTTTGGTGAGGTTGGGTGAGCAAACGCAGACCGTTTAAAGTAATACTGCATGGTGCCCATCGCATGGGTCCCAAATCTCCAGGTTCAAGGGCATCTTCCTACATCGAAAACATGCATGAGAAACCCAGAAGATGGTACACTGTGTGATGTGGAAAGGTTTCTAAAACGCACCTAATTTCTCATCTCCTTGTGCCCGGGTTCGCTATTCCAGCCGCTTTACTAGCAATCTCCCTACTTGGAGCATCAGCACCTTTAACCTCCTGTTCCGTACAGGTTGCAATTTGTCCTGAGGATGAACGGGAAGACGTGGAACCAATGAGAGACTAGCTCTTGGTGTTGGGACAGGCACAGGTCACTCTATTTTCCCATCAGGAAGAAGAATTAACCACAGGCTCAGCCTGCCCACCGGAACCAGAACAGGGCCTGAAGCCATCCTGCGCTTTTGCGGCCAGCTCCCAAAAAAGCGAGATGTAAAATGGAGGTTCAGGGCACTGCAATTCACAAACCTGCAGAGTTATAAATGATAACTCTCGTCCACAAATATATTGACGGAAGGCAAAGAAGAGGATTTGAAATCAAGGCAGAATTGCAGGAAACAGATTTCAGGAGGTAGATTCGAGTCGCCTTTAAAGCACATGAAAAGTGGCAAAAGGTTGACAATGATGCCCTTGGCTAAAAAGGGCGTATGCGTTTTTTCCTGAATGTATTCAGGAAAAAACGCATACGCCCTTTTTGGCCAACCAAGCAACCTGGAAAGGCAAATCAGCGCTACAAAGATGTCTCGCTTCCCATCGGTTAAAAAGGCCATGCTGAAAAAAATGTCAAAACCAGAAATGCAGGACAGGCCATGGAGAAATGGGAGCCTTCCTACACTGATGGGCGGGATGTAAATTGCCAACAGCCACTCTGGAGAAGCGTACGGTGAGTCCTGAAACATCTAAAAAACAAAGCTTAGAGAGCATAGGGCACTTCCACTCATGGGGTTATAAATTGGGAAAATTAAAAATCAGCAAGACACAAGCACCCCAAAGTTTAGGGCTGCTCTGTTGACAAGGACCTCCACTTCATTCCACCTTCAATATCCCAGGAAAGAGAAAAATGGATAAAGAAGTTGTGGTCCTTATGTACAATGGAATATCACTCAGCCGTGAAATCAATGTCATAAGGCTAGTAGCAGCATGATGAGTGGATTTAGGTATGACGACTCTAAGTGAAATAAGTCACACAGAAAAGGACACTTCTCATAAGGTATCACTTATAGAGGGAATGTAAAAACCGTTACACTTGAACTGAATTACAAAACAGAACAGAGTCACACATGCAGAAAACACACTATGGCTGCTTAACGGGAAAGGTGAGGTGGGGTGATACATAAAACAAGGGTTTCAAATTAGCTCAGATACCGTTCCATAAACCCAATATGTAATAGACAAGACCTACTCCTTGCTCAGAGAACTGGACTCAACACGCCCTATTCACCGCACAAGAATATATCTGACAAGTAATAATCTTAAAACCTATGTATTGATATCTCTCTGTTAGTGTGTCAAGTGGGTAAAAAGCGGCATAAACACAGCAGTGAAAAGCAGCTAAACCCCATTATAAAAATAAATTACTTTGAAAAACCCATGAAACAAAGACAGTGAAAGAGAGCGAAATTCTTACACAATGCGTTCAGGGGCTGTGATGCCACCTGGATTGACCATATCCAGACCCACAGCTGGATGAGACCTAAGGGTGGACACTGTTGCGGCTGAGAGGTTTGGTGAGGTTGGGTGAGCAAACGCAGACCCTTTAAAGTAATACTGCGTGGTACCCATCGCATGGGTCCCAAATCTCCAGGTTCAAGGGCATCTTCCTACATCGAAAACATGCATGAGAAACCCAGAAGATGGTACACCGTGTGATGTGGAAAGGTTTCTAAAACGCACCTCATTTCTCATCTCCTTGTGCCCGGGTTCGCTATTCCAGCCGCTTTACTAGCAATCTCCCTACTTGGAGCATCAGCACCTTTAACCTCCTGTTCCGTACAGGTTGCAATTTGTCCTGAGGATGAATGGGAAGACGTGGAACCAATGAGAGACTAGCTCTTGGTGTTGGGACAGGCACAGGTCACTCTATTTTCCCATCAGGAAGAAGAATTAACCACAGGCTCAGCCTGCCCACCGGAACCAGAACAGGGCCTGAAGCCATCCTGCGCTTTTGCGGCCAGCTCCCAAAAAAGCGAGTTGTAAAATGGAGGTTCAGGGCACTGCAATTCACAAACCTGCAGAGTTATAAATGATAACTCTCGTCCACAAATATATTGAGGGAAGGCAAAGAAGAGGATTTGAAATCAAGACAGAATTGCAGGAAACAGATTTCAGGAGGTAGATTCGAATCGCCTTTAAAGCTCATGAAAAGCGGCAAAACGTTGACAATGATGCCCTTGGCCAAAAAGGGCGTATGCGTTTTTTCCTGAATATATTCAGGAAAAAACGCATACGCCCTTTTTGGCCAACCAAGCAACCTGGAAAGGCAAATCAGCGCTACAAAGATGTCGCGCTTCCCATCGGTTAAAAAGGCCATGCTGAAAAAAGTGTCAAAACCAGAAATGCAGGACAGGCCATGGAGAAATGGGAGCCTTGCTACACTGATGGGCGGGATGTAAATTGCCAACAGCCACTCTGGAGAAGCGTACGGTGTGTCCTGAAACATCTAAAAAACAAAGCTTCGAGAGCATACGGCACTTCCACTCATGGGGTTATAAATTGGGAAAATTAAAAATCAGCAAAACACAAGCACCCCAAAGTTTAGGACTGCTCTGTTGACAAGGACCTCCACTTCATTCCACCTTCAATATCCCAGGAAAGAGAAAAATGGATAAAGAAGTTGTGGTCCTTATGTACAATGGAATATCACTCAGCCATGAAATCAATGTCATAAGGCTAGTAGCAGCATGATGAGTGGATTTAGGTACGACGATTCTAAGTGAAATAAGTCACACAGAAAAGGACACTTCTCATAAGGTATCACTTATAGAGGGAATGTAAAAACCGTTACACTTGAACTGAATTACAAAACAGAACAGAGTCACACATGCGGAAAACACACTATGGCTGCTTAACGGGAAAGGTGAGGTGGGGTGATACATAAAACAAGGGTTTCAAATTAGCTCAGATACCGTTCCATAAACCCAATATGTAATAGACAAGACCTACTCCTTGCTCAGAGAACTGGACTCAACACGCCCTATTCACCGCACAAGAATATATCTGACTAGTAATAATCTTAAAACCTATGTATTGATATCTCTCTGTTAGTGTGTCAAGTGGGTAAAAAGCGGCATAAACACAGCAGGGAAAAGCAGCTAAACCCCATTATAAAAATAAATTACTTTGAAAAACCCATGAAACAAAGACAGTGAAAGAGAGAGAAATTCTTACACAATGCGTTCAGGGGCTGTGATGCAACCTGGATTGACCATATCTAGACCCACAGCTGGATGAGACATAAGGGTGGACACTCTTGGGGCTGAGAGGTTTGGTGAGGTTGCGTGAGCAAACGCAGACCCTTTAAAGTTATACTGCATGGTACCCATCGCATGGGTCCCAAATCTCCAGGTTCAAGGGCATCTTCCTACATCGAAAACATGCATGAGAAACCCAGAAGATGGTACACCGTGTGATGGGGAAAGGTTTCTAAAACGCACCTCATTTCTCATCTGCTTGTGCCCGGGTTCGCTATTCCAGCCGCTTTACTAGCAATCTCCCTACTTGGAGCATCATCACCTTTAACCTCCTGTTCCGTACAGGTTGCAATTTGTCCTGAGGATGAACGGGAAGACGTGGAACCAATGAGAGACTAGCTCTTGGTGTTGGGACAGGCACAGGTCACTCTATTTTCCCATCAGGAAGAAGAATTAACCACAGGCTCAGCCTGCCCCCCGGATCAAGAACAGGGCCTGAAGCCATCCTGCGCTTTTGCGGCCATCTCCCAAAAACGCGAGTTGTAAAATGGAGGTTCAGGGCACTGCAATTCACAAACCTGCAGAGTTATAAATGATAACTCTCGTCCACAAATATATTGAGGGAAGGCAAAGAAGAGGATTTGAAATCAAAGCAGAATTGCAGGAAACAGATTTCAGGAGGTAGATTCAAATCGCCTTTAAAGCACATGAAAAGCGGCAAAACGTTGACAATGATGCCCTTGGCCAAAAAGGGCGTATGCGTTTTTTCCTGAATATATTCAGGAAAAAACGCATACGCCCTTTTTGGCCAACCAAGCAACCTGGAAAGGCAAATCAGCGCTACAAAGAAGTCTCGCTTCCCATCGGTTAAAAGGGCCATGCTGAAAAAAGTGTCAAAACCAGAAATGCAGGACAGGCCATGGAGAAATGGGAGCCTTGCTACACTGATGGGCGGGATGTAAATTGCCAACAGCCACTCTGGAGAAGAGTACGGTGTGTCCTGAAACATCTAAAAAACACAGCTTAGAGAGCATAGGGCACTTCCACTCATGGGGGTATAAATTGGGAAAATGAAAAATCAGCAAGACACAAGCACCCCAAAGTTTAGGGCTGCTCTGTTGACAAGGACCTCCACTTCATTCCACCTTCAATATCCCAGGAAAGAGAAAAATGGATAAAGAAGTTGTGGTCCTTATGTACAATGGAATATCACTCTGCCATGAAATCAATGTCATAAGGCTAGTAGCAGCATGATGAGTGGATTTAGGTACGACGATTCTAAGTGAAATAAGTCACACAGAAAAGGACACTTCTCATAAGGTATCACTGATAGAGGGAATGTAAAAACCGTTACACTTGAACAGAATTACAAAACAGAACAGAGTCACACATGCAGAAAACACACTATGGCTGCTTAACGGGAAAGGTGAGGTGGGGTGATACATAAAACAAGGGTTTCAAATTAGCTCAGATACCGTTCCATAAACCCAATATGTAATAGACAAGACCTACTCCTTGCTCAGAGAACTGGACTCAACACGCCCTATTCACCGCACAAGAATATATCTGACTAGTAATAATCTTAAAACCTATGTATTGATATCTCTCTGTTAGTGTGTCAAGTGGGTGTAAAGCGGCATAAACACAGCAGTGAAAAGCAGCTAAACCCCATTATAAAAATAAATTACTTTGAAAAACCCATGAAACAAAGACAGTGAAAGAGATAGAAATTCTTACACAATGCGTTCACGGGCTGTGATGCAACCTGGATTGACCATATCTAGACCCACAGCTGGATGAGACATAAGGGTGGACACTCTTGGGGCTGAGAGGTTTGGTGAGGTTGGGTGAGCAAACGCAGACCGTTTAAAGTAATACTGCATGGTGCCCATCGCATGGGTCCCAAATCTCCAGGTTCAAGGGCATCTTCCTACATCGAAAACATGCATGAGAAACCCAGAAGATGGTACACTGTGTGATGTGGAAAGGTTTCTAAAACGCACCTCATTTCTCATCTCCTTGTGCCCGGGTTCGCTATTCCAGCCGCTTTACTAGCAATCTCCCTACTTGGAGCATCAGCACCTTTAACCTCCTGTTCCGTACAGGTTGCAATTTGTCCTGAGGATGAACGGGAAGACGTGGAACCAATGAGAGACTAGCTCTTGGTGTTGGGACAGGCACAGGTCACTCTATTTTCCCATCAGGAAGAAGAATTAACCACAGGCTCAGCCTGCCCCCCGGAACCAGAACAGGGCCTGAAGCCATCCTGCGCTTTTGCGGCCAGCTCCCAAAAAAGCGAGTTGTAAAATGGAGGTTCAGGGCACTGCAATTCACAAACCTGCAGAGTTATAAATGATAACTCTCGTCCACAAATATATTGAGGGAAGGCAAAGAAGAGGATTTGAAATCAAGGCAGAATTGCAGGAAACAGATTTCAGGAGGTAGATTCGAATCGCCTTTAAAGCACATGAAAAGCGGCAAAACGTTGACAATGATGCCCTTGGCCAAAAAGGGCGTATGCGTTTTTTCCTGAATATATTCAGGAAAAAACGCATACGCCCTTTTTGGCCAACCAAGCAACCTGGAAAGGCAAATCAGCGCTACAAAGATGTCTCGCTTCCCATCGGTCAAAAGGGCCATGCTGAAAAAAGTGTCAAAACCAGAAATGCAGGACAGGCCATGGAGAAATGGGAGCCTTGCTACACTGATGGGCGGGATGTAAATTGCCAACAGCCACTCTGGAGAAGCGTACGGTGAGTCCTGAAACATCTAAAAAACAAAGCTTAGAGAGCATAGGGCACTTCCACTCATGGGGTTATAAATTGGGAAAATTAAAAATCAGCAAGACACAAGCACCCCAAAGTTGAGGGCTGCTCTGTTGACAAGGACCTCCACTTCATTCCACCTTCAATATCCCAGGAAAGAGAAAAATGGATAAAGAAGTTGTGGTCCTTATGTACAATGGAATATCACTCAGCCGTGAAATCAATGTCATAAGGCTAGTAGCAGCATGATGAGTGGATTTAGGTACGACGATTCTAAGTGAAATAAGTCACACAGAAAAGGACACTTCTCATAAGGTATCACTTATAGAGGGAATGTAAAAACCGTTACACTTGAACTGAATTACAAAACAGAACAGAGTCACACATGCAGAAAACACACTATGGCTGCTTAACGGGAAAGGTGAGGTGGGGTGATACATAAAACAAGGGTTTCAAATTAGCTCAGATACCGTTCCATAAACCCAATATGTAATAGACAAGACCTACTCCTTGCTCAGAGAACTGGACTCAACACGCCCTATTCACCGCACAAGAATATATCTGACTAGTAATAATCTTAAAACCTATGTATTGATATCTCTCTGTTAGTGTGTCAAGTGGGTAAAAAGCGGCATAAACACAGCAGGGAAAAGCAGCTAAACCCCATTATAAAAATAAATTACTTTGAAAAACCCATGAAACAAAGACAGTGAAAGAGAGAGAAATTCTTACACAATGCGTTCAGGGGCTGTGATGCAACCTGGATTGACCATATCTAGACCCACAGCTGGATGAGACATAAGGGTGGACACTCTTGGGGCTGAGAGGTTTGGTGAGGTTGGGTGAGCAAACGCAGACCCTTTAAAGTTATACTGCATGGTACCCATCGCATGGGTCCCAAATCTCCAGGTTCAAGGGCATCTTCCTACATCGAAAACATGCATGAGAAACCCAGAAGATGGTACACCGTGTGATGGGGAAAGGTTTCTAAAACGCACCTCATTTCTCATCTGCTTGTGCCCGGGTTCGCTATTCCAGCCGCTTTACTAGCAATCTCCCTACTTGGAGCATCATCACCTTTAACCTCCTGTTCCGTACAGGTTGCAATTTGTCCTGAGGATGAACGGGAAGACGTGGAACCAATGAGAGACTAGCTCTTGGTGTTGGGACAGGCACAGGTCACTCTATTTTCCCATCAGGAAGAAGAATTAACCACAGGCTCAGCCTGCCCCCCGGATCAAGAACAGGGCCTGAAGCCATCCTGCGCTTTTGCGGCCATCTCCCAAAAACGCGAGTTGTAAAATGGAGGTTCAGGGCACTGCAATTCACAAACCTGCAGAGTTATAAATGATAACTCTCGTCCACAAATATATTGAGGGAAGGCAAAGAAGAGGATTTGAAATCAAGGCAGAATTGCAGGAAACAGATTTCAGGAGGTAGATTCAAATCGCCTTTAAAGCACATGAAAAGCGGCAAAACGTTGACAATGATGCCCTTGGCCAAAAAGGGCGTATGCGTTTTTTCCTGAATATATTCAGGAAAAAACGCATACGCCCTTTTTGGCCAACCAAGCAACCTGGAAAGGCAAATCAGCGCTACAAAGAAGTCTCGCTTCCCATCGGTTAAAAGGGCCATGCTGAAAAAAGTGTCAAAACCAGAAATGCAGGACAGGCCATGGAGAAATGGGAGCCTTGCTACACTGATGGGCGGGATGTAAATTGCCAACAGCCACTCTGGAGAAGAGTACGGTGTGTCCTGAAACATCTAAAAACCACAGCTTAGAGAGCATAGGGCACTTCCACTCATGGGGGTATAAATTGGGAAAATGAAAAATCAGCAAGACACAAGCACCCCAAAGTTTAGGGCTGCTCTGTTGACAAGGACCTCCACTTCATTCCACCTTCAATATCCCAGGAAAGAGAAAAATGGATAAAGAAGTTGTGGTCCTTATGTACAATGGAATATCACTCTGCCATGAAATCAATGTCATAAGGCTAGTAGCAGCATGATGAGTGGATTTAGGTACGACGATTCTAAGTGAAATAAGTCACACAGAAAAGGACACTTCTCATAAGGTATCACTGATAGAGGGAATGTAAAAACCGTTACACTTGAACAGAATTACAAAACAGAACAGAGTCACACATGCAGAAAACACACTATGGCTGCTTAACGGGAAAGGTGAGGTGGGGTGATACATAAAACAAGGGTTTCAAATTAGCTCAGATACCGTTCCATAAACCCAATATGTAATAGACAAGACCTACTTCTTGCTCAGAGAACTGGACTCAACACGCCCTATTCACCGCACAAGAATATATCTGACTAGTAATAATCTTAAAACCTATGTATTGATATCTCTCTGTTAGTGTGTCAAGTGGGTGTAAAGCGGCATAAACACAGCAGTAAAAAGCAGCTAAACCCCATTATAAAAATAAATTACTTTGAAAAACCCATGAAACAAAGACAGTGAAAGAGATAGAAATTCTTACACAATGCGTTCACGGGCTGTGATGCAACCTGGATTGACCATATCTAGACCCACAGCTGGATGAGACATAAGGGTGGACACTCTTGGGGCTGAGAGGTTTGGTGAGGTTGGGTGAGCAAACGCAGACCGTTTAAAGTAATACTGCATGGTGCCCATCGCATGGGTCCCAAATCTCCAGGTTCAAGGGCATCTTCCTACATCGAAAACATGCATGAGAAACCCAGAAGATGGTACACTGTGTGATGTGGAAAGGTTTCTAAAACGCACCTCATTTCTCATCTCCTTGTGCCCGGGTTCGCTATTCCAGCCGCTTTACTAGCAATCTCCCTACTTGGAGCATCAGCACCTTTAACCTCCTGTTCCGTACAGGTTGCAATTTGTCCTGAGGATGAACGGGAAGACGTGGAACCAATGAGAGACTAGCTCTTGGTGTTGGGACAGGCACAGGTCACTCTATTTTCCCATCAGGAAGAAGAATTAACCACAGGCTCAGCCTGCCCACCGGAACCAGAACAGGGCCTGAAGCCATCCTGCGCTTTTGCGGCCAGCTCCCAAAAAAGCGAGTTGTAAAATGGAGGTTCAGGGCACTGCAATTCACAAACCTGCAGAGTTATAAATGATAACTCTCGTCCACAAATATATTGACGGAAGGCAAAGAAGAGGATTTGAAATCAAGGCAGAATTGCAGGAAACAGATTTCAGGAGGTAGATTCGAGTCGCCTTTAAAGCACATGAAAAGTGGCAAAAGGTTGACAATGATGCCCTTGGCTAAAAAGGGCGTATGCGTTTTTTCCTGAATGTATTCAGGAAAAAACGCATACGCCCTTTTTGGCCAACCAAGCAACCTGGAAAGGCAAATCAGCGCTACAAAGATGTCTCGCTTCCCATCGGTTAAAAAGGCCATGCTGAAAAAAATGTCAAAACCAGAAATGCAGGACAGGCCATGGAGAAATGGGAGCCTTCCTACACTGATGGGCGGGATGTAAATTGCCAACAGCCACTCTGGAGAAGCGTACGGTGAGTCCTGAAACATCTAAAAAACAAAGCTTAGAGAGCATAGGGCACTTCCACTCATGGGGTTATAAATTGGGAAAATTAAAAATCAGCAAGACACAAGCACCCCAAAGTTTAGGGCTGCTCTGTTGACAAGGACCTCCACTTCATTCCACCTTCAATATCCCAGGAAAGAGAAAAATGGATAAAGAAGTTGTGGTCCTTATGTACAATGGAATATCACTCAGCCGTGAAATCAATGTCATAAGGCTAGTAGCAGCATGATGAGTGGATTTAGGTACGACGACTCTAAGTGAAATAAGTCACACAGCAAAGGACACTTCTCATAAGGTATCACTTATAGAGGGAATGTAAAAACCGTTACACTTGAACTGAATTACAAAACAGAACAGAGTCACACATGCAGAAAACACACTATGGCTGCTTAACGGGAAAGGTGAGGTGGGGTGATACATAAAACAAGGGTTTCAAATTAGCTCAGATACCGTTCCATAAACCCAATATGTAATAGACAAGACCTACTCCTTGCTCAGAGAACTGGACTCAACACGCCCTATTCACCGCACAAGAATATATCTGACTAGTAATAATCTTAAAACCTATGTATTGATATCTCTCTGTTAGTGTGTCAAGTGGGTGTAAAGCGGCATAAACACAGCAGTGAAAAGCAGCTAAACCCCATTATAAAAATAAATTACTTTGAAAAACCCATGAAACAAAGACAGTGAAAGAGATAGAAATTCTTACACAATGCGTTCACGGGCTGTGATGCAACCTGGATTGACCATATCTAGACCCACAGCTGGATGAGACATAAGGGTGGACACTCTTGGGGCTGAGAGGTTTGGTGAGGTTGGGTGAGCAAACGCAGACCGTTTAAAGTAATACTGCATGGTGCCCATCGCATGGGTCCCAAATCTCCAGGTTCAAGGGCATCTTCCTACATCGAAAACATGCATGAGAAACCCAGAAGATGGTACACTGTGTGATGTGGAAAGGTTTCTAAAACGCACCTCATTTCTCATCTCCTTGTGCCCGGGTTCGCTATTCCAGCCGCTTTACTAGCAATCTCCCTACTTGGAGCATCAGCACCTTTAACCTCCTGTTCCGTACAGGTTGCAATTTGTCCTGAGGATGAACGGGAAGACGTGGAACCAATGAGAGACTAGCTCTTGGTGTTGGGACAGGCACAGGTCACTCTATTTTCCCATCAGGAAGAAGAATTAACCACAGGCTCAGCCTGCCCCCCGGAACCAGAACAGGGCCTGAAGCCATCCTGCGCTTTTGCGGCCAGCTCCCAAAAAAGCGAGTTGTAAAATGGAGGTTCAGGGCACTGCAATTCACAAACCTGCAGAGTTATAAATGATAACTCTCGTCCACAAATATATTGAGGGAAGGCAAAGAAGAGGATTTGAAATCAAGGCAGAATTGCAGGAAACAGATTTCAGGAGGTAGATTCGAATCGCCTTTAAAGCACATGAAAAGCGGCAAAACGTTGACAATGATGCCCTTGGCCAAAAAGGGCGTATGCGTTTTTTCCTGAATATATTCAGGAAAAAACGCATACGCCCTTTTTGGCCAACCAAGCAACCTGGAAAGGCAAATCAGCGCTACAAAGATGTCTCGCTTCCCATCGGTCAAAAGGGCCATGCTGAAAAAAGTGTCAAAACCAGAAATGCAGGACAGGCCATGGAGAAATGGGAGCCTTGCTACACTGATGGGCGGGATGTAAATTGCCAACAGCCACTCTGGAGAAGCGTACGGTGAGTCCTGAAACATCTAAAAAACAAAGCTTAGAGAGCATAGGGCACTTCCACTCATGGGGTTATAAATTGGGAAAATTAAAAATCAGCAAGACACAAGCACCCCAAAGTTGAGGGCTGCTCTGTTGACAAGGACCTCCACTTCATTCCACCTTCAATATCCCAGGAAAGAGAAAAATGGATAAAGAAGTTGTGGTCCTTATGTACAATGGAATATCACTCAGCCGTGAAATCAATGTCATAAGGCTAGTAGCAGCATGATGAGTGGATTTAGGTACGACGATTCTAAGTGAAATAAGTCACACAGAAAAGGACACTTCTCATAAGGTATCACTTATAGAGGGAATGTAAAAACCGTTACACTTGAACTGAATTACAAAACAGAACAGAGTCACACATGCAGAAAACACACTATGGCTGCTTAACGGGAAAGGTGAGGTGGGGTGATACATAAAACAAGGGTTTCAAATTAGCTCAGATACCGTTCCATAAACCCAATATGTAATAGACAAGACCTACTCCTTGCTCAGAGAACTGGACTCAACACGCCCTATTCACCGCACAAGAATATATCTGACTAGTAATAATCTTAAAACCTATGTATTGATATCTCTCTGTTAGTGTGTCAAGTGGGTAAAAAGCGGCATAAACACAGCAGGGAAAAGCAGCTAAACCCCATTATAAAAATAAATTACTTTGAAAAACCCATGAAACAAAGACAGTGAAAGAGAGAGAAATTCTTACACAATGCGTTCAGGGGCTGTGATGCAACCTGGATTGACCATATCTAGACCCACAGCTGGATGAGACATAAGGGTGGACACTCTTGGGGCTGAGAGGTTTGGTGAGGTTGGGTGAGCAAACGCAGACCCTTTAAAGTTATACTGCATGGTACCCATCGCATGGGTCCCAAATCTCCAGGTTCAAGGGCATCTTCCTACATCGAAAACATGCATGAGAAACCCAGAAGATGGTACACCGTGTGATGGGGAAAGGTTTCTAAAACGCACCTCATTTCTCATCTGCTTGTGCCCGGGTTCGCTATTCCAGCCGCTTTACTAGCAATCTCCCTACTTGGAGCATCATCACCTTTAACCTCCTGTTCCGTACAGGTTGCAATTTGTCCTGAGGATGAACGGGAAGACGTGGAACCAATGAGAGACTAGCTCTTGGTGTTGGGACAGGCACAGGTCACTCTATTTTCCCATCAGGAAGAAGAATTAACCACAGGCTCAGCCTGCCCCCCGGATCAAGAACAGGGCCTGAAGCCATCCTGCGCTTTTGCGGCCATCTCCCAAAAACGCGAGTTGTAAAATGGAGGTTCAGGGCACTGCAATTCACAAACCTGCAGAGTTATAAATGATAACTCTCGTCCACAAATATATTGAGGGAAGGCAAAGAAGAGGATTTGAAATCAAGGCAGAATTGCAGGAAACAGATTTCAGGAGGTAGATTCAAATCGCCTTTAAAGCACATGAAAAGCGGCAAAACGTTGACAATGATGCCCTTGGCCAAAAAGGGCGTATGCGTTTTTTCCTGAATATATTCAGGAAAAAACGCATACGCCCTTTTTGGCCAACCAAGCAACCTGGAAAGGCAAATCAGCGCTACAAAGAAGTCTCGCTTCCCATCGGTTAAAAGGGCCATGCTGAAAAAAGTGTCAAAACCAGAAATGCAGGACAGGCCATGGAGAAATGGGAGCCTTGCTACACTGATGGGCGGGATGTAAATTGCCAACAGCCACTCTGGAGAAGAGTACGGTGTGTCCTGAAACATCTAAAAACCACAGCTTAGAGAGCATAGGGCACTTCCACTCATGGGGGTATAAATTGGGAAAATGAAAAATCAGCAAGACACAAGCACCCCAAAGTTTAGGGCTGCTCTGTTGACAAGGACCTCCACTTCATTCCACCTTCAATATCCCAGGAAAGAGAAAAATGGATAAAGAAGTTGTGGTCCTTATGTACAATGGAATATCACTCTGCCATGAAATCAATGTCATAAGGCTAGTAGCAGCATGATGAGTGGATTTAGGTACGACGATTCTAAGTGAAATAAGTCACACAGAAAAGGACACTTCTCATAAGGTATCACTGATAGAGGGAATGTAAAAACCGTTACACTTGAACAGAATTACAAAACAGAACAGAGTCACACATGCAGAAAACACACTATGGCTGCTTAACGGGAAAGGTGAGGTGGGGTGATACATAAAACAAGGGTTTCAAATTAGCTCAGATACCGTTCCATAAACCCAATATGTAATAGACAAGACCTACTTCTTGCTCAGAGAACTGGACTCAACACGCCCTATTCACCGCACAAGAATATATCTGACTAGTAATAATCTTAAAACCTATGTATTGATATCTCTCTGTTAGTGTGTCAAGTGGGTGTAAAGCGGCATAAACACAGCAGTAAAAAGCAGCTAAACCCCATTATAAAAATAAATTACTTTGAAAAACCCATGAAACAAAGACAGTGAAAGAGATAGAAATTCTTACACAATGCGTTCACGGGCTGTGATGCAACCTGGATTGACCATATCTAGACCCACAGCTGGATGAGACATAAGGGTGGACACTCTTGGGGCTGAGAGGTTTGGTGAGGTTGGGTGAGCAAACGCAGACCGTTTAAAGTAATACTGCATGGTGCCCATCGCATGGGTCCCAAATCTCCAGGTTCAAGGGCATCTTCCTACATCGAAAACATGCATGAGAAACCCAGAAGATGGTACACTGTGTGATGTGGAAAGGTTTCTAAAACGCACCTCATTTCTCATCTCCTTGTGCCCGGGTTCGCTATTCCAGCCGCTTTACTAGCAATCTCCCTACTTGGAGCATCAGCACCTTTAACCTCCTGTTCCGTACAGGTTGCAATTTGTCCTGAGGATGAACGGGAAGACGTGGAACCAATGAGAGACTAGCTCTTGGTGTTGGGACAGGCACAGGTCACTCTATTTTCCCATCAGGAAGAAGAATTAACCACAGGCTCAGCCTGCCCACCGGAACCAGAACAGGGCCTGAAGCCATCCTGCGCTTTTGCGGCCAGCTCCCAAAAAAGCGAGTTGTAAAATGGAGGTTCAGGGCACTGCAATTCACAAACCTGCAGAGTTATAAATGATAACTCTCGTCCACAAATATATTGACGGAAGGCAAAGAAGAGGATTTGAAATCAAGGCAGAATTGCAGGAAACAGATTTCAGGAGGTAGATTCGAGTCGCCTTTAAAGCACATGAAAAGTGGCAAAAGGTTGACAATGATGCCCTTGGCTAAAAAGGGCGTATGCGTTTTTTCCTGAATGTATTCAGGAAAAAACGCATACGCCCTTTTTGGCCAACCAAGCAACCTGGAAAGGCAAATCAGCGCTACAAAGATGTCTCGCTTCCCATCGGTTAAAAAGGCCATGCTGAAAAAAATGTCAAAACCAGAAATGCAGGACAGGCCATGGAGAAATGGGAGCCTTCCTACACTGATGGGCGGGATGTAAATTGCCAACAGCCACTCTGGAGAAGCGTACGGTGAGTCCTGAAACATCTAAAAAACAAAGCTTAGAGAGCATAGGGCACTTCCACTCATGGGGTTATAAATTGGGAAAATTAAAAATCAGCAAGACACAAGCACCCCAAAGTTTAGGGCTGCTCTGTTGACAAGGACCTCCACTTCATTCCACCTTCAATATCCCAGGAAAGAGAAAAATGGATAAAGAAGTTGTGGTCCTTATGTACAATGGAATATCACTCAGCCGTGAAATCAATGTCATAAGGCTAGTAGCAGCATGATGAGTGGATTTAGGTATGACGACTCTAAGTGAAATAAGTCACACAGAAAAGGACACTTCTCATAAGGTATCACTTATAGAGGGAATGTAAAAACCGTTACACTTGAACTGAATTACAAAACAGAACAGAGTCACACATGCAGAAAACACACTATGGCTGCTTAACGGGAAAGGTGAGGTGGGGTGATACATAAAACAAGGGTTTCAAATTAGCTCAGATACCGTTCCATAAACCCAATATGTAATAGACAAGACCTACTCCTTGCTCAGAGAACTGGACTCAACACGCCCTATTCACCGCACAAGAATATATCTGACTAGTAATAATTTAAAACCTATGTATTGATATCTCTCTGTTAGTGTGTCAAGTGGGTAAAAAGCGGCATAAACACAGCAGTGAAAAGCAGCTAAACCCCATTATAAAAATAAATTACTTTGAAAAACCCATGAAACAAAGACAGTGAAAGAGAGCGAAATTCTTACACAATGCGTTCAGGGGCTGTGATGCCACCTGGATTGACCATATCTAGACCCACAGCTGGATGAGACCTAAGGGTGGACACTCTTGGGGCTGAGAGGTTTGGTGAGGTTGGGTGAGCAAACGCAGACCCTTTAAAGTAATACTGCGTGGTACCCATCGCATGGGTCCCAAATCTCCAGGTTCAAGGGCATCTTCCTACATCGAAAACATGCATGAGAAACCCAGAAGATGGTACACCGTGTGATGTGGAAAGGTTTCTAAAACGCACCTCATTTCTTATCTCCTTGTGCCCGGGTTCGCTATTCCAGCCGCTTTACTAGCAATCTCCCTACTTGGAGCATCAGCACCTTTAACCTCCTGTTCCGTACAGGTTGCAATTTGTCCTGAGGATGAATGGGAAGACGTGGAACCAATGAGAGACTAGCTCTTGGTGTTGGGACAGGCACAGGTCACTCTATTTTCCCATCAGGAAGAAGAATTAACCACAGGCTCAGCCTGCCCACCGGAACCAGAACAGGGCCTGAAGCCATCCTGCGCTTTTGCGGCCAGCTCCCAAAAAAGCGAGTTGTAAAATGGAGGTTCAGGGCACTGCAATTCACAAACCTGCAGAGTTATAAATGATAACTCTCGTCCACAAATATATTGAGGGAAGGCAAAGAAGAGGATTTGAAATCAAGGCAGAATTGCAGGAAACAGATTTCAGGAGGTAGATTCGAATCGCCTTTAAAGCACATGAAAAGCGGCAAAACGTTGACAATGATGCCCTTGGCCAAAAAGGGCGTATGCGTTTTTTCCTGAATATATTCAGGAAAAAACGCATACGCCCTTTTTGGCCAACCAAGCAACCTGGAAAGGCAAATCAGCGCTACAAAGATGTCGCGCTTCCCATCGGTTAAAAAGGCCATGCTGAAAAAAGTGTCAAAACCAGAAATGCAGGACAGGCCATGGAGAAATGGGAGCCTTGCTACACTGATGGGCGGGATGTAAATTGCCAACAGCCACTCTGGAGAAGCGTACGGTGTGTCCTGAAACATCTAAAAAACAAAGCTTCGAGAGCATACGGCACTTCCACTCATGGGGTTATAAATTGGGAAAATTAAAAATCAGCAAGACACAAGCACCCCAAAGTTTAGGACTGCTCTGTTGACAAGGACCTCCACTTCATTCCACCTTCAATATCCCAGGAAAGAGAAAAATGGATAAAGAAGTTGTGGTCCTTATGTACAATGGAATATCACTCAGCCATGAAATCAATGTCATAAGGCTAGTAGCAGCATGATGAGTGGATTTAGGTACGACGATTCTAAGTGAAATAAGTCACACAGAAAAGGACACTTCTCATAAGGTATCACTTATAGAGGGAATGTAAAAACCGTTACACTTGAACTGAATTACAAAACAGAACAGAGTCACACATGCAGAAAACACACTATGGCTGCTTAACGGGAAAGGTGAGGTGGGGTGATACATAAAACAAGGGTTTCAAATTAGCTCAGATACCGTTCCATAAACCCAATATGTAATAGACAAGACCTACTCCTTGCTCAGAGAACTGGACTCAACACGCCCTATTCACCGCACAAGAATATATCTGACTAGTAATAATCTTAAAACCTATGTATTGATATCTCTCTGTTAGTGTGTCAAGTGGGTAAAAAGCGGCATAAACACAGCAGGGAAAAGCAGCTAAACCCCATTATAAAAATAAATTACTTTGAAAAACCCATGAAACAAAGACAGTGAAAGAGAGAGAAATTCTTACACAATGCGTTCAGGGGCTGTGATGCAACCTGGATTGACCATATCTAGACCCACAGCTGGATGAGACATAAGGGTGGACACTCTTGGGGCTGAGAGGTTTGGTGAGGTTGGGTGAGCAAACGCAGACCCTTTAAAGTTATACTGCATGGTACCCATCGCATGGGTCCCAAATCTCCAGGTTCAAGGGCATCTTCCTACATCGAAAACATGCATGAGAAACCCAGAAGATGGTACACCGTGTGATGGGGAAAGGTTTCTAAAACGCACCTCATTTCTCATCTGCTTGTGCCCGGGTTCGCTATTCCAGCCGCTTTACTAGCAATCTCCCTACTTGGAGCATCATCACCTTTAACCTCCTGTTCCGTACAGGTTGCAATTTGTCCTGAGGATGAACGGGAAGACGTGGAACCAATGAGAGACTAGCTCTTGGTGTTGGGACAGGCACAGGTCACTCTATTTTCCCATCAGGAAGAAGAATTAACCACAGGCTCAGCCTGCCCCCCGGATCAAGAACAGGGCCTGAAGCCATCCTGCGCTTTTGCGGCCATCTCCCAAAAACGCGAGTTGTAAAATGGAGGTTCAGGGCACTGCAATTCACAAACCTGCAGAGTTATAAATGATAACTCTCGTCCACAAATATATTGAGGGAAGGCAAAGAAGAGGATTTGAAATCAAGGCAGAATTGCAGGAAACAGATTTCAGGAGGTAGATTCAAATCGCCTTTAAAGCACATGAAAAGCGGCAAAACGTTGACAATGATGCCCTTGGCCAAAAAGGGCGTATGCGTTTTTTCCTGAATATATTCAGGAAAAAACGCATACGCCCTTTTTGGCCAACCAAGCAACCTGGAAAGGCAAATCAGCGCTACAAAGAAGTCTCGCTTCCCATCGGTTAAAAGGGCCATGCTGAAAAAAGTGTCAAAACCAGAAATGCAGGACAGGCCATGGAGAAATGGGAGCCTTGCTACACTGATGGGCGGGATGTAAATTGCCAACAGCCACTCTGGAGAAGAGTACGGTGTGTCCTGAAACATCTAAAAACCACAGCTTAGAGAGCATAGGGCACTTCCACTCATGGGGGTATAAATTGGGAAAATGAAAAATCAGCAAGACACAAGCACCCCAAAGTTTAGGGCTGCTCTGTTGACAAGGACCTCCACTTCATTCCACCTTCAATATCCCAGGAAAGAGAAAAATGGATAAAGAAGTTGTGGTCCTTATGTACAATGGAATATCACTCTGCCATGAAATCAATGTCATAAGGCTAGTAGCAGCATGATGAGTGGATTTAGGTACGACGATTCTAAGTGAAATAAGTCACACAGAAAAGGACACTTCTCATAAGGTATCACTGATAGAGGGAATGTAAAAACCGTTACACTTGAACAGAATTACAAAACAGAACAGAGTCACACATGCAGAAAACACACTATGGCTGCTTAACGGGAAAGGTGAGGTGGGGTGATACATAAAACAAGGGTTTCAAATTAGCTCAGATACCGTTCCATAAACCCAATATGTAATAGACAAGACCTACTTCTTGCTCAGAGAACTGGACTCAACACGCCCTATTCACCGCACAAGAATATATCTGACTAGTAATAATCTTAAAACCTATGTATTGATATCTCTCTGTTAGTGTGTCAAGTGGGTGTAAAGCGGCATAAACACAGCAGTAAAAAGCAGCTAAACCCCATTATAAAAATAAATTACTTTGAAAAACCCATGAAACAAAGACAGTGAAAGAGATAGAAATTCTTACACAATGCGTTCACGGGCTGTGATGCAACCTGGATTGACCATATCTAGACCCACAGCTGGATGAGACATAAGGGTGGACACTCTTGGGGCTGAGAGGTTTGGTGAGGTTGGGTGAGCAAACGCAGACCGTTTAAAGTAATACTGCATGGTGCCCATCGCATGGGTCCCAAATCTCCAGGTTCAAGGGCATCTTCCTACATCGAAAACATGCATGAGAAACCCAGAAGATGGTACACTGTGTGATGTGGAAAGGTTTCTAAAACGCACCTCATTTCTCATCTGCTTGTGCCCGGGTTCGCTATTCCAGCCGCTTTACTAGCAATCTCCCTACTTGGAGCATCAGCACCTTTAACCTCCTGTTCCGTACAGGTTGATATTTGTCCTGAGGATGAACGGGAAGACGTGGAACCAATGAGAGACTAGCTCTTGGTGTTGGGACAGGCACAGGTCACTCTATTTTCCCATCAGGAAGAAGAATTAACCACAGGCTCAGCCTGCCCCCCGGAACAAGAACAGGGCCTGAAGCCATCCTGCGCTTTTGCGGGCATCTCCCAAAAACGCGAGTTGTAAAATGGAGGTTCAGGGCACTGCAATTCACAAACCTGCAGAGTTATAAATGATAACTCTCGTCCACAAATATATTGAGGGAAGGCAAAGAAGAGGATTTGAAATCAAGGCAGAATTGCAGGAAACAGATTTCAGGAGGTAGATTCGAATCGCCTTTAAAGCACATGAAAAGCGGCAAAACGTTGACAATGATGCCCTTGGCCAAAAAGGGCGTATGCGTTTTTTCCTGAATATATTCAGGAAAAAACGCATACGCCCTTTTTGGCCAACCAAGCAACCTGGAAAGGCAAATCAGCGCTACAAAGATGTCTCGCTTCCCATCGGTCAAAAGGGCCATGCTGAAAAAAGTGTCAAAACCAGAAATGCAGGACAGGCCATGGAAAAATGGCAGCCTTGCTACACTGATGGGCAGGATGTAAATTTTCAACAGCCATTCTGGAGAAGTGTACGGTGAGTCCTGAAACGTCTAAAAAGCAAAGCTTAGAGAGCATAGGGCACTTCCACTCATGGGGGTATAAATTGGGAAAATGAAAAATCAGCAAGACACAAGCACACCAAAGTTTAGGGCTGCTCTGTTGACAAGGACCTCCACTTCATTCCACCTTCAATATCCCAGGAAAGAGAAAAATGGATAAAGAAGTTGTGGTCCTTATGTACAATGGAATATCACTCAGCCATGAAATCAATGTCATAAGGCTAGTAGCAGCATGATGAGTGGATTTAGGTACGACGATTCTAAGTGAAATAAGTCACACAGAAAAGGACACTTCTCATAAGGTATCACTGATAAAGGGAATGTAAAAACCGTTACACTTGAACTGAATTACAAAACAGAACAGAGTCACACATGCAGAAAACACACTATGGCTACTTAACGGGAAAGGTGAGGTGGGGTGATACATAAAACAAGGGTTTCAAATTAGCTCAGATACCGTTCCATAAACCCAGTATGTAATAGACTAGACCTACTCCTTGCTCAGAGAACTGGACTCAACACGCCCTATTCACCGCACAAGAATATACCTGACTAGTAATAATCTTAAAACCTATGTATTGATATCTCTCTGTTAGTGGGTCAAGTGGGTAAAAAGCGGCATAAACACAGCAGTGAAAAGCAGCTAAACCCCATTATAAAAATAAATTACTTTGAAAAACCCATGAAACAAAGACAGTGAAAGAGAGAGAAATTCTTACACAATGCGTTCAGGGGCTGTGATGCAACCTGGATTGACCATATCTAGACCCACAGCTGGATGAGACATAAGGGTGGACACTGTTGCGGCTGAGAGGTTTGGTGAGGTTGGGTGAGCAAACGCAGACCCTTTAAAGTAATACTGCGTGGTACCCATCGCATGGGTCCCAAATCTCCAGGTTCAAGGGCATTTTCCTACATCGAAAACATGCATGAGAAACGCAGAAGATGGTACACCGTGTGATGTGGAAAGGTTTCTAAAACGCACCTCATTTCTCATCTGCTTGTGCCCGGGTGCGCTATTCCAGCCGCTTTAGTAGCAATCTCCCTACTTGGAGCATCAGCACCTTTAACCTCCTGTTCCGTACAGGTTGCAATTTGTACTGAGGATGAACGGGAAGACGTGGAACCAATGAAAGACTAGCTCTTGGTGTTGGGACAGGCACAGGTCACTCTATTTTCCCATCAGGAAGAAGAATTAACCACAGGCTCAGCCTGCCCCCCGGAACAAGAACAGGGCCTGAAGCCATCCTGCGCTTTTGCGGCCATCTCCCAAAAACGCGTGTTGTAAAATGGAGGTTCAGGGCACTGCAATTCACAAACCTGCAGAGTTATAAATGATAACTCTCGTCCACAAATATATTGAGGGAAGGCAAAGAAGAGGATTTGAAATCAAGGCAGAATTGCAGGAAACAGATTTCAGGAGGTAGATTCGAATTGCCTTTAAAGCACATGAAAAGCGGCAAAACGTTGACAATGATGCCCTTGGCGAAAAAGGGCGTATGCGTTTTTTCCTGAATATATTCAGGAAAAAACGCATACGCCCTTTTTGGCCAACCAAGCAACCTGGAAAGGCAAATCAGCGCTACAAAGAAGTCTCGCTTCCCATCGGTTAAAAAGGCCATGCTGAAAAAAGTGTCAAAACCAGAAATGCAGGACAGGCCATGGAGAAATGGGAGCCTTGCTACACTGATGGGCGGGATGTAAATTGCCAACAGCCACTCTGGAGAAGATTACGGTGTGTCCTGAAACATCTAAAAAACACAGCTTAGAGAGCATAGGGCACTTCCACTCATGGGGGTATAAATTGGGAAAATTAAAAATCGGCAAGACACAAGCACCACAAAGTTTAGGACTGCTCTGTTGACAAGGACCTCCACTTCATTCCACCTTCAATATCCCAGGAAAGAGAAAAATGGATAAAGAAGTTGTGGTCCTTATGTACAATGGAATATCACTCAGCCATGAAATCAATGTCATAAGGCTAGTAGCAGCATGATGAGTGGATTTAGGTACGACGACTCTAAGTGAAATAAGTCACACAGAAAAGGACACTTCTCATAAGGTATCACTGATAGAGGGAATGTAAAAACCGTTACACTTGAACTGAATTACAAAACAGAACAGAGTCACACATGCAGAAAACACACTATGGCTGCTTAACGGGAAAGGTGAGGTGGGGTGATACATAAAACAAGGGTTTCAAATTAGCTCAGATACCGTTCCATAAACCCAATATGTAATAGACAAGACCTACTCCTTGCTCAGAGAACTGGACTCAACACGCCCTATTCACCGCACAAGAATATATCTGACTAGTAATAATCTTAAAACCTATGTATTGATATCTCTCTGTTAGTGTGTCAAGTGGGTGAAAAGCGGCATAAACACAGCAGTGAAAAGCAGCTAAACCCATTTATAAAAATAAATTACTTTGAAAAACCCATGAAACAAAGACAGTGAAAGAGATAGAAATTCTTACACAATGCGTTCACGGGCTGTGATGCAACCTGGATTGACCATATCTAGACCCACAGCTGGATGAGACATAAGGGTGGACACTCTTGGGGCTGAGAGGTTTGGTGAGGTTGGGTGAGCAAACGCAAACCCTTTAAAGTAATACTGCGTGGTACCCATCGCATGGGTCCCAAATCTCCAGGTTCAAGGGCATCTTCCTACATCGAAAACATGCATGAGAAACCCAGAAGATGGTACACCGTGTGATGGGGAAAGGTTTCTAAAACGCACCTCATTTCTCATCTCCTTGTGCTCGGGTTCGCCATTCCAGCCACTTTACTAGCAATCTCCGTCCTTGGAGCATCATCACGTTTAACCTCCTGTTCCGTACAGGTTGATATTTGTCCTGAGGATGAACGGGAAGACGTGGAACCAATGAGAGACTAGCTCTTGGTGTTGGGACAGGCACAGGTCACTCTATTTTCCCATCAGGAAGAAGAATTAACCACAGGCTCAGCCTGCCCCCCGGAACCAGAACAGGGCCTGAAGCCATCCTGCACTTTTGCGGCCAGCTCCCTAAAAAGCGAGTTGTAAAATGGAGGTTCAGGGCACTGCAATTCACAAACCTGCAGAGTTATAAATGATAACTCTCATCCACAAATATATTGAGGGAAGGCAAAGAAGAGGATTTGAAATCAAGGCAGAATTGCAGGAAACAGATTTCAGGAGGTAGATTCGAATCGCCTTTAAAGCACATGAAAAGCGGCAAAACGTTGACAATGATGCCCTTGGCCAAAAAGGGCGTATGCGTTTTTTCCTGAATATATTCAGGAAAAAACGCATACGCCCTTTTTGGCCAACCAAGCAACCTGGAAAGGCAAATCAGCGCTACAAAGATGTCTCGCTTCCCATCGGTCAAAAGGGCCATGCTGAAAAAAGTGTCAACACCAGAAATGCAGGACAGGCCATGGAGAAATGGGAGCCTTGCTACACTGATGGGCGGGATGTAAATTGTCAACAGCCACTCTGGAGAAGTGTACGGTGAGTCCTGAAACGTCTAAAAAGCAAAGCTTAGAGAGCATAGGGCACTTCCACTCATGGGGGTATAAATTGGGAAAATTAAAAATCAGCAAGACACAAGCACCCCAAAGTTTAGGGCTGCTCTGTTGACAAGGACCTCCACTTCATTCCACCTTCAATATCCCAGGAAAGAGAAAAATGGATAAAGAAGTTGTGGTCCTTATGTACAATGGAATATCACTCAGCCGTGAAATCAATGTCATAAGGCTAGTAGCAGCATGATGAGTGGATATAGGTACGACGACTCTAAGTGAAATAAGTCACACAGAAAAGGACACTTCTCATAAGGTATCACTGATAGAGGGAATGTAAAAACCGTTACACTTGAACTGAATTACAAAACAGAACAGAGTCACACATGCAGAAAACACACTATGGCTGCTTAACGGGAAAGGTGAGGTGGGGTGATACATAAAACAAGGGTTTCAAATTAGCTCAGATACCGTTCCATAAAACCAATATGTAATAGACAACACCTACTCCTTGCTCAGAGAACTGGACTCAACACGCCCTATTCACCGCACAAGAATATATCTGACTAGTAATAATCTTAAAACCTATGTATTGATATCTCTCTGTTAGTGTGTCAAGTGGGTAAAAAGCGGCATAAACACAACAGTGAAAAGCAGCTAAACCCCATTATAAAAATAAATTACTTTGAAAAACCCATGAAACAAAGACAGTGAAAGAGAGAGAAATTCTTACAGAATGCGTTCAGGGGCTGTGATGCAACCTGGATTGACCATATCTAGACCCACAGCTGGATGAGTCATAAGGGTGGACACTCTTGGGGCTGAGAGGTTTGGTGAGGTTGGGTGAGCAAACGCAGACCCTTTAAAGTAATACTGCGTGGTACCCATCGCATGGGTCCCAAATCTCCAGGTTCAAGGGCATCTTCCTACATCGAAAACATGCATGAGAAACCCAGAAGATGGTACACCGTGTGATGGGGAAATGTTTCTAAAACGCACCTCATTTCTCATCTGCTTGTGCTTGGGTTCGCGATTCCAGCCACTTTACTAGCAATCTCCCTCCTTGGAGCATCAGCACCTTTAACCTCCTGTTCCGTACAGGTTGATATTTGTCCTGAGGATGAACGGGAAGACGTGGAACCAATGAGAGAGTAGCTCTTGGTGTTGGGACAGGCACAGGTCACTCTATTTTCCCATCAGGAAGAAGAATTAACCACAGGCTCAGCCTGCCCCCCGGAACAAGAACAGGGCCTGAAGCCATCCTGCGCTTTTGCGGGCATCTCCCAAAAACGCGAGTTGTAAAATGGAGGTTCAGGGCACTGCAATTCACAAACCTGCAGAGTTATAAATGATAACTCTCGTCCACAAATATATTGAGGGAAGGCAAAGAAGAGGATTTGAAATCAAGGCAGAATTGCAGGAAACAGATTTCAGGAGGTAGATTCGAATCGCCTTTAAAGCACATGAAAAGCGGCAAAACGTTGACAATGATGCCCTTGGCCAAAAAGGGCGTATGCGTTTTTTCCTGAATATATTCAGGAAAAAACGCATACGCCCTTTTTGGCCAACCAAGCAACCTGGAAAGGCAAATCAGCGCTACAAAGATGTCTCGCTTCCCATCGGTCAAAAGGGCCATGCTGAAAAAAGTGTCAAAACCAGAAATGCAGGACAGGCCATGGAAAAATGGCAGCCTTGCTACACTGATGGGCAGGATGTAAATTGTCAACAGCCACACTGGAGAAGTGTACGGTGAGTCCTGAAACGTCTAAAAAGCAAAGCTTAGAGAGCATAGGGCACTTCCACTCATGGGGGTATAAATTGGGAAAATGAAAAATCAGCAAGACACAAGCACCCCAAAGTTTAGGGCTGCTCTGTTGACAAGGACCTCCACTTCATTCCACCTTCAATATCCCAGGAAAGAGAAAAATGGATAAAGAAGTTGTGGTCCTTATGTACAATGGAATATCACTCAGCCATGAAATCAATGTCATAAGGCTAGTAGCAGCATGATGAGTGGATTTAGGTACGACGATTCTAAGTGAAATAAGTCACACAGAAAAGGACACTTCTCATAAGGTATCACTGATAAAGGGAATGTAAAAACCGTTACACTTGAACTGAATTACAAAACAGAACAGAGTCACACATGCAGAAAACACACTATGGCTACTTAACGGGAAAGGTGAGGTGGGGTGATACATAAAACAAGGGTTTCAAATTAGCTCAGATACCGTTCCATAAACCCAATATGTAATGGACTAGACCTACTCCTTGCTCAGAGAACTGGACTCAACACGCCCTATTCACCGCACAAGAATATATCTGACTAGTAATAATCTTAAAACCTATGTATTGATATCTCTCTGTTAGTGGGTCAAGTGTGTAAAAAGCGGCATAAACACAGCAGTGAAAAGCAGCTAAACCCCATTATAAAAATAAATTACTTTGAAAAACCCATGAAACAAAGACAGTGAAAGAGAGAGAAATTCTTACACAATGCGTTCAGGGGCTGTGATGCAACCTGGATTGACCATATCTAGACCCACAGCTGGATGAGACATAAGGGTGGACACTGTTGCGGCTGAGAGGTTTGGTGAGGTTGGGTGAGCAAACGCAGACCCTTTAAAGTAATACTGCGTGGTACCCATCGCATGGGTCCCAAATCTCCAGGTTCAAGGGCATCTTCCTACATCGAAAACATGCATGAGAAACCCAGAAGATGGTACACCGTGTGATGGGGAAAGGTTTCTAAAACGCACCTCATTTCTCATCTCCTTGTGCCCGGGTGCGCTATTCCAGCCGCTTTAGTAGCAATCTCCCTACTTGGAGCATCAGCACCTTTAACCTCCTGTTCCGTACAGGTTGCAATTTGTACTAAGGATGAACGGGAAGACGTGGAACCAATGAAAGACTAGCTCTTGGTGTTGGGACAGGCACAGGTCACTCTATTTTCCCATCAGGAAGAAGAATTAACCACAGGCTCAGCCTGCCCCCCGGAACAAGAACAGGGCCTGAAGCCATCCTGCGCTTTTGCGGCCATCTCCCAAAAACGCGTGTTGTAAAATGGAGGTTCAGGGCACTGCAATTCACAAACCTGCAGAGTTATAAATGATAACTCTCGTCCACAAATATATTGAGGGAAGGCAAAGAAGAGGATTTGAAATCAAGGCAGAATTGCAGGAAACAGATTTCAGGAGGTAGATTCGAATTGCCTTTAAAGCACATGAAAAGCGGCAAAACGTTGACAATGATGCCCTTGGCGAAAAAGGGCGTATGCGTTTTTTCCTGAATATATTCAGGAAAAAACGCATACGCCCTTTTTGGCCAACCAAGCAACCTGGAAAGGCAAATCAGCGCTACAAAGAAGTCTCGCTTCCCATCGGTTAAAAAGGCCATGCTGAAAAAAGTGTCAAAACCAGAAATGCAGGACAGGCCATGGAGAAATGGGAGCCTTGCTACACTGATGGGCGGGATGTAAATTGCCAACAGCCACTCTGGAGAAGATTACGGTGTGTCCTGAAACATCTAAAAAACACAGCTTAGAGAGCATAGGGCACTTCCACTCATGGGGGTATAAATTGGGAAAATTAAAAATCGGCAAGACACAAGCACCCCAAAGTTTAGGACTGCTCTGTTGACAAGGACCTCCACTTCATTCCACCTTCAATATCCCAGGAAAGAGAAAAATGGATAAAGAAGTTGTGGTCCTTATGTACAATGGAATATCACTCAGCCATGAAATCAATGTCATAAGGCTAGTAGCAGCATGATGAGTGGATTTAGGTACGACGACTCTAAGTGAAATAAGTCACACAGAAAAGGACACTTCTCATAAGGTATCACTGATAGAGGGAATGTAAAAACCGTTACACTTGAACTGAATTACAAAACAGAACAGAGTCACACATGCAGAACACACACTATGGCTGCTTAACGGGAAAGGTGAGGTGGGGTGATACATAAAACAAGGGTTTCAAATTAGCTCAGATACCGTTCCATAAAACCAATATGTAATAGACTAGACCTACTCCTTGCTCAGAGAACTGGACTCAACACGCCCTATTCACCGCACAAGAATATATCTGACTAGTAATAATCTTAAAACCTATGTATTGATATCTCTCTGTTAGTGTGTCAAGTGGGTGTAAAGCGGCATAAACACAGCAGTGAAAAGCAGCTAAACCCCATTATAAAAATAAATTACTTTGAAAAACCCATGAAACAAAGACAGTGAAAGAGATAGAAATTCCTACACAATGCGTTCACGGGCTGTGATGCAACCTGGATTGACCATATCTAGACCCACAGCTGGATGAGACATAAGGGTGGACACTGTTGCGGCTGAGAGGTTTGGTGAGGTTGGGTGAGCAAACGCAGACCCTTTAAAGTAATACTGCGTGGTACCCATCGCATGGGTCCCAAATCTCCAGGTTCAAGGGCATCTTCCTACATCGAAAACATGCATGAGAAACCCAGAAGATGGTACACCGTGTGATGGGGAAAGGTTTCTAAAACGCACCTCATTTCTCATCTGCTTGTGCCCGGGTTCGCTATTCCAGCCGCTTTACTAGCAATCTCCCTACTTGGAGCATCAGCACCTTTAACCTCCTGTTCCGTACAGGTTGCAATTTGTCCTGAGGATGAACGGGAAGACGTGGAACCAATGACAGACTAGCTCTTGGTGTTGGGACAGGCACAGGTCACTCTATTTTCCCATCAGGAAGAAGAATTAACCACAGGCTCAGCCTGCCCCCCGGAACAAGAACAGGGCCTGAAGCCATCCTGCGCTTTTGCGGCCATCTCCCAAAAACGCGTGTTGTAAAATGGAGGTTCAGGGCACTGCAATTCACAAACCTGCAGAGTTATAAATGATAAGTCTCGTCCACAAATATATTGAGGGAAGGCAAAGAAGAGGATTTGAAATCAAGGCAGAATTGCAGGAAACAGATTTCAGGAGGTAGATTCGAATTGCCTTTAAAGCACATGAAAAGCGGCAAAACGTTGACAATGATGCCCTTGGCGAAAAAGGGCGTATGCGTTTTTTCCTGAATATATTCAGGAAAAAACGCATACGCCCTTTTTGGCCAACCAAGCAACCTGGAAAGGCAAATCAGCGCTACAAAGAAGTCTCGCTTCCCATCGGTTAAAAAGGCCATGCTGAAAAAAGTGTCAAAACCAGAAATGCAGGACAGGCCATGGAGAAATGGGAGCCTTGCTACACTGATGGGCGGGATGTAAATTGCCAACAGCCACTCTGGAGAAGATTACGGTGTGTCCTGAAACATCTAAAAAACACAGCTTAGAGAGCATAGGGCACTTCCACTCATGGGGGTATAAATTGGGAAAATTAAAAATCGGCAAGACACAAGCACCCCAAAGTTTAGGACTGCTCTGTTGACAAGGACCTCCACTTCATTCCACCTTCAATATCCCAGGAAAGAGAAAAATGGATAAAGAAGTTGTGGTCCTTATGTACAATGGAATATCACTCAGCCATGAAATCAATGTCATAAGGCTAGTAGCAGCATGATGAGTGGATTTAGGTACGACGACTCTAAGTGAAATAAGTCACACAGAAAAGGACACTTCTCATAAGGTATCACTGATAGAGGGAATGTAAAAACCGTTACACTTGAACTGAATTACAAAACAGAACAGAGTCACACATGCAGAAAACACACTATGGCTGCTTAACGGGAAAGGTGAGGTGGGGTGATACATAAAACAAGGGTTTCAAATTAGCTCAGATACCGTTCCATAAAACCAATATGTAATAGACAACACCTACTCCTTGCTCAGAGAACTGGACTCAACATGCCCTATTCACCGCACAAGAATATATCTGACTAGTAATAATCTTAAAACCTATGTATTGATATCTCTCTGTTAGTGTGTCAAGTGGGTGAAAAGCGGCATAAACACAGCAGTGAAAAGCAGCTAAACCCATTTATAAAAATAAATTACTTTGAAAAACCCATGAAACAAAGACAGTGAAAGAGATAGAAATTCTTACACAATGCGTTCACGGGCTGTGATGCAACCTGGATTGACCATATCTAGACCCACAGCTGGATGAGACATAAGGGTGGACACTCTTGGGGCTGAGAGTTTTGGTGAGGTTGGGTGAGCAAACGCAAACCCTTTAAAGTAATACTGCGTGGTACCCATCGCATGGGTCCCAAATCTCCAGGTTCAAGGGCATCTTCCTACATCGAAAACATGCATGAGAAACCCAGAAGATGGTACAAAGTGTGATGGGGAAAGGTTTCTAAAACGCACCTCATTTCTCATCTCCTTGTGCTCGGGTTCGCCATTCCAGCCACTTTACTAGCAATCTCCCTCCTTGGAGCATCATCACGTTTAACCTCCTGTTCCGTACAGGTTGATATTTGTCCTGAGGATGAACGGGAAGACGTGGAACCAATGAGAGACTAGCTCTTGGTGTTGGGACAGGCACAGGTCACTCTATTTTCCCATCAGGAAGAAGAATTAACCACAGGCTCAGCCTGCCCCCCGGAACAAGAACAGGGCCTGAAGCCATCCTGCGCTTTTGCGGCCAGCTCCCAAAAACGTGAGTTGTAAAATGGAGGTTCAGGGCACTGCAATTCACAAACCTGCAGAGTTATAAATGATAACTCTCGTCCACAAATATATTGAGGGAAGGCAAAGAAGAGGATTTGAAATCAAGGCAGAATTGCAGGAAACAGATTTCAGGAGGTAGATTCGAATCGCCTTTAAAGCACATGAAAAGCGGCAAAACGTTGACAATGATGCCCTTGGCCAAAAAGGGCGTATGCGTTTTTTCCTGAATATATTCAGGAAAAAACGCATACGCCCTTTTTGGCCAACCAAGCAACCTGGAAAGGCAAATCAGCGCTACAAAGATGTCTCGCTTCCCATCGGTCAAAAGGGCCATGCTGAAAAAAGTGTCAACACCAGAAATGCAGGACAGGCCATGGAGAAATGGGAGCCTTGCTACACTGATGGGCGGGATGTAAATTGTCAACAGCCACTCTGGAGAAGTGTACGGTGAGTCCTGAAACGTCTAAAAAGCAAAGCTTAGAGAGCATAGGGCACTTCCACTCATGGAGGTATAAATTGGGAAAATTAAAAATCAGCAAGACACAAGCACCCCAAAGTTTAGGGCTGCTCTGTTGACAAGGACCTCCACTTCATTCCACCTTCAATATCCCAGGAAAGAGAAAAATGGATAAAGAAGTTGTGGTCCTTATGTACAATGGAATATCACTCAGCCGTGAAATCAATGTCATAAGGCTAGTAGCAGCATGATGAGTGGATATAGGTACGACGACTCTAAGTGAAATAAGTCACACAGAAAAGGACACTTCTCATAAGGTATCACTGATAGAGGGAATGTAAAAACCGTTACACTTGAACTGAATTACAAAACAGAACAGAGTCACACATGCAGAAAACACACTATGGCTGCTTAACGGGAAAGGTGAGGTGGGGTGATACATAAAACAAGGGTTTCAAATTAGCTCAGATACCGTTCCATAAACCCAATATGTAATAGACAAGACCTACTCCTTGCTCAGAGAACTGGACTCAACACGCCCTATTCACCGCACAAGAATATATCTGACTAGTAATAATCTTAAAACCTATGTATTGATATCTCTCTGTTAGTGTGTCAAGTGGGTAAAAAGCGGCATAAACACAACAGTGAAAAGCAGCTAAACCCCATTATAAAAATAAATTACTTTGAAAAACCCATGAAACAAAGACAGTGAAAGAGAGAGAAATTCTTACAGAATGCGTTCAGGGGCTGTGATGCAACCTGGATTGACCATATCTAGACCCACAGCTGGATGAGTCATAAGGGTGGACACTCTTGGGGCTGAGAGGTTTGGTGAGGTTGGGTGAGCAAACGCAGACCCTTTAAAGTAATACTGCGTGGTACCCATCGCATGGGTCCCAAATCTCCAGGTTCAAGGGCATCTTCCTACATCGAAAACATGCATGAGAAACCCAGAAGATGGTACACCGTGTGATGGGGAAAGGTTTCTAAAACGCACCTCATTTCTCATCTGCTTGTGCTCGGGTTCGCCATTCCAGCCACTTTACTAGCAATCTCCCTCCTTGGAGCATCACCACGTTTAACCTCCTGTTCTGTACAGGTTGATATTTGTCCTGAGGATGAACGGGAAGACGTGGAACCAATGAGAGAGTAGCTCTTGGTGTTGGGACAGGCACAGGTCACTCTATTTTCCCATCAGGAAGAAGAATTAACCACAGGCTCAGCCTGCCCCCCGGAACAAGAACAGGGCCTGAAGCCATCCTGCGCTTTTGCGGGCATCTCCCAAAAACGCGAGTTGTAAAATGGAGGTTCAGGGCACTGCAATTCACAAACCTGCAGAGTTATAAATGATAACTCTCGTCCACAAATATATTGAGGGAAGGCAAAGAAGAGGATTTGAAATCAAGGCAGAATTGCAGGAAACAGATTTCAGGAGGTAGATTCGAATCGCCTTTAAAGCACATGAAAAGCGGCAAAACGTTGACAATGATGCCCTTGGCCAAAAAGGGCGTATGCGTTTTTTCCTGAATATATTCAGGAAAAAACGCATACGCCCTTTTTGGCCAACCAAGCAACCTGGAAAGGCAAATCAGCGCTACAAAGATGTCTCGCTTCCCATCGGTCAAAAGGGCCATGCTGAAAAAAGTGTCAAAACCAGAAATGCAGGACAGGCCATGGAAAAATGGCAGCCTTGCTACACTGATGGGCAGGATGTAAATTGTCAACAGCCACACTGGAGAAGTGTACGGTGAGTCCTGAAACGTCTAAAAAGCAAAGCTTAGAGAGCATAGGGCACTTCCACTCATGGGGGTATAAATTGGGAAAATGAAAAATCAGCAAGACACAAGCACACCAAAGTTTAGGGCTGCTCTGTTGACAAGGACCTCCACTTCATTCCACCTTCAATATCCCAGGAAAGAGAAAAATGGATAAAGAAGTTGTGGTCCTTATGTACAATGGAATATCACTCAGCCATGAAATCAATGTCATAAGGCTAGTAGCAGCATGATGAGTGGATTTAGGTACGACGATTCTAAGTGAAATAAGTCACACAGAAAAGGACACTTCTCATAAGGTATCACTGATAAAGGGAATGTAAAAACCGTTACACTTGAACTGAATTACAAAACAGAACAGAGTCACACATGCAGAAAACACACTATGGCTACTTAACGGGAAAGGTGAGGTGGGGTGATACATAAAACAAGGGTTTCAAATTAGCTCAGATACCGTTCCATAAACCCAATATGTAATGGACTAGACCTACTCCTTGCTCAGAGAACTGGACTCAACACGCCCTATTCACCGCACAAGAATATATCTGACTAGTAATAATCTTAAAACCTATGTATTGATATCTCTCTGTTAGTGGGTCAAGTGGGTAAAAAGCGGCATAAACACAGCAGTGAAAAGCAGCTAAACCCCATTATAAAAATAAATTACTTTGAAAAACCCATGAAACAAAGACAGTGAAAGAGAGAGAAATTCTTACACAATGCGTTCAGGGGCTGTGATGCAACCTGGATTGACCATATCTAGACCCACAGCTGGATGAGACATAAGGGTGGACACTGTTGCGGCTGAGAGGTTTGGTGAGGTTGGGTGAGCAAACGCAGACCCTTTAAAGTAATACTGCGTGGTACCCATCGCATGGGTCCCAAATCTCCAGGTTCAAGGGCATCTTCCTACATCGAAAACATGCATGAGAAACCCAGAAGATGGTACACCGTGTGATGGGGAAAGGTTTCTAAAACGCACCTCATTTCTCATCTGCTTGTGCCCGGGTTCGCTATTCCAGCCGCTTTACTAGCAATCTCCCTACTTGGAGCATCAGCACCTTTAACCTCCTGTTCCGTACAGGTTGCAATTTGTCCTGAGGATGAACGGGAAGACGTGGAACCAATGACAGACTAGCTCTTGGTGTTGGGACAGGCACAGGTCACTCTATTTTCCCATCAGGAAGAAGAATTAACCACAGGCTCAGCCTGCCCCCCGGAACAAGAACAGGGCCTGAAGCCATCCTGCGCTTTTGCGGCCATCTCCCAAAAACGCGTGTTGTAAAATGGAGGTTCAGGGCACTGCAATTCACAAACCTGCAGAGTTATAAATGATAAGTCTCGTCCACAAATATATTGAGGGAAGGCAAAGAAGAGGATTTGAAATCAAGGCAGAATTGCAGGAAACAGATTTCAGGAGGTAGATTCGAATTGCCTTTAAAGCACATGAAAAGCGGCAAAACGTTGACAATGATGCCCTTGGCGAAAAAGGGCGTATGCGTTTTTTCCTGAATATATTCAGGAAAAAACGCATACGCCCTTTTTGGCCAACCAAGCAACCTGGAAAGGCAAATCAGCGCTACAAAGAAGTCTCGCTTCCCATCGGTTAAAAAGGCCATGCTGAAAAAAGTGTCAAAACCAGAAATGCAGGACAGGCCATGGAGAAATGGGAGCCTTGCTACACTGATGGGCGGGATGTAAATTGCCAACAGCCACTCTGGAGAAGATTACGGTGTGTCCTGAAACATCTAAAAAACACAGCTTAGAGAGCATAGGGCACTTCCACTCATGGGGGTATAAATTGGGAAAATTAAAAATCGGCAAGACACAAGCACCCCAAAGTTTAGGACTGCTCTGTTGACAAGGACCTCCACTTCATTCCACCTTCAATATCCCAGGAAAGAGAAAAATGGATAAAGAAGTTGTGGTCCTTATGTACAATGGAATATCACTCAGCCATGAAATCAATGTCATAAGGCTAGTAGCAGCATGATGAGTGGATTTAGGTACGACGACTCTAAGTGAAATAAGTCACACAGAAAAGGACACTTCTCATAAGGTATCACTGATAGAGGGAATGTAAAAACCGTTACACTTGAACTGAATTACAAAACAGAACAGAGTCACACATGCAGAAAACACACTATGGCTGCTTAACGGGAAAGGTGAGGTGGGGTGATACATAAAACAAGGGTTTCAAATTAGCTCAGATACCGTTCCATAAAACCAATATGTAATAGACAACACCTACTCCTTGCTCAGAGAACTGGACTCAACATGCCCTATTCACCGCACAAGAATATATCTGACTAGTAATAATCTTAAAACCTATGTATTGATATCTCTCTGTTAGTGTGTCAAGTGGGTGAAAAGCGGCATAAACACAGCAGTGAAAAGCAGCTAAACCCATTTATAAAAATAAATTACTTTGAAAAACCCATGAAACAAAGACAGTGAAAGAGATAGAAATTCTTACACAATGCGTTCACGGGCTGTGATGCAACCTGGATTGACCATATCTAGACCCACAGCTGGATGAGACATAAGGGTGGACACTCTTGGGGCTGAGAGTTTTGGTGAGGTTGGGTGAGCAAACGCAAACCCTTTAAAGTAATACTGCGTGGTACCCATCGCATGGGTCCCAAATCTCCAGGTTCAAGGGCATCTTCCTACATCGAAAACATGCATGAGAAACCCAGAAGATGGTACAAAGTGTGATGGGGAAAGGTTTCTAAAACGCACCTCATTTCTCATCTCCTTGTGCTCGGGTTCGCCATTCCAGCCACTTTACTAGCAATCTCCCTCCTTGGAGCATCATCACGTTTAACCTCCTGTTCCGTACAGGTTGATATTTGTCCTGAGGATGAACGGGAAGACGTGGAACCAATGAGAGACTAGCTCTTGGTGTTGGGACAGGCACAGGTCACTCTATTTTCCCATCAGGAAGAAGAATTAACCACAGGCTCAGCCTGCCCCCCGGAACAAGAACAGGGCCTGAAGCCATCCTGCGCTTTTGCGGCCAGCTCCCAAAAACGTGAGTTGTAAAATGGAGGTTCAGGGCACTGCAATTCACAAACCTGCAGAGTTATAAATGATAACTCTCGTCCACAAATATATTGAGGGAAGGCAAAGAAGAGGATTTGAAATCAAGGCAGAATTGCAGGAAACAGATTTCAGGAGGTAGATTCGAATCGCCTTTAAAGCACATGAAAAGCGGCAAAACGTTGACAATGATGCCCTTGGCCAAAAAGGGCGTATGCGTTTTTTCCTGAATATATTCAGGAAAAAACGCATACGCCCTTTTTGGCCAACCAAGCAACCTGGAAAGGCAAATCAGCGCTACAAAGATGTCTCGCTTCCCATCGGTCAAAAGGGCCATGCTGAAAAAAGTGTCAACACCAGAAATGCAGGACAGGCCATGGAGAAATGGGAGCCTTGCTACACTGATGGGCGGGATGTAAATTGTCAACAGCCACTCTGGAGAAGTGTACGGTGAGTCCTGAAACGTCTAAAAAGCAAAGCTTAGAGAGCATAGGGCACTTCCACTCATGGAGGTATAAATTGGGAAAATTAAAAATCAGCAAGACACAAGCACCCCAAAGTTTAGGGCTGCTCTGTTGACAAGGACCTCCACTTCATTCCACCTTCAATATCCCAGGAAAGAGAAAAATGGATAAAGAAGTTGTGGTCCTTATGTACAATGGAATATCACTCAGCCGTGAAATCAATGTCATAAGGCTAGTAGCAGCATGATGAGTGGATATAGGTACGACGACTCTAAGTGAAATAAGTCACACAGAAAAGGACACTTCTCATAAGGTATCACTGATAGAGGGAATGTAAAAACCGTTACACTTGAACTGAATTACAAAACAGAACAGAGTCACACATGCAGAAAACACACTATGGCTGCTTAACGGGAAAGGTGAGGTGGGGTGATACATAAAACAAGGGTTTCAAATTAGCTCAGATACCGTTCCATAAACCCAATATGTAATAGACAAGACCTACTCCTTGCTCAGAGAACTGGACTCAACACGCCCTATTCACCGCACAAGAATATATCTGACTAGTAATAATCTTAAAACCTATGTATTGATATCTCTCTGTTAGTGTGTCAAGTGGGTAAAAAGCGGCATAAACACAACAGTGAAAAGCAGCTAAACCCCATTATAAAAATAAATTACTTTGAAAAACCCATGAAACAAAGACAGTGAAAGAGAGAGAAATTCTTACAGAATGCGTTCAGGGGCTGTGATGCAACCTGGATTGACCATATCTAGACCCACAGCTGGATGAGTCATAAGGGTGGACACTCTTGGGGCTGAGAGGTTTGGTGAGGTTGGGTGAGCAAACGCAGACCCTTTAAAGTAATACTGCGTGGTACCCATCGCATGGGTCCCAAATCTCCAGGTTCAAGGGCATCTTCCTACATCGAAAACATGCATGAGAAACCCAGAAGATGGTACACCGTGTGATGGGGAAAGGTTTCTAAAACGCACCTCATTTCTCATCTGCTTGTGCTCGGGTTCGCGATTCCAGCCACTTTACTAGCAATCTCCCTCCTTGGAGCATCACCACGTTTAACCTCCTGTTCTGTACAGGTTGATATTTGTCCTGAGGATGAACGGGAAGACGTGGAACCAATGAGAGAGTAGCTCTTGGTGTTGGGACAGGCACAGGTCACTCTATTTTCCCATCAGGAAGAAGAATTAACCACAGGCTCAGCCTGCCCCCCGGAACAAGAACAGGGCCTGAAGCCATCCTGCGCTTTTGCGGGCATCTCCCAAAAACGCGAGTTGTAAAATGGAGGTTCAGGGCACTGCAATTCACAAACCTGCAGAGTTATAAATGATAACTCTCGTCCACAAATATATTGAGGGAAGGCAAAGAAGAGGATTTGAAATCAAGGCAGAATTGCAGGAAACAGATTTCAGGAGGTAGATTCGAATCACCTTTAAAGCACATGAAAAGCGGCAAAACGTTGACAATGATGCCCTTGGCCAAAAAGGGCGTATGCGTTTTTTCCTGAATATATTCAGGAAAAAACGCATACGCCCTTTTTGGCCAACCAAGCAACCTGGAAAGGCAAATCAGCGCTACAAAGATGTCTCGCTTCCCATCGGTCAAAAGGGCCATGCTGAAAAAAGTGTCAAAACCAGAAATGCAGGACAGGCCATGGAAAAATGGCAGCCTTGCTACACTGATGGGCAGGATGTAAATTGTCAACAGCCACACTGGAGAAGTGTACGGTGAGTCCTGAAACGTCTAAAAAGCAAAGCTTAGAGAGCATAGGGCACTTCCACTCATGGGGGTATAAATTGGGAAAATGAAAAATCAGCAAGACACAAGCACACCAAAGTTTAGGGCTGCTCTGTTGACAAGGACCTCCACTTCATTCCACCTTCAATATCCCAGGAAAGAGAAAAATGGATAAAGAAGTTGTGGTCCTTATGTACAATGGAATATCACTCAGCCATGAAATCAATGTCATAAGGCTAGTAGCAGCATGATGAGTGGATTTAGGTACGACGATTCTAAGTGAAATAAGTCACACAGAAAAGGACACTTCTCATAAGGTATCACTGATAAAGGGAATGTAAAAACCGTTACACTTGAACTGAATTACAAAACAGAACAGAGTCACACATGCAGAAAACACACTATGGCTACTTAACGGGAAAGGTGAGGTGGGGTGATACATAAAACAAGGGTTTCAAATTAGCTCAGATACCGTTCCATAAACCCAATATGTAATAGACTAGACCTACTCCTTGCTCAGAGAACTGGACTCAACACGCCCTATTCACCGCACAAGAATATATCTGACTAGTAATAATCTTAAAACCTATGTATTGATATCTCTCTGTTAGTGGGTCAAGTGGGTAAAAAGCGGCATAAACACAGCAGTGAAAAGCAGCTAAACCCCATTATAAAAATAAATTACTTTGAAAAACCCATGAAACAAAGACAGTGAAAGAGAGAGAAATTCTTACACAATGCGTTCAGGGGCTGTGATGCAACCTGGATTGACCATATCTAGACCCACAGCTGGATGAGACATAAGGGTGGACACTGTTGCGGCTGAGAGGTTTGGTGAGGTTGGGTGAGCAAACGCAGACCCTTTAAAGTAATACTGCGTGGTACCCATCGCATGGGTCCCAAATCTCCAGGTTCAAGGGCATCTTCCTACATCGAAAACATGCATGAGAAACCCAGAAGATGGTACACCGTGTGATGGGGAAAGGTTTCTAAAACGCACCTCATTTCTCATCTCCTTGTGCCCGGGTGCGCTATTCCAGCCGCTTTAGTAGCAATCTCCCTACTTGGAGCATCAGCACCTTTAACCTCCTGTTCCGTACAGGTTGCAATTTGTACTGAGGATGAACGGGAAGACGTGGAACCAATGAAAGACTAGCTCTTGGTGTTGGGACAGGCACAGGTCACTCTATTTTCCCATCAGGAAGAAGAATTAACCACAGGCTCAGCCTGCCCCCCGGAACCAGAACAGGGCCTGAAGCCATCCTGCGCTTTTGCGGCCATCTCCCAAAAACGCGTGTTGTAAAATGGAGGTTCAGGGCACTGCAATTCACAAACCTGCAGAGTTATAAATGATAACTCTCATCCACAAATATATTGAGGGAAGGCAAAGAAGAGGATTTGAAATCAAGGCAGAATTGCAGGAAACAGATTTCAGGAGGTAGATTCGAATTGCCTTTAAAGCACATGAAAAGCGGCAAAACGTTGACAATGATGCCCTTGGCCAAAAAGGGCGTATGTGTTTTTTCCTGAATATATTCAGGAAAAAACGCATACGCCCTTTTTGGCCAACCAAGCAACCTGGAAAGGCAAATCAGCGCTACAAAGAAGTCTCGCTTCCCATCGGTTAAAAAGGCCATGCTGAAAAAAGTGTCAAAACCAGAAATGCAGGACAGGCCATGGAGAAATGGGAGCCTTGGTACACTGATGGGCGGGATGTAAATTGCCAACAGCCACTCTGGAGAAGATTACGGTGTGTCCTGAAACATCTAAAAAACACAGCTTAGAGAGCATAGGGCACTTCCACTCATGGGGGTATAAATTGGGAAAATTAAAAATCAGCAAGACACAAGCACCCCAAAGTTTAGGACTGCTCTGTTGACAAGGACCTCCACTTCATTCCACCTTCAATATCCCAGGAAAGAGAAAAATGGATAAAGAAGTTGTGGTCCTTATGTACAATGGAATATCACTCAGCCATGAAATCAATGTCATAAGGCTAGTAGCAGCATGATGAGTGGATTTAGGTATGACGACTCTAAGTGAAATAAGTCACACAGAAAAGGACACTTCTCATAAGGTATCACTGATAGAGGGAATGTAAAAACCGTTACACTTGAACTGAATTACAAAACAGAACAGAGTCACACATGCAGAAAACACACTATGGCTGCTTAACGGGAAAGGTGAGGTGGGGTGATACATAAAACAAGGGTTTCAAATTAGCTCAGATACCATTCCATAAAACCAATATGTAATAGACAACACCTACTCCTTGCTCAGAGAACTGGACTCAACACGCCCTATTCACCGCACAAGAATATATCTGACTAGTAATAATCTTAAAACCTATGTATTGATATCTCTCTGTTAGTGGGTCAAGTGGGTAAAAAGCGGCATAAACACAGCAGTGAAAAGCAGCTAAACCCCATTATAAAAATAAATTACTTTGAAAAACCCATGAAACAAAGACAGTGAAAGAGAGAGAAATTCTTACACAATGCGTTCAGGGGCTGTGATGCAACCTGGATTGACCATATCTAGACCCACAGCTGGATGAGACATAAGGGTGGACACTGTTGCGGCTGAGAGGTTTGGTGAGGTTGGGTGAGCAAACGCAGACCCTTTAAAGTAATACTGCGTGGTACCCATCGCATGGGTCCCAAATCTCCAGGTTCAAGGGCATCTTCCTACATCGAAAACATGCATGAGAAACCCAGAAGATGGTACACCGTGTGATGGGGAAAGGTTTCTAAAACGCACCTCATTTCTCATCTCCTTGTGCCCGGGTGCGCTATTCCAGCCACTTTACTAGCAATCTCCCTACTTGGAGCATCAGCACCTTTAACCTCCTGTTCCGTACAGGTTGCAATTTGTACTGAGGATGAACGGGAAGACGTGGAACCAATGAAAGACTAGCTCTTGGTGTTGGGACAGGCACAGGTCACTCTATTTTCCCATCAGGAAGAAGAATTAACCACAGGCTCAGCCTGCCCCCCGGAACAAGAACAGGGCCTGAAGCCATCCTGCGCTTTTGCGGCCATCTCCCAAAAACGCGTGTTGTAAAATGGAGGTTCAGGGCACTGCAATTCACAAACCTGCAGAGTTATAAATGATAAGTCTCGTCCACAAATATATTGAGGGAAGGCAAAGAAGAGGATTTGAAATCAAGGCAGAATTGCAGGAAACAGATTTCAGGAGGTAGATTCGAATTGCCTTTAAAGCACATGAAAAGCGGCAAAACGTTGACAATGATGCCCTTGGCCAAAAAGGGCGTATGCGTTTTTTCCTGAATATATTCAGGAAAAAACGCATACGCCCTTTTTGGCCAACCAAGCAACCTGGAAAGGCAAATCAGCGCTACAAAGAAGTCTCGCTTCCCATCGGTTAAAAAGGCCATGCTGAAAAAAGTGTCAAAACCAGAAATGCAGGACAGGCCATGGAGAAATGGGAGCCTTGCTACACTGATGGGCGGGATGTAAATTGCCAACAGCCACTCTGGAGAAGATTACGGTGTGTCCTGAAACATCTAAAAAACACAGCTTAGAGAGCATAGGGCACTTCCACTCATGGGGGTATAAATTGGGAAAATTAAAAATTGGCAAGACACAAGCACCCCAAAGTTTAGGACTGCTCTGTTGACAAGGACCTCCACTTCATTCCACCTTCAATATCCCAGGAAAGAGAAAAATGGATAAAGAAGTTGTGGTCCTTATGTACAATGGAATATCACTCAGCCATGAAATCAATGTCATAAGGCTAGTAGCAGCATGATGAGTGGATTTAGGTACGACGACTCTAAGTGAAATAAGTCACACAGAAAAGGACACTTCTCATAAGGTATCACTGATAGAGGGAATGTAAAAACCGTTACACTTGAACTGAATTACAAAACAGAACAGAGTCACACATGCAGAAAACACACTATGGCTGCTTAACGGGAAAGGTGAGGTGGGGTGATACATAAAACAAGGGTTTCAAATTAGCTCAGATACCGTTCCATAAAACCAATATGTAATAGACAACACCTACTCCTTGCTCAGAGAACTGGACTCAACATGCCCTATTCACCGCACAAGAATATATCTGACTAGTAATAATCTTAAAAGCTATGTATTGATATCTCTCTGTTAGTGTGTCAAGTGGGTGAAAAGCGGCATAAACACAGCAGTGAAAAGCAGCTAAACCCATTTATAAAAATAAATTACTTTGAAAAACCCATGAAACAAAGACAGTGAAAGAGATAGAAATTCTTACACAATGCGTTCACGGGCTGTGATGCAACCTGGATTGACCATATCTAGACCCACAGCTGGATGAGACATAAGGGTGGACACTCTTGGGGCTGAGAGTTTTGGTGAGGTTGGGTGAGCAAACGCAAACCCTTTAAAGTAATACTGCGTGGTACCCATCGCATGGGTCCCAAATCTCCAGGTTCAAGGGCATCTTCCTACATCGAAAACATGCATGAGAAACCCAGAAGATGGTACAAAGTGTGATGGGGAAAGGTTTCTAAAACGCACCTCATTTCTCATCTCCTTGTGCTCGGGTTCGCCATTCCAGCCACTTTACTAGCAATCTCCCTCCTTGGAGCATCATCACGTTTAACCTCCTGTTCCGTACAGGTTGATATTTGTCCTGAGGATGAACGGGAAGACGTGGAACCAATGAGAGACTAGCTCTTGGTGTTGGGACAGGCACAGGTCACTCTATTTTCCCATCAGGAAGAAGAATTAACCACAGGCTCAGCCTGCCCCCCGGAACAAGAACAGGGCCTGAAGCCATCCTGTGCTTTTGCGGCCAGCTCCCAAAAACGCGAGTTGTAAAATGGAGGTTCAGGGCACTGCAATTCACAAACCTGCAGAGTTATAAATGATAACTCTCGTCCACAAATATATTGAGGGAAGGCAAAGAAGAGGATTTGAAATCAAGGCAGAATTGCAGGAAACAGATTTCAGGAGGTAGATTCGAATCGCCTTTAAAGCACATGAAAAGCGGCAAAACGTTGACAATGATGCCCTTGGCCAAAAAGGGCGTATGCGTTTTTTCCTGAATATATTCAGGAAAAAACGCATACGCCCTTTTTGGCCAACCAAGCAACCTGGAAAGGCAAATCAGCGCTACAAAGATGTCTCGCTTCCCATCGGTCAAAAGGGCCATGCTGAAAAAAGTGTCAACACCAGAAATGCAGGACAGGCCATGGAGAAATGGGAGCCTTGCTACACTGATGGGCGGGATGTAAATTGTCAACAGCCACTCTGGAGAAGTGTACGGTGAGTCCTGAAACGTCTAAAAAGCAAAGCTTAGAGAGCATAGGGCACTTCCACTCATGGAGGTATAAATTGGGAAAATTAAAAATCAGCAAGACACAAGCACCCCAAAGTTTAGGGCTGCTCTGTTGACAAGGACCTCCACTTCATTCCACCTTCAATATCCCAGGAAAGAGAAAAATGGATAAAGAAGTTGTGGTCCTTATGTACAATGGAATATCACTCAGCCGTGAAATCAATGTCATAAGGCTAGTAGCAGCATGATGAGTGGATATAGGTACGACGACTCTAAGTGAAATAAGTCACACAGAAAAGGACACTTCTCATAAGGTATCACTGATAGAGGGAATGTAAAAACCGTTACACTTGAACTGAATTACAAAACAGAACAGAGTCACACATGCAGAAAACACACTATGGCTGCTTAACGGGAAAGGTGAGGTGGGGTGATACATAAAACAAGGGTTTCAAATTAGCTCAGATACCGTTCCATAAACCCAATATGTAATAGACAAGACCTACTCCTTGCTCAGAGAACTGGACTCAACACGCCCTATTCACCGCACAAGAATATATCTGACTAGTAATAATCTTAAAACCTATGTATTGATATCTCTCTGTTAGTGTGTCAAGTGGGTAAAAAGCGGCATAAACACAACAGTGAAAAGCAGCTAAACCCCATTATAAAAATAAATTACTTTGAAAAACCCATGAAACAAAGACAGTGAAAGAGAGAGAAATTCTTACAGAATGCGTTCAGGGGCTGTGATGCAACCTGGATTGACCATATCTAGACCCACAGCTGGATGAGTCATAAGGGTGGACACTCTTGGGGCTGAGAGGTTTGGTGAGGTTGGGTGAGCAAACGCAGACCCTTTAAAGTAATACTGCGTGGTACCCATCGCATGGGTCCCAAATCTCCAGGTTCAAGGGCATCTTCCTACATCGAAAACATGCATGAGAAACCCAGAAGATGGTACACCGTGTGATGGGGAAAGGTTTCTAAAACGCACCTCATTTCTCATCTGCTTGTGCTCGGGTTCGCGATTCCAGCCACTTTACTAGCAATCTCCCTCCTTGGAGCATCACCACGTTTAACCTCCTGTTCTGTACAGGTTGATATTTGTCCTGAGGATGAACGGGAAGACGTGGAACCAATGAGAGAGTAGCTCTTGGTGTTGGGACAGGCACAGGTCACTCTATTTTCCCATCAGGAAGAAGAATTAACCACAGGCTCAGCCTGCCCCCCGGAACAAGAACAGGGCCTGAAGCCATCCTGCGCTTTTGCGGGCATCTCCCAAAAACGCGAGTTGTAAAATGGAGGTTCAGGGCACTGCAATTCACAAACCTGCAGAGTTATAAATGATAACTCTCGTCCACAAATATATTGAGGGAAGGCAAAGAAGAGGATTTGAAATCAAGGCAGAATTGCAGGAAACAGATTTCAGGAGGTAGATTCGAATCACCTTTAAAGCACATGAAAAGCGGCAAAACGTTGACAATGATGCCCTTGGCCAAAAAGGGCGTATGCGTTTTTTCCTGAATATATTCAGGAAAAAACGCATACGCCCTTTTTGGCCAACCAAGCAACCTGGAAAGGCAAATCAGCGCTACAAAGATGTCTCGCTTCCCATCGGTCAAAAGGGCCATGCTGAAAAAAGTGTCAAAACCAGAAATGCAGGACAGGCCATGGAAAAATGGCAGCCTTGCTACACTGATGGGCAGGATGTAAATTGTCAACAGCCACACTGGAGAAGTGTACGGTGAGTCCTGAAACGTCTAAAAAGCAAAGCTTAGAGAGCATAGGGCACTTCCACTCATGGGGGTATAAATTGGGAAAATGAAAAATCAGCAAGACACAAGCACACCAAAGTTTAGGGCTGCTCTGTTGACAAGGACCTCCACTTCATTCCACCTTCAATATCCCAGGAAAGAGAAAAATGGATAAAGAAGTTGTGGTCCTTATGTACAATGGAATATCACTCAGCCATGAAATCAATGTCATAAGGCTAGTAGCAGCATGATGAGTGGATTTAGGTACGACGATTCTAAGTGAAATAAGTCACACAGAAAAGGACACTTCTCATAAGGTATCACTGATAAAGGGAATGTAAAAACCGTTACACTTGAACTGAATTACAAAACAGAACAGAGTCACACATGCAGAAAACACACTATGGCTACTTAACGGGAAAGGTGAGGTGGGGTGATACATAAAACAAGGGTTTCAAATTAGCTCAGATACCGTTCCATAAACCCAATATGTAATAGACTAGACCTACTCCTTGCTCAGAGAACTGGACTCAACACGCCCTATTCACCGCACAAGAATATATCTGACTAGTAATAATCTTAAAACCTATGTATTGATATCTCTCTGTTAGTGGGTCAAGTGGGTAAAAAGCGGCATAAACACAGCAGTGAAAAGCAGCTAAACCCCATTATAAAAATAAATTACTTTGAAAAACCCATGAAACAAAGACAGTGAAAGAGAGAGAAATTCTTACACAATGCGTTCAGGGGCTGTGATGCAACCTGGATTGACCATATCTAGACCCACAGCTGGATGAGACATAAGGGTGGACACTGTTGCGGCTGAGAGGTTTGGTGAGGTTGGGTGAGCAAACGCAGACCCTTTAAAGTAATACTGCGTGGTACCCATCGCATGGGTCCCAAATCTCCAGGTTCAAGGGCATCTTCCTACATCGAAAACATGCATGAGAAACCCAGAAGATGGTACACCGTGTGATGGGGAAAGGTTTCTAAAACGCACCTCATTTCTCATCTCCTTGTGCCCGGGTGCGCTATTCCAGCCGCTTTAGTAGCAATCTCCCTACTTGGAGCATCAGCACCTTTAACCTCCTGTTCCGTACAGGTTGCAATTTGTACTGAGGATGAACGGGAAGACGTGGAACCAATGAAAGACTAGCTCTTGGTGTTGGGACAGGCACAGGTCACTCTATTTTCCCATCAGGAAGAAGAATTAACCACAGGCTCAGCCTGCCCCCCGGAACCAGAACAGGGCCTGAAGCCATCCTGCGCTTTTGCGGCCATCTCCCAAAAACGCGTGTTGTAAAATGGAGGTTCAGGGCACTGCAATTCACAAACCTGCAGAGTTATAAATGATAACTCTCATCCACAAATATATTGAGGGAAGGCAAAGAAGAGGATTTGAAATCAAGGCAGAATTGCAGGAAACAGATTTCAGGAGGTAGATTCGAATTGCCTTTAAAGCACATGAAAAGCGGCAAAACGTTGACAATGATGCCCTTGGCCAAAAAGGGCGTATGTGTTTTTTCCTGAATATATTCAGGAAAAAACGCATACGCCCTTTTTGGCCAACCAAGCAACCTGGAAAGGCAAATCAGCGCTACAAAGAAGTCTCGCTTCCCATCGGTTAAAAAGGCCATGCTGAAAAAAGTGTCAAAACCAGAAATGCAGGACAGGCCATGGAGAAATGGGAGCCTTGGTACACTGATGGGCGGGATGTAAATTGCCAACAGCCACTCTGGAGAAGATTACGGTGTGTCCTGAAACATCTAAAAAACACAGCTTAGAGAGCATAGGGCACTTCCACTCATGGGGGTATAAATTGGGAAAATTAAAAATCAGCAAGACACAAGCACCCCAAAGTTTAGGACTGCTCTGTTGACAAGGACCTCCACTTCATTCCACCTTCAATATCCCAGGAAAGAGAAAAATGGATAAAGAAGTTGTGGTCCTTATGTACAATGGAATATCACTCAGCCATGAAATCAATGTCATAAGGCTAGTAGCAGCATGATGAGTGGATTTAGGTATGACGACTCTAAGTGAAATAAGTCACACAGAAAAGGACACTTCTCATAAGGTATCACTGATAGAGGGAATGTAAAAACCGTTACACTTGAACTGAATTACAAAACAGAACAGAGTCACACATGCAGAAAACACACTATGGCTGCTTAACGGGAAAGGTGAGGTGGGGTGATACATAAAACAAGGGTTTCAAATTAGCTCAGATACCATTCCATAAAACCAATATGTAATAGACAACACCTACTCCTTGCTCAGAGAACTGGACTCAACACGCCCTATTCACCGCACAAGAATATATCTGACTAGTAATAATCTTAAAACCTATGTATTGATATCTCTCTGTTAGTGGGTCAAGTGGGTAAAAAGCGGCATAAACACAGCAGTGAAAAGCAGCTAAACCCCATTATAAAAATAAATTACTTTGAAAAACCCATGAAACAAAGACAGTGAAAGAGAGAGAAATTCTTACACAATGCGTTCAGGGGCTGTGATGCAACCTGGATTGACCATATCTAGACCCACAGCTGGATGAGACATAAGGGTGGACACTGTTGCGGCTGAGAGGTTTGGTGAGGTTGGGTGAGCAAACGCAGACCCTTTAAAGTAATACTGCGTGGTACCCATCGCATGGGTCCCAAATCTCCAGGTTCAAGGGCATCTTCCTACATCGAAAACATGCATGAGAAACCCAGAAGATGGTACACCGTGTGATGGGGAAAGGTTTCTAAAACGCACCTCATTTCTCATCTCCTTGTGCCCGGGTGCGCTATTCCAGCCGCTTTAGTAGCAATCTCCCTACTTGGAGCATCAGCACCTTTAACCTCCTGTTCCGTACAGGTTGCAATTTGTACTGAGGATGAACGGGAAGACGTGGAACCAATGAAAGACTAGCTCTTGGTGTTGGGACAGGCACAGGTCACTCTATTTTCCCATCAGGAAGAAGAATTAACCACAGGCTCAGCCTGCCCCCCGGAACAAGAACAGGGCCTGAAGCCATCCTGCGCTTTTGCGGCCATCTCCCAAAAACGCGTGTTGTAAAATGGAGGTTCAGGGCACTGCAATTCACAAACCTGCAGAGTTATAAATGATAAGTCTCGTCCACAAATATATTGAGGGAAGGCAAAGAAGAGGATTTGAAATCAAGGCAGAATTGCAGGAAACAGATTTCAGGAGGTAGATTCGAATTGCCTTTAAAGCACATGAAAAGCGGCAAAACGTTGACAATGATGCCCTTGGCCAAAAAGGGCGTATGCGTTTTTTCCTGAATATATTCAGGAAAAAACGCATACGCCCTTTTTGGCCAACCAAGCAACCTGGAAAGGCAAATCAGCGCTACAAAGAAGTCTCGCTTCCCATCGGTTAAAAAGGCCATGCTGAAAAAAGTGTCAAAACCAGAAATGCAGGACAGGCCATGGAGAAATGGGAGCCTTGCTACACTGATGGGCGGGATGTAAATTGCCAACAGCCACTCTGGAGAAGATTACGGTGTGTCCTGAAACATCTAAAAAACACAGCTTAGAGAGCATAGGGCACTTCCACTCATGGGGGTATAAATTGGGAAAATTAAAAATTGGCAAGACACAAGCACCCCAAAGTTTAGGACTGCTCTGTTGACAAGGACCTCCACTTCATTCCACCTTCAATATCCCAGGAAAGAGAAAAATGGATAAAGAAGTTGTGGTCCTTATGTACAATGGAATATCACTCAGCCATGAAATCAATGTCATAAGGCTAGTAGCAGCATGATGAGTGGATTTAGGTACGACGACTCTAAGTGAAATAAGTCACACAGAAAAGGACACTTCTCATAAGGTATCACTGATAGAGGGAATGTAAAAACCGTTACACTTGAACTGAATTACAAAACAGAACAGAGTCACACATGCAGAAAACACACTATGGCTGCTTAACGGGAAAGGTGAGGTGGGGTGATACATAAAACAAGGGTTTCAAATTAGCTCAGATACCGTTCCATAAAACCAATATGTAATAGACAACACCTACTCCTTGCTCAGAGAACTGGACTCAACATGCCCTATTCACCGCACAAGAATATATCTGACTAGTAATAATCTTAAAACCTATGTATTGATATCTCTCTGTTAGTGTGTCAAGTGGGTGAAAAGCGGCATAAACACAGCAGTGAAAAGCAGCTAAACCCATTTATAAAAATAAATTACTATGAAAAACCCATGAAACAAAGACAGTGAAAGAGATAGAAATTCTTACACAATGCGTTCACGGGCTGTGATGCAACCTGGATTGACCATATCTAGACCCACAGCTGGATGAGACATAAGGGTGGACACTCTTGGGGCTGAGAGTTTTGGTGAGGTTGGGTGAGCAAACGCAAACCCTTTAAAGTAATACTGCGTGGTACCCATCGCATGGGTCCCAAATCTCCAGGTTCAAGGGCATCTTCCTACATCGAAAACATGCATGAGAAACCCAGAAGATGGTACAAAGTGTGATGGGGAAAGGTTTCTAAAACGCACCTCATTTCTCATCTCCTTGTGCTCGGGTTCGCCATTCCAGCCACTTTACTAGCAATCTCCCTCCTTGGAGCATCATCACGTTTAACCTCCTGTTCCGTACAGGTTGATATTTGTCCTGAGGATGAACGGGAAGACGTGGAACCAATGAGAGACTAGCTCTTGGTGTTGGGACAGGCACAGGTCACTCTATTTTCCCATCAGGAAGAAGAATTAACCACAGGCTCAGCCTGCCCCCCGGAACAAGAACAGGGCCTGAAGCCATCCTGTGCTTTTGCGGCCAGCTCCCAAAAACGCGAGTTGTAAAATGGAGGTTCAGGGCACTGCAATTCACAAACCTGCAGAGTTATAAATGATAACTCTCGTCCACAAATATATTGAGGGAAGGCAAAGAAGAGGATTTGAAATCAAGGCAGAATTGCAGGAAACAGATTTCAGGAGGTAGATTCGAATCGCCTTTAAAGCACATGAAAAGCGGCAAAACGTTGACAATGATGCCCTTGGCCAAAAAGGGCGTATGCGTTTTTTCCTGAATATATTCAGGAAAAAACGCATACGCCCTTTTTGGCCAACCAAGCAACCTGGAAAGGCAAATCAGCGCTACAAAGATGTCTCGCTTCCCATCGGTCAAAAGGGCCATGCTGAAAAAAGTGTCAACACCAGAAATGCAGGACAGGCCATGGAGAAATGGGAGCCTTGCTACACTGATGGGCGGGATGTAAATTGTCAACAGCCACTCTGGAGAAGTGTACGGTGAGTCCTGAAACGTCTAAAAAGCAAAGCTTAGAGAGCATAGGGCACTTCCACTCATGGAGGTATAAATTGGGAAAATTAAAAATCAGCAAGACACAAGCACCCCAAAGTTTAGGGCTGCTCTGTTGACAAGGACCTCCACTTCATTCCACCTTCAATATCCCAGGAAAGAGAAAAATGGATAAAGAAGTTGTGGTCCTTATGTACAATGGAATATCACTCAGCCGTGAAATCAATGTCATAAGGCTAGTAGCAGCATGATGAGTGGATATAGGTACGACGACTCTAAGTGAAATAAGTCACACAGAAAAGGACACTTCTCATAAGGTATCACTGATAGAGGGAATGTAAAAACCGTTACACTTGAACTGAATTACAAAACAGAACAGAGTCACACATGCAGAAAACACACTATGGCTGCTTAACGGGAAAGGTGAGGTGGGGTGATACATAAAACAAGGGTTTCAAATTAGCTCAGATACCGTTCCATAAACCCAATATGTAATAGACAAGACCTACTCCTTGCTCAGAGAACTGGACTCAACACGCCCTATTCACCGCACAAGAATATATCTGACTAGTAATAATCTTAAAACCTATGTATTGATATCTCTCTGTTAGTGTGTCAAGTGGGTAAAAAGCGGCATAAACACAACAGTGAAAAGCAGCTAAACCCCATTATAAAAATAAATTACTTTGAAAAACCCATGAAACAAAGACAGTGAAAGAGAGAGAAATTCTTACAGAATGCGTTCAGGGGCTGTGATGCAACCTGGATTGACCATATCTAGACCCACAGCTGGATGAGTCATAAGGGTGGACACTCTTGGGGCTGAGAGGTTTGGTGAGGTTGGGTGAGCAAACGCAGACCCTTTAAAGTAATACTGCGTGGTACCCATCGCATGGGTCCCAAATCTCCAGGTTCAAGGGCATCTTCCTACATCGAAAACATGCATGAGAAACCCAGAAGATGGTACACCGTGTGATGGGGAAAGGTTTCTAAAACGCACCTCATTTCTCATCTGCTTGTGCTCGGGTTCGCGATTCCAGCCACTTTACTAGCAATCTCCCTCCTTGGAGCATCACCACGTTTAACCTCCTGTTCTGTACAGGTTGATATTTGTCCTGAGGATGAACGGGAAGACGTGGAACCAATGAGAGAGTAGCTCTTGGTGTTGGGACAGGCACAGGTCACTCTATTTTCCCATCAGGAAGAAGAATTAACCACAGGCTCAGCCTGCCCCCCGGAACAAGAACAGGGCCTGAAGCCATCCTGCGCTTTTGCGGGCATCTCCCAAAAACGCGAGTTGTAAAATGGAGGTTCAGGGCACTGCAATTCACAAACCTGCAGAGTTATAAATGATAACTCTCGTCCACAAATATATTGAGGGAAGGCAAAGAAGAGGATTTGAAATCAAGGCAGAATTGCAGGAAACAGATTTCAGGAGGTAGATTCGAATCGCCTTTAAAGCACATGAAAAGCGGCAAAACGTTGACAATGATGCCCTTGGCCAAAAAGGGCGTATGCGTTTTTTCCTGAATATATTCAGGAAAAAACGCATACGCCCTTTTTGGCCAACCAAGCAACCTGGAAAGGCAAATCAGCGCTACAATGATGTCTCGCTTCCCATCGGTCAAAAGGGCCATGCTGAAAAAAGTGTCAAAACCAGAAATGCAGGACAGGCCATGGAAAAATGGCAGCCTTGCTACACTGATGGGCAGGATGTAAATTGTCAACAGCCACACTGGAGAAGTGTACGGTGAGTCCTGAAACGTCTAAAAAGCAAAGCTTAGAGAGCATAGGGCACTTCCACTCATGGGGGTATAAATTGGGAAAATGAAAAATCAGCAAGACACAAGCACACCAAAGTTTAGGGCTGCTCTGTTGACAAGGACCTCCACTTCATTCCACCTTCAATATCCCAGGAAAGAGAAAAATGGATAAAGAAGTTGTGGTCCTTATGTACAATGGAATATCACTCAGCCATGAAATCAATGTCATAAGGCTAGTAGCAGCATGATGAGTGGATTTAGGTACGACGATTCTAAGTGAAATAAGTCACACAGAAAAGGACACTTCTCATAAGGTATCACTGATAAAGGGAATGTAAAAACCGTTACACTTGAACTGAATTACAAAACAGAACAGAGTCACACATGCAGAAAACACACTATGGCTACTTAACGGGAAAGGTGAGGTGGGGTGATACATAAAACAAGGGTTTCAAATTAGCTCAGATACCGTTCCATAAACCCAATATGTAATGGACTAGACCTACTCCTTGCTCAGAGAACTGGACTCAACACGCCCTATTCACCGCACAAGAATATATCTGACTAGTAATAATCTTAAAACCTATGTATTGATATCTCTCTGTTAGTGGGTCAAGTGGGTAAAAAGCGGCATAAACACAGCAGTGAAAAGCAGCTAAACCCCATTATAAAAATAAATTACTTTGAAAAACCCATGAAACAAAGACAGTGAAAGAGAGAGAAATTCTTACACAATGCGTTCAGGGGCTGTGATGCAACCTGGATTGACCATATCTAGACCCACAGCTGGATGAGACATAAGGGTGGACACTGTTGCGGCTGAGAGGTTTGGTGAGGTTGGGTGAGCAAACGCAGACCCTTTAAAGTAATACTGCGTGGTACCCATCGCATGGGTCCCAAATCTCCAGGTTCAAGGGCATCTTCCTACATCGAAAACATGCATGAGAAACCCAGAAGATGGTACACCGTGTGATGGGGAAAGGTTTCTAAAACGCACCTCATTTCTCATCTCCTTGTGCCCGGGTGCGCTATTCCAGCCGCTTTAGTAGCAATCTCCCTACTTGGAGCATCAGCACCTTTAACCTCCTGTTCCGTACAGGTTGCAATTTGTACTGAGGATGAACGGGAAGACGTGGAACCAATGAAAGACTAGCTCTTGGTGTTGGGACAGGCACAGGTCACTCTATTTTCCCATCAGGAAGAAGAATTAACCACAGGCTCAGCCTGCCCCCCGGAACCAGAACAGGGCCTGAAGCCATCCTGCGCTTTTGCGGCCATCTCCCAAAAACGCGTGTTGTAAAATGGAGGTTCAGGGCACTGCAATTCACAAACCTGCAGAGTTATAAATGATAACTCTCATCCACAAATATATTGAGGGAAGGCAAAGAAGAGGATTTGAAATCAAGGCAGAATTGCAGGAAACAGATTTCAGGAGGTAGATTCGAATTGCCTTTAAAGCACATGAAAAGCGGCAAAACGTTGACAATGATGCCCTTGGCCAAAAAGGGCGTATGTGTTTTTTCCTGAATATATTCAGGAAAAAACGCATACGCCCTTTTTGGCCAACCAAGCAACCTGGAAAGGCAAATCAGCGCTACAAAGAAGTCTCGCTTCCCATCGGTTAAAAAGGCCATGCTGAAAAAAGTGTCAAAACCAGAAATGCAGGACAGGCCATGGAGAAATGGGAGCCTTGGTACACTGATGGGCGGGATGTAAATTGCCAACAGCCACTCTGGAGAAGATTACGGTGTGTCCTGAAACATCTAAAAAACACAGCTTAGAGAGCATAGGGCACTTCCACTCATGGGGGTATAAATTGGGAAAATTAAAAATCAGCAAGACACAAGCACCCCAAAGTTTAGGACTGCTCTGTTGACAAGGACCTCCACTTCATTCCACCTTCAATATCCCAGGAAAGAGAAAAATGGATAAAGAAGTTGTGGTCCTTATGTACAATGGAATATCACTCAGCCATGAAATCAATGTCATAAGGCTAGTAGCAGCATGATGAGTGGATTTAGGTATGACGACTCTAAGTGAAATAAGTCACACAGAAAAGGACACTTCTCATAAGGTATCACTGATAGAGGGAATGTAAAAACCGTTACACTTGAACTGAATTACAAAACAGAACAGAGTCACACATGCAGAAAACACACTATGGCTGCTTAACGGGAAAGGTGAGGTGGGGTGATACATAAAACAAGGGTTTCAAATTAGCTCAGATACCATTCCATAAAACCAATATGTAATAGACAACACCTACTCCTTGCTCAGAGAACTGGACTCAACACGCCCTATTCACCGCACAAGAATATATCTGACTAGTAATAATCTTAAAACCTATGTATTGATATCTCTCTGTTAGTGGGTCAAGTGGGTAAAAAGCGGCATAAACACAGCAGTGAAAAGCAGCTAAACCCCATTATAAAAATAAATTACTTTGAAAAACCCATGAAACAAAGACAGTGAAAGAGAGAGAAATTCTTACACAATGCGTTCAGGGGCTGTGATGCAACCTGGATTGACCATATCTAGACCCACAGCTGGATGAGACATAAGGGTGGACACTGTTGCGGCTGAGAGGTTTGGTGAGGTTGGGTGAGCAAACGCAGACCCTTTAAAGTAATACTGCGTGGTACCCATCGCATGGGTCCCAAATCTCCAGGTTCAAGGGCATCTTCCTACATCGAAAACATGCATGAGAAACCCAGAAGATGGTACACCGTGTGATGGGGAAAGGTTTCTAAAACGCACCTCATTTCTCATCTCCTTGTGCCCGGGTGCGCTATTCCAGCCGCTTTAGTAGCAATCTCCCTACTTGGAGCATCAGCACCTTTAACCTCCTGTTCCGTACAGGTTGCAATTTGTACTGAGGATGAACGGGAAGACGTGGAACCAATGAAAGACTAGCTCTCGGTGTTGGGACAGGCACAGGTCACTCTATTTTCCCATCAGGAAGAAGAATTAACCACAGGCTCAGCCTGCCCCCCGGAACAAGAACAGGGCCTGAAGCCATCCTGCGCTTTTGCGGCCATCTCCCAAAAACGCGTGTTGTAAAATGGAGGTTCAGGGCACTGCAATTCACAAACCTGCAGAGTTATAAATGATAACTCTCGTCCACAAATATATTGAGGGAAGGCAAAGAAGAGGATTTGAAATCAAGGCAGAATTGCAGGAAACAGATTTCAGGAGGTAGATTCGAATTGCCTTTAAAGCACATGAAAAGCGGCAAAACGTTGACAATGATGCCCTTGGCCAAAAAGGGCGTATGCGTTTTTTCCTGAATATATTCAGGAAAAAACGCATACGCCCTTTTTGGCCAACCAAGCAACCTGGAAAGGCAAATCAGCGCTACAAAGAAGTCTCGCTTCCCATCGGTTAAAAAGGCCATGCTGAAAAAAGTGTCAAAACCAGAAATGCAGGACAGGCCATGGAGAAATGGGAGCCTTGCTACACTGATGGGCGGGATGTAAATTGCCAACAGCCACTCTGGAGAAGATTACGGTGTGTCCTGAAACATCTAAAAAACACAGCTTAGAGAGCATAGGGCACTTCCACTCATGGGGGTATAAATTGGGAAAATTAAAAATCGGCAAGACACAAGCACCCCAAAGTTTAGGACTGCTCTGTTGACAAGGACCTCCACTTCATTCCACCTTCAATATCCCAGGAAAGAGAAAAATGGATAAAGAAGTTGTGGTCCTTATGTACAATGGAATATCACTCAGCCATGAAATCAATGTCATAAGGCTAGTAGCAGCATGATGAGTGGATTTAGGTACGACGACTCTAAGTGAAATAAGTCACACAGAAAAGGACACTTCTCATAAGGTATCACTGATAGAGGGAATGTAAAAACCGTTACACTTGAACTGAATTACAAAACAGAACAGAGTCACACATGCAGAAAACACACTATGGCTGCTTAACGGGAAAGGTGAGGTGGGGTGATACATAAAACAAGGGTTTCAAATTAGCTCAGATACCGTTCCATAAAACCAATATGTAATAGACAACACCTACTCCTTGCTCAGAGAACTGGACTCAACATGCCCTATTCACCGCACAAGAATATATCTGACTAGTAATAATCTTAAAAGCTATGTATTGATATCTCTCTGTTAGTGTGTCAAGTGGGTGAAAAGCGGCATAAACACAGCAGTGAAAAGCAGCTAAACCCATTTATAAAAATAAATTACTTTGAAAAACCCATGAAACAAAGACAGTGAAAGAGATAGAAATTCTTACACAATGCGTTCACGGGCTGTGATGCAACCTGGATTGACCATATCTAGACCCACAGCTGGATGAGACATAAGGGTGGACACTCTTGGGGCTGAGAGTTTTGGTGAGGTTGGGTGAGCAAACGCAAACCCTTTAAAGTAATACTGCGTGGTACCCATCGCATGGGTCCCAAATCTCCAGGTTCAAGGGCATCTTCCTACATCGAAAACATGCATGAGAAACCCAGAAGATGGTACAAAGTGTGATGGGGAAAGGTTTCTAAAACGCACCTCATTTCTCATCTCCTTGTGCTCGGGTTCGCCATTCCAGCCACTTTACTAGCAATCTCCCTCCTTGGAGCATCATCACGTTTAACCTCCTGTTCCGTACAGGTTGATATTTGTCCTGAGGATGAACGGGAAGACGTGGAACCAATGAGAGACTAGCTCTTGGTGTTGGGACAGGCACAGGTCACTCTATTTTCCCATCAGGAAGAAGAATTAACCACAGGCTCAGCCTGCCCCCCGGAACAAGAACAGGGCCTGAAGCCATCCTGTGCTTTTGCGGCCAGCTCCCAAAAACGCGAGTTGTAAAATGGAGGTTCAGGGCACTGCAATTCACAAACCTGCAGAGTTATAAATGATAACTCTCGTCCACAAATATATTGAGGGAAGGCAAAGAAGAGGATTTGAAATCAAGGCAGAATTGCAGGAAACAGATTTCAGGAGGTAGATTCGAATCGCCTTTAAAGCACATGAAAAGCGGCAAAACGTTGACAATGATGCCCTTGGCCAAAAAGGGCGTATGCGTTTTTTCCTGAATATATTCAGGAAAAAACGCATACGCCCTTTTTGGCCAACCAAGCAACCTGGAAAGGCAAATCAGCGCTACAAAGATGTCTCGCTTCCCATCGGTCAAAAGGGCCATGCTGAAAAAAGTGTCAACACCAGAAATGCAGGACAGGCCATGGAGAAATGGGAGCCTTGCTACACTGATGGGCGGGATGTAAATTGTCAACAGCCACTCTGGAGAAGTGTACGGTGAGTCCTGAAACGTCTAAAAAGCAAAGCTTAGAGAGCATAGGGCACTTCCACTCATGGAGGTATAAATTGGGAAAATTAAAAATCAGCAAGACACAAGCACCCCAAAGTTTAGGGCTGCTCTGTTGACAAGGACCTCCACTTCATTCCACCTTCAATATCCCAGGAAAGAGAAAAATGGATAAAGAAGTTGTGGTCCTTATGTACAATGGAATATCACTCAGCCGTGAAATCAATGTCATAAGGCTAGTAGCAGCATGATGAGTGGATATAGGTACGACGACTCTAAGTGAAATAAGTCACACAGAAAAGGACACTTCTCATAAGGTATCACTGATAGAGGGAATGTAAAAACCGTTACACTTGAACTGAATTACAAAACAGAACAGAGTCACACATGCAGAAAACACACTATGGCTGCTTAACGGGAAAGGTGAGGTGGGGTGATACATAAAACAAGGGTTTCAAATTAGCTCAGATACCGTTCCATAAACCCAATATGTAATAGACAAGACCTACTCCTTGCTCAGAGAACTGGACTCAACACGCCCTATTCACCGCACAAGAATATATCTGACTAGTAATAATCTTAAAACCTATGTATTGATATCTCTCTGTTAGTGTGTCAAGTGGGTAAAAAGCGGCATAAACACAACAGTGAAAAGCAGCTAAACCCCATTATAAAAATAAATTACTTTGAAAAACCCATGAAACAAAGACAGTGAAAGAGAGAGAAATTCTTACAGAATGCGTTCAGGGGCTGTGATGCAACCTGGATTGACCATATCTAGACCCACAGCTGGATGAGTCATAAGGGTGGACACTCTTGGGGCTGAGAGGTTTGGTGAGGTTGGGTGAGCAAACGCAGACCCTTTAAAGTAATACTGCGTGGTACCCATCGCATGGGTCCCAAATCTCCAGGTTCAAGGGCATCTTCCTACATCGAAAACATGCATGAGAAACCCAGAAGATGGTACACCGTGTGATGGGGAAAGGTTTCTAAAACGCACCTCATTTCTCATCTGCTTGTGCTCGGGTTCGCCATTCCAGCCACTTTACTAGCAATCTCCCTCCTTGGAGCATCACCACGTTTAACCTCCTGTTCTGTACAGGTTGATATTTGTCCTGAGGATGAACGGGAAGACGTGGAACCAATGAGAGAGTAGCTCTTGGTGTTGGGACAGGCACAGGTCACTCTATTTTCCCATCAGGAAGAAGAATTAACCACAGGCTCAGCCTGCCCCCCGGAACAAGAACAGGGCCTGAAGCCATCCTGCGCTTTTGCGGGCATCTCCCAAAAACGCGAGTTGTAAAATGGAGGTTCAGGGCACTGCAATTCACAAACCTGCAGAGTTATAAATGATAACTCTCGTCCACAAATATATTGAGGGAAGGCAAAGAAGAGGATTTGAAATCAAGGCAGAATTGCAGGAAACAGATTTCAGGAGGTAGATTCGAATCGCCTTTAAAGCACATGAAAAGCGGCAAAACGTTGACAATGATGCCCTTGGCCAAAAAGGGCGTATGCGTTTTTTCCTGAATATATTCAGGAAAAAACGCATACGCCCTTTTTGGCCAACCAAGCAACCTGGAAAGGCAAATCAGCGCTACAAAGATGTCTCGCTTCCCATCGGTCAAAAGGGCCATGCTGAAAAAAGTGTCAAAACCAGAAATGCAGGACAGGCCATGGAAAAATGGCAGCCTTGCTACACTGATGGGCAGGATGTAAATTGTCAACAGCCACACTGGAGAAGTGTACGGTGAGTCCTGAAACGTCTAAAAAGCAAAGCTTAGAGAGCATAGGGCACTTCCACTCATGGGGGTATAAATTGGGAAAATGAAAAATCAGCAAGACACAAGCACACCAAAGTTTAGGGCTGCTCTGTTGACAAGGACCTCCACTTCATTCCACCTTCAATATCCCAGGAAAGAGAAAAATGGATAAAGAAGTTGTGGTCCTTATGTACAATGGAATATCACTCAGCCATGAAATCAATGTCATAAGGCTAGTAGCAGCATGATGAGTGGATTTAGGTACGACGATTCTAAGTGAAATAAGTCACACAGAAAAGGACACTTCTCATAAGGTATCACTGATAAAGGGAATGTAAAAACCGTTACACTTGAACTGAATTACAAAACAGAACAGAGTCACACATGCAGAAAACACACTATGGCTACTTAACGGGAAAGGTGAGGTGGGGTGATACATAAAACAAGGGTTTCAAATTAGCTCAGATACCGTTCCATAAACCCAATATGTAATGGACTAGACCTACTCCTTGCTCAGAGAACTGGACTCAACACGCCCTATTCACCGCACAAGAATATATCTGACTAGTAATAATCTTAAAACCTATGTATTGATATCTCTCTGTTAGTGGGTCAAGTGGGTAAAAAGCGGCATAAACACAGCAGTGAAAAGCAGCTAAACCCCATTATAAAAATAAATTACTTTGAAAAACCCATGAAACAAAGACAGTGAAAGAGAGAGAAATTCTTACACAATGCGTTCAGGGGCTGTGATGCAACCTGGATTGACCATATCTAGACCCACAGCTGGATGAGACATAAGGGTGGACACTGTTGCGGCTGAGAGGTTTGGTGAGGTTGGGTGAGCAAACGCAGACCCTTTAAAGTAATACTGCGTGGTACCCATCGCATGGGTCCCAAATCTCCAGGTTCAAGGGCATCTTCCTACATCGAAAACATGCATGAGAAACCCAGAAGATGGTACACCGTGTGATGGGGAAAGGTTTCTAAAACGCACCTCATTTCTCATCTCCTTGTGCCCGGGTGCGCTATTCCAGCCGCTTTAGTAGCAATCTCCCTAATTGGAGCATCAGCACCTTTAACCTCCTGTTCCGTACAGGTTGCAATTTGTACTGAGGATGAACGGGAAGACGTGGAACCAATGAAAGACTAGCTCTTGGTGTTGGGACAGGCACAGGTCACTCTATTTTCCCATCAGGAAGAAGAATTAACCACAGGCTCAGCCTGCCCCCCGGAACCAGAACAGGGCCTGAAGCCATCCTGCGCTTTTGCGGCCATCTCCCAAAAACGCGTGTTGTAAAATGGAGGTTCAGGGCACTGCAATTCACAAACCTGCAGAGTTATAAATGATAACTCTCATCCACAAATATATTGAGGGAAGGCAAAGAAGAGGATTTGAAATCAAGGCAGAATTGCAGGAAACAGATTTCAGGAGGTAGATTCGAATTGCCTTTAAAGCACATGAAAAGCGGCAAAACGTTGACAATGATGCCCTTGGCCAAAAAGGGCGTATGTGTTTTTTCCTGAATATATTCAGGAAAAAACGCATACGCCCTTTTTGGCCAACCAAGCAACCTGGAAAGGCAAATCAGCGCTACAAAGAAGTCTCGCTTCCCATCGGTTAAAAAGGCCATGCTGAAAAAAGTGTCAAAACCAGAAATGCAGGACAGGCCATGGAGAAATGGGAGCCTTGGTACACTGATGGGCGGGATGTAAATTGCCAACAGCCACTCTGGAGAAGATTACGGTGTGTCCTGAAACATCTAAAAAACACAGCTTAGAGAGCATAGGGCACTTCCACTCATGGGGGTATAAATTGGGAAAATTAAAAATCAGCAAGACACAAGCACCCCAAAGTTTAGGACTGCTCTGTTGACAAGGACCTCCACTTCATTCCACCTTCAATATCCCAGGAAAGAGAAAAATGGATAAAGAAGTTGTGGTCCTTATGTACAATGGAATATCACTCAGCCATGAAATCAATGTCATAAGGCTAGTAGCAGCATGATGAGTGGATTTAGGTATGACGACTCTAAGTGAAATAAGTCACACAGAAAAGGACACTTCTCATAAGGTATCACTGATAGAGGGAATGTAAAAACCGTTACACTTGAACTGAATTACAAAACAGAACAGAGTCACACATGCAGAAAACACACTATGGCTGCTTAACGGGAAAGGTGAGGTGGGGTGATACATAAAACAAGGGTTTCAAATTAGCTCAGATACCATTCCATAAAACCAATATGTAATAGACAACACCTACTCCTTGCTCAGAGAACTGGACTCAACACGCCCTATTCACCGCACAAGAATATATCTGACTAGTAATAATCTTAAAACCTATGTATTGATATCTCTCTGTTAGTGGGTCAAGTGGGTAAAAAGCGGCATAAACACAGCAGTGAAAAGCAGCTAAACCCCATTATAAAAATAAATTACTTTGAAAAACCCATGAAACAAAGACAGTGAAAGAGAGAGAAATTCTTACACAATGCGTTCAGGGGCTGTGATGCAACCTGGATTGACCATATCTAGACCCACAGCTGGATGAGACATAAGGGTGGACACTGTTGCGGCTGAGAGGTTTGGTGAGGTTGGGTGAGCAAACGCAGACCCTTTAAAGTAATACTGTGTGGTACCCATCGCATGGGTCCCAAATCTCCAGGTTCAAGGGCATCTTCCTACATCGAAAACATGCATGAGAAACCCAGAAGATGGTACACCGTGTGATGGGGAAAGGTTTCTAAAACGCACCTCATTTCTCATCTCCTTGTGCCCGGGTGCGCTATTCCAGCCGCTTTAGTAGCAATCTCCCTACTTGGAGCATCAGCACCTTTAACCTCCTGTTCCGTACAGGTTGCAATTTGTACTGAGGATGAACGGGAAGACGTGGAACCAATGAAAGACTAGCTCTTGGTGTTGGGACAGGCACAGGTCACTCTATTTTCCCATCAGGAAGAAGAATTAACCACAGGCTCAGCCTGCCCCCCGGAACAAGAACAGGGCCTGAAGCCATCCTGCGCTTTTGCGGCCATCTCCCAAAAACGCGTGTTGTAAAATGGAGGTTCAGGGCACTGCAATTCACAAACCTGCAGAGTTATAAATGATAACTCTCGTCCACAAATATATTGAGGGAAGGCAAAGAAGAGGATTTGAAATCAAGGCAGAATTGCAGGAAACAGATTTCAGGAGGTAGATTCGAATTGCCTTTAAAGCACATGAAAAGCGGCAAAACGTTGACAATGATGCCCTTGGCGAAAAAGGGCGTATGCGTTTTTTCCTGAATATATTCAGGAAAAAACGCATACGCCCTTTTTGGCCAACCAAGCAACCTGGAAAGGCAAATCAGCGCTACAAAGAAGTCTCGCTTCCCATCGGTTAAAAAGGCCATGCTGAAAAAAGTGTCAAAACCAGAAATGCAGGACAGGCCATGGAGAAATGGGAGCCTTGCTACACTGATGGGCGGGATGTAAATTGCCAACAGCCACTCTGGAGAAGATTACGGTGTGTCCTGAAACATCTAAAAAACACAGCTTAGAGAGCATAGGGCACTTCCACTCATGGGGGTATAAATTGGGAAAATTAAAAATCGGCAAGACACAAGCACCCCAAAGTTTAGGACTGCTCTGTTGACAAGGACCTCCACTTCATTCCACCTTCAATATCCCAGGAAAGAGAAAAATGGATAAAGAAGTTGTGGTCCTTATGTACAATGGAATATCACTCAGCCATGAAATCAATGTCATAAGGCTAGTAGCAGCATGATGAGTGGATTTAGGTACGACGACTCTAAGTGAAATAAGTCACACAGAAAAGGACACTTCTCATAAGGTATCACTGATAGAGGGAATGTAAAAACCGTTACACTTGAACTGAATTACAAAACAGAACAGAGTCACACATGCAGAAAACACACTATGGCTGCTTAACGGGAAAGGTGAGGTGGGGTGATACATAAAACAAGGGTTTCAAATTAGCTCAGATACCGTTCCATAAAACCAATATGTAATAGACTAGACCTACTCCTTGCTCAGAGAACTGGACTCAACACGCCCTATTCACCGCACAAGAATATATCTGACTAGTAATAATCTTAAAACCTATGTATTGATATCTCTCTGTTAGTGTGTCAAGTGGGTGTAAAGCGGCATAAACACAGCAGTGAAAAGCAGCTAAACCCCATTATAAAAATAAATTACTTTGAAAAACCCATGAAACAAAGACAGTGAAAGAGATAGAAATTCCTACACAATGCGTTCACGGGCTGTGATGCAACCTGGATTGACCATATCTAGACCCACAGCTGGATGAGACATAAGGGTGGACACTCTTGGGGCTGAGAGGTTTGGTGAGGTTGGGTGAGCAAACGCAGACCCTTTAAAGTAATACTGCATGGTAACCATCGCATGGGTCCCAAATCGCCAGGTTCAAGGGCATCTTCCTACATCGAAAACATGCATGAGATACCCAGAAGATGGTACACCGTGTGATGGGGAAAGGTTTCTAAAACGCACCTCATTTCTCATCTCCTTGTGCCCGGGTTCGCTATTCCAGCCGCTTTACTAGCAATCTCCCTACTTGGAGCATCAGCACCTTTAACCTCCTGTTCCGTACAGGTTGCAATTTGTACTGAGGATGAACGGGAAGACGTGGAACCAATGACAGACTAGCTCTTGGTGTTGGGACAGGCACAGGTCACTCTATTTTCCCATCAGGAAGAAGAATTAACCACAGGCTCAGCCTGCCCCCCGGAACAAGAACAGGGCCTGAAGCCATCCTGCGCTTTTGCGGCCATCTCCCAAAAACGCGTGTTGTAAAATGGAGGTTCAGGGCACTGCAATTCACAAACCTGCAGAGTTATAAATGATAACTCTCGTCCACAAATATATTGAGGGAAGGCAAAGAAGAGGATTTGAAATCAAGGCAGAATTGCAGGAAACAGATTTCAGGAGGTAGATTCGAATTGCCTTTAAAGCACATGAAAACCGGCAAAACGTTGACAATGATGCCCTTGGCCAAAAAGGGCGTATGCGTTTTTTCCTGAATATATTCAGGAAAAAACGCATACGCCCTTTTTGGCCAACCAAGCAACCTGGAAAGGCAAATCAGCGCTACAAAGAAGTCTCGCTTCCCATCGGTTAAAAAGGCCATGCTGAAAAAAGTGTCAAAACCAGAAATGCAGGACAGGCCATGGAGAAATGGGAGCCTTGCTACACTGATGGGCGGGATGTAAATTGCCAACAGCCACTCTGGAGAAGAGTACGGTGTGTCCTGAAACATCTAAAAAATACAGCTTAGAGAGCATAGGGCACTTCCACTCATGGGGGTATAAATTGGGAAAATTAAAAATCAGCAAGACACAAGCACCCCAAAGTTTAGGACTGCTCTGTTGACAAGGACCTCCACTTCATTCCACCTTCAATATCCCAGGAAAGAGAAAAATGGATAAAGAAGTTGTGGTCCTTATGTACAATGGAATATCACTCAGCCATGAAATCAATGTCATAAGGCTAGTAGCAGCATGATGAGTGGATTTAGGTACGACGATTCTAAGTGAAATAAGGCACACAGAAAAGGACACTTCTCATAAGGTATCACTGATAGAGGGAATGTAAAAACCGTTACACTTGAACTGAATTACAAAACAGAACAGAGTCACACATGCAGAAAACACACTATGGCTGCTTAACGGGAAAGGTGAGGTGGGGTGATACATAAAACAAGGGTTTCAAATTAGCTCAGATACCGTTCCATAAAACCAATATGTAATAGACAACACCTACTCCTTGCTCAGAGAACTGGACTCAACATGCCCTATTCACCGCACAAGAATATATCTGACTAGTAATAATCTTAAAACCTATGTATTGATATCTCTCTGTTAGTGTGTCAAGTGGGTGAAAAGCGGCATAAACACAGCAGTGAAAAGCAGCTAAACCCATTTATAAAAATAAATTACTTTGAAAAACCCATGAAACAAAGACAGTGAAAGAGATAGAAATTCTTACACAATGCGTTCGCGGGCTGTGATGCAACCTGGATTGACCATATCTAGACCCACAGCTGGATGAGACATAAGGGTGGACACTCTTGGGGCTGAGAGTTTTGGTGAGGTTGGGTGAGCAAACGCAAACCCTTTAAAGTAATACTGCGTGGTACCCATCGCATGGGTCCCAAATCTCCAGGTTCAAGGGCATCTTCCTACATCGAAAACATGCATGAGAAACCCAGAAGATGGTACAAAGTGTGATGGGGAAAGGTTTCTAAAACGCACCTCATTTCTCATCTCCTTGTGCTCGGGTTCGCCATTCCAGCCACTTTACTAGCAATCTCCCTCCTTGGAGCATCATCACGTTTAACCTCCTGTTCCGTACAGGTTGATATTTGTCCTGAGGATGAACGGGAAGACGTGGAACCAATGAGAGACTAGCTCTTGGTGTTGGGACAGGCACAGGTCACTCTATTTTCCCATCAGGAAGAAGAATTAACCACAGGCTCAGCCTGCCCCCCGGAACAAGAACAGGGCCTGAAGCCATCCTGCGCTTTTGCGGCCAGCTCCCAAAAACGCGAGTTGTAAAATGGAGGTTCAGGGCACTGCAATTCACAAACCTGCAGAGTTATAAATGATAACTCTCGTCCACAAATATATTGAGGGAAGGCAAAGAAGAGGATTTGAAATCAAGGCAGAATTGCAGGAAACAGATTTCAGGAGGTAGATTCGAATCGCCTTTAAAGCACATGAAAAGCGGCAAAACGTTGACAATGATGCCCTTGGCCAAAAAGGGCGTATGCGTTTTTTCCTGAATATATTCAGGAAAAAACGCATACGCCCTTTTTGGCCAACCAAGCAACCTGGAAAGGCAAATCAGCGCTACAAAGATGTCTCGCTTCCCATCGGTTAAAAAGGCCATGCTGAAAAAAGTGTCAAAACCAGAAATGCAGGACAGGCCATGGAGAAATGGGAGCCTTGCTACACTGATGGGCGGGATGTAAATTGCCAACAGCCACTCTGGAGAAGCGTACGGTGAGTCGTGAAACATCTAAAAAACAAAGCTTAGAGAGCATAGGGCACTTCCACTCATGGGGTTATAAATTGGGAAAATTAAAAATCAGCAAGACACAAGCACCCCAAAGTTTAGGGCTGCTCTGTTGACAAGGACCTCCACTTCATTCCACCTTCAATATCCCAGGAAAGAGAAAAATGGATAAAGAAGTTGTGGTCCTTATGTACAATGGAATATCACTCAGCCGTGAAATCAATGTCATAAGGCTAGTAGCAGCATGATGAGTGGATTTATGTACGACGAATCTAAGTGAAATAAGTCACACAGAAAAGGACACTTCTCATAAGGTATCACTTATAGAGGGAATGTAAAAACCGTTACACTTGAACTGAATTACAAAACAGAACAGAGTCACACATGCAGAAAACACACTATGGCTGCTTAACGGGAAAGGTGAGGTGGGGTGATACATAAAACAAGGGTTTCAAATTAGCTCAGATACCGTTCCATAAACCCAATATGTAATAGACAAGACCTACTCCTTGCTCAGAGAACTGGACTCAACACGCCCTATTCACCGCACAAGAATATATCTGACTAGTCATAATCTTAAAACCTATGTATTGATATCTCTCTGTTAGTGTGTCAAGTGGGTAAAAAGTGGCATAAACACAGCAGTGAAAAGCAGCTAAACCCCATTATAAAAATAAATTACTTTGAAAAACCCATGAAAGAAAGACAGTGAAACAGAGAGAGAAATTCTTACACAATGCGTTCAGGGGCTGTGATGCAACCTGGATTGACCATATCTAGACCCACAGCTGGATGAGACATAAGGGTGGACACTGTTGCGGCTGAGAGGTTTGGTGAGGTTGGGTGAGCAAACGCAGACCCTTTAAAGTAATACTGCGTGGTACCCATCGCATGGGTCCCAAATCTCCAGGTTCAAGGGCATCTTCCTACATCGAAAACATGCATGAGATACCCAGAAGATGGTACAAAGTGTGATGGGGAAAGGTTTCTAAAACGCACCTCATTTCTCATCTCCTTGTGCTCGGGTTCGCCATTCCAGCCACTTTACTAGCAATCTCCCTCCTTGGAGAATCAGCACCTTTAACCTCCTGTTCCGTACAGGTTGCAATTTGTACTGAGGATGAACGGGAAGACGTGGAACCAATGAAAGACTAGCTCTTGGTGTTGGGACAGGCACAGGTCACTCTATTTTCCCATCAGGAAGAAGAATTAACCACAGGCTCAGCCTGCACCCCGGAACCAGAACAGGGCCTGAAGCCATCCTGCGCTTTTGCGGCCATCTCCCAAAAACGCGTGTTGTAAAATGGAGGTTCAGGGCACTGCAATTCACAAACCTGCAGAGTTATAAATGATAACTCTCATCCACAAATATATTGAGGGAAGGCAAAGAAGAGGATTTGAAATCAAGGCAGAATTGCAGGAAACAGATTTCAGGAGGTAGATTCGAATTGCCTTTAAAGCACATGAAAAGCGGCAAAACGTTGACAATGATGCCCTTGGCCAAAAAGGGCGTATGTGTTTTTTCCTGAATATATTCAGGAAAAAACGCATACGCCCTTTTTGGCCAACCAAGCAACCTGGAAAGGCAAATCAGCGCTACAAAGAAGTCTCGCTTCCCATCGGTTAAAAAGGCCATGCTGAAAAAAGTGTCAAAACCAGAAATGCAGGACAGGCCATGGAGAAATGGGAGCCTTGGTACACTGATGGGCGGGATGTAAATTGCCAACAGCCACTCTGGAGAAGATTACGGTGTGTCCTGAAACATCTAAAAAACACAGCTTAGAGAGCATAGGGCACTTCCACTCATGGGGGTATAAATTGGGAAAATTAAAAATCAGCAAGACACAAGCACCCCAAAGTTTAGGACTGCTCTGTTGACAAGGACCTCCACTTCATTCCACCTTCAATATCCCAGGAAAGAGAAAAATGGATAAAGAAGTTGTGGTCCTTATGTACAATGGAATATCACTCAGCCATGAAATCAATGTCATAAGGCTAGTAGCAGCATGATGAGTGGATTTAGGTATGACGACTCTAAGTGAAATAAGTCACACAGAAAAGGACACTTCTCATAAGGTATCACTGATAGAGGGAATGTAAAAACCGTTACACTTGAACTGAATTACAAAACAGAACAGAGTCACACATGCAGAAAACACACTATGGCTGCTTAACGGGAAAGGTGAGGTGGGGTGATACATAAAACAAGGGTTTCAAATTAGCTCAGATACCATTCCATAAAACCAATATGTAATAGACAACACCTACTCCTTGCTCAGAGAACTGGACTCAACACGCCCTATTTACCGCACAAGAATATATCTGACTAGTAATAATCTTAAAACCTATGTATTGATATCTCTCTGTTAGTGTGTCAAGTGGGTGAAAAGCGGCATAAACACAGCAGTGAAAAGCAGCTAAACCCATTTATAAAAATAAATTACTTTGAAAAACCCATGAAACAAAGACAGTGAAAGAGATAGAAATTCTTACACAATGCGTTCACGGGCTGTGATGCAACCTGGATTGACCATATCTAGACCCACAGCTGGATGAGACATAAGGGTGGACACTCTTGGGGCTGAGAGGTTTGGTGAGGTTGGGTGAGCAAACGCAAACCCTTTAAAGTAATACTGCGTGGTACCCATCGCATGGGTCCCAAATCTCCAGGTTCAAGGGCATCTTCCTACATCGAAAACATGCATGAGAAACCCAGAAGACGGTACACCGTGTGATGGGGAAAGGTTTCTAAAACGCACCTCATTTCTCATCTCCTTGTGCTCGGGTTCGCCATTCCAGCCACTTTACTAGCAATCTCCCTCCTTGGAGCATCATCACGTTTAACCTCCTGTTCCGTACAGGTTGATATTTGTCCTGAGGATGAACGGGAAGACGTGGAACCAATGAGAGACTAGCTCTTGGTGTTGGGACAGGCACAGGTCACTCTATTTTCCCATCAGGAAGAAGAATTAACCACAGGCTCAGCCTGCCCCCCGGAACAAGAACAGGGCCTGAAGCCATCCTGCGCTTTTGCGGCCAGCTCCCAAAAACGCGAGTTGTAAAATGGAGGTTCAGGGCACTGCAATTCACAAACCTGCAGAGTTATAAATGATAACTCTCGTCCACAAATATATTGAGGGAAGGCAAAGAAGAGGATTTGAAATCAAGGCAGAATTGCAGGAAACAGATTTCAGGAGGTAGATTCGAATCGCCTTTAAAGCACATGAAAAGCGGCAAAACGTTGACAATGATGCCCTTGGCCAAAAAGGGCGTATGCGTTTTTTCCTGAATATATTCAGGAAAAAACGCATACGCCCTTTTTGGCCAACCAAGCAACCTGGAAAGGCAAATCAGCGCTACAAAGATGTCTCGCTTCCCATCGGTCAAAAGGGCCATGCTGAAAAAAGTGTCAAACCCAGAAATGCAGGACAGGCCATGGAGAAATGGGAGCCTTGCTACACTGATGGGCGGGATGTAAATTGTCAACAGCCACTCTGGAGAAGTGTACGGTGAGTCCTGAAACGTCTAAAAAGCAAAGCTTAGAGAGCATAGGGCACTTCCACTCATGGGGTTATAAATTGGGAAAATTAAAAATCAGCAAGACACAAGCACCCCAAAGTTTAGGGCTGCTCTGTTGACAAGGACCTCCACTTCATTCCACCTTCAATATCGCAGGAAAGAGAAAAATGGATAAAGAAGTTGTGGTCCTTATGTACAATGGAATATCACTCAGCCGTGAAATCAATGTCATCAGGCTAGTAGCAGCATGATGAGTGGATTTAGGTACGACAACTCTAAGTGAAATAAGTCACACAGAAAAGGACACTTCTCATAAGGTATCACTTATAGAGGGAATGTAAAAACCGTTACACTTGAACTGAATTACAAAACAGAACAGAGTCACACATGCAGAAAACACACTATGGCTGCTTAACGGGAAAGGTGAGGTGGGGTGATACATAAAACAAGGGTTTCAAATTAGCTCAGATACCGTTCCATAAACCCAATATGTAATAGACAAGACCTACTCCTTGCTCAGAGAACTGGACTCAACACGCCCTATTCACCGCACAAGAATATATCTGACTAGTAATAATCTTAAAACCTATGTATTGATATCTCTCTGTTAGTGGGTCAAGTGGGTAAAAAGCGGCATAAACACAGCAGTGAAAAGCAGCTAAACCCCATTATAAAAATAAATTACTTTGAAAAACCCATGAAACAAAGACAGTGAAAGAGAGCGAAATTCTTACACAATGCGTTCAGGGGCTGTGATGCAACCTGGATTGACCATATCTAGACCCACAGCTGGATGAGACATAAGGGTGGACACTGTTGCGGCTGAGAGGTTTGGTGAGGTTGGGTGAGCAAACGCAGACCCTTTAAATAATACTGCGTGGTACCCATCGCATGGGTCCCAAATCTCCAGGTTCAAGGTCATCTTCCTACATCGAAAACATGCATGAGATACCCAGAAGATGGTACACCGTGTGATGGGGAAAGGATTCTAAAACGCACCTCATTTCTCATCTGCTTGTGCCCGGGTTCACCATTCCAGCCTCTTTACTAGCAATCTCCCTCCTTGGAGCATCAGCACCTTTAACCTCCTGTTTCGTACAGGTTGCAATTTGTACTGAGGATGAACGGGAAGACGTGGAACCAATGAAAGACTAGCTCTTGGTGTTGGGCCAGGCACAGGTCACTCTATTTTCCCATCAGGAAGAAGAATTAACCACAGGCTCAGCCTGCCCCCCGGAACCAGAACAGGGCCTGAAGCCATCCTGTGCTTTTGCGGCCAGCTCCCTAAAAAGCGAGTTGTAAAATGGAGGTTCAGGGCACTGCAATTCACAAACCTGCAGAGTTATAAATGATAACTCTCATCCACAAATATATTGAGGGAAGGCAAAGAAGAGGACTTGAAATCAAGGCAGAATTGCAGGAAACAGATTTCAGGAGGTAGATTCGAATTGCCTTTAAAGCACATGAAAAGTGGCAAAACGTTGACAATGATGCCCTTGGCCAAAAAGGGCGTATGCGTTTTTTCCTAAATATATTCAGGAAAAAACGCATACGCACTTTTTGGCCAACCAAGCAACCTGGAAAGGCAAATCAGCGCTACAAAGATGTCTCGCTTCCCATCGGTCAAAAGGGCCATGCTCAAAAAAGTGTCAAAACCAGAAATGCAGGACAGGCCATGGAGAAATGGGAGCCTTGCTACACTGATGGGCGGGATGTAAATTGTCAACAGCCACTCTGGAGAAGTGTACGGTGAGTCCTGAAACGTCTAAAAAGCAAAGCTTAGAGAGCATAGGGCACTTCCACTCATGGGGGTATAAATTGGGAAAATTAAAAATCAGCAAGACACAAGCACCCCAAAGTTTAGGGCTGCTCTGTTGACAAGGACCTCCACTTCATTCCACCTTCAATATCGCAGGAAAGAGAAAAATGGATAAAGAAGTTGTGGTCCTTATGTACAATGGAATATCACTCAGCCGTGAAATCAATGTCATAAGGCTAGTAGCAGCATGATGAGTGGATTTAGGTACGACGACTCTAAGTGAAATAAGTCACACAGAAAAGGACACTTCTCATAAGGTATCACTTATAGAGGGAATGTAAAAACCGTTACACTTGAACTGAATTACAAAACAGAACAGAGTCACACATGCAGAAAACACACTATGGCTGCTTAACGGGAAAGGTGAGGTGGGGTGATACATAAAACAAGGGTTTCAAATTAGCTCAGATACCGTTCCATAAACCCAATATGTAATAGACAAGACCTACTCCTTGCTCAGAGAACTGGACTCAACACGCCCTATTCACCGCACAAGAATATATCTGACTAGTAATAATCTTAAAACCTACGTATTGATATCTCTCTGTTAGTGGGTCAAGTGGGTAAAAAGCGGCATAAACACAGCAGTGAAAAGCAGCTAAACCCCATTATAAAAATAAATTACTTTGAAAAACCCATGAAACAAAGACAGTGAAAGAGAGAGAAATTCTTACACAATGCGTTCAGGGGCTGTGATGCAACCTGGATTGACCATATCTAGACCCACAGCTGGATGAGACATAAGGGTGGACACTGTTGCGGCTGAGAGGTTTGGTGAGGTTGGGTGAGCAAACGCAGACCCTTTAAAGTAATACTGCGTGGTACCCATCGCATGGGTCCCAAATCTCCAGGTTCAAGGTCATCTTCCTACATCGAAAACATGCATGAGATACCCAGAAGATGGTACACCATGTGATGGCGAAAGGTTTCTAAAACGCACCTCATTTCTCATCTGCTTGTGCCCGGATTCGCCATTCCAGCCACTTTACTAGCAATCTCCCTCCTTGGAGCATCATCACCTTTAACCTCCTGTTCCGTACAGGTTGCAATTTGTACTGAGGATGAACGGGAAGACGTGGAACCAATGAGAGACTAGCTCTTGGTGTTGGGACAGGCACAGGTCACTCTATTTTCCCATCAGGAAGAAGAATTAACCACAGGCTCAGCCTGCCCCCCGGAACCAGAACAGGGCCTGAAGCCATCCTGCGCTTTTGCTGCCAGCTCCCTAAAAAGCGAGTTGTAAAATGGAGGTTCAGGGCACTGCAATTCACAAACCTGCAGAGTTATAAATGATAACTCTCATCCACAAATATATTGAGGGAAGGCAAAGAAGAGGATTTGAAATCAAGGCAGAATTGCAGGAAACAGATTTCAGGAGGTAGATTCGAATCGCCTTTAAAGCACATGAAAACCGGCAAAACGTTGACAATGATGCCCTTGGCCAAAAAGGGCGTATGCGTTTTTTCCTGAATATATTCAGGAAAAAACGCATACGCCCTTTTTGGCCAACCAAGCAACCTGGAAAGGCAAATCAGCGCTACAAAGATGTCTCGCTTCCCATCGGTCAAAAGGGCCATGCTGAAAAAAGTGTCAAAACCAGAAATGCAGGACAGGCCATGGAGAAATGGGAGCCTTGGTACACTGATGGGCGGGATGTAAATTGCCAACAGCCACTCTGGAGAAGATTACGGTGTGTCCTGAAACATCTAAAAAACACAGCTTAGAGAGCATAGGGCACTTCCACTCATGGGGGTATAAATTGGGAAAATTAAAAATCAGCAAGACACAAGCACCCCAAAGTTTAGGACTGCTCTGTTGACAAGGACCTCCACTTCATTCCACCTTCAATATCCCAGGAAAGAGAAAAATGGATAAAGAAGTTGTGGTCCTTATGTACAATGGAATATCACTCAGCCATGAAATCAATGTCATAAGGCTAGTAGCAGCATGATGAGTGGATTTAGGTATGACGACTCTAAGTGAAATAAGTCACACAGAAAAGGACACTTCTCATAAGGTATCACTGATAGAGGGAATGTAAAAACCGTTACACTTGAACTGAATTACAAAACAGAACAGAGTCACACATGCAGAAAACACACTATGGCTGCTTAACGGGAAAGGTGAGGTGGGGTGATACATAAAACAAGGGTTTCAAATTAGCTCAGATACCGTTCCATAAAACCAATATGTAATAGACAACACCTACTCCTTGCTCAGAGAACTGGACTCAACACGCCCTATTTACCGCACAAGAATATATCTGACTAGTAATAATCTTAAAACCTATGTATTGATATCTCTCTGTTAGTGTGTCAAGTGGGTGAAAAGCGGCATAAACACAGCAGTGAAAAGCAGCTAAACCCATTTATAAAAATAAATTACTTTGAAAAACCCATGAAACAAAGACAGTGAAAGAGATAGAAATTCTTACACAATGCGTTCACGGGCTGTGATGCAACCTGGATTGACCATATCTAGACCCACAGCTGGATGAGACATAAGGGTGGACACTCTTGGGGCTGAGAGGTTTGGTGAGGTTGGGTGAGCAAACGCAAACCCTTTAAAGTAATACTGCGTGGTACCCATCGCATGGGTCCCAAATCTCCAGGTTCAAGGGCATCTTCCTACATCGAAAACATGCATGAGAAACCCAGAAGACGGTACACCGTGTGATGGGGAAAGGTTTCTAAAACGCACCTCATTTCTCATCTCCTTGTGCTCGGGTTCGCCATTCCAGCCACTTTACTAGCAATCTCCCTCCTTGGAGCATCATCACGTTTAACCTCCTGTTCCGTACAGGTTGATATTTGTCCTGAGGATGAACGGGAAGACGTGGAACCAATGAGAGCCTAGCTCTTGGTGTTGGGACAGGCACAGGTCACTCTATTTTCCCATCAGGAAGAAGAATTAACCACAGGCTCAGCCTGCCCCCCGGAACAAGAACAGGGCCTGAAGCCATCCTGCGCTTTTGCGGCCAGCTCCCAAAAACGCGAGTTGTAAAATGGAGGTTCAGGGCACTGCAATTCACAAACCTGCAGAGTTATAAATGATAACTCTCGTCCACAAATATATTGAGGGAAGGCAAAGAAGAGGATTTGAAATCAAGGCAGAATTGCAGGAAACAGATTTCAGGAGGTAGATTCGAATCGCCTTTAAAGCACATGAAAAGCGGCAAAACGTTGACAATGATGCCCTTGGCCAAAAAGGGCGTATGCGTTTTTTCCTGAATATATTCAGGAAAAAACGCATACGCCCTTTTTGGCCAACCAAGCAACCTGGAAAGGCAAATCAGCGCTACAGAGAAGTCTCGCTTCCCATCGGTCAAAAGGGCCATGCTGAAAAAAGTGTCAAAACCAGAAATGCAGGACAGGCCATGGAGAAATGGGAGCCTTGCTACACTGATGGGCGGGATGTAAATTGTCAACAGCCACTCTGGAGAAGTGTACGGTGAGTCCTGAAACGTCTAAAAAGCAAAGCTTAGAGAGCATAGGGCACTTCCACTCATGGGGTTATAAATTGGGAAAATTAAAAATCAGCAAGACACAAGCACCCCAAAGTTTAGGGCTGCTCTGTTGACAAGGACCTCCACTTCATTCCACCTTCAATATCGCAGGAAAGAGAAAAATGGATAAAGAAGTTGTGGTCCTTATGTACAATGGAATATCACTCAGCCGTGAAATCAATGTCATAAGGCTAGTAGCAGCATGATGAGTGGATTTAGGTACGACAACTCTAAGTGAAATAAGTCACACAGAAAAGGACACTTCTCATAAGGTATCACTTATAGAGGGAATGTAAAAACCGTTACACTTGAACTGAATTACAAAACAGAACAGAGTCACACATGCAGAAAACACACTATGGCTGCTTAACGGGAAAGGTGAGGTGGGGTGATACATAAAACAAGGGTTTCAAATTAGCTCAGATACCGTTCCATAAACCCAATATGTAATAGACAAGACCTACTCCTTGCTCAGAGAACTGGACTCAACACGCCCTATTCACCGCACAAGAATATATCTGACTAGTAATAATCTTAAAACCTATGTATTGATATCTCTCTGTTAGTGGGTCAAGTGGGTAAAAAGCGGCATAAACACAGCAGTGAAAAGCAGCTAAACCCCATTATAAAAATAAATTACTTTGAAAAACCCATGAAACAAAGACAGTGAAAGAGAGCGAAATTCTTACACAATGCGTTCAGGGGCTGTGATGCAACCTGGATTGACCATATCTAGACCCACAGCTGGATGAGACATAAGGGTGGACACTGTTGCGGCTGAGAGGTTTGGTGAGGTTGGGTGAGCAAACGCAGACCCTTTAAATAATACTGCGTGGTACCCATCGCATGGGTCCCAAATCTCCAGGTTCAAGGGCATCTTCCTACATCGAAAACATGCATGAGATACCCAGAAGATGGTACACCGTGTGATGGGGAAAGGTTTCTAAAACGCACCTCATTTCTCATCTGCTTGTGCCCGGGTTCACCATTCCAGCCACTTTACTAGCAATCTCCCTCCTTGGAGCATCAGCACCTTTAACCTCCTGTTTCGTACAGGTTGCAATTTGTACTGAGGATGAACGGGAAGACGTGGAACCAATGAAAGACTAGCTCTTGGTGTTGGGACAGGCACAGGTCACTCTATTTTCCCATCAGGAAGAAGAATTAACCACAGGCTCAGCCTGCCCCCCGGAACCAGAACAGGGCCTGAAGCCATCCTGTGCTTTTGCGGCCAGCTCCCTAAAAAGCGAGTTGTAAAATGGAGGTTCAGGGCACTGCAATTCACAAACCTGCAGAGTTATAAATGATAACTCTCATCCACAAATATATTGAGGGAAGGCAAAGAAGAGGACTTGAAATCAAGGCAGAATTGCAGGAAACAGATTTCAGGAGGTAGATTCGAATTGCCTTTAAAGCACATGAAAAGTGGCAAAACGTTGACAATGATGCCCTTGGCCAAAAAGGGCGTATGCGTTTTTTCCTAAATATATTCAGGAAAAAACGCATACGCACTTTTTGGCCAACCAAGCAACCTGGAAAGGCAAATCAGCGCTACAAAGATGTCTCGCTTCCCATCGGTCAAAAGGGCCATGCTCAAAAAAGTGTCAAAACCAGAAATGCAGGACAGGCCATGGAGAAATGGGAGCCTTGCTACACTGATGGGCGGGATGTAAATTGTCAACAGCCACTCTGGAGAAGTGTACGGTGAGTCCTGAAACGTCTAAAAAGCAAAGCTTAGAGAGCATAGGGCACTTCCACTCATGGGGGTATAAATTGGGAAAATTAAAAATCAGCAAGACACAAGCACCCCAAAGTTTAGGGCTGCTCTGTTGACAAGGACCTCCACTTCATTCCACCTTCAATATCGCAGGAAAGAGAAAAATGGATAAAGAAGTTGTGGTCCTTATGTACAATGGAATATCACTCAGCCGTGAAATCAATGTCATAAGGCTAGTAGCAGCATGATGAGTGGATTTAGGTACGACGACTCTAAGTGAAATAAGTCACACAGAAAAGGACACTTCTCATAAGGTATCACTTATAGAGGGAATGTAAAAACCGTTACACTTGAACTGAATTACAAAACAGAACAGAGTCACACATGCAGAAAACACACTATGGCTGCTTAACGGGAAAGGTGAGGTGGGGTGATACATAAAACAAGGGTTTCAAATTAGCTCAGATACCGTTCCATAAACCCAATATGTAATAGACAAGACCTACTCCTTGCTCAGAGAACTGGACTCAACACGCCCTATTCACCGCACAAGAATATATCTGACTAGTAATAATCTTAAAACCTACGTATTGATATCTCTCTGTTAGTGGGTCAAGTGGGTAAAAAGCGGCATAAACACAGCAGTGAAAAGCAGCTAAACCCCATTATAAAAATAAATTACTTTGAAAAACCCATGAAACAAAGACAGTGAAAGAGAGAGAAATTCTTACACAATGCGTTCAGGGGCTGTGATGCAACCTGGATTGACCATATCTAGACCCACAGCTGGATGAGACATAAGGGTGGACACTGTTGCGGCTGAGAGGTTTGGTGAGGTTGGGTGAGCAAACGCAGACCCTTTAAAGTAATACTGCGTGGTACCCATCGCATGGGTCCCAAATCTCCAGGTTCAAGGTCATCTTCCTACATCGAAAACATGCATGAGATACCCAGAAGATGGTACACCGTGTGATGGGGAAAGGTTTCTAAAACGCACCTCATTTCTCATCTGCTTGTGCCCGGGTTCGCCATTCCAGCCACTTTACTAGCAATCTCCCTCCTTTGAGCATCAGCACCTTTAACCTCCTGTTCCGTACAGGTTGCAATTTGTACTGAGGATGAACGGGAAGACGTGGAACCAATGAAAGACTAGCTCTTGGTGTTGGGACAGGCACAGGTCACTCTATTTTCCCATCAGGAAGAAGAATTAACCACAGGCTCAGCCTGCCCCCCGGAACCAGAACAGGGCCTGAAGCCATCCTGCGCTTTTGCGGTCAGCTCCCTAAAAAGCGAGTTGTAAAATGGAGGTTCAGGGCACTGCAATTCACAAACCTGCAGAGTTATAAATGATAACTCTCATCCACAAATATATTGAGGGAAGGCAAAGAAGAGGATTTGAAATCAAGGCAGAATTGCAGGAAACAGATTTCAGGAGGTAGATTCGAATCGCCTTTAAAGCACATGAAAACCTTCAAAACGTTGACAATGATGCCCTTGGCCAAAACGGGCATATGCGTTTTTTCCTGAATATATTCAGGAAAAAACGCTTACGCCCTTTTTGGCCAACCAAGCAACCTGGAAAGGCAAATCAGCGCTACAAAGATGTCTCGCTTCCCATCGGTCAAAAGGGCCATGCTGAAAAAAGTCTCAAAACCAAAAATGCAGGACAGGCCATGGAGAAATGGGAGCCTTGCTACACTGATGGGCGGGATGTAAATTGTCAACAGCCACTCTGGAGAAGTGTACGGTGAGTCCTGAAACGTCTAAAAAGCAAAGCTTAGAGAGCATAGGGCACTTCCACTCATGGGGGTATAAATTGGGAAAATGAAAAATCAGCAAGACACAAGCACCCCAAAGTTTAGGGCTGCTCTGTTGACAAGGACCTCCACTTCATTCCACCTTCAATATCCCAGGAAAGAGAAAAATGGATAAAGAAGTTGTGGTCCTTATGTACAATGGAATATCACTCAGCCGTGAAATCAATGTCATAAGGCTAGTAGCAGCATGATGAGTGGATTTAGGTACGACGACTCTAAGTGAAATAAGTCACACAGAAAAGGACACTTCTCATAAGGTATCACTTATAGAGGGAATGTAAAAACCGTTACACTTGAACTGAATTACAAAACAGAACAGAGTCACACATGCAGAAAACACACTATGGCTGCTTAACGGGAAAGGTGAGGTGGGGTGATACATAAAACAAGGGTTTCAAATTAGCTCAGATACCGTTCCATAAACCCAATATGTAATAGACAAGACCTACTCCTTGCTCAGAGAACTGGACTCAACACGCCCTATTCACCGCACAAGAATATATCTGACTAGTAATAATCTTAAAACTTATGTATTGATATCTCTCTGTTAGTGTGTCAAGTGGGTGTAAAGCGGCATAAACACAGCAGTGAAAAGCAGCTAAACCCCATTATAAAAATAAATTACTTTGAAAAACCCATGAAACAAAGACAGTGAAAGAGAGAGAAATTCTTACACAATGCGTTCAGGGGCTGTGATGCAACCTGGATTGACCATATCTAGACCCACAGCTGGATGAGACATAAGGGTGGACACTGTTGCGGCTGAGAGGTTTGGTGAGGTTGGGTGAGCAAACGCAGACCCTTTAAATAATACTGCGTGGTACCCATCGCATGGGTCCCAAATCTCCAGGTTCAAGGGCATCTTCCTACATCGAAAACATGCATGAGATACCCAGAAGATGGTACACCGTGTGATGGGGAAAGGTTTCTAAAACGCACCTCATTTCTCATCTGCTTGTGCCCGGGTTCGCCATTCCAGCCACTTTACTAGCAATCTCCCTCCTTGGAGCATCAGCACCTTTAACCTCCTGTTCCGTACAGGTTGCAATTTGTACTGAGGATGAACGGGAAGACGTGGAACCAATGAAAGACTAGCTCTTGGTGTTGGGACAGGCACAGGTCACTCTATTTTCCCATCAGGAAGAAGAATTAACCACAGGCTCAGCCTGCCCCCCGGAACCAGAACAGGGCCTGAAGCCATCCTGCGCTTTTGCGGCCAGCTCCCTAAAAAGCGAGTTGTAAAATGGAGGTTCAGGGCACTGCAATTCACAAACCTGCAGAGTTATAAATGATAACTCTCATCCACAAATATATTGAGGGAAGGCAAAGAAGAGGATTTGAAATCAAGGCAGAATTGCAGGAAACAGATTTCAGGAGGTAGATTCGAATCGCCTTTAAAGCACATGAAAAGCGGCAAAACGTTGACAATGATGCCCTTGGCCAAAAAGGGCGTATGCGTTTTTTCCTAAATATATTCAGGAAAAAACGCATACGCACTTTTTGGCCAACCAAGCAACCTGGAAAGGCAAATCAGCGCTACAAAGATGTCTCGCTTCCCATCGGTCAAAAGGGCCATGCTGAAAAAAGTGTCAAAACCAGAAATGCAGGACAGGCCATGGAGAAATGGGAGCCTTGCTACACTGATGGGCGGGATGTAAATTGTCAACAGCCACTCTGGAGAAGTGTACGGTGAGTCCTGAAACGTCTAAAAAGCAAAGCTTAGAGAGCATAGGGCACTTCCACTCATGGGGGTATAAATTGGGAAAATTAAAAATCAGCAAGACACAAGCACCCCAAAGTTTAGGGCTGCTCTGTTGACAAGAACCTCCACTTCATTCCACCTTCAATATCGCAGGAAAGAGAAAAATGGATAAAGAAGTTGTGGTCCTTATGTACAATGGAATATCACTCAGCCGTGAAATCAATGTCATAAGGCTAGTAGCAGCATGATGAGTGGATTTAGGTACGACGACTCTAAGTGAAATAAGTCACACAGAAAAGGACACTTCTCATAAGGTATCACTTATAGAGGGAATGTAAAAACCGTTACACTTGAACTGAATTACAAAACAGAACAGAGTCACACATGCAGAAAACACACTATGGCTGCTTAACGGGAAAGGTGAGGTGGGGTGATACATAAAACAAGGGTTTCAAATTAGCTCAGATACCGTTCCATAAACCCAATATGTAATAGACAAGACCTACTCCTTGCTCAGAGAACTGGACTCAACACGCCCTATTCACCGCACAAGAATATATCTGACTAGTAATAATCTTAAAACCAATGTATTGATATCTCTCTGTTAGTGGGTCAAGTGGGTAAAAAGCGGCATAAACACAGCAGTGAAAAGCAGCTAAACCCCATTATAAAAATAAATTACTTTGAAAAACCCATGAAACAAAGACAGTGAAAGAGAGAGAAATTCTTACACAATGCGTTCAGGGGCTGTGATGCAACCTGGATTGACCATATCTAGACCCACAGCTGGATGAGACATAAGGGTGGACACTGTTGCGGCTGAGAGGTTTGGTGAGGTTGGGTGAGCAGACGCAGACCCTTTAAAGTAATACTGCGTGGTACCCATCGCATGGGTCCCAAATCTCCAGGTTCAAGGTCATCTTCCTACATCGAAAACATGCATGAGATACCCAGAAGATGGTACACCGTGTGATGGCGAAAGGTTTCTAAAACGCACCTCATTTCTCATCTGCTTGTGCCCGGATTCGCCATTCTAGCCACTTTACTAGCAATCTCCCTCCTTGGAGCATCATCACCTTTAACCTCCTGTTCCGTACAGGTTGCAATTTGTACTGAGGATGAACGGGAAGACGTGGAACCAATGAGAGACTAGCTCTTGGTGTTGGGACAGGCACAGGTCACTCTATTTTCCCATCAGGAAGAAGAATTAACCACAGGCTCAGCCTGCCCCCCGGAACCAGAACAGGGCCTGAAGCCATCCTGCGCTTTTGCTGCCAGTCTCTAAAAAGCGAGTTGTAAAATGGAGGTTCAGGGCACTGCAATTCACAAACCTGCAGAGTTATAAATGATAACTCTCATCCACAAATATATTGAGGGAAGGCAAAGAAGAGTATTTGAAATCAAGGCAGAATTGCAGGAAACAGATTTCAGGAGGTAGATTCGAATCGCCTTTAAAGCACATGAAAACCGGCAAAACGTTGACAATGATGCCCTTGGCCAAAAAGGGCGTATGCGTTTTTTCCTGAATATATTCAGGAAAAAACGCATACGCCCTTTTTGGCCAACCAAGCAACCTGGAAAGGCAAATCAGCGCTACAAAGATGTCTCGCTTCCCATCGGTCAAAAGGGCCATGCTGAAAAAAGTGTCAACACCAGAAATGCAGGACAGGCCATGGAGAAATGGGAGCCTTGCTACACTGATGGGTGGGATGTAAATTGTCAACAGCCACTCTGGAGAAGTGTACGGTGAGTCCTGAAACGTCTAAAAAGCAAAGCTTAGAGAGCATAGGGCACTTCCACTCATGGGGGTATAAATTGGGAAAATGAAAAATCAGCAAGACACAAGCACCCCAAAGTTTAGGGCTGCTCTGTTGACAAGGACCTCCACTTCATTCCACCTTCAATATCCCAGGAAAGAGAAAAATGGATAAAGAAGTTGTGGTCCTTATGTACAATGGAATATCACTCAGCCGTGAAATCAATGTCATAAGGCTAGTAGCAGCATGATGAGTGGATTTAGGTACGACGACTCTAAGTGAAATAAGTCACACAGAAAAGGACACTTCTCATAAGGTATCACTTATAGAGGGAATGTAAAAACCGTTACACTTGAACTGAATTACAAAACAGAACAGAGTCACACATGCAGAAAACACACTATGGCTGCTTAACGGGAAAGGTGAGGTGGGGTGATACATAAAACAAGGGTTTCAAATTAGCTCAGATACCGTTCCATAAACCCAATATGTAATAGACAAGACCTACTCCTTGCTCAGAGAACTGGACTCAACACGCCCTATTCACCGCACAAGAATATATCTGACTAGTAATAATCTTAAAACTTATGTATTGATATCTCTCTGTTAGTGTGTCAAGTGGGTGTAAAGCGGCATAAACACAGCAGTGAAAAGCAGCTAAACCCCATTATAAAAATAAATTACTTTGAAAAACCCATGAAACAAAGACAGTGAAAGAGAGAGAAATTCTTACACAATGCGTTCAGGGGCTGTGATGCAACCTGGATTGACCATATCTAGACCCACAGCTGGATGAGACATAAGGGTGGACACTGTTGCGGCTGAGAGGTTTGGTGAGGTTGGGTGAGCAAACGCAGACCCTTTAAATAATACTGCGTGGTACCCATCGCATGGGTCCCAAATCTCCAGGTTCAAGGGCATCTTCCTACATCGAAAACATGCATGAGATACCCAGAAGATGGTACACCGTGTGATGGGGAAAGGTTTCTAAAACGCACCTCATTTCTCATCTGCTTGTGCCCGGGTTCGCCATTCCAGCCACTTTACTAGCAATCTCCCTCCTTGGAGCATCAGCACCTTTAACCTCCTGTTCCGTACAGGTTGCAATTTGTACTGAGGATGAACGGGAAGACGTGGAACCAATGAAAGACTAGCTCTTGGTGTTGGGACAGGCACAGGTCACTCTATTTTCCCATCAGGAAGAAGAATTAACCACAGGCTCAGCCTGCCCCCCGGAACCAGAACAGGGCCTGAAGCCATCCTGCGCTTTTGCGGCCAGCTCCCTAAAAAGCGAGTTGTAAAATGGACGTTCAGGGCACTGCAATTCACAAACCTGCAGACTTATAAATGATAACTCTCATCCACAAATATATTGAGGGAAGGCAAAGAAGAGGATTTGAAATCAAGGCAGAATTGCAGGAAACAGATTTCAGGAGGTAGATTCGAATCGCCTTTAAAGCACATGAAAAGCGGCAAAACGTTGACAATGATGCCCTTGGCCAAAAAGGGCGTATGCGTTTTTTCCTAAATATATTCAGGAAAAAACGCATACGCACTTTTTGGCCAACCAAGCAACCTGGAAAGGCAAATCAGCGCTACAAAGATGTCTCGCTTCCCATCGGTCAAAAGGGCCATGCTGAAAAAAGTGTCAAAACCAGAAATGCAGGACAGGCCATGGAGAAATGGGAGCCTTGCTACACTGATGGGCGGGATGTAAATTGTCAACAGCCACTCTGGAGAAGTGTACGGTGAGTCCTGAAACGTCTAAAAAGCAAAGCTTAGAGAGCATAGGGCACTTCCACTCATGGGGGTATAAATTGGGAAAATTAAAAATCAGCAAGACACAAGCACCCCAAAGTTTAGGGCTGCTCTGTTGACAAGAACCTCCACTTCATTCCACCTTCAATATCGCAGGAAAGAGAAAAATGGATAAAGAAGTTGTGGTCCTTATGTACAATGGAATATCACTCAGCCGTGAAATCAATGTCATAAGGCTAGTAGCAGCATGATGAGTGGATTTAGGTACGACGACTCTAAGTGAAATAAGTCACACAGAAAAGGACACTTCTCATAAGGTATCACTTATAGAGGGAATGTAAAAACCGTTACACTTGAACTGAATTACAAAACAGAACAGAGTCACACATGCAGAAAACACACTATGGCTGCTTAACGGGAAAGGTGAGGTGGGGTGATACATAAAACAAGGGTTTCAAATTAGCTCAGATACCGTTCCATAAACCCAATATGTAATAGACAAGACCTACTCCTTGCTCAGAGAACTGGACTCAACACGCCCTATTCACCGCACAAGAATATATCTGACTAGTAATAATCTTAAAACCAATGTATTGATATCTCTCTGTTAGTGGGTCAAGTGGGTAAAAAGCGGCATAAACACAGCAGTGAAAAGCAGCTAAACCCCATTATAAAAATAAATTACTTTGAAAAACCCATGAAACAAAGACAGTGAAAGAGAGAGAAATTCTTACACAATGCGTTCAGGGGCTGTGATGCAACCTGGATTGACCATATCTAGACCCACAGCTGGATGAGACATAAGGGTGGACACTGTTGCGGCTGAGAGGTTTGGTGAGGTTGGGTGAGCAGACGCAGACCCTTTAAAGTAATACTGCGTGGTACCCATCGCATGGGTCCCAAATCTCCAGGTTCAAGGTCATCTTCCTACATCGAAAACATGCATGAGATACCCAGAAGATGGTACACCGTGTGATGGCGAAAGGTTTCTAAAACGCACCTCATTTCTCATCTGCTTGTGCCCGGATTCGCCATTCTAGCCACTTTACTAGCAATCTCCCTCCTTGGAGCATCATCACCTTTAACCTCCTGTTCCGTACAGGTTGCAATTTGTACTGAGGATGAACGGGAAGACGTGGAACCAATGAGAGACTAGCTCTTGGTGTTGGGACAGGCACAGGTCACTCTATTTTCCCATCAGGAAGAAGAATTAACCACAGGCTCAGCCTGCCCCCCGGAACCAGAACAGGGCCTGAAGCCATCCTGCGCTTTTGCTGCCAGTCTCTAAAAAGCGAGTTGTAAAATGGAGGTTCAGGGCACTGCAATTCACAAACCTGCAGAGTTATAAATGATAACTCTCATCCACAAATATATTGAGGGAAGGCAAAGAAGAGTATTTGAAATCAAGGCAGAATTGCAGGAAACAGATTTCAGGAGGTAGATTCGAATCGCCTTTAAAGCACATGAAAACCGGCAAAACGTTGACAATGATGCCCTTGGCCAAAAAGGGCGTATGCGTTTTTTCCTGAATATATTCAGGAAAAAACGCATACGCCCTTTTTGGCCAACCAAGCAACCTGGAAAGGCAAATCAGCGCTACAAAGATGTCTCGCTTCCCATCGGTCAAAAGGGCCATGCTGAAAAAAGTGTCAACACCAGAAATGCAGGACAGGCCATGGAGAAATGGGAGCCTTGCTACACTGATGGGTGGGATGTAAATTGTCAACAGCCACTCTGGAGAAGTGTACGGTGAGTCCTGAAACGTCTAAAAAGCAAAGCTTAGAGAGCATAGGGCACTTCCACTCATGGGGGTATAAATTGGGAAAATTAAAAATCAGCAAGACACAAGCACCCCAAAATTTAGGGCTGCTCTGTTGACAAGGACCTCCACTTCATTCCACCTTCAATATCCCAGGAAAGAGAAAAATGGATAAAGAAGTTGTGGTCCTTATGTACAATGGAATATCACTCAGCCGTGAAATCAATGTCATAAGGCTAGTAGCAGCATGATGAGTGGATTTAGGTACGACGACTCTAAGTGAAATAAGTCACACAGAAAAGGACACTTCTCATAAGGTATCACTTATAGAGGGAATGTAAAAACCGTTACACTTGAACTGAATTACAAAACAGAACAGAGTCACACATGCAGAAAACACACTATGGCTGCTTAACGGGAAAGGTGAGGTGGGGTGATACATAAAACAAGGGTTTCAAATTAGCTCAGATACCGTTCCATAAACCCAATATGTAATAGACAAGACCTACTCCTTGCTCAGAGAACTGGACTCAACACGCCCTATTCACCGCACAAGAATATATCTGACTAGTAATAATCTTAAAACTTATGTATTGATATCTCTCTGTTAGTGTGTCAAGTGGGTGTAAAGCGGCATAAACACAGCAGTGAAAAGCAGCTAAACCCCATTATAAAAATAAATTACTTTGAAAAACCCATGAAACAAAGACAGTGAAAGAGAGAGAAATTCTTACACAATGCGTTCAGGGGCTGTGATGCAACCTGGATTGACCATATCTAGACCCACAGCTGGATGAGACATAAGGGTGGACACTGTGGCGGCTGAGAGGTTTGGTGAGGTTGGGTGAGCAAACGCAGACCCTTTAAAGTAATACTGCGTGGTACCCATCGCATGGGTCCCAAATCTCCAGGTTCAAGGTCATCTTCCTACATCGAAAACATGCATGAGATACCCAGAAGATGGTACACCGTGTGATGGCGAAAGGTTTCTAAAACGCACCTCATTTCTCATCTGCTTGTGCCCGGGTTCGCCATTCCAGCCACTTTACTAGCAATCTCCCTCCTTGGAGCATCATCACCTTTAACCTCCTGTTCCGTACAGGTTGCAATTTGTACTGAGGATGAACGGGAAGACGTGGAACCAATGAGAGACTAGCTCTTGGTGTTGGGACAGGCACAGGTCACTCTATTTTCCCATCAGGAAGAAGAATTAACCACAGGCTCAGCCTGCCCCCCGGAACCAGAACAGGGCCTGAAGCCATCCTGCGCTTTTGCTGCCAGCTCCCTAAAAAGCGAGTTGTAAAATGGAGGTTCAGGGCACTGCAATTCACAAACCTGCAGAGTTATAAATGATAACTCTCATCCACAAATATATTGAGGGAAGGCAAAGAAGAGGATTTGAAATCAAGGCAGAATTGCAGGAAACAGATTTCAGGAGGTAGATTCGAATCGCCTTTAAAGCACATGAAAACCGGCAAAACGTTGACAATGATGCCCTTGGCCAAAAAGGGCGTATGCGTTTTTTCCTGAATATATTCAGGAAAAAACGCATACGCCCTTTTTGGCCAACCAAGCAACCTGGAAAGGCAAATCAGCGCTACAAAGATGTCTCGCTTCCCATCGGTCAAAAGGGCCATGCTGAAAAAAGTGTCAAAACCAGAAATGCAGGACAGGCCATGGAGAAATGGGAGCCTTGCTACACTGATGGGTGGGATGTAAATTGTCAACAGCCACTCTGGAGAAGTGTACGGTGAGTCCTGAAACGTCTAAAAAGCAAAGCTTAGAAAGCATAGGGCACTTCCACTCATGGGGGTATAAATTGGGAAAATGAAAAATCAGCAAGACACAAGCACCCCAAAGTTTAGGGCTGCTCTGTTGACAAGGACCTCCACTTCATTCCACCTTCAATATCGCAGGAAAGAGAAAAATGGATAAAGAAGTTGTGGTCCTTATGTACAATGGAATATCACTCAGCCGTGAAATCAATGTCATAAGGCTAGTAGCAGCATGATGAGTGGATTTAGGTACGACGACTCTAAGTGAAATAAGTCACACAGAAAAGGACACTTCTCATAATGTATCACTTATAGAGGGAATGTAAAAACCGTTACACTTGAACTGAATTACAAAACAGAACAGAGTCACACATGCAGAAAACACACTATGGCTGCTTAACGGGAAAGGTGAGGTGGGGTGATACATAAAACAAGGGTTTCAAATTAGCTCAGATACCGTTCCATAAACCCAATATGTAATAGACAAGACCTACGCCTTGCTCAGAGAACTGGACTCAACACGCCCTATTCACCGCACAAAAATATATCTGACTAGTAATAATCTTAAAACTTACGTATTAATATCTCTCTGTTAGTGTGTCAAGTGGGTGTAAAGCGGCATAAACACAGCAGTGAAAAGCAGCTAAACCCCATTATAAAAATAAATTACTTTGAAAAACCCATGAAACAAAGACAGTGAAAGAGAGAGAAATTCTTACACAATGCGTTCAGGGGCTGTGATGCAACCTGGATTGACCATATCTAGACCCACAGCTGGATGAGACATAAGGGTGGACACTGTGGCGGCTGAGAGGTTTGGTGAGGTTGGGTGAGCAAACGCAGACCCTTTAAAGTAATACTGCGTGGTACCCATCGCATGGGTCCCAAATCTCCAGGTTCAAGGGCATCTTCCTACATCGAAAACATGCATGAGATACCCAGAAGATGGTACACCGTGTGATGGCGAAAGGTTTCTAAAACGCACCTCATTTCTCATCTGCTTGTGCCCGGATTCGCCATTCCAGCCAGTTTACTAGCAATCTCCCTCCTTGGAGCATCATCACCTTTAACCTCCTGTTCCGTACAGGTTGCAATTTGTACTGAGGATGAACGGGAAGACGTGGAACCAATGAGAGACTAGCTCTTGGTGTTGGGACAGGCACAGGTCACTCTATTTTCCCATCAGGAAGAAGAATTAACCACAGGCTCAGCCTGCCCCCCGGAACCAGAACAGGGCCTGAAGCCATCCTGCGCTTTTGCTGCCAGCTCCCTAAAAAGCGAGTTGTAAAATGGAGGTTCAGGGCACTGCAATTCACAAACCTGCAGACTTATAAATGATAACTCTCATCCACAAATATATTGAGGGAAGGCAAAGAAGAGGATTTGAAATCAAGGCAGAATTGCAGGAAACAGATTTCAGGAGGTAGATTCGAATCGCCTTTAAAGCACATGAAAAGCGGCAAAACGTTGACAATGATGCCCTTGGCCAAAAAGGGCGTATGCGTTTTTTCCTGAATATATTCAGGAAAAAACGCATACGCCCTTTTTGGCCAACCAAGCAACCTGGAAAGGCAAATCAGCGCTACAAAGATGTCTCGCTTCCCATCGGTCAAAAGGGCCATGCTGAAAAAAGTGTCAAAACCAGAAATGCAGGACAGGCCATGGAAAAATGGGAGCCTTGCTACACTGATGGGCAGGATGTAAATTGTCAACAGCCACTCTGGAGAAGTGTACGGTGAGTCCTGAAACGTCTAAAAAGCAAAGCTTAGAGAGCATAGGGCACTTCCACTCATGGGGGTATAAATTGGGAAAATGAAAAATCAGCAAGACACAAGCACCCCAAAGTTTAGGGCTGCTCTGTTGACAAGGACCTCCACTTCATTCCACCTTCAATATCGCAGGAAAGAGAAAAATGGATAAAGAAGTTGTGGTCCTTATGTACAATGGAATATCACTCAGCCGTGAAATCAATGTCATAAGGCTAGTAGCAGCATGATGAGTGGATTTAGGTACGACGACTCTAAGTGAAATAAGTCACACAGAAAAGGACACTTCTCATAAGGTATCACTGATAGAGGGAATGTAGAAACCGTTACACTTGAACTGAATTACAAAACAGAACAGAGTCACACATGCAGAAAACACACTATGGCTGCTTAACGGGAAAGGTGCGGTGGGGTGATACATAAAACAAGGGTTTCAAATTAGCTCAGATACCGTTCCATAAAACCAATATGTAATAGACTAGACCTACTCCTTGCTCAGAGAACTGGACTCAACACGCCCTATTCACCGCACAAGAATATATCTGACTAGTAATAATCTTAAAACCTATGTATTGATATCTCTCTGTTAGTGGGTCAAGTGGGTAAAAAGCGGCATAAACACAGCAGTGAAAAGCAGCTAAACCCCATTATAAAAATAAATTACTTTGAAAAACCCATGAAACAAAGACAGTGAAAGAGAGCGAAATTCTTACACAATGCGTTCAGGGGCTGTGATGCAACCTGGATTGACCATATCTAGACCCACAGCTGGATGAGACCTAAGGGTGGACACTGTTGCGGCTGAGAGGTTTGGTGAGGTTGGGTGAGCAAACGCAGACCCTTTAAATAATACTGCGTGGTACCCATCGCATGGGTCCCAAATCTCCAGGTTCAAGGGCATCTTCCTACATCGAAAACATGCATGAGATACCCAGAAGATGGTACACCGTGTGATGGGGAAAGGTTTCTAAAACGCACCTCATTTCTCATCTGCTTGTGCCCGGGTTCGCCATTCCAGCCACTTTACTAGCAATCTCCCTCCTTGGAGCATCAGCACCTTTAACCTCCTGTTCCGTACAGGTTGCAATTTGTACTGAGGATGAACGGGAAGACGTGGAACCAATGAAAGACTAGCTCTTGGTGTTGGGACAGGCACAGGTCACTCTATTTTCCCATCAGGAAGAAGAATTAACCACAGGCTCAGCCTGCCCCCCGGAACCAGAACAGGGCCTGAAGCCATCCTGCGCTTTTGCGGCCAGCTCCCTAAAAAGCGAGTTGTAAAATGGACGTTCAGGGCACTGCAATTCACAAACCTGCAGACTTATAAATGATAACTCTCATCCACAAATATATTGAGGGAAGGCAAAGAAGAGGATTTGAAATCAAGGCAGAATTGCAGGAAACAGATTTCAGGAGGTAGATTCGAATCGCCTTTAAAGCACATGAAAAGCGGCAAAACGTTGACAATGATGCCCTTGGCCAAAAAGGGCGTATGCGTTTTTTCCTGAATATATTCAGGAAAAAACGCATACGCCCTTTTTGGCCAACCAAGCAACCTGGAAAGGCAAATCAGCGCTACAAAGATGTCTCGCTTCCCATCGGTCAAAAGGGCCATGCTGAAAAAAGTGTCAAAACCAGAAATGCAGGACAGGCCATGGAGAAATGGGAGCCTTGCTACACTGATGGGCGGGATGTAAATTGTCAACAGCCACTCTGGAGAAGTGTACGGTGAGTCCTGAAACGTCTAAAAAGCAAAGCTTAGAGAGCATAGGGCACTTCCACTCATGGGGGTATAAATTGGGAAAATTAAAAATCAGCAAGACACAAGCACCCCAAAGTTTAGGGCTGCTCTGTTGACAAGAACCTCCACTTCATTCCACCTTCAATATCGCAGGAAAGAGAAAAATGGATAAAGAAGTTGTGGTCCTTATGTACAATGGAATATCACTCAGCCGTGAAATCAATGTCATAAGGCTAGTAGCAGCATGATGAGTGGATTTAGGTACGACGACTCTAAGTGAAATAAGTCACACAGAAAAGGACACTTCTCATAAGGTATCACTTATAGAGGGAATGTAAAAACCGTTACACTTGAACTGAATTACAAAACAGAACAGAGTCACACATGCAGAAAACACACTATGGCTGCTTAACGGGAAAGGTGAGGTGGGGTGATACATAAAACAAGGGTTTCAAATTAGCTCAGATACCGTTCCATAAACCCAATATGTAATAGACAAGACCTACTCCTTGCTCAGAGAACTGGACTCAACACGCCCTATTCACCGCACAAGAATATATCTGACTAGTAATAATCTTAAAACCAATGTATTGATATCTCTCTGTTAGTGGGTCAAGTGGGTAAAAAGCGGCATAAACACAGCAGTGAAAAGCAGCTAAACCCCATTATAAAAATAAATTACTTTGAAAAACCCATGAAACAAAGACAGTGAAAGAGAGAGAAATTCTTACACAATGCGTTCAGGGGCTGTGATGCAACCTGGATTGACCATATCTAGACCCACAGCTGGATGAGACCTAAGGGTGGACACTGTTGCGGCTGAGAGGTTTGGTGAGGTTGGGTGAGCAGACGCAGACCCTTTAAAGTAATACTGCGTGGTACCCATCGCATGGGTCCCAAATCTCCAGGTTCAAGGTCATCTTCCTACATCGAAAACATGCATGAGATACCCAGAAGATGGTACACCGTGTGATGGCGAAAGGTTTCTAAAACGCACCTCATTTCTCATCTGCTTGTGCCCGGATTCGCCATTCCAGCCACTTTACTAGCAATCTCCCTCCTTGGAGCATCATCACCTTTAACCTCCTATTCCGTACAGGTTGCAATTTGTACTGAGGATGAACGGGAAGACGTGGAACCAATGAGAGACTAGCTCTTGGTGTTGGGACAGGCACAGGTCACTCTATTTTCCCATCAGGAAGAAGAATTAACCACAGGCTCAGCCTGCCCCCCGGAACCAGAACAGGCCCTGAAGCCATCCTGCGCTTTTGCTGCCAGCTCCCTAAAAAGCGAGTTGTAAAATGGAGGTTCAGGGCACTGCAATTCACAAACCTGCAGACTTATAAATGATAACTCTCATCCACAAATATATTGAGGGAAGGCAAAGAAGAGGATTTGAAATCAAGGCAGAATTGCAGGAAACAGATTTCAGGAGGTAGATTCGAATCGCCTTTAAAGCACATGAAAACCGGCAAAACGTTGACAATGATGCCCTTGGCCAAAAAGGGCGTATGCGTTTTTTCCTGAATATATTCAGGAAAAAACGCATACGCCCTTTTTGGCCAACCAAGCAACCTGGAAAGGCAAATCAGCGCTACAAAGATGTCTCGCTTCCCATCGGTCAAAAGGGCCATGCTGAAAAAAGTGTCAACACCAGAAATGCAGGACAGGCCATGGAGAAATGGGAGCCTTGCTACACTGATGGGTGGGATGTAAATTGTCAACAGCCACTCTGGAGAAGTGTACGGTGAGTCCTGAAACGTCTAAAAAGCAAAGCTTAGAGAGCATAGGGCACTTCCACTCATGGGGGTATAAATTGGGAAAATTAAAAATCAGCAAGACACAAGCACCCCAAAGTTTAGGGCTGCTCTGTTGACAAGAACCTCCACTTCATTCCACCTTCAATATCGCAGGAAAGAGAAAAATGGATAAAGAAGTTGTGGTCCTTATGTACAATGGAATATCACTCAGCCGTGAAATCAATGTCATAAGGCTAGTAGCAGCATGATGAGTGGATTTAGGTACGACGACTCTAAGTGAAATAAGTCACACAGAAAAGGACACGTCTCATAAGGTATCACTTATAGAGGGAATGTAAAAACCGTTACACTTGAACTGAATTACAAAACAGAACAGAGTCACACATGCAGAAAACACACTATGGCTGCTTAACGGGAAAGGTGAGGTGGGGTGATACATAAAACAAGGGTTTCAAATTAGCTCAGATACCGTTCCATAAACCCAATATGTAATAGACAAGACCTACTCCTTGCTCAGAGAACTGGACTCAACACGCCCTATTCACCGCACAAGAATATATCTGACTAGTAATAATCTTAAAACCAATGTATTGATATCTCTCTGTTAGTGGGTCAAGTGGGTAAAAAGCGGCATAAACACAGCAGTGAAAAGCAGCTAAACCCCATTATAAAAATAAATTACTTTGAAAAACCCATGAAACAAAGACAGTGAAAGAGAGAGAAATTCTTACACAATGCGTTCAGGGGCTGTGATGCAACCTGGATTGACCATATCTAGACCCACAGCTGGATGAGACCTAAGGGTGGACACTGTTGCGGCTGAGAGGTTTGGTGAGGTTGGGTGAGCAGACGCAGACCCTTTAAAGTAATACTGCGTGGTACCCATCGCATGGGTCCCAAATCTCCAGGTTCAAGGTCATCTTCCTACATCGAAAACATGCATGAGATACCCAGAAGATGGTACACCGTGTGATGGCGAAAGGTTTCTAAAACGCACCTCATTTCTCATCTGCTTGTGCCCGGATTCGCCATTCCAGCCACTTTACTAGCAATCTCCCTCCTTGGAGCATCATCACCTTTAACCTCCTGTTCCGTACAGGTTGCAATTTGTACTGAGGATGAACGGGAAGACGTGGAACCAATGAGAGACTAGCTCTTGGTGTTGGGACAGGCACAGGTCACTCTATTTTCCCATCAGGAAGAAGAATTAACCACAGGCTCAGCCTGCCCCCCGGAACCAGAACAGGGCCTGAAGCCATCCTGCGCTTTTGCTGCCAGCTCCCTAAAAAGCGAGTTGTAAAATGGAGGTTCAGGGCACTGCAATTCACAAACCTGCAGAGTTATAAATGATAACTCTCATCCACAAATATATTGAGGGAAGGCAAAGAAGAGGATTTGAAATCAAGGCAGAATTGCAGGAAACAGATTTCAGGAGGTAGATTCGAATCGCCTTTAAAGCACATGAAAACCGGCAAAACGTTGACAATGATGCCCTTGGCCAAAAAGGGCGTATGCGTTTTTTCCTGAATATATTCAGGAAAAAACGCATACGCCCTTTTTGGCCAACCAAGCAACCTGGAAAGGCAAATCAGCGCTACAAAGATGTCTCGCTTCCCATCGGTCAAAAGGGCCATGCTGAAAAAAGTGTCAACACCAGAAATGCAGGACAGGCCATGGAGAAATGGGAGCCTTGCTACACTGATGGGTGGGATGTAAATTGTCAACAGCCACTCTGGAGAAGTGTACGGTGAGTCCTGAAACGTCTAAAAAGCAAAGCTTAGAGAGCATAGGGCACTTCCACTCATGGGGGTATAAATTGGGAAAATTAAAAATCAGCAAGACACAAGCACCCCAAAGTTTAGGGCTGCTCTGTTGACAAGGACCTCCACTTCATTCCACCTTCAATATCGCAGGAAAGAGAAAAATGGATAAAGAAGTTGTGGTCCTTATGTACAATGGAATATCACTCAGCCGTGAAATCAATGTCATAAGGCTAGTAGCAGCATGATGAGTGGATTTAGGTACGACGACTCTAAGTGAAATAAGTCACACAGAAAAGGACACTTCTCATAAGGTATCACTTATAGAGGGAATGTAAAAACCGTTACACTTGAACTGAATTACAAAACAGAACAGAGTCACACATGCAGAAAACACACTATGGCTGCTTAACGGGAAAGGTGAGGTGGGGTGATACATAAAACAAGGGTTTCAAATTAGCTCAGATACCGTTCCATAAACCCAATATGTAATAGACAAGACCTACTCCTTGCTCAGAGAACTGGACTCAACACGCCCTATTCACCACACAAGAATATATCTGACTAGTAATAATCTTAAAACTTATGTATTGATATCTCTCTGTTAGTGTGTCAATTGGGTAAAAAGCGGCATAAACACAGCAGTGAAAAGCAGGTAAACCCCATTATAAAAATAAATTACTTTGAAAAACCCATGAAACAAAGACAGTGAAAGAGAGAGAAATTCTTACACAATGCGTTCAGGGGCTGTGATGCAACCTGGATTGACCATATCTAGACCCACAGCTGGATGAGACATAAGGGTGGACACTGTTGCGGCTGAGAGGTTTGGTGAGGTTGGGTGAGCAAACGCAGACCCTTTAAAGTAATACTGCGTGGTACCCATCGCATGGGTCCCAAATCTCCAGGTTCAAGGTCATCTTCCTACATCGAAAACATGCATGAGATACCCAGAAGATGGTACACCGTGTGATGGCGAAAGGTTTCTAAAACGCACCTCATTTCTCATCTGCTTGTGCCCGGATTCGCCATTCCAGCCACTTTACTAGCAATCTCCCTCCTTGGAGCATCATCACCTTTAACCTCCTGTTCTGTACAGGTTGCAATTTGTACTGAGGATGAACGGGAAGACGTGGAACCAATGAGAGACTAGCTCTTGGTGTTGGGACAGGCACAGGTCACTCTATTTTCCCATCAGGAAGAAGAATTAACCACAGGCTCAGCCTGCCCCCCGGAACCAGAACAGGGCCTGAAGCCATCCTGCGCTTTTGCTGCCAGCTCCCTAAAAAGCGAGTTGTAAAATGGAGGTTCAGGGCACTGCAATTCACAAACCTGCAGACTTATAAATGATAACTCTCATCCACAAATATATTGAGGGAAGGCAAAGAAGAGGATTTGAAATCAAGGCAGAATTGCAGGAAACAGATTTCAGGAGGTAGATTCGAATCGCCTTTAAAGCACATGAAAAGCGGCAAAACGTTGACAATGATGCCCTTGGCCAAAAAGGGCGTATGCGTTTTTTCCTGAATATATTCAGGAAAAAACGCATACGCCCTTTTTGGCCAACCAAGCAACCTGGAAAGGCAAATCAGCGCTACAAAGATGTCTCGCTTCCCATCGGTCAAAAGGGCCATGCTGAAAAAAGTGTCAAAACCAGAAATGCAGGACAGGCCATGGAGAAATGGGAGCCTTGCTACACTGATGGGTGGGATGTAAATTGTCAACAGCCACTCTGGAGAAGTGTACGGTGAGTCCTGAAACGTCTAAAAAGCAAAGCTTAGAGAGCATAGGGCACTTCCACTCATGGGGGTATAAATTGGGAAAATTAAAAATCAGCAAGACACAAGCACCCCAAAGTTTAGGGCTGCTCTGTTGACAAGGACCTCCACTTCATTCCACCTTCAATATCCCAGGAAAGAGAAAAATGGATAAAGAAGTTGTGGTCCTTATGTACAATGGAATATCACTCAGCCGTGAAATCAATGTCATAAGGCTAGTAGCAGCATGATGAGTGGATTTAGGTACGACGACTCTAAGTGAAATAAGTCACACAGAAAAGGACACTTCTCATAAGGTATCACTTATAGAGGGAATGTAAAAACCGTTACACTTGAACTGAATTACAAAACAGAACAGAGTCACACATGCAGAAAACACACTATGGCTGCTTAACGGGAAAGGTGAGGTGGGGTGATACATAAAACAAGGGTTTCAAATTAGCTCAGATACCGTTCCATAAACCCAATATGTAATAGACAAGACCTACTCCTTGCTCAGAGAACTGGACTCAACACGCCCTATTCACCACACAAGAATATATCTGACTAGTAATAATCTTAAAACTTATGTATTGATATCTCTCTGTTAGTGTGTCAATTGGGTAAAAAGCGGCATAAACACAGCAGTGAAAAGCAGGTAAACCCCATTATAAAAATAAATTACTTTGAAAAACCCATGAAACAAAGACAGTGAAAGAGAGAGAAATTCTTACACAATGCGTTCAGGGGCTGTGATGCAACCTGGATTGACCATATCTAGACCCACAGCTGGATGAGACATAAGGGTGGACACTGTTGCGGCTGAGAGGTTTGGTGAGGTTGGGTGAGCAAACGCAGACCCTTTAAAGTAATACTGCGTGGTACCCATCGCATGGGTCCCAAATCTCCAGGTTCAAGGTCATCTTCCTACATCGAAAACATGCATGAGATACCCAGAAGATGGTACACCGTGTGATGGCGAAAGGTTTCTAAAACGCACCTCATTTCTCATCTGCTTGTGCCCGGATTCGCCATTCCAGCCACTTTACTAGCAATCTCCCTCCTTGGAGCATCATCACCTTTAACCTCCTGTTCTGTACAGGTTGCAATTTGTACTGAGGATGAACGGGAAGACGTGGAACCAATGAGAGACTAGCTCTTGGTGTTGGGACAGGCACAGGTCACTCTATTTTCCCATCAGGAAGAAGAATTAACCACAGGCTCAGCCTGCCCCCCGGAACCAGAACAGGGCCTGAAGCCATCCTGCGCTTTTGCTGCCAGCTCCCTAAAAAGCGAGTTGTAAAATGGAGGTTCAGGGCACTGCAATTCACAAACCTGCAGACTTATAAATGATAACTCTCATCCACAAATATATTGAGGGAAGGCAAAGAAGAGGATTTGAAATCAAGGCAGAATTGCAGGAAACAGATTTCAGGAGGTAGATTCGAATCGCCTTTAAAGCACATGAAAAGCGGCAAAACGTTGACAATGATGCCCTTGGCCAAAAAGGGCGTATGCGTTTTTTCCTGAATATATTCAGGAAAAAACGCATACGCCCTTTTTGGCCAACCAAGCAACCTGGAAAGGCAAATCAGCGCTACAAAGATGTCTCGCTTCCCATCGGTCAAAAGGGCCATGCTGAAAAAAGTGTCAAAACCAGAAATGCAGGACAGGCCATGGAAAAATGGGAGCCTTGCTACACTGATGGGCAGGATGTAAATTGTCAACAGCCACTCTGGAGAAGTGTACGGTGAGTCCTGAAACGTCTAAAAAGCAAAGCTTAGAGAGCATAGGGCACTTCCACTCATGGGGGTATAAATTGGGAAAATGAAAAATCAGCAAGACACAAGCACCCCAAAGTTTAGGGCTGCTCTGTTGACAAGTACCTCCACTTCATTCCACCTTCAATATCCCAGGAAAGAGAAAAATGGATAAAGAAGTTGTGGTCCTTATGTACAATGGAATATCATTCAGCCATGAAATCAATGTCATAAGGCTAGTAGCAGCATGATGAGTGGATTTAGGTACGACGATTCTAAGTGAAATAAGTCACACAGAAAAGGACACTTCTCATAAGGTATCACTGATAGAGGGAATGTAAAAACCGTTACACTTGAACTGAATTACAAAACAGAACAGAGTCACACATGCAGAAAACACACTATGGCTGCTTAACGGGAAAGGTGCGGTGGGGTGATACATAAAACAAGGGTTTCAAATTAGCTCAGATACCGTTCCATAAAACCAATATGTAATAGACTAGACCTACTCCTTGCTCAGAGAACTGGACTCAACACGCCCTATTCACCGCACAAGAATATATCTGACTAGTAATAATCTTAAAACCTATGTATTGATATCTCTCTGTTAGTGGGTCAAGTGGGTAAAAAGCGGCATAAACACAGCAGTGAAAAGCAGCTAAACCCCATTATAAAAATAAATTACTTTGAAAAACCCATGAAACAAAGACAGTGAAAGAGAGAGAAATTCTTACACAATGCGTTCAGGTGCTGTGATGCAACCTGGATTGACCATATCTAGACCCACAGCTGGATGAGACCTAAGGGTGGACACTGTTGCGGCTGAGAGGTTTGGTGAGGTTGGGTGAGCAGACGCAGACCCTTTAAATAATACTGCGTGGTACCCATCGCATGGGTCCCAAATCTCCAGGTACAAGGGCATCTTCCTACATCGAAAACATGCATGAGATACCCAGAAGATGGTACACCGTGTGATGGGGAAAGGTTTCTAAAACGCACCTCATTTCTCATCTGCTTGTGCCCGGGTTCGCCATTCCAGCCACTTTACTAGCAATCTCCCTCCTTGGAGCATCAGCACCTTTAACCTCCTGTTCCGTACAGGTTGCAATTTGTACTGAGGATGAACGGGAAGACGTGGAACCAATGAGAGACTAGCTCTTGGTGTTGGGACAGGCACAGGTCACTCTATTTTCCCATCAGGAAGAAGAATTAACCACAGGCTCAGCCTGCCCCCCGGAACCAGAACAGGGCCTGAAGCCATCCTGCGCTTTTGCGGCCAGCTCCCTAAAAAGCGAGTTGTAAAATGGAGGTTCAGGGCACTGCAATTCACAAACCTGCAGACTTATAAATGATAACTCTCATCCACAAATATATTGAGGGAAGGCAAAGAAGAGGATTTGAAATCAAGGCAGAATTGCAGGAAACAGATTTCAGGAGGTAGATTCGAATTGCCTTTAAAGCACATGAAAAGCGGCAAAACGTTGACAATGATGCCCTTGGCCAAAAAGGGCGTATGCGTTTTTTCATAAATATATTCAGGAAAAAACGCATACGCACTTTTTGGCCAACCAAGCAACCTGGAAAGGCAAATCAGCGCTACAAAGATGTCTCGCTTCCCATCGGTCAAAAGGGCCATGCTGAAAAAAGTGTCAAAACCAGAAATGCAGGACAGGCCATGGAGAAATGGGAGCCTTGCTACACTGATGGGCGGGATGTAAATTGTCAACAGCCACTCTGGAGAAGTGTACAGTGAGTCCTGAAACGTCTAAAAAGCAAAGCTTAGAGAGCATAGGGCACTTCCACTCATGGGGGTATAAATTGGGAAAATTAAAAATCAGCAAGACACAAGCACCCCAAAGTTTAGGGCTGCTCTGTTGACAAGAACCTCCACTTCATTCCACCTTCAATATCGCAGGAAAGAGAAAAATGGATAAAGAAGTTGTGGTCCTTATGTACAATGGAATATCACTCAGCCGTGAAATCAATGTCATAAGGCTAGTAGCAGCATGATGAGTGGATTTAGGTACGACGACTCTAAGTGAAATAAGTCACACAGAAAAGGACACTTCTCATAAGGTATCACTTATAGAGGGAATGTAAAAACCGTTACACTTGAACTGAATTACAAAACAGAACAGAGTCACACATGCAGAAAACACACTATGGCTGCTTAACGGGAAAGGTGAGGTGGGGTGATACATAAAACAAGGGTTTCAAATTAGCTCAGATACCGTTCCATAAACCCAATATGTAATAGACAAGACCTACTCCTTGCTCAGAGAACTGGACTCAACACGCCCTATTCACCGCACAAGAATATATCTGACTAGTAATAATCTTAAAACCTATGTATTGATATCTCTCTGTTAGTGGGTCAAGTGGGTAAAAAGCGGCATAAACACAGCAGTGAAAAGCAGCTAAACCCCATTATAAAAATAAATTACTTTGAAAAACCCATGAAACAAAGACAGTGAAAGAGAGCGAAATTCTTACACAATGCGTTCAGGGGCTGTGATGCAACCTGGATTGACCATATCTAGACCCACAGCTGGATGAGACCTAAGGGTGGACACTGTTGCGGCTGAGAGGTTTGGTGAGGTTGGGTGAGCAAACGCAGACCCTTTAAATAATACTGCGTGGTACCCATCGCATGGGTCCCAAATCTCCAGGTTCAAGGGCATCTTCCTACATCGAAAACATGCATGAGATACCCAGAAGATGGTACACCGTGTGATGGGGAAAGGTTTCTAAAACGCACCTCATTTCTCATCTGCTTGTGCCCGGGTTCGCCATTCCAGCCACTTTACTAGCAATCTCCCTCCTTGGAGCATCAGCACCTTTAACCTCCTGTTCCGTACAGGTTGCAATTTGTACTGAGGATGAACGGGAAGACGTGGAACCAATGAAAGACTAGCTCTTGGTGTTGGGACAGGCACAGGTCACTCTATTTTCCCATCAGGAAGAAGAATTAACCACAGGCTCAGCCTGCCCCCCGGAACCAGAACAGGGCCTGAAGCCATCCTGCGCTTTTGCGGCCAGCTCCCTAAAAAGCGAGTTGTAAAATGGACGTTCAGGGCACTGCAATTCACAAACCTGCAGACTTATAAATGATAACTCTCATCCACAAATATATTGAGGGAAGGCAAAGAAGAGGATTTGAAATCAAGGCAGAATTGCAGGAAACAGATTTCAGGAGGTAGATTCGAATCGCCTTTAAAGCACATGAAAAGCGGCAAAACGTTGACAATGATGCCCTTGGCCAAAAAGGGCGTATGCGTTTTTTCCTGAATATATTCAGGAAAAAACGCATACGCCCTTTTTGGCCAACCAAGCAACCTGGAAAGGCAAATCAGCGCTACAAAGATGTCTCGCTTCCCATCGGTCAAAAGGGCCATGCTGAAAAAAGTGTCAAAACCAGAAATGCAGGACAGGCCATGGAGAAATGGGAGCCTTGCTACACTGATGGGCGGGATGTAAATTGTCAACAGCCACTCTGGAGAAGTGTACGGTGAGTCCTGAAACGTCTAAAAAGCAAAGCTTAGAGAGCATAGGGCACTTCCACTCATGGGGGTATAAATTGGGAAAATTAAAAATCAGCAAGACACAAGCACCCCAAAGTTTAGGGCTGCTCTGTTGACAAGAACCTCCACTTCATTCCACCTTCAATATCGCAGGAAAGAGAAAAATGGATAAAGAAGTTGTGGTCCTTATGTACAATGGAATATCACTCAGCCGTGAAATCAATGTCATAAGGCTAGTAGCAGCATGATGAGTGGATTTAGGTACGACGACTCTAAGTGAAATAAGTCACACAGAAAAGGACACTTCTCATAAGGTATCACTTATAGAGGGAATGTAAAAACCGTTACACTTGAACTGAATTACAAAACAGAACAGAGTCACACATGCAGAAAACACACTATGGCTGCTTAACGGGAAAGGTGAGGTGGGGTGATACATAAAACAAGGGTTTCAAATTAGCTCAGATACCGTTCCATAAACCCAATATGTAATAGACAAGACCTACTCCTTGCTCAGAGAACTGGACTCAACACGCCCTATTCACCGCACAAGAATATATCTGACTAGTAATAATCTTAAAACCAATGTATTGATATCTCTCTGTTAGTGGGTCAAGTGGGTAAAAAGCGGCATAAACACAGCAGTGAAAAGCAGCTAAACCCCATTATAAAAATAAATTACTTTGAAAAACCCATGAAACAAAGACAGTGAAAGAGAGAGAAATTCTTACACAATGCGTTCAGGGGCTGTGATGCAACCTGGATTGACCATATCTAGACCCACAGCTGGATGAGACCTAAGGGTGGACACTGTTGCGGCTGAGAGGTTTGGTGAGGTTGGGTGAGCAGACGCAGACCCTTTAAAGTAATACTGCGTGGTACCCATCGCATGGGTCCCAAATCTCCAGGTTCAAGGTCATCTTCCTACATCGAAAACATGCATGAGATACCCAGAAGATGGTACACCGTGTGATGGCGAAAGGTTTCTAAAACGCACCTCATTTCTCATCTGCTTGTGCCCGGATTCGCCATTCCAGCCACTTTACTAGCAATCTCCCTCCTTGGAGCATCATCACCTTTAACCTCCTGTTCTGTACAGGTTGCAATTTGTACTGAGGATGAACGGGAAGACGTGGAACCAATGAGAGACTAGCTCTTGGTGTTGGGACAGGCACAGGTCACTCTATTTTCCCATCAGGAAGAAGAATTAACCACAGGCTCAGCCTGCCCCCCGGAACCAGAACAGGGCCTGAAGCCATCCTGCGCTTTTGCTGCCAGCTCCCTAAAAAGCGAGTTGTAAAATGGAGGTTCAGGGCACTGCAATTCACAAACCTGCAGACTTATAAATGATAACTCTCATCCACAAATATATTGAGGGAAGGCAAAGAAGAGGATTTGAAATCAAGGCAGAATTGCAGGAAACAGATTTCAGGAGGTAGATTCGAATCGCCTTTAAAGCACATGAAAAGCGGCAAAACGTTGACAATGATGCCCTTGGCCAAAAAGGGCGTATGCGTTTTTTCCTGAATATATTCAGGAAAAAACGCATACGCCCTTTTTGGCCAACCAAGCAACCTGGAAAGGCAAATCAGCGCTACAAAGATGTCTCGCTTCCCATCGGTCAAAAGGGCCATGCTGAAAAAAGTGTCAACACCAGAAATGCAGGACAGGCCATGGAGAAATGGGAGCCTTGCTACACTGATGGGTGGGATGTAAATTGTCAACAGCCACTCTGGAGAAGTGTACGGTGAGTCCTGAAACGTCTAAAAAGCAAAGCTTAGAGAGCATAGGGCACTTCCACTCATGGGGGTATAAATTGGGAAAATTAAAAATCAGCAAGACACAAGCACCCCAAAGTTTAGGGCTGCTCTGTTGACAAGGACCTCCACTTCATTCCACCTTCAATATCCCAGGAAAGAGAAAAATGGATAAAGAAGTTGTGGTCCTTATGTACAATGGAATATCACTCAGCCGTGAAATCAATGTCATAAGGCTAGTAGCAGCATGATGAGTGGATTTAGGTACGACGACTCTAAGTGAAATAAGTCACACAGAAAAGGACACTTCTCATAAGGTATCACTTATAGAGGGAATGTAAAAACCGTTACACTTGAACTGAATTACAAAACAGAACAGAGTCACACATGCAGAAAACACACTATGGCTGCTTAACGGGAAAGGTGAGGTGGGGTGATACATAAAACAAGGGTTTCAAATTAGCTCAGATACCGTTCCATAAACCCAATATGTAATAGACAAGACCTACTCCTTGCTCAGAGAACTGGACTCAACACGCCCTATTCACCACACAAGAATATATCTGACTAGTAATAATCTTAAAACTTATGTATTGATATCTCTCTGTTAGTGTGTCAATTGGGTAAAAAGCGGCATAAACACAGCAGTGAAAAGCAGGTAAACCCCATTATAAAAATAAATTACTTTGAAAAACCCATGAAACAAAGACAGTGAAAGAGAGAGAAATTCTTACACAATGCGTTCAGGGGCTGTGATGCAACCTGGATTGACCATATCTAGACCCACAGCTGGATGAGACATAAGGGTGGACACTGTTGCGGCTGAGAGGTTTGGTGAGGTTGGGTGAGCAAACGCAGACCCTTTAAAGTAATACTGCGTGGTACCCATCGCATGGGTCCCAAATCTCCAGGTTCAAGGTCATCTTCCTACATCGAAAACATGCATGAGATACCCAGAAGATGGTACACCGTGTGATGGCGAAAGGTTTCTAAAACGCACCTCATTTCTCATCTGCTTGTGCCCGGATTCGCCATTCCAGCCACTTTACTAGCAATCTCCCTCCTTGGAGCATCATCACCTTTAACCTCCTGTTCTGTACAGGTTGCAATTTGTACTGAGGATGAACGGGAAGACGTGGAACCAATGAGAGACTAGCTCTTGGTGTTGGGACAGGCACAGGTCACTCTATTTTCCCATCAGGAAGAAGAATTAACCACAGGCTCAGCCTGCCCCCCGGAACCAGAACAGGGCCTGAAGCCATCCTGCGCTTTTGCTGCCAGCTCCCTAAAAAGCGAGTTGTAAAATGGAGGTTCAGGGCACTGCAATTCACAAACCTGCAGACTTATAAATGATAACTCTCATCCACAAATATATTGAGGGAAGGCAAAGAAGAGGATTTGAAATCAAGGCAGAATTGCAGGAAACAGATTTCAGGAGGTAGATTCGAATCGCCTTTAAAGCACATGAAAAGCGGCAAAACGTTGACAATGATGCCCTTGGCCAAAAAGGGCGTATGCGTTTTTTCCTGAATATATTCAGGAAAAAACGCATACGCCCTTTTTGGCCAACCAAGCAACCTGGAAAGGCAAATCAGCGCTACAAAGATGTCTCGCTTCCCATCGGTCAAAAGGGCCATGCTGAAAAAAGTGTCAAAACCAGAAATGCAGGACAGGCCATGGAAAAATGGGAGCCTTGCTACACTGATGGGCAGGATGTAAATTGTCAACAGCCACTCTGGAGAAGTGTACGGTGAGTCCTGAAACGTCTAAAAAGCAAAGCTTAGAGAGCATAGGGCACTTCCACTCATGGGGGTATAAATTGGGAAAATGAAAAATCAGCAAGACACAAGCACCCCAAAGTTTAGGGCTGCTCTGTTGACAAGTACCTCCACTTCATTCCACCTTCAATATCCCAGGAAAGAGAAAAATGGATAAAGAAGTTGTGGTCCTTATGTACAATGGAATATCATTCAGCCATGAAATCAATGTCATAAGGCTAGTAGCAGCATGATGAGTGGATTTAGGTACGACGATTCTAAGTGAAATAAGTCACACAGAAAAGGACACTTCTCATAAGGTATCACTGATAGAGGGAATGTAAAAACCGTTACACTTGAACTGAATTACAAAACAGAACAGAGTCACACATGCAGAAAACACACTATGGCTGCTTAACGGGAAAGGTGCGGTGGGGTGATACATAAAACAAGGGTTTCAAATTAGCTCAGATACCGTTCCATAAAACCAATATGTAATAGACTAGACCTACTCCTTGCTCAGAGAACTGGACTCAACACGCCCTATTCACCGCACAAGAATATATCTGACTAGTAATAATCTTAAAACCTATGTATTGATATCTCTCTGTTAGTGGGTCAAGTGGGTAAAAAGCGGCATAAACACAGCAGTGAAAAGCAGCTAAACCCCATTATAAAAATAAATTACTTTGAAAAACCCATGAAACAAAGACAGTGAAAGAGAGAGAAATTCTTACACAATGCGTTCAGGGGCTGTGATGCAACCTGGATTGACCATATCTAGACCCACAGCTGGATGAGACCTAAGGGTGGACACTGTTGCGGCTGAGAGGTTTGGTGAGGTTGGGTGAGCAGACGCAGACCCTTTAAATAATACTGCGTGGTACCCATCGCATGGGTCCCAAATCTCCAGGTACAAGGGCATCTTCCTACATCGAAAACATGCATGAGATACCCAGAAGATGGTACACCGTGTGATGGGGAAAGGTTTCTAAAACGCACCTCATTTCTCATCTGCTTGTGCCCGGGTTCGCCATTCCAGCCACTTTACTAGCAATCTCCCTCCTTGGAGCATCAGCACCTTTAACCTCCTGTTCCGTACAGGTTGCAATTTGTACTGAGGATGAACGGGAAGACGTGGAACCAATGAGAGACTAGCTCTTGGTGTTGGGACAGGCACAGGTCACTCTATTTTCCCATCAGGAAGAAGAATTAACCACAGGCTCAGCCTGCCCCCCGGAACCAGAACAGGGCCTGAAGCCATCCTGCGCTTTTGCGGCCAGCTCCCTAAAAAGCGAGTTGTAAAATGGAGGTTCAGGGCACTGCAATTCACAAACCTGCAGACTTATAAATGATAACTCTCATCCACAAATATATTGAGGGAAGGCAAAGAAGAGGATTTGAAATCAAGGCAGAATTGCAGGAAACAGATTTCAGGAGGTAGATTCGAATTGCCTTTAAAGCACATGAAAAGCGGCAAAACGTTGACAATGATGCCCTTGGCCAAAAAGGGCGTATGCGTTTTTTCCTAAATATATTCAGGAAAAAACGCATACGCACTTTTTGGCCAACCAAGCAACCTGGAAAGGCAAATCAGCGCTACAAAGATGTCTCGCTTCCCATCGGTCAAAAGGGCCATGCTGAAAAAAGTGTCAAAACCAGAAATGCAGGACAGGCCATGGAGAAATGGGAGCCTTGCTACACTGATGGGCGGGATGTAAATTGTCAACAGCCACTCTGGAGAAGTGTACAGTGAGTCCTGAAACGTCTAAAAAGCAAAGCTTAGAGAGCATAGGGCACTTCCACTCATGGGGGTATAAATTGGGAAAATTAAAAATCAGCAAGACACAAGCACCCCAAAGTTTAGGGCTGCTCTGTTGACAAGAACCTCCACTTCATTCCACCTTCAATATCGCAGGAAAGAGAAAAATGGATAAAGAAGTTGTGGTCCTTATGTACAATGGAATATCACTCAGCCGTGAAATCAATGTCATAAGGCTAGTAGCAGCATGATGAGTGGATTTAGGTACGACGACTCTAAGTGAAATAAGTCACACAGAAAAGGACACTTCTCATAAGGTATCACTTATAGAGGGAATGTAAAAACCGTTACACTTGAACTGAATTACAAAACAGAACAGAGTCACACATGCAGAAAACACACTATGGCTGCTTAACGGGAAAGGTGAGGTGGGGTGATACATAAAACAAGGGTTTCAAATTAGCTCAGATACCGTTCCATAAACCCAATATGTAATAGACAAGACCTACTCCTTGCTCAGAGAACTGGACTCAACACGCCCTATTCACCGCACAAGAATATATCTGACTAGTAATAATCTTAAAACCTATGTATTGATATCTCTCTGTTAGTGTGTCAATTGGGTAAAAAGCGGCATAAACACAGCAGTGAAAAGCAGCTAAACCCCATTATAAAAATAAATTACTTTGAAAAACCCATGAAACAAAGACAGTGAAAGAGAGCGAAATTCTTACACAATGCGTTCAGGGGCTGTGATGCAACCTGGATTGACCATATCTAGACCCACAGCTGGATGAGACCTAAGGGTGGACACTGTTGCGGCTGAGAGGTTTGGTGTGGTTGGGTGAGCAAATGCAGACCCTTTAAAGTAATACTGCGTGGTACCCATCGCATGGGTCCCAAATCTCCAGGTTCAAGGTCATCTTCCTACATCGAAAACATGCATGAGATACCCAGAAGATGGTACACCGTGTGATGGGGAAAGGTTTCTAAAACGCACCTCATTTCTCATCTGCTTGTGCCCGGGTTCGCCATTCCAGCCACTTTACTAGCAATCTCCCTCCTTGGAGCATCAGCACCTTTAACCTCCTGTTCCGTACAGGTTGCAATTTGTACTGAGGATGAACGGGAAGACGTGGAACCAATGAGAGACTAGCTCTTGGTGTTGGGACAGGCACAGGTCACTCTATTTTCCCATCAGGAAGAAGAATTAACCACAGGCTCAGCCTGCCCCCCGGAACCAGAACAGGGCCTGAAGCCATCCTGCGCTTTTGCTGCTAGCTCCCTAAAAAGCGAGTTGTAAAATGGAGGTTCAGGGCACTGCAATTCACAAACCTGCAGACTTATAAATGATAACTCTCATCCACAAATATATTGAGGGAAGGCAAAGAAGAGGATTTGAAATCAAGGCAGAATTGCAGGAAACAGATTTCAGGAGGTAGATTCGAATCGCCTTTAAAGCACATGAAAAGCGGCAAAACGTTGACAATGATGCCCTTGGCCAAAAAGGGCGTATGCGTTTTTTCCTGAATATATTCAGGAAAAAACGCATACGCCCTTTTAGGCCAACCAAGCAACCTGGAAAGGCAAATCAGCGCTACAAAGATGTCTCGCTTCCCATCGGTCAAAAGGGCCATGCTGAAAAAAGTGTCAAAACCAGAAATGCAGGACAGGCCATGGAAAAATGGGAGCCTTGCTACACTGATGGGCAGGATGTAAATTGTCAACAGCCACTCTGGAGAAGTGTACGGTGAGTCCTGAAACGTCTAAAAAGCAAAGCTTAGAGAGCATAGGGCACTTCCACTCATGGGGGTATAAATTGGGAAAATGAAAAATCAGCAAGACACAAGCACCCCAAAGTTTAGGGCTGCTCTGTTGACAAGGACCTCCACTTCATTCCACCTTCAATATCCCAGGAAAGAGAAAAATGGATAAAGAAGTTGTGGTCCTTATGTACAATGGAATATCACTCAGCCATGAAATCAATGTCATAAGGCTAGTAGCAGCATGATGAGTGGATTTAGGTACGACGATTCTAAGTGAAATAAGTCACACAGAAAAGGACACTTCTCATAAGGTATCACTGATAGAGGGAATGTAAAAACCGTTACACTTGAACTGAATTACAAAACAGAACAGAGTCACACATGCAGAAAACACACTATGGCTGCTTAACGGGAAAGGTGCGGTGGGGTGATACATAAAACAAGGGTTTCAAATTAGCTCAGATACCGTTCCATAAAACCAATATGTAATAGACTAGACCTACTCCTTGCTCAGAGAACTGGACTCAACACGCCCTATTCACCGCACAAGAATATATCTGACTAGTAATAATCTTAAAACCTATGTATTGATATCTCTCTGTTAGTGGGTCAAGTGGGTAAAAAGCGGCATAAACACTGCAGTGAAAAGCAGCTAAACCCCATTATAAAAATAAATTACTTTGAAAAACCCATGAAACAAAGACAGTGAAAGAGAGAGAAATTCTTACACAATGCGTTCAGGGGCTGTGATGCAACCTGGATTGACCATATCTAGACCCACAGCTGGATGAGACCTAAGGGTGGACACTGTTGCGGCTGAGAGGTTTGGTGAGGTTGGGTGAGCAAACGCAGACCCTTTAAATAATACTGCGTGGTACCCATCGCATGGGTCCCAAATCTCCAGGTTCAAGGGCATCTTCCTACATCGAAAACATGCATGAGATACCCAGAAGATGGTACACCGTGTGATGGGGAAAGGTTTCTAAAACGCACCTCATTTCTCATCTGCTTGTGCCCGGGTTCGCCATTCCAGCCACTTTACTAGCAATCTCCCTCCTTGGAGCATCAGCACCTTTAACCTCCTGTTCCGTACACGTTGCAATTTGTACTGAGGATGAACGGGAAGACGTGGAACCAATGAAAGACTAGCTCTTGGTGTTGGGACAGGCACAGGTCACTCTATTTTCCCATCAGGAAGAAGAATTAACCACAGGCTCAGCCTGCCCCCCGGAACCAGAACAGGGCCTGAAGCCATCCTGCGCTTTTGCGGCCAGCTCCCTAAAAAGCGAGTTGTAAAATGGAGGTTCAGGGCACTGCAATTCACAAACCTGCAGACTTATAAATGATAACTCTCATCCACAAATATATTGAGGGAAGGCAAAGAAGAGGATTTGAAATCAAGGCAGAATTGCAGGAAACAGATTTCAGGAGGTAGATTCGAATCGCCTTTAAAGCACATGAAAAGCGGCAAAACGTTGACAATGATGCCCTTGGCCAAAAAGGGCGTATGCGTTTTTTCCTAAATATATTCAGGAAAAAACGCATACGCACTTTTTGGCCAACCAAGCAACCTGGAAAGGCAAATCAGCGCTACAAAGATGTCTCGCTTCCCATCGGTCAAAAGGGCCATGCTGAAAAAAGTGTCAAAACCAGAAATGCAGGACAGGCCATGGAGAAATGGGAGCCTTGCTACACTGATGGGCGGGATGTAAATTGTCAACAGCCACTCTGGAGAAGTGTACGGTGAGTCCTGAAACGTCTAAAAAGCAAAGCTTAGAGAGCATAGGGCACTTCCACTCATGGGGGTATAAATTGGGAAAATTAAAAATCAGCAAGACACAAGCACCCCAAAGTTTAGGGCTGCTCTGTTGACAAGAACCTCCACTTCATTCCACCTTCAATATCGCAGGAAAGAGAAAAATGGATAAAGAAGTTGTGGTCCTTATGTACAATGGAATATCACTCAGCCGTGAAATCAATGTCATAAGGCTAGTAGCAGCATGATGAGTGGATTTAGGTACGACGACTCTAAGTGAAATAAGTCACACAGAAAAGGACACTTCTCATAAGGTATCACTTATAGAGGGAATGTAAAAACCGTTACACTTGAACTGAATTACAAAACAGAACAGAGTCACACATGCAGAAAACACACTATGGCTGCTTAACGGGAAAGGTGAGGTGGGGTGATACATAAAACAAGGGTTTCAAATTAGCTCAGATACCATTCCATAAACCCAATATGTAATAGACAAGACCTACTCCTTGATCAGATAACTGGACTCAACACGCCCTATTCACCGCACAAGAATATATCTGACTAGTAATAATCTTAAAACCTATGTATTGATATCTCTCTGTTAGTGGGTCAAGTGGGTAAAAAGCGGCATAAACACAGCTGTGAAAAGCAGCTAAACCCCATTATAAAAATAAATTACTTTGAAAAACCCATGAAACAAAGACAGTGAAAGAGAGAGAAATTCTTACACAATGCGTTCAGGGGCTGTGATACAACCTGGATTGACCATATCTAGACCCACAGCTGGATGAGACATAAGGGTGGACACTGTTGCGGCTGAGAGGTTTGGTGAGGTTGGGTGAGCAAACGCAGACCCTTTAAAGTAATACTGCGTGGTACCCATCGCATGGGTCCCAAATCTCCAGGTTCAAGGGCATCTTCCTACATCGAAAACATGCATGAGATACCCAGAAGATGGTACACCGTGTGATGGGGAAAGGTTTCTAAAACGCACCTCATTTCTCATCTGCTTGTGCCCGGGTTCGCCATTCCAGCCACTTTACTAGCAATCTCCCTCCTTGGAGCATCAGCACCTTTAACCTCCTGTTCCGTACAGGTTGCAATTTGTACTGAGGATGAACGGGAAGACGTGGAACCAATGAAAGACTAGCTCTTGGTGTTGGGACAGGCACAGGTCACTCTATTTTCCCATCAGGAAGAAGAATTAACCACAGGCTCAGCCTGCCCCCCGGAACCAGAACAGGGCCTGAAGCCATCCTGCGCTTTTGCGGCCAGCTCCCTAAAAAGCGAGTTGTAAAATGGAGGTTCAGGGCACTGCAATTCACAAACCTGCAGACTTATAAATGATAACTCTCATCCACAAATATATTGAGGGAAGGCAAAGAAGAGGATTTGAAATCAAGGCAGAATTGCAGGAAACAGATTTCAGGAGGTAGATTCGAATCGCCTTTAAAGCACATGAAAAGCGGAAAAACGTTGACAATGATGCCCTTGGCCAAAAAGGGCGTATGCGTTTTTTCCTGAATATATTCAGGAAAAAACGCATACGCCCTTTTTGGCCAACCAAGCAACCTGGAAAGGCAAATCAGCGCTACAAAGATGTCTCGCTTCCCTTCGGTTAAAAAGGCCATGCTGAAAAAAGTGTCAAACCCAGAAATGCAGGACAGGCCATGGAGAAATGGGAGCCTTGCTACACTGATGGGCGGGATGTAAATTGCCAACAGCCACTCTGGAGAAGCGTACGGTGAGTCCTGAAACATCTAAAAAACAAAGCTTAGAGAGCATAGGGCACTTCCACTCATGGGGTTATAAATTGGGAAAATTAAAAATCAGCAAGACACAAGCACCCCAAAGTTTAGGGCTGCTCTGTTGACAAGGACCTCCACTTCATTCCACCTTCAATATCCCAGGAAAGAGAAAAATGGATAAAGAAGTTGTGGTCCTTATGTACAATGGAATATCACTCAGCCGTGAAATCAATGTCATAAGGCTAGTAGCAGCATGATGAGTGGATTTAGGTATGACGACTCTAAGTGAAATAAGTCACACAGAAAAGGACACTTCTCAAAAGGTATCACTGATAGAGGGAATGTAAAAACCGTTACACTTGAACTGAATTACAAAACAGAACAGAGTCACACATGCAGAAAACACACTATGGCTGCTTAACGGGAAAGGTGAGGTGGGGTGATACATAAAACAAGGGTTTCAAATTAGCTCAGATACCGTTCCATAAAACCAATATGTAATAGACAAGACCTACTCCTTGCTCAGAGAACTGGACTCAACACGCCCTATTCACCGCACAAGAATATATCTGACTAGTAATAATCTTAAAACCTATGTATTGATATCTCTCTGTTAGTGTGTCAAGTGGGTGTAAAGCGGCATAAACACAGCAGTGAAAAGCAGCTAAACCCCATTATAAAAATAAATTACTTTGAAAAACCCATGAAACAAAGACAGTGAAAGAGAGAGAAATTCTTACACAATGCGTTCAGGGGCTGTGATGCAACCTGGATTGACCATATCTAGACCCACAGCTGGATGAGACATAAGGGTGGACACTGTTGCGGCTGAGAGGTTTGGTGAGGTTGGGTGAGCAAACGCAGACCCTTTAAAGTAATACTGCGTGGTACCCATCGCATGGGTCCCAAATCTCCAGGTTCAAGGGCATCTTCCTACATCGAAAACATGCATGAGATACCCAGAAGATGGTACACCGTGTGATGGGGAAAGGTTTCTAAAACGCACCTCATTTCTCATCTGCTTGTGCCCGGGTTCGCCATTCCAGCCACTTTACTAGCAATCTCCCTCCTTGGAGCATCAGCACCTTTAACCTCCTGTTCCGTACAGTTTGCAATTTGTCCTGAGGATGAACGAGAAGACGTGGAACCAATGAAAGACTAGCTCTTGGTGTTGGGACAGGCACAGGTCACTCTATTTTCCCATCAGGAAGAAGAATTAACCACAGGCTCAGCCTGCCCCCCGGAACCAGAACAGGGCCTGAAGCCATCCTGCGCTTTTGCGGCCAGCTCCCTAAAAAGCGAGTTGTAAAATGGAGGTTCAGGGCACTGCAATTCACAAACCTGCAGACTTATAAATGATAACTCTCATCCACAAATATATTGAGGGAAGGCAAAGAAGAGGATTTGAAATCAAGGCAGAATTGCAGGAAACAGATTTCAGGAGGTAGATTCGAATCGCCTTTAAAGCACATGAAAAGCGGCAAAACGTTGACAATGATGCCCTTGGCCAAAAAGGGCGTATGCGTTTTTTCCTGAATATATTCAGGAAAAAACGCATACGCCCTTTTTGGCCAACCAAGCAACCTGGAAAGGCAAATCAGCGCTACAAAGATGTCTCGCTTGCCATCGGTCAAAAAGGCCATGCTGAAAAAAGTGTCAAAACCAGAAATGCAGGACAGGCCATGGAGAAATGGGAGCCTTGCTACACTGATGGGCGGGATGTAAATTGCCAACAGCCACTCTGGAGAAGCGTACGGTGAGTCCTGAAACATCTAAAAAACAAAGCTTAGAGAGCATAGGGCACTTCCACTCATGGGGTTATAAATTGGGAAAATTAAAAATCAGCAAGACACAAGCACCCCAAAGTTTAGGGCTGCTCTGTTGACAAGGACCTCCACTTCATTCCACCTTCAATATCCCAGGAAAGAGAAAAATGGATAAAGAAGTTGTGGTCCTTATGTACAATGGAATATCACTCAGCCGTGAAATCAATGTCATAAGGCTAGTAGCAGCATGATGAGTGGATTTAGGTACGACGATTCTAAGTGAAATAAGTCACACAGAAAAGGACACTTCTCATAAGGTATCACTGATAGAGGGAATGTAAAAACCGTTACACTTGAACAGAATTACAAAACAGAACAGAGTCACACATGCAGAAAACACACTATGGCTGCTTAACGGGAAAGGTGAGGTGGGGTGATACATAAAACAAGGGTTTCAAATTAGCTCAGATACCGTTCCATAAACCCAATATGTAATAGACAAGACCTACTCCTTGCTCAGAGAACTGGACTCAACACGCCCTATTCACCGCACAAGAATATATCTGACTGGTAATAATCTTAAAACCTATGTATAGATATCTCTCTGTTAGTGTGTCAAGTGGGTGTAAAGCGGCATAAACACAGAAGTGAAAATCAGCTAAACCCCATTATAAAAATAAATTACTTTGAATAACCCATGAAACAAAGACAGTGAAAGAGAGCGAAATTCTTACACAATTCGTTCAGGGGCTGTGATGCAACCTGGATTGACCATATCTAGACCCACAGCTGGATGAGACATAAGGGTGGACACTCTTGGGGCTGAGAGGTTTGGTGAGGTTGGGTGAGCAAACGCATACCCTTTACAGTAATACTGCATGGTACCCATCGCATGGGTCACAAATCTCCAGGTTCAAGGGCATCTTCCTACATCGAAAACATGCATGAGAAACCCAGAAGATGGTACACCGTGTGATGTGGAAAAGTTTCTAAAACGCACCTCATTTCTCATCTCCTTGTGGCCGGGTTCGCTATTCCAGCCGCTTTACTAGCAATCTCCCTACTTGGAGCATCAGCACCTTTAACCTCCTGTTCCGTACAGGTTGCAATTTGTCCTGAGGATGAACTGGAAGACGTGGAACCAATGAGAGACTAGCTCTTGGTGTTGGGACAGGCACAGGTCACTCTATTTTCCCATCAGGAAGAAGAATTAACCACAGGCTCAGCCTGCCCCCGGAACCAGAACAGGGCCTGAAGGCATCCTGCGCTTTTGCGGCCAGCTCCCTAAAAAGCGAGTTGTAAAATGGAGGTTCAGGGCACTGCAATTCACAAACCTGCAGAGTTATAAATGATAACTCTCGTCCACAAATATATTGAGGGAAGGCAACGAAGAGGATTTGAAATCAAGGCAGAATTGCAGGAAACAGATTTCAGGAGGTAGATTCGAATCGCCTTTAAAGCACATGAAAAGCGGCAAAACGTTGACAATGATGCCCTTGGCCAAAAAGGGCGTATGCGTTTTTTCCTGAATATATTCAGGAAAAAACGCATACGCCCTTTTTGGCCAACCAAGCAACCTGGAAAGGCAAATGAGCGCTACAAAGATGTCTCGCTTCCCATCGGTCAAAAGGGCCATGCTGAAAAAAGTGTCAAAATCAGAAATGCAGGACAGGCCATGGAGAAATGGGAGCCTTGCTACGCTGATGGGCGGGATGTAAATTGCCAACAGCCACTCTGGAGAAGCGTACGGTGAGTCCTGAAACATCTAAAAAACAAAGCTTAGAGAGCATAGGGCACTTCCACTCATGGGGGTATAAATTGGGAAAATTAAAAATCAGCAAGACACAAGCACCCCAAAGTTTAGGGCTGCTCTGTTGACAAGGACCTCCACTTCATTCCACCTTCAATATACCAGGAAAGAGAAAAATGGATAAAGAAGTTGTGGTCCATATGTACAATGGAATATCACTCAGCCATGAAATCAATGTCATAAGGCTAGTAGCAGCATGATGAGTGGATTTAGGTACGACGATTCTAAGTGAAATAAGTCACACAGAAAAGGACACTTCTCATAAGGTATCACTGATAGAGGGAATGTAAAAACCGTTACACTTGAACAGAATTACAAAACAGAACAGAGTCACACATGCAGAAAACACACTATGGCTGCTTAACGGGAAAGGTGAGGTGGGGTGATACATAAAACAAGGGTTTCAAATTAGCTCAGATACCGTTCCATAAACCCAATATGTAATAGACAAGACCTACTCCTTGCTCAGAGAACTGGACTCAACACGCCCTATTCACCGCACAAGAATATATCTGACTAGTAATAATCTTAAAACCTATGTATTGATATCTCTCTGTTAGTGTGTCAAGTGGGTGTAAAGCGGCATAAACACAGCAGTGAAAAGCAGCTAAACCCCATTATAAAAATAAATTACTTTGAAAAACCCATGAAACAAAGACAGTGAAAGAGAGAGAAATTCTTACACAATGCGTTCAGGGGCTGTGATGCAACCTGGATTGACCATATCTAGACCCACAGCTGGATGAGACCTAAGGGTGGACACTGTTGCGGCTGAGAGGTTTGGTGAGGTTGGGTGAGCAAACGCAGACCCTTTAAATAATACTGCGTGGTACCCATCGCATGGGTCCCAAATCTCCAGGTTCAAGGGCATCTTCCTACATCGAAAACATGCATGAGATACCCAGAAGATGGTACACCGTGTGATGGGGAAAGGTTTCTAAAACGCACCTCATTTCTCATCTGCTTGTGCCCGGGTTCGCCATTCCAGCCACTTTACTAGCAATCTCCCTCCTTGGAGCATCAGCACCTTTAACCTCCTGTTCCGTACACGTTGCAATTTGTACTGAGGATGAACGGGAAGACGTGGAACCAATGAAAGACTAGCTCTTGGTGTTGGGACAGGCACAGGTCACTCTATTTTCCCATCAGGAAGAAGAATTAACCACAGGCTCAGCCTGCCCCCCGGAACCAGAACAGGGCCTGAAGCCATCCTGCGCTTTTGCGGCCAGCTCCCTAAAAAGCGAGTTGTAAAATGGAGGTTCAGGGCACTGCAATTCACAAACCTGCAGACTTATAAATGATAACTCTCATCCACAAATATATTGAGGGAAGGCAAAGAAGAGGATTTGAAATCAAGGCAGAATTGCAGGAAACAGATTTCAGGAGGTAGATTCGAATCGCCTTTAAAGCACATGAAAAGCGGCAAAACGTTGACAATGATGCCCTTGGCCAAAAAGGGCGTATGCGTTTTTTCCTAAATATATTCAGGAAAAAACGCATACGCACTTTTTGGCCAACCAAGCAACCTGGAAAGGCAAATCAGCGCTACAAAGATGTCTCGCTTCCCATCGGTCAAAAGGGCCATGCTGAAAAAAGTGTCAAAACCAGAAATGCAGGACAGGCCATGGAGAAATGGGAGCCTTGCTACACTGATGGGCGGGATGTAAATTGTCAACAGCCACTCTGGAGAAGTGTACGGTGAGTCCTGAAACGTCTAAAAAGCAAAGCTTAGAGAGCATAGGGCACTTCCACTCATGGGGGTATAAATTGGGAAAATTAAAAATCAGCAAGACACAAGCACCCCAAAGTTTAGGGCTGCTCTGTTGACAAGAACCTCCACTTCATTCCACCTTCAATATCGCAGGAAAGAGAAAAATGGATAAAGAAGTTGTGGTCCTTATGTACAATGGAATATCACTCAGCCGTGAAATCAATGTCATAAGGCTAGTAGCAGCATGATGAGTGGATTTAGGTACGACGACTCTAAGTGAAATAAGTCACACAGAAAAGGACACTTCTCATAAGGTATCACTTATAGAGGGAATGTAAAAACCGTTACACTTGAACTGAATTACAAAACAGAACAGAGTCACACATGCAGAAAACACACTATGGCTGCTTAACGGGAAAGGTGAGGTGGGGTGATACATAAAACAAGGGTTTCAAATTAGCTCAGATACCATTCCATAAACCCAATATGTAATAGACAAGACCTACTCCTTGATCAGATAACTGGACTCAACACGCCCTATTCACCGCACAAGAATATATCTGACTAGTAATAATCTTAAAACCTATGTATTGATATCTCTCTGTTAGTGGGTCAAGTGGGTAAAAAGCGGCATAAACACAGCTGTGAAAAGCAGCTAAACCCCATTATAAAAATAAATTACTTTGAAAAACCCATGAAACAAAGACAGTGAAAGAGAGAGAAATTCTTACACAATGCGTTCAGGGGCTGTGATACAACCTGGATTGACCATATCTAGACCCACAGCTGGATGAGACATAAGGGTGGACACTGTTGCGGCTGAGAGGTTTGGTGAGGTTGGGTGAGCAAACGCAGACCCTTTAAAGTAATACTGCGTGGTACCCATCGCATGGGTCCCAAATCTCCAGGTTCAAGGGCATCTTCCTACATCGAAAACATGCATGAGATACCCAGAAGATGGTACACCGTGTGATGGGGAAAGGTTTCTAAAACGCACCTCATTTCTCATCTGCTTGTGCCCGGGTTCGCCATTCCAGCCACTTTACTAGCAATCTCCCTCCTTGGAGCATCAGCACCTTTAACCTCCTGTTCCGTACAGGTTGCAATTTGTACTGAGGATGAACGGGAAGACGTGGAACCAATGAAAGACTAGCTCTTGGTGTTGGGACAGGCACAGGTCACTCTATTTTCCCATCAGGAAGAAGAATTAACCACAGGCTCAGCCTGCCCCCCGGAACCAGAACAGGGCCTGAAGCCATCCTGCGCTTTTGCGGCCAGCTCCCTAAAAAGCGAGTTGTAAAATGGAGGTTCAGGGCACTGCAATTCACAAACCTGCAGACTTATAAATGATAACTCTCATCCACAAATATATTGAGGGAAGGCAAAGAAGAGGATTTGAAATCAAGGCAGAATTGCAGGAAACAGATTTCAGGAGGTAGATTCGAATCGCCTTTAAAGCACATGAAAAGCGGAAAAACGTTGACAATGATGCCCTTGGCCAAAAAGGGCGTATGCGTTTTTTCCTGAATATATTCAGGAAAAAACGCATACGCCCTTTTTGGCCAACCAAGCAACCTGGAAAGGCAAATCAGCGCTACAAAGATGTCTCGCTTCCCTTCGGTTAAAAAGGCCATGCTGAAAAAAGTGTCAAACCCAGAAATGCAGGACAGGCCATGGAGAAATGGGAGCCTTGCTACACTGATGGGCGGGATGTAAATTGCCAACAGCCACTCTGGAGAAGCGTACGGTGAGTCCTGAAACATCTAAAAAACAAAGCTTAGAGAGCATAGGGCACTTCCACTCATGGGGTTATAAATTGGGAAAATTAAAAATCAGCAAGACACAAGCACCCCAAAGTTTAGGGCTGCTCTGTTGACAAGGACCTCCACTTCATTCCACCTTCAATATCCCAGGAAAGAGAAAAATGGATAAAGAAGTTGTGGTCCTTATGTACAATGGAATATCACTCAGCCGTGAAATCAATGTCATAAGGCTAGTAGCAGCATGATGAGTGGATTTAGGTATGACGACTCTAAGTGAAATAAGTCACACAGAAAAGGACACTTCTCAAAAGGTATCACTGATAGAGGGAATGTAAAAACCGTTACACTTGAACTGAATTACAAAACAGAACAGAGTCACACATGCAGAAAACACACTATGGCTGCTTAACGGGAAAGGTGAGGTGGGGTGATACATAAAACAAGGGTTTCAAATTAGCTCAGATACCGTTCCATAAAACCAATATGTAATAGACAAGACCTACTCCTTGCTCAGAGAACTGGACTCAACACGCCCTATTCACCGCACAAGAATATATCTGACTAGTAATAATCTTAAAACCTATGTATTGATATCTCTCTGTTAGTGTGTCAAGTGGGTGTAAAGCGGCATAAACACAGCAGTGAAAAGCAGCTAAACCCCATTATAAAAATAAATTACTTTGAAAAACCCATGAAACAAAGACAGTGAAAGAGAGAGAAATTCTTACACAATGCGTTCAGGGGCTGTGATGCAACCTGGATTGACCATATCTAGACCCACAGCTGGATGAGACATAAGGGTGGACACTGTTGCGGCTGAGAGGTTTGGTGAGGTTGGGTGAGCAAACGCAGACCCTTTAAAGTAATACTGCGTGGTACCCATCGCATGGGTCCCAAATCTCCAGGTTCAAGGGCATCTTCCTACATCGAAAACATGCATGAGATACCCAGAAGATGGTACACCGTGTGATGGGGAAAGGTTTCTAAAACGCACCTCATTTCTCATCTGCTTGTGCCCGGGTTCGCCATTCCAGCCACTTTACTAGCAATCTCCCTCCTTGGAGCATCAGCACCTTTAACCTCCTGTTCCGTACAGTTTGCAATTTGTCCTGAGGATGAACGAGAAGACGTGGAACCAATGAAAGACTAGCTCTTGGTGTTGGGACAGGCACAGGTCACTCTATTTTCCCATCAGGAAGAAGAATTAACCACAGGCTCAGCCTGCCCCCCGGAACCAGAACAGGGCCTGAAGCCATCCTGCGCTTTTGCGGCCAGCTCCCTAAAAAGCGAGTTGTAAAATGGAGGTTCAGGGCACTGCAATTCACAAACCTGCAGACTTATAAATGATAACTCTCATCCACAAATATATTGAGGGAAGGCAAAGAAGAGGATTTGAAATCAAGGCAGAATTGCAGGAAACAGATTTCAGGAGGTAGATTCGAATCGCCTTTAAAGCACATGAAAAGCGGCAAAACGTTGACAATGATGCCCTTGGCCAAAAAGGGCGTATGCGTTTTTTCCTGAATATATTCAGGAAAAAACGCATACGCCCTTTTTGGCCAACCAAGCAACCTGGAAAGGCAAATCAGCGCTACAAAGATGTCTCGCTTGCCATCGGTCAAAAAGGCCATGCTGAAAAAAGTGTCAAAACCAGAAATGCAGGACAGGCCATGGAGAAATGGGAGCCTTGCTACACTGATGGGCGGGATGTAAATTGCCAACAGCCACTCTGGAGAAGCGTACGGTGAGTCCTGAAACATCTAAAAAACAAAGCTTAGAGAGCATAGGGCACTTCCACTCATGGGGTTATAAATTGGGAAAATTAAAAATCAGCAAGACACAAGCACCCCAAAGTTTAGGGCTGCTCTGTTGACAAGGACCTCCACTTCATTCCACCTTCAATATCCCAGGAAAGAGAAAAATGGATAAAGAAGTTGTGGTCCTTATGTACAATGGAATATCACTCAGCCGTGAAATCAATGTCATAAGGCTAGTAGCAGCATGATGAGTGGATTTAGGTACGACGATTCTAAGTGAAATAAGTCACACAGAAAAGGACACTTCTCATAAGGTATCACTGATAGAGGGAATGTAAAAACCGTTACACTTGAACAGAATTACAAAACAGAACAGAGTCACACATGCAGAAAACACACTATGGCTGCTTAACGGGAAAGGTGAGGTGGGGTGATACATAAAACAAGGGTTTCAAATTAGCTCAGATACCGTTCCATAAACCCAATATGTAATAGACAAGACCTACTCCTTGCTCAGAGAACTGGACTCAACACGCCCTATTCACCGCACAAGAATATATCTGACTGGTAATAATCTTAAAACCTATGTATAGATATCTCTCTGTTAGTGTGTCAAGTGGGTGTAAAGCGGCATAAACACAGAAGTGAAAATCAGCTAAACCCCATTATAAAAATAAATTACTTTGAATAACCCATGAAACAAAGACAGTGAAAGAGAGCGAAATTCTTACACAATTCGTTCAGGGGCTGTGATGCAACCTGGATTGACCATATCTAGACCCACAGCTGGATGAGACATAAGGGTGGACACTCTTGGGGCTGAGAGGTTTGGTGAGGTTGGGTGAGCAAACGCATACCCTTTACAGTAATACTGCATGGTACCCATCGCATGGGTCACAAATCTCCAGGTTCAAGGGCATCTTCCTACATCGAAAACATGCATGAGAAACCCAGAAGATGGTACACCGTGTGATGTGGAAAAGTTTCTAAAACGCACCTCATTTCTCATCTCCTTGTGGCCGGGTTCGCTATTCCAGCCGCTTTACTAGCAATCTCCCTACTTGGAGCATCAGCACCTTTAACCTCCTGTTCCGTACAGGTTGCAATTTGTCCTGAGGATGAACTGGAAGACGTGGAACCAATGAGAGACTAGCTCTTGGTGTTGGGACAGGCACAGGTCACTCTATTTTCCCATCAGGAAGAAGAATTAACCACAGGCTCAGCCTGCCCCCGGAACCAGAACAGGGCCTGAAGGCATCCTGCGCTTTTGCGGCCAGCTCCCTAAAAAGCGAGTTGTAAAATGGAGGTTCAGGGCACTGCAATTCACAAACCTGCAGAGTTATAAATGATAACTCTCGTCCACAAATATATTGAGGGAAGGCAACGAAGAGGATTTGAAATCAAGGCAGAATTGCAGGAAACAGATTTCAGGAGGTAGATTCGAATCGCCTTTAAAGCACATGAAAAGCGGCAAAACGTTGACAATGATGCCCTTGGCCAAAAAGGGCGTATGCGTTTTTTCCTGAATATATTCAGGAAAAAACGCATACGCCCTTTTTGGCCAACCAAGCAACCTGGAAAGGCAAATGAGCGCTACAAAGATGTCTCGCTTCCCATCGGTCAAAAGGGCCATGCTGAAAAAAGTGTCAAAATCAGAAATGCAGGACAGGCCATGGAGAAATGGGAGCCTTGCTACGCTGATGGGCGGGATGTAAATTGCCAACAGCCACTCTGGAGAAGCGTACGGTGAGTCCTGAAACATCTAAAAAACAAAGCTTAGAGAGCATAGGGCACTTCCACTCATGGGGGTATAAATTGGGAAAATTAAAAATCAGCAAGACACAAGCACCCCAAAGTTTAGGGCTGCTCTGTTGACAAGGACCTCCACTTCATTCCACCTTCAATATACCAGGAAAGAGAAAAATGGATAAAGAAGTTGTGGTCCATATGTACAATGGAATATCACTCAGCCATGAAATCAATGTCATAAGGCTAGTAGCAGCATGATGAGTGGATTTAGGTACGACGATTCTAAGTGAAATAAGTCACACAGAAAAGGACACTTCTCATAAGGTATCACTGATAGAGGGAATGTAAAAACCGTTACACTTGAACAGAATTACAAAACAGAACAGAGTCACACATGCAGAAAACACACTATGGCTGCTTAACGGGAAAGGTGAGGTGGGGTGATACATAAAACAAGGGTTTCAAATTAGCTCAGATACCGTTCCATAAACCCAATATGTAATAGACAAGACCTACTCCTTGCTCAGAGAACTGGACTCAACACGCCCTATTCACCGCACAAGAATATATCTGACTAGTAATAATCTTAAAACCTATGTATTGATATCTCTCTGTTAGTGTGTCAAGTGGGTGTAAAGCGGCATAAACACAGCAGTGAAAAGCAGCTAAACCCCATTATAAAAATAAATTACTTTGAAAAACCCATGAAACAAAGACAGTGAAAGAGAGAGAAATTCTTACACAATGCGTTCAGGGGCTGTGATGCAACCTGGATTGACCATATCTAGACCCACAGCTGGATGAGACATAAGGGTGGACACTGTTGCGGCTGAGAGGTTTGGTGAGGTTGGGTGAGCAAACGCAGACCCTTTAAAGTAATACTGCGTGGTACCCATCGCATGGGTCCCAAATCTCCAGGTTCAAGGGCATCTTCCTACATCGAAAACATGCATGAGATACCCAGAAGATGGTACACCGTGTGATGGGGAAAGGTTTCTAAAACGCACCTCATTTCTCATCTGCTTGTGCCCGGGTTCGCCATTCCAGCCACTTTACTAGCAATCTCCCTCCTTGGAGCATCAGCACCTTTAACCTCCTGTTCCGTACAGGTTGCAATTTGTACTGAGGATGAACGGGAAGACGTGGAACCAATGAAAGACTAGCTCTTGGTGTTGGGACAGGCACAGGTCACTCTATTTTCCCATCAGGAAGAAGAATTAACCACAGGCTCAGCCTGCCCCCCGGAACCAGAACAGGGCCTGAAGCCATCCTGCGCTTTTGCGGCCAGCTCCCTAAAAAGCGAGTTGTAAAATGGAGGTTCAGGGCACTGCAATTCACAAACCTGCAGACTTATAAATGATAACTCTCATCCACAAATATATTGAGGGAAGGCAAAGAAGAGGATTTGAAATCAAGGCAGAATTGCAGGAAACAGATTTCAGGAGGTAGATTCGAATCGCCTTTAAAGCACATGAAAAGCGGCAAAACGTTGACAATGATGCCCTTGGCCAAAAAGGGCGTATGCGTTTTTTCCTGAATATATTCAGGAAAAAACGCATACGCCCTTTTTGGCCAACCAAGCAACCTGGAAAGGCAAATCAGCGCTACAAAGATGTCTCGCTTCCCATCGGTCAAAAGGGCCATGCTGAAAAAAGTGTCAACACCAGAAATGCAGGACAGGCCATGGAGAAATGGGAGCCTTGCTACACTGATGGGCGGGATGTAAATTGTCAACAGCCACTCTGGAGAAGTGTACGGTGAGTCCTGAAACGTCTAAAAAGCAAAGCTTAGAGAGCATAGGGCACTTCCACTCATGGGGGTATAAATTGGGAAAATTAAAAATCAGCAAGACACAAGCACCCCAAAGTTTAGGGCTGCTCTGTTGACAAGGACCTCCACTTCATTCCACCTTCAATATCCCAGGAAAGAGAAAAATGGATAAAGAAGTTGTGGTCCTTATGTACAATGGAATATCACTCAGCCGTGAAATCAATGTCATAAGGCTAGTAGCAGCATGATGAGTGGATTTAGGTACGACGACTCTAAGTGAAATAAGTCACACAGAAAAGGACACTTCTCATAAGGTATCACTTATAGAGGGAATGTAAAAACCGTTACACTTGAACTGAATTACAAAACAGAACAGAGTCACACATGCAGAAAACACACTATGGCTGCTTAACGGGAAAGGTGAGGTGGGGTGATACATAAAACAAGGTTTTCAAATTACCTCAGATACCGTTCCATAAACCCAATATGTAATAGACAAGACCTACTCCTTGCTCAGAGAACTGGACTCAACACGCCCTATTCACCGCACAAGAATATATCTGACTAGTAATAATCTTAAAACCTATGTATTGATATCTCTCTGTTAGTGTGTCAAGTGGGTGTAAAGCGGCATAAACACAGCAGTGAAAAGCAGCTAAACCCCATTATAAATAAATTACTTTGAAAAACCCATGAAACAAAGACAGTGAAAGAGAGCGAAATTCTTACACAATGCGTTCAGGGGCTGTGATGCAACCTGGATTGACCATATCTAGACCCACAGCTGGATGAGACATAAGGGTGGACACTCTTGGGGCTGAGAGGTTTGGTGAGGTTGGGTGAGCAAACGCAGACCCTTTAAAGTAATACTGCGTGGTACCCATCGCATGGGTCCCAAATCTCCAGGTTCAAGGGCACCTTCCTACATCGAAAACATGCATGAGATACCCAGAAGATGGTACACCGTGTGATGGGGAAAGGTTTCTAAAACGCACCTCATTTCTCATCTCCTTGTGCTCGGGTTCGCCATCCCAGCCACTTTACTAGCAATCTCCCTCCTTGGAGCATCATCACCTTTAACCTCCTGTTCCGTACAGGTTGCAATTTGTCCTGAGGATGAACGGGAAGACGTGGAACCAATGAGAGACTAGCTCTTGGTGTTGGGACAGGCACAGGTCACTCTATTTTCCCATCAGGAAGAAGAATTAACCACAGGCTCAGCCTGCCACCCGGAACCAGAACAGGGCCTGAAGCCATCCTGCGCTATTGCGGCCAGCTCCCTAAAAAGCGAGTCGTAAAATGGAGGTTCAGGGCACTGCAATTCAGAAAACTGCAGACTTATAAATGATAACTCTCGTCCACAAATATATTGAGGGAAGGCAAAGAAGAGGATTTGAAATCAAGGCAGAATTGCAGGAAACAGATTTCAGGAGGTAGATTCGAATAGCCTTTAAAGCACATGAAAAGCGGCAAAACGTTGACAATGATGCCCTTGGCCAAAAAGGGCGTATGCGTTTTTTCCTGAATATATTCAGGAAAAAACGCATACGCCCTTATTGGCCAAGCAAGCAACCTGGAAAGGCAAATCAGCGGTACAAAGATGTCTCGCTTCCCATCGGTCAAAAGGGCCATGCTGAAAAAACTGTCAAAACCAGAAATGCAGGACATGCCATGGAGAAATGGGAGCCTTGCTACACTGATGGGCGGGATGTAAATTGCCAACAGCCACTCTGGAGAAGCGTACGGTGTGTCCTGAAACATCTAAAAAACACAGCTTAGAGAGCATAGGGCACTTCCACTCATGGGGGTATAAATTGGGAAAATGAAAAATCAGCAAGACACAAGCACCCCAAAGTTTAGGGCTGCTCTGTTGACAAGGACCTCCACTTCATTCCACCTTCAATATCCCAGGAAAGAGAAAAATGGATAAAGAAGTTGTGGTCCTTATGTACAATGGAATATCACTCAGCCATGAAATCAATGTCATAAGGCTAGTAGCAGCATGATGAGTGGATTTAGGTACGACGATTCTAAGTGAAATAAGTCACACAGAAAAGGACACTTCTCATAAGGTATCACTGATAGAGGGAATGTAAAAACCGTTACACTTGAACTGAATTACAAAACAGAACAGAGTCACACATGCAGAAAACACACTATGGCTGCTTCACGGGAAAGGTGAGGTGGGGTGACACATAAAACAAGGGTTTCAAATTAGCTCAGATACCGTTCCATAAACCCAATATGTAATAGACAAGACCTACTCCTTGCTCAGAGAACTGGACTCAACACGCCCTATTCACCGCACAAGAATATATCTGACTGGTAATAATCTTAAAACCTATGTATAGATATCTCTCTGTTAGTGTGTCAAGTGGGTGTAAAGCGGCATAAACACAGAAGTGAAAAGCAGCTAAACCCCATTATAAAAATAAATTACTTTGAATAACCCATGAAACAAAGACAGTGAAAGAGAGCGAAATTCTTACACAATTCGTTCAGGGGCTGTGATGCAACCTGGATTGACCATATCTAGACCCACAGCTGGATGAGACATAAGGGTGGACACTCTTGGGGCTGAGAGGTTTGGTGAGGTTGGGTGAGCAAACGCATACCCTTTACAGTAATACTGCATGGTACCCATCGCATGGGTCACAAATCTCCAGTTTCAAGGGCATCTTCCTACATCGAAAACATGCATGAGAAACCCAGAAGATGGTACACCGTGTGATGGGGAAAAGTTTCTAAAACGCACCTCATTTCTCATCTCCTTGTGGCCGGGTTCGCTATTCCAGCCGCTTTACTAGCAATCTCCCTACTTGGAGCATCAACACCTTTAACCTCCTGTTCCGTACAGGTTGCAATTTGTCCTGAGGATGAACTGGAAGACGTGGAACCAATGAGAGACTAGCTCTTGGTGTTGGGACAGGCACAGGTCACTCTATTTTCCCATCAGGAAGAAGAATTAACCACAGGCTCAGCCTGCCCCCGGAACCAGAACAGGGCCTGAAGGCATCCTGCGCTTTTGCGGCCAGCTCCCTAAAAAGCGAGTTGTAAAATGGAGGTTCAGGGCACTGCAATTCACAAACCTGCAGAGTTATAAATGATAACTCTCGTCCACAAATATATTGAGGGAAGGCAACGAAGAGGATTTGAAATCAAGGCAGAATTGCAGGAAACAGATTTCAGGAGGTAGATTCGAATCGCCTTTAAAGCACATGAAAAGCGGCAAAACGTTGACAATGATGCCCTTGGCCAAAAAGGGCGTATGCGTTTTTTCCTGAATATATTCAGGAAAAAACGCATACGCCCTTTTTGGCCAACCAAGCAACCTGGAAAGGCAAATCAGCGCTACAAAGATGTCTCGCTTCCCATCGGTCAAAAGGGCCATGCTGAAAAAAGTGTCAAAATCAGAAATGCAGGACAGGCCATGGAGAAATGGGAGCCTTGCTACGCTGATGGGCGGGATGTAAATTGCCAACAGCCACTCTGGAGAAGCGTACGGTGAGTCCTGAAACATCTAAAAAACAAAGCTTAGAGAGCATAGGGCACTTCCACTCATGGGGTTATAAATTGGGAAAATTAAAAATCAGCAAGACACAAGCACCCCAAAGTTTAGGGCTGCTCTGTTGACAAGGACCTCCACTTCATTCCACCTTCAATATACCAGGAAAGAGAAAAATGGATAAAGAAGTTGTGGTCCATATGTACAATGGAATATCACTCAGCCATGAAATCAATGTCATAAGGCTAGTAGCAGCATGATGAGTGGATTTAGGTACGACGATTCTAAGTGAAATAAGTCACACAGAAAAGGACACTTCTCATAAGGTATCACTGATAGAGGGAATGTAAAAACCGTTACACTTGAACAGAATTACAAAACAGAACAGAGTCACACATGCAGAAAACACACTATGGCTGCTTAACGGGAAAGGTGAGGTGGGGTGATACATAAAACAAGGGTTTCAAATTAGCTCAGATACCGTTCCATAAACCCAATATGTAATAGACAAGACCTACTCCTTGCTCAGAGAACTGGACTCAACACGCCCTATTCACCGCACAAGAATATATCTGACTAGTAATAATCTTAAAACCTATGTATTGATATCTCTCTGTTAGTGTGTCAAGTGGGTGTAAAGCGGCATAAACACAGCAGTGAAAAGCAGCTAAACCCCATTATAAAAATAAATTACTTTGAAAAACCCATGAAACAAAGACAGTGAAAGAGAGAGAAATTCTTACACAATGCGTTCAGGGGCTGTGATGCAACCTGGATTGACCATATCTAGACCCACAGCTGGATGAGACATAAGGGTGGACACTGTTGCGGCTGAGAGGTTTGGTGAGGTTGGGTGAGCAAACGCAGACCCTTTAAAGTAATACTGCGTGGTACCCATCGCATGGGTCCCAAATCTCCAGGTTCAAGGGCATCTTCCTACATCGAAAACATGCATGAGATACCCAGAAGATGGTACACCGTGTGATGGGGAAAGGTTTCTAAAACGCACCTCATTTCTCATCTGCTTGTGCCCGTGTTCGCCATTCCAGCCACTTTACTAGCAATCTCCCTCCTTGGAGCATCAGCACCTTTAACCTCCTGTTCCGTACAGGTTGCAATTTGTACTGAGGATGAACGGGAAGACGTGGAACCAATGAAAGACTAGCTCTTGGTGTTGGGACAGGCACAGGTCACTCTATTTTCCCATCAGGAAGAAGAATTAACCACAGGCTCAGCCTGCCCCCCGGAACCAGAACAGGGCCTGAAGCCATCCTGCGCTTTTGCGGCCAGCTCCCTAAAAAGCGAGTTGTAAAATGGAGGTTCAGGGCACTGCAATTCACAAACCTGCAGACTTATAAATGATAACTCTCATCCACAAATATATTGAGGGAAGGCAAAGAAGAGGATTTGAAATCAAGGCAGAATTGCAGGAAACAGATTTCAGGAGGTAGATTTGAATCGCCTTTAAAGCACATGAAAAGCGGCAAAACGTTGACAATGATGCCCTTGGCCAAAAAGGGCGTATGCGTTTTTTCCTGAATATATTCAGGAAAAAACGCATACGCCCTTTTTGGCCAACCAAGCAACCTGGAAAGGCAAATCAGCGCTACAAAGATGTCTCGCTTCCCATTGGTCAAAAGGGCCATGCTGAAAAAAGTGTCAACACCAGAAATGCAGGACAGGCCATGGAGAAATGGGAGCCTTGCTACACTGATGGGCGGGATGTAAATTGTCAACAGCCACTCTGGAGAAGTGTACGGTGAGTCCTGAAACGTCTAAAAAGCAAAGCTTAGAGAGCATAGGGCACTTCCACTCATGGGGGTATAAATTGGGAAAATTAAAAATCAGCAAGACACAAGCACCCCAAAGTTTAGGGCTGCTCTGTTGACAAGGACCTCCACTTCATTCCACCTTCAATATCCCAGGAAAGAGAAAAATGGATAAAGAAGTTGTGGTCCTTATGTACAATGGAATATCACTCAGCCGTGAAATCAATGTCATAAGGCTAGTAGCAGCATGATGAGTGGATTTAGGTACGACGACTCTAAGTGAAATAAGTCACACAGAAAAGGACACTTCTCATAAGGTATCACTTATAGAGGGAATGTAAAAACCGTTACACTTGAACTGAATTACAAAACAGAACAGAGTCACACATGCAGAAAACACACTATGGCTGCTTAACGGGAAAGGTGAGGTGGGGTGATACATAAAACAAGGTTTTCAAATTACCTCAGATACCGTTCCATAAACCCAATATGTAATAGACAAGACCTACTCCTTGCTCAGAGAACTGGACTCAACACGCCCTATTCACCGCACAAGAATATATCTGACTAGTAATAATCTTAAAACCTATGTATTGATATCTCTCTGTTAGTGTGTCAAGTGGGTGTAAAGCGGCATAAACACAGCAGTGAAAAGCAGCTAAACCCCATTATAAAAATAAATTACTTTGAAAAACCCATGAAACAAAGACAGTGAAAGAGAGCGAAATTCTTACACAATGCGTTCAGGGGCTGTGATGCAACCTGGATTGACCATATCTAGACCCACAGCTGGATGAGACATAAGGGTGGACACTCTTGGGGCTGAGAGGTTTGGTGAGGTTGGGTGAGCAAACGCAGACCCTTTAAAGTAATACTGCGTGGTACCCATCGCATGGGTCCCAAATCTCCAGGTTCAAGGGCACCTTCCTACATCGAAAACATGCATGAGATACCCAGAAGATGGTACACCGTGTGATGGGGAAAGGTTTCTAAAACGCACCTCATTTCTCATCTCCTTGTGCTCGGGTTCGCCATCCCAGCCACTTTACTAGCAATCTCCCTCCTTGGAGCATCATCACCTTTAACCTCCTGTTCCGTACAGGTTGCAATTTGTCCTGAGGATGAACGGGAAGACGTGGAACCAATGAGAGACTAGCTCTTGGTGTTGGGACAGGCACAGGTCACTCTATTTTCCTATCAGGAAGAAGAATTAACCACAGGCTCAGCCTGCCACCCGGAACCAGAACAGGGCCTGAAGCCATCCTGCGCTATTGCGGCCAGCTCCCTAAAAAGCGAGTCGTAAAATGGAGGTTCAGGGCACTGCAATTCAGAAAACTGCAGACTTATAAATGATAACTCTCGTCCACAAATATATTGAGGGAAGGCAAAGAAGAGGATTTGAAATCAAGGCAGAATTGCAGGAAACAGATTTCAGGAGGTAGATTCGAATCGCCTTTAAAGCACATGAAAAGCGGCAAAACGTTGACAATGATGCCCTTGGCCAAAAAGGGCGTATGCGTTTTTTCCTGAATATATTCAGGAAAAAACGCATACGCCCTTATTGGCCAAGCAAGCAACCTGGAAAGGCAAATCAGTGCTACAAAGATGTCTCGCTTCCCATCGGTCAAAAGGGCCATGCTGAAAAAACTGTCAAAACCAGAAATGCAGGACATGCCATGGAGAAATGGGAGCCTTGCTACACTGATGGGCGGGATGTAAATTGCCAACAGCCACTCTGGAGAAGCGTACGGTGTGTCCTGAAACATCTAAAAAACACAGCTTAGAGAGCATAGGGCACTTCCACTCATGGGGGTATAAATTGGGAAAATGAAAAATCAGCAAGACACAAGCACCCCAAAGTTTAGGGCTGCTCTGTTGACAAGGACCTCCACTTCATTCCACCTTCAATATCCCAGGAAAGAGAAAAATGGATAAAGAAGTTGTGGTCCTTATGTACAATGGAATATCACTCAGCCATGAAATCAATGTCATAAGGCTAGTAGCAGCATGATGAGTGGATTTAGGTACGACGATTCTAAGTGAAATAAGTCACACAGAAAAGGACACTTCTCATAAGGTATCACTGATAGAGGGAATGTAAAAACCGTTACACTTGAACTGAATTACAAAACAGAACAGAGTCACACATGCAGAAAACACACTATGGCTGCTTCACGGGAAAGGTGAGGTGGGGTGATACATAAAACAAGGGTTTCAAATTAGCTCAGATACCGTTCCATAAACCCAATATGTAATAGACAAGACCTACTCCTTGCTCAGAGAACTGGACTCAACACGCCCTATTCACCGCACAAGAATATATCTGACTGGTAATAATCTTAAAACCTATGTATAGATATCTCTCTGTTAGTGTGTCAAGTGGGTGTAAAGCGGCATAAACACAGAAGTGAAAAGCAGCTAAACCCCATTATAAAAATAAATTACTTTGAATAACCCATGAAACAAAGACAGTGAAAGAGAGCGAAATTCTTACACAATTCGTTCAGGGGCTGTGATGCAACCTGGATTGACCATATCTAGACCCACAGCTGGATGAGACATAAGGGTGGACACTCTTGGGGCTGAGAGGTTTGGTGAGGTTGGGTGAGCAAACGCATACCCTTTACAGTAATACTGCATGGTACCCATCGCATGGGTCACAAATCTCCAGGTTCAAGGGCATCTTCCTACATCGAAAACATGCATGAGAAACCCAGAAGATGGTACACCGTGTGATGTGGAAAAGTTTCTAAAACGCACCTCATTTCTCATCTCCTTGTGGCCGGGTTCGCTATTCCAGCCGCTTTACTAGCAATCTCCCTACTTGGAGCATCAGCACCTTTAACCTCCTGTTCCGTACAGGTTGCAATTTGTCCTGAGGATGAACTGGAAGACGTGGAACCAATGAGAGACTAGCTCTTGGTGTTGGGACAGGCACAGGTCACTCTATTTTCCCATCAGGAAGAAGAATTAACCACAGGCTCAGCCTGCCCCCGGAACCAGAACAGGGCCTGAAGGCATCCTGCGCTTTTGCGGCCAGCTCCCTAAAAAGCGAGTTGTAAAATGGAGGTTCAGGGCACTGCAATTCACAAACCTGCAGAGTTATAAATGATAACTCTCGTCCACAAATATATTGAGGGAAGGCAACGAAGAGGATTTGAAATCAAGGCAGAATTGCAGGAAACAGATTTCAGGAGGTAGATTCGAATCGCCTTTAAAGCACATGAAAAGCGGCAAAACGTTGACAATGATGCCCTTGGCCAAAAAGGGCGTATGCGTTTTTTCCTGAATATATTCAGGAAAAAACGCATACGCCCTTTTTGGCCAACCAAGCAACCTGGAAAGGCAAATCAGCGCTACAAAGATGTCTCGCTTCCCATCGGTCAAAAGGGCCATGCTGAAAAAAGTGTCAAAATCAGAAATGCAGGACAGGCCATGGAGAAATGGGAGCCTTGCTACGCTGATGGGCGGGATGTAAATTGCCAACAGCCACTCTGGAGAAGCGTACGGTGAGTCCTGAAACATCTAAAAAACAAAGCTTAGAGAGCATAGGGCACTTCCACTCATGGGGTTATAAATTGGGAAAATTAAAAATCAGCAAGACACAAGCACCCCAAAGTTTAGGGCTGCTCTGTTGACAAGGACCTCCACTTCATTCCACCTTCAATATACCAGGAAAGAGAAAAATGGATAAAGAAGTTGTGGTCCATATGTACAATGGAATATCACTCAGCCATGAAATCAATGTCATAAGGCTAGTAGCAGCATGATGAGTGGATTTAGGTACGACGATTCTAAGTGAAATAAGTCACACAGAAAAGGACACTTCTCATAAGGTATCACTTATAGAGGGAATGTAAAAACCGTTACACTTGAACTGAATTACAAAACAGAACAGAGTCACACATGCAGAAAACACACTATGGCTGCTTAACGGGAAAGGTGAGGTGGGGTGATACATAAAACAAGGGTTTCAAATTAGCTCAGATACCGTTCCATAAAACCAATATGTAATAGACAAGACCTACTCCTTGCTCAGAGAACTGGACTCAACACGCCCTATTCACCGCACAAGAATATATCTGACTAGTAATAATCATAAAACCTATGTATTGATATCTCTCTGTTAGTGTGTCAAGTGGGTGTAAAGCGGCATAAACACAGCAGTGAAAAGCAGCTAAACCCCATTATAAAAATAAATTACTTTGAAAAACCCATGAAACAAAGACAGTGAAAGAGATAGAAATTCTTAAACAATGCGTTCACGGGCTGTGATACAACCTGGATTGACCATATCTAGACCCACAGCTGGATGAGACATAAGGGTGGACACTCTTGGGGCTGAGAGGTTTGGTGAGGTTGTGTGAGCAAACACAGACCCTTTAAAGTAATACTGCATGGTACCCATCGCATGGGGCCCAAATCTCCAGGTTCAAGGGCATCTTCCTACATCGAAAACATGCATGAGAAACCCAGAAGATGGTACACCGTGTGATGTGGAAAGGTTTCTAAAACGCACCTCATTTCTCATTTCCTTGTGGCCGGGTTCGCTATTCCAGCGCTTTACTAGCAATCTCCCTACTTGGAGCATCAGCACCTTTAACCTCCTGTCCCGTACAGGTTGCAATTTGTCCTGAGGATGAACGGGAAGACGTGGAACCAATGAGAGACTAGCTCTTGGTGTTGGGACAGGCACAGGTCACTCTATTTTCCCATCAGGAAGAAGAATTAACCACAGGCTCAGCCTGCCACCCGGAACCAGAACAGGGCCTGAAGCCATCCTGCGCTTTTGCGGCCAGCTCCCTAAAAATCGAGTTGTAAAATGGAGGTTCAGGGCACTGCAATTCACAAACATGCAGACTTATAAATGATAACTCTCATCCACAAATATATTGAGGGAAGGCAAAGAAGAGGATTTGAAATCAAGGCAGAATTGCAGGAAACAGATTTCAGGAGGTAGATTCGAATCGCCTTTAAAGCACATGAAAAGCGGCAAAACGTTGACAATGATGCCCTTGGCCAAAAAGGGCGTATGCGTTTTTTCCTGAATATATTCAGGAAAAAACGCATACGCCCTTTTTGGCCAACCAAGCAACCTGGAAAGGCAAATCAGCGCTACAAAGATGTCTCGCTTCCCATCGGTCAAAAGGGCCATGCTGAAAAAAGTGTCAAAACCAGAAATGCAGGACAGGCCATGGAGAAATGGGAGCCTTGCTACACTGATGGGCGGGATGTAAATTGTCAACACCCACTCTGGAGAACTGTACGGTGAGTCCTGAAACGTCTGAAAAGCAAAGCTTAGAGAGCATAGGGCACTTCCACTCATGGGGGTATAAATTGGGAAAATGAAAAATCAGCAAGACACAAGCACCCCAAAGTTTAGGGCTGCTCTGTTGACAAGGACCTCCACTTCATTCCACCTTCAATATCCCAGGAAAGAGAAAAATGGATAAAGAAGTTGTGGTCCTTATGTACAATGGAATATCACTCAGCCATGAAATCAATGTCATAAGGCTAGTAGCAGCATGATGAGTGGATTTAGGTACGACGATTCTAAGTGAAATAAGTCACACAGAAAAGGACACTTCTCATAAGGTATCACTTATAGAGGGAATGTAAAAACCGTTACACTTGAACTGAATTACAAAACAGAACAGAGTCACACATGCAGAAAACACACTATGGCTGCTTAACGGGAAAGGTGAGGTGGGGTGATACATAAAACAAGGTTTTCAAATTAGCTCAGATACCATTCCATAAACCCAATATGTAATAGACAAGACCTACTCCTTGCTCAGAGAACTGGACTCAACACGCCCTATTCACCGCACAAGAATATATCTGACTAGTAATAATCTTAAAACCTATGTATTGATATCTCTCTGTTAGTGTGTCAAGTGGGTAAAAAGCGGCATAAACACAGCAGTGAAAAGCAGCTAAACCCCATTATAAAAATAAATTACTTTGAAAAACCCATGAAACAAAGACAGTGAAAGAGAGCGAAATTCTTACACAATGCGTTCAGGGGCTGTGATGTAACCTGGATTGACCATATCTAGACCCACAGCTGGATGAGACATAAGGGTGGACACTGTTGCGGCTGAGAGGTTTGGTGAGGTTGGGTGAGCAAACGCAGACCCTTTAAAGTAATACTGCGTGGTACCCATCGCATGGGTCCCAAATCTCCAGGTTCAAGGGCACCTTCCTACATCGAAAACATGCATGAGATACCCAGAAGATGGTACACCGTGTGATGGGGAAAGGTTTCTAAAACGCACCTCATTTCTCATCTCCTTGTGCTCGGGTTCGCCATTCCAGCCACTTTACTAGCAATCTCCCTCCTTGGAGCATCAGCACCTTTAACCTCCTGTTCCGTACAGGTTGCAATTTGTCCTGAGGATGAACGGGAAGACGTGGAACCAATGAGAGACTAGCTCTTGGTGTTGGGACAGGCACAGGTCACTCTATTTTCCCATCAGGAAGAAGAATTAACCACAGGCTCAGCCTGCCACCCGGAACCAGAACAGGGCCTGAAGCCATCCTGCGCTATTGCGGCCAGCTCCCTAAAAAGCGAGTCGTAAAATGGAGGTTCAGGGCACTGCAATTCAGAAAACTGCAGACTTATAAATGATAACTCTCGTCCACAAATATATTGAGGGAAGGCAAAGAAGAGGATTTGAAATCAAGGCAGAATTGCAGGAAACAGATTTCAGGAGGTAGATTCGAATCGCCTTTAAAGCACATGAAAAGCGGCAAAACGTTGACAATGATGCCCTTGGCCAAAAAGGGCGTATGCGTTTTTTCCTGAATATATTCAGGAAAAAACGCATACGCCCTTTTTGGCCAAGCAAGCAACCTGGAAAGGCAAATCAGTGCTACAAAGAAGTCTCGCTTCCCATCGGTCAAAAGGGCCATGCTGAAAAAACTGTCAAAACCAGAAATGCAGGACATGCCATGGAGAAATGGGAGCCTTGCTACACTGATGGGCGGGATGTAAATTGCCAACAGCCACTCTGGAGAAGCGTACGGTGTGTCCTGAAACATCTAAAAAACACAGCTTAGAGAGCATAGGGCACTTCCACTCATGGGGGTATAAATTGGGAAAATGAAAAATCAGCAAGACACAAGCACCCCAAAGTTTAGGACTGCTCTGTTGACAAGGACCTCCACTTCATTCCACCTTCAATATCCCAGGAAAGAGAAAAATGGATAAAGAAGTTGTGGTCCTTATGTACAATGGAATATCACTCAGCCATGAAATCAATGTCATAAGGCTAGTAGCAGCATGATGAGTGGATTTAGGTACGACGATTCTAAGTGAAATAAGTCACACAGAAAAGGACACTTCTCATAAGGTATCACTTATAAAGGGAATGTAAAAACCGTTACACTTGAACTGAATTACAAAACAGAACAGAGTCACACATGCAGAAAACACACTATGGCTGCTTAACGGGAAAGGTGAGGTGGGGTGATACATAAAACAAGGGTTTCAAATTAGCTCAGATACCGTTCCATAAACCCAATATGTAATAGACAAGACCTACTCCTTGCTCAGAGAACTGGACTCAACACGCCCTATTCACCGCACAAGAATATATCTGACTAGTAATAATCTTAAAACCTATGTATTGATATCTCTCTGTTAGTGTGTCAAGTGGGTGTAAAGCGGCATAAACACAGCAGTGAAAAGCAGCTAAACCCCATTATAAAAATAAATTACTTTGAAAAACCCATGAAACAAAGACAGTGAAAGAGATAGAAATTCTTACACAATGCGTTCACGGGCTGTGATGCAACCTGGATTGACCATATCTAGACCCACAGCTGGATGAGACATAAGGGTGGACACTCTTGGGGCTGAGAGGTTTGGTGAGGTTGGGTGAGCAAACGCAGACCCTTTAAAGTAATACTGCGTGGTACCCATCGCATGGGTCCCAAATCTCCAGGTTCAAGGGCATCTTCCTACATCGAAAACATGCATGAGAAACCCAGAAGATGGTACACCGTGTGATGGTGAAAAGTTTCTAAAACGCACCTCATTTCTCATCTCCTTGTGCTCGGGTTCGCCATTCCAGCCACTTTACTAGCAATCTCCCTCCTTGGAGCATCATCACCTTTAACCTCCTGTTCCGTACAGGTTGCAATTTGTCCTGAGGATGAACGGGAAGACGTGAAACCAATGAGAGACTATATCTTGGTGTTGGGACAGGCACAGGTCACTCTATTTTCCCATCAGGAAGAAGAATTAACCACAGGCTCAGCCTGCCCCCCGGAACAAGAAAAGGGCCTGAAGCCATCCTGCGCTTTTGCGGCCATCTCCCAAAAATGCGAGTTGTAAAATGGAGGTTCAGGGCACTGCAATTCACAAACCTGCAGAGTTATAAATGATAACTCTCGTCCACAAATATATTGAGGGAAGGCAACGAAGAGGATTTGAAATCAAGGCAGAATTGCAGGAAACAGATTTCAGGAGGTAGATTCGAATCGCCTTTAAAGCACATGAAAAGCGGCAAAACGTTGACAATGATGCCCTTGGCCAAAAAGGGCGTATGCGTTTTTTCCTGAATATATTCAGGAAAAAACGCATACGCCCTTTTTGGCCAACCAAGCAACCTGGAAAGGCAAATCAGCGCTACAAAGATGTCTCGCTTCCCATCGGTCAAAAGGGCCATGCTGAAAAAAGTGTCAAAACCAGAAATGCAGGACAGGCCATGGAGAAATGGGAGCCTTGCTAAACTGATGGGCGGGATGTAAATTGTCAACAGCCACTCGGGAGAAGCGTACGGTGAGTCCTGAAACGCCTAAAAAGCAAAGCTTAGAGAGCATAGGGCACTTCCACTCATGGGGGTATAAATTGGGAAAATTAAAAATCAGCAAGACACAAGCACCCCAAAGTTTAGGGCTGCTCTGTTGACAAGGACCTCCACTTCATTCCACCTTCAATATCCCAGGAAAGAGAAAAATGGATAAAGAAGTTGTGGTCCTTATGTACAATGGAATATCACTCAGCCATGAAATCAATGTCATAAGGCTAGTAGCAGCATGATGAGTGGATTTAGGTACGACGATTCTAAGTGAAATAAGTCACACAGAAAAGGACACTTCTCATAAGGTATCACTTATAAAGGGAATGTAAAAACCGTTACACTTGAACTGAATTACAAAACAGAACAGAGTCACACATGCAGAAAACACACTATGGCTGCTTAACGGGAAAGGTGAGGTGGGGTGATACATAAAACAAGGGTTTCAAATTAGCTCAGATACCGTTCCATAAACCCAATATGTAATAGACAAGACCTACTCCTTGCTCAGAGAACTGGACTCAACACGCCCTATTCACCGCACAAGAATATATCTGACTAGTAATAATCTTAAAACCTATGTATTGATATCTCTCTGTTAGTGTGTCAAGTGGGTGTAAAGCGGCATAAACACAGCAGTGAAAAGCAGCTAAACCCCATTATAAAAATAAATTACTTTGAAAAACCCATGAAACAAAGACAGTGAAAGAGAGAGAAATTCTTACACAATGCGTTCAGGGGCTGTGATGCAACCTGGATTGACCATATCTAGACCCACAGCTGGATGAGACCTAAGGGTGGACACTGTTGCAGCTGAGAGGTTTGGTGAGGTTGGGTGAGCAAACGCAGCCCCTTTAAAGTAATACTGCGTGGTACCCATCGCATGGGTCCCAAATCTCCAGGTTCAAGGGCATCTTCCTACATCGAAAACATGCATGAGAAACCCAGAAGATGGTACACCGTGTGATGTGGAAAGGTTTCTAAAACGCACCTCATTTCTCATCTCCTTGTGGCCGGGTTCGCTATTCCAGCCGCTTTACTAGCAATCTCCCTCCTTGGAGCATCAGCACCTTTAACCTCCTGTTCCGTACAGGTTGCAATTTGTCCTGAGGATGAACTGGAAGACGTGGAACCAATGAGAGACTAGCTCTTGGTGTTGGGACAGGCACAGGTCACTCTATTTTCCCATCAGGAAGAAGAATTAACCACAGGCTCAGCCTGCCCCCGGAACCAGAACAGGGCCTGAAGGCATCCTGCGCTTTTGCGGCCAGCTCCCTAAAAAGCGAGTTGTAAAATGGAGGTTCAGGGCACTGCAATTCACAAACCTGCAGAGTTATAAATGATAACTCTCGTCCACAAATATATTGAGGGAAGGCAAAGAAGAGGATTTGAAATCAAGGCAGAATTGCAGGAAACAGATTTCAGGAGGTAGATTCGAATCGCCTTTAAAGCACATGAAAAGCGGCAAAACGTTGACAATGATGCCCTTGGCCAAAAAGGGCGTATGCGTTTTTTCCTGAATATATTCAGGAAAAAACGCATACGCCCTTTTTGGCCAACCAAGCAACCTGGAAAGGCAAATCAGCGCTACAAAGATGTCTCGCTTCCCATCGGTCAAAAGGGCCATGCTGAAAAAAGTCTCAAAACCAAAAATGCAGGACAGGCCATGGAGAAATGGGAGCCTTGCTACACTGATGGGCGGGATGTAAATTGTCAACAGCCACTCTGGAGAAGTGTACGGTGAGTCCTGAAACGTCTAAAAAGCAAAGCTTAGAGAGCATAGGGCACTTCCACTCATGGGGGTATAAATTGGGAAAATGAAAAATCAGCAAGACACAAGCACCCCAAAGTTTAGGGCTGCTCTGTTGACAAGGACCTCCACTTCATTCCACCTTCAATATCCCAGGAAAGAGAAAAATGGATAAAGAAGTTGTGGTCCTTATGTACAATGGAATATCACTCAGCCATGAAATCAATGTCATAAGGCTAGTAGCAGCATGATGAGTGGATTTAGGTACGACGATTCTAAGTGAAATAAGTCACACAGAAAAGGACACTTCTCATAAGGTATCACTGATAGAGGGAATGTAAAAACCGTTACACTTGAACTGAATTACAAAACAGAACAGAGTCACACATGCAGAAAACACACTATGGCTGCTTAACGGGAAAGGTGAGGTGGGGTGATACATAAAACAAGGGTTTCAAATTAGCTCAGATACCGTTCCATAAACCCAATATGTAATAGACAAGACCTACTCCTTGCTCAGAGAACTGGACTCAACACGCCCTATTCACCGCACAAGAATATATCTGACTGGTAATAATCTTAAAACCTATGTATAGATATCTCTCTGTTAGTGTGTCAAGTGGGTGTAAAGCGGCATAAACACAGAAGTGAAAAGCAGCTAAACCCCATTATAAAAATAAATTACTTTGAATAACCCATGAAACAAAGACAGTGAAAGAGAGCGAAATTCTTACACAATTCGTTCAGGGGCTGTGATGCAACCTGGATTGACCATATCTAGACCCACAGCTGGATGAGACATAAGGGTGGACACTCTTGGGGCTGAGAGGTTTGGTGAGGTTGGGTGAGCAAACGCATACCCTTTACAGTAATACTGCATGGTACCCATCGCATGGGTCACAAATCTCCAGGTTCAAGGGCATCTTCCTACATCGAAAACATGCATGAGAAACCCAGAAGATGGTGCACCGTGTGATGTGGAAAAGTTTCTAAAACGCACCTCATTTCTCATCTCCTTGTGGCCGGGTTCGCTATTCCAGCCGCTTTACTAGCAATCTCCCTACTTGGAGCATCAGCACCTTTAACCTCCTGTTCCGTACAGGTTGCAATTTGTCCTGAGGATGAACTGGAAGACGTGGAACCAATGAGAGACTAGCTCTTGGTGTTGGGACAGGCACAGGTCACTCTATTTTCCCATCAGGAAGAAGAATTAACCACAGGCTCAGCCTGCCCCCGGAACCAGAACAGGGCCTGAAGGCATCCTGCGCTTTTGCGGCCAGCTCCCTAAAAAGCGAGTTGTAAAATGGAGGTTCAGGGCACTGCAATTCACAAACCTGCAGAGTTATAAATGATAACTCTCGTCCACAAATATATTGAGGGAAGGCAACGAAGAGGATTTGAAATCAAGGCAGAATTGCAGGAAACAGATTTCAGGAGGTAGATTCGAATCGCCTTTAAAGCACATGAAAAGCGGCAAAACGTTGACAATGATGCCCTTGGCCAAAAAGGGCGTATGCGTTTTTTCCTGAATATATTCAGGAAAAAACGCATACGCCCTTTTTGGCCAACCAAGCAACCTGGAAAGGCAAATCAGCGCTACAAAGATGTCTCGCTTCCCATCGGTCAAAAGGGCCATGCTGAAAAAAGTGTCAAAATCAGAAATGCAGGACAGGCCATGGAGAAATGGGAGCCTTGCTACGCTGATGGGCGGGATGTAAATTGCCAACAGCCACTCTGGAGAAGCGTACGGTGAGTCCTGAAACATCTAAAAAACAAAGCTTAGAGAGCATAGGGCACTTCCACTCATGGGGTTATAAATTGGGAAAATTAAAAATCAGCAAGACACAAGCACCCCAAAGTTTAGGGCTGCTCTGTTGACAAGGACCTCCACTTCATTCCACCTTCAATATACCAGGAAAGAGAAAAATGGATAAAGAAGTTGTGGTCCATATGTACAATGGAATATCACTCAGCCATGAAATCAATGTCATAAGGCTAGTAGCAGCATGATGAGTGGATTTAGGTACGACGATTCTAAGTGAAATAAGTCACACAGAAAAGGACACTTCTCATAAGGTATCACTTATAGAGGGAATGTAAAAACCGTTACACTTGAACTGAATTACAAAACAGAACAGAGTCACACATGCAGAAAACACACTATGGCTGCTTAACGGGAAAGGTGAGGTGGGGTGATACATAAAACAAGGGTTTCAAATTAGCTCAGATACCGTTCCATAAAACCAATATGTAATAGACAAGACCTACTCCTTGCTCAGAGAACTGGACTCAACACGCCCTATTCACCGCACAAGAATATATCTGACTAGTAATAATCATAAAACCTATGTATTGATATCTCTCTGTTAGTGTGTCAAGTGGGTGTAAAGCGGCATAAACACAGCAGTGAAAAGCAGCTAAACCCCATTATAAAAATAAATTACTTTGAAAAACCCATGAAACAAAGACAGTGAAAGAGATAGAAATTCTTAAACAATGCGTTCACGGGCTGTGATACAACCTGGATTGACCATATCTAGACCCACAGCTGGATGAGACATAAGGGTGGACACTCTTGGGGCTGAGAGGTTTGGTGAGGTTGGGTGAGCAAACACAGACCCTTTAAAGTAATACTGCATGGTACCCATCGCATGGGGCCCAAATCTCCAGGTTCAAGGGCATCTTCCTACATCGAAAACATGCATGAGAAACCCAGAAGATGGTACACCGTGTGATGTGGAAAGGTTTCTAAAACGCACCTCATTTCTCATTTCCTTGTGGCCGGGTTCGCTATTCCAGCGCTTTACTAGCAATCTCCCTACTTGGAGCATCAGCACCTTTAACCTCCTGTCCCGTACAGGTTGCAATTTGTCCTGAGGATGAACGGGAAGACGTGGAACCAATGAGAGACTAGCTCTTGGTGTTGGGACAGGCACAGGTCACTCTATTTTCCCATCAGGAAGAAGAATTAACCACAGGCTCAGCCTGCCCCCCGGAACAAGAAAAGGGCCTGAAGCCATCCTGCGCTTTTGCGGCCATCTCCCAAAAACGCGAGTTGTAAAATGGAGGTTCAGGGCACTGCAATTCACAAACCTGCAGAGTTATAAATGATAACTCTCGTCCACAAATATATTGAGGGAAGGCAACGAAGAGGATTTGAAATCAAGGCAGAATTGCAGGAAACAGATTTCAGGAGGTAGATTCGAATCGCCTTTAAAGCACATGAAAAGCGGCAAAACGTTGACAATGATGCCCTTGGCCAAAAAGGGCGTATGCGTTTTTTCCTGAATATATTCAGGAAAAAACGCATACGCCCTTTTTGGCCAACCAAGCAACCTGGAAAGGCAAATCAGCGCTACAAAGATGTCTCGCTTCCCATCGGTCAAAAGGGCCATGCTGAAAAAAGTGTCAAAACCAGAAATGCAGGACAGGCCATGGAGAAATGGGAGCCTTGCTAAACTGATGGGCGGGATGTAAATTGTCAACAGCCACTCGGGAGAAGCGTACGGTGAGTCCTGAAACGCCTAAAAAGCAAAGCTTAGAGAGCATAGGGCACTTCCACTCATGGGGGTATAAATTGGGAAAATTAAAAATCAGCAAGACACAAGCACCCCAAAGTTTAGGGCTGCTCTGTTGACAAGGACCTCCACTTCATTCCACCTTCAATATCCCAGGAAAGAGAAAAATGGATAAAGAAGTTGTGGTCCTTATGTACAATGGAATATCACTCAGCCATGAAATCAATGTCATAAGGCTAGTAGCAGCATGATGAGTGGATTTAGGTACGACGATTCTAAGTGAAATAAGTCACACAGAAAAGGACACTTCTCATAAGGTATCACTTATAAAGGGAATGTAAAAACCGTTACACTTGAACTGAATTACAAAACAGAACAGAGTCACACATGCAGAAAACACACTATGGCTGCTTAACGGGAAAGGTGAGGTGGGGTGATACATAAAACAAGGGTTTCAAATTAGCTCAGATACCGTTCCATAAACCCAATATGTAATAGACAAGACCTACTCCTTGCTCAGAGAACTGGACTCAACACGCCCTATTCACCGCACAAGAATATATCTGACTAGTAATAATCTTAAAACCTATGTATTGATATCTCTCTGTTAGTGTGTCAAGTGGGTGTAAAGCGGCATAAACACAGCAGTGAAAAGCAGCTAAACCCCATTATAAAAATAAATTACTTTGAAAAACCCATGAAACAAAGACAGTGAAAGAGAGAGAAATTCTTACACAATGCGTTCAGGGGCTGTGATGCAACCTGGATTGACCATATCTAGACCCACAGCTGGATGAGACCTAAGGGTGGACACTGTTGCAGCTGAGAGGTTTGGTGAGGTTGGGTGAGCAAACGCAGCCCCTTTAAAGTAATACTGCGTGGTACCCATCGCATGGGTCCCAAATCTCCAGGTTCAAGGGCATCTTCCTACATCGAAAACATGCATGAGAAACCCAGAAGATGGTACACCGTGTGATGTGGAAAGGTTTCTAAAACGCACCTCATTTCTCATCTCCTTGTGGCCGGGTTCGCTATTCCAGCCGCTTTACTAGCAATCTCCCTCCTTGGAGCATCAGCACCTTTAACCTCCTGTTCCGTACAGGTTGCAATTTGTCCTGAGGATGAACTGGAAGACGTGGAACCAATGAGAGACTAGCTCTTGGTGTTGGGACAGGCACAGGTCACTCTATTTTCCCATCAGGAAGAAGAATTAACCACAGGCTCAGCCTGCCCCCGGAACCAGAACAGGGCCTGAAGGCATCCTGCGCTTTTGCGGCCAGCTCCCTAAAAAGCGAGTTGTAAAATGGAGGTTCAGGGCACTGCAATTCACAAACCTGCAGAGTTATAAATGATAACTCTCGTCCACAAATATATTGAGGGAAGGCAAAGAAGAGGATTTGAAATCAAGGCAGAATTGCAGGAAACAGATTTCAGGAGGTAGATTCGAATCGCCTTTAAAGCACATGAAAAGCGGCAAAACGTTGACAATGATGCCCTTGGCCAAAAAGGGCGTATGCGTTTTTTCCTGAATATATTCAGGAAAAAACGCATACGCCCTTTTTGGCCAACCAAGCAACCTGGAAAGGCAAATCAGCGCTACAAAGATGTCTCGCTTCCCATCGGTCAAAAGGGCCATGCTGAAAAAAGTCTCAAAACCAAAAATGCAGGACAGGCCATGGAGAAATGGGAGCCTTGCTACACTGATGGGCGGGATGTAAATTGTCAACAGCCACTCTGGAGAAGTGTACGGTGAGTCCTGAAACGTCTAAAAAGCAAAGCTTAGAGAGCATAGGGCACTTCCACTCATGGGGGTATAAATTGGGAAAATGAAAAATCAGCAAGACACAAGCACCCCAAAGTTTAGGGCTGCTCTGTTGACAAGGACCTCCACTTCATTCCACCTTCAATATCCCAGGAAAGAGAAAAATGGATAAAGAAGTTGTGGTCCTTATGTACAATGGAATATCACTCAGCCGTGAAATCAATGTCATAAGGCTAGTAGCAGCATGATGAGTGGATTTAGGTACGACGACTCTAAGTGAAATAAGTCACACAGAAAAGGACACTTCTCATAAGGTATCACTTATAGAGGGAATGTAAAAACCGTTACACTTGAACTGAATTACAAAACAGAACAGAGTCACACATGCAGAAAACACACTATGGCTGCTTAACGGGAAAGGTGAGGTGGGGTGATACATAAAACAAGGGTTTCAAATTAGCTCAGATACCGTTCCATAAACCCAATATGTAATAGACAAGACCTACTCCTTGCTCAGAGAACTGGACTCAACACGCCCTATTCACCGCACAAGAATATATCTGACTAGTAATAATCTTAAAAGCTATGTATTGATATCTCTCTGTTAGTGTGTCAAGTGGGTGTAAAGCGGCATAAACACAGCAGTGAAAAGCAGCTAAACCCCATTATAAAAATAAATTACTTTGAAAAACCCATGAAACAAAGACAGTGAAAGAGAGCGAAATTCTTACACAATGCGTTCAGGGGCTGTGATGCAACCTGGATTGACCATATCTAGACCCACAGCTGGATGAGACCTAAGGGTGGACACTGTTGCGGCTGAGAGGTTTGGTGAGGTTGGGTGAGCAAACGCAGACCCTTTAAAGTAATACTGCGTGGTACCCATCGCATGGGTCCCAAATCTCCAGGTTCAAGGGCATCTTCCTACATCGAAAACATGCATGAGAAACCCAGAAGATGGTACACCGTGTGATGGGGAAAAGTTTCTAAAACGCACCTCATTTCTCATCTCCTTGTGCTCGGGTTCGCCATTCCAGCCACTTTACTAGCAATCTCCCTCCTTGGAGCATCATCACCTTTAACCTCCTGTTCCGTATAGGTTGCAATTTGTCCTGAGGATGAACGGGAAGACGTGAAACCAATGAGAGACTATATCTTGGTGTTGGGACAGGCACAGGTCACTCTATTTTCCCATCAGGAAGAAGAATTAACCACAGGCTCAGCCTGCCCCCCAGAACAAGAAAAGGGCCTGAAGCCATCCTGCGCTTTTGCGGCCATCTCCCAAAAACGCGAGTTGTAAAATGGAGGTTCAGGGCACTGCAATTCACAAACCTGCAGAGTTATAAATGATAACTCTCGTCCACAAATATATTGAGGGAAGGCAACGAAGAGGATTTGAAATCAAGGCAGAATTGCAGGAAACAGATTTCAGGAGGTAGATTCGAATCGCCTTTAAAGCACATGAAAAGCGGCAAAACGTTGACAATGATGCCCTTGGCCAAAAAGGGCGTATGCGTTTTTTCCTGAATATATTCAGGAAAAAACGCATACGCCCTTTTTGGCCAACCAAGCAACCTGGAAAGGCAAATCAGCGCTACAAAGATGTCTCGCTTCCCATCGGTCAAAAGGGCCATGCTGAAAAAAGTGTCAAAACCAGAAATGCAGGACAGGCCATGGAGAAATGGGAGCCTTGCTAAACTGATGGGCGGGATGTAAATTGTCAACAGCCACTCTGGAGAAGCGTACGGTGAGTCCTGAAACGTCTAAAAAGCAAAGCTTAGAGAGCATAGGGCACTTCCACTCATGGGGGTATAAATTGGGAAAATGAAAAATCAGCAAGACACAAGCACCCCAAAGTTGAGGGCTGCTCTGTTGACAAGGACCTCCACTTCATTCCACCTTCAATATCCCAGGAAAGAGAAAAATGGATAAAGAAGTTGTGGTCCTTATGTACAATGGAATATCACTCAGCCATGAAATCAATGTCATAAGGCTAGTAGCAGCATGATGAGTGGATTTAGGTACGACGATTCTAAGTGAAATAAGTCACACAGAAAAGGACACTTCTCATAAGGTATCACTGATAGAGGGAATGTAAAAACCGTTACACTTGAACTGAATTACAAAACAGAACAGAGTCACACATGCAGAAAACACACTATGGCTGCTTAACGGGAAAGGTGAGGTGGGGTGATACATAAAACAAGGGTTTCAAATTAGCTCAGATACCGTTCCATAAACCCAATATGTAATAGACAAGACCTGCTCCTTGCTCAGAGAACTGGACTCAACACGCCCTATTCACCGCACAAGAATATATCTGACTGGTAATAATCTTAAAACCTATGTATAGATATCTCTCTGTTAGTGTGTCAAGTGGGTGTAAAGCGGCAAAAACACAGAAGTGAAAAGCAGCTAAACCCCATTATAAAAATAAATTACTTTGAATAACCCATGAAACAAAGACAGTGAAAGAGAGCGAAATTCTTACACAATTCGTTCAGGGGCTGTGATGCAACCTGGATTGACCATATCTAGACCCACAGCTGGATGAGACATAAGGGTGGACACTCTTGGGGCTGAGAGGTTTGGTGAGGTTGGGTGAGCAAACGCAGACCCTTTACAGTAATACTGCATGGTACCCATCGCATGGGTCACAAATCTCCAGGTTCAAGGGCATCTTCCTACATCGAAAACATGCATGAGAAACCCAGAAGATGGTACACCGTGTGATGTGGAAAAGTTTCTAAAACGCACCTCATTTCTCATCTCCTTGTGGCCGGGTTCGCTATTCCAGCCGCTTTACTAGCAATCTCCCTACTTGGAGCATCAGCACCTTTAACCTCCTGTTCCGTACAGGTTGCAATTTGTCCTGAGGATGAACTGGAAGACGTGGAACCAATGAGAGACTAGCTCTTGGTGTTGGGACAGGCATAGGTCACTCTATTTTCCCATCAGGAAGAAGAATTAACCACAGGCTCAGCCTGCCCCCGGAACCAGAACAGGGCCTGAAGGCATCCTGCGCTTTTGCGGCCAGCTCCCTAAAAAGCGAGTTGTAAAATGGAGGTTCAGGGCACTGCAATTCACAAACCTGCAGAGTTATAAATGATAACTCTCGTCCACAAATATATTGAGGGAAGGCAAAGAAGAGGATTTGAAATCAAGGCAGAATTGCAGGAAACAGATTTCAGGAGGTAGATTCGAATCGCCTTTAAAGCACATGAAAAGCGGCAAAACGTTGACAATGATGCCCTTGGCCAAAAAGGGCGTATGCGTTTTTTCCTGAATATATTCAGGAAAAAACGCATACGCCCTTTTTGGCCAACCAAGCAACCTGGAAAGGCAAATCAGCGCTACAAAGATGTCTCGCTTCCCATCGGTCAAAAGGGCCATGCTGAAAAAAGTCTCAAAACCAAAAATGCAGGACAGGCCATGGAGAAATGGGAGCCTTGCTACACTGATGGGCGGGATGTAAATTGTCAACAGCCACTCTGGAGAAGTGTACGGTGAGTCCTGAAACGTCTAAAAAGCAAAGCTTAGAGAGCATAGGGCACTTCCACTCATGGGGGTATAAATTGGGAAAATGAAAAATCAGCAAGACACAAGCACCCCAAAGTTGAGGGCTGCTCTGTTGACAAGGACCTCCACTTCATTCCACCTTCAATATCCCAGGAAAGAGAAAAATGGATAAAGAAGTTGTGGTCCTTATGTACAATGGAATATCACTCAGCCATGAAATCAATGTCATAAGGCTAGTAGCAGCATGATGAGTGGATTTAGGTACGACGATTCTAAGTGAAATAAGTCACACAGAAAAGGACACTTCTCATAAGGTATCACTGATAGAGGGAATGTAAAAACCGTTACACTTGAACTGAATTACAAAACAGAACAGAGTCACACATGCAGAAAACACACTATGGCTGCTTAACGGGAAAGGTGAGGTGGGGTGATACATAAAACAAGGTTTTCAAATTAGCTCAGATACCATTCCATAAACCCAATATGTAATAGACAAGACCTACTCCTTGCTCAGAGAACTGGACTCAACACGCCCTATTCACCGCACAAGAATATATCTGACTAGTAATAATCTTAAAACATATGTATTGATATCTCTCTGTTAGTGTGTCAAGTGGGTGTAAAGCGGCATAAACACAGCAGTGAAAAGCAGCTAAACCCCATTATAAAAATAAATTACTTTGAAAAACCCATGAAACAAAGACAGTGAAAGAGAGCGAAATTCTTACACAATGCGTTCAGGGGCTGTGATGTAACCTGGATTGACCATATCTAGACCCACAGCTGGATGAGACATAAGGGTGGACACTGTTGCGGCTGAGAGGTTTGGTGAGGTTGGGTGAGCAAACGCAGACCCTTTAAAGTAATACTGCGTGGTACCCATCGCATGGGTCCCAAATCTCCAGGTTCAAGGGCACCTTCCTACATCGAAAACATGCATGAGATACCCAGAAGATGGTACACCGTGTGATGGGGAAAGGTTTCTAAAACGCACCTCATTTCTCATCTCCTTGTGCTCGGGTTGGCCATTCCAGCCACTTTACTAGCAATCTCCCTCCTTGGAGCATCATCACCTTTAACCTCCTGTTCCGTACAGGTTGCAATTTGTCCTGAGGATGAACGGGAAGACGTGGAACCAATGAGAGACTAGCTCTTGGTGTTGGGACAGGCACAGGTCACTCTATTTTCCTATCAGGAAGAAGAATTAACCACAGGCTCAGCCTGCCACCCGGAACCAGAACAGGGCCTGAAGCCATCCTGCGCTATTGCGGCCAGCTCCCTAAAAAGTGAGTCGTAAAATGGAGGTTCAGGGCACTGCAATTCAGAAAACTGCAGACTTATAAATGATAACTCTCGTCCACAAATATATTGAGGGAAGGCAAAGAAGAGGATTTGAAATCAAGGCAGAATTGCAGGAAACAGATTTCAGGAGGTAGATTCGAATCGCCTTTAAAGCACATGAAAAGCGGCAAAACGTTGACAATGATGCCCTTGGCCAAAAAGGGCGTATGCGTTTTTTCCTGAATATATTCAGGAAAAAACGCATACGCCCTTTTTGGCCAAGCAAGCAACCTGGAAAGGCAAATCAGTGCTACAAAGAAGTCTCGCTTCCCATCGGTCAAAAGGGCCATGCTGAAAAAACTGTCAAAACCAGAAATGCAGGACATGCCATGGAGAAATGGGAGCCTTGCTACACTGATGGGCGGGATGTAAATTGCCAACAGCCACTCTGGAGAAGCGTACGGTGTGTCCTGAAACATCTAAAAAACACAGCTTAGAGAGCATAGGGCACTTCCACTCATGGGGGTATAAATTGGGAAAATGAAAAATCAGCAAGACACAAGCACCCCAAAGTTTAGGGCTGCTCTGTTGACAAGGACCTCCACTTCATTCCACCTTCAATATCCCAGGAAAGAGAAAAATGGATAAAGAAGTTGTGGTCCTTATGTACAATGGAATATCACTCAGCCATGAAATCAATGTCATAAGGCTAGTAGCAGCATGATGAGTGGATTTAGGTACGACGATTCTAAGTGAAATAAGTCACACAGAAAAGGACACTTCTCATAAGGTATCACTTATAAAGGGAATGTAAAAACCGTTACACTTGAACTGAATTACAAAACAGAACAGAGTCACACATGCAGAAAACACACTATGGCTGCTTAACGGGAAAGGTGAGGTGGGGTGATACATAAAACAAGGGTTTCAAATTAGCTCAGATACCGTTCCATAAACCCAATATGTAATAGACAAGACCTACTCCTTGCTCAGAGAACTGGACTCAACACGCCCTATTCACCGCACAAGAATATATCTGACTAGTAATAATCTTAAAACCTATGTATTGATATCTCTCTGTTAGTGTGTCAAGTGGGTGTAAAGCGGCATAAACACAGCAGTGAAAAGCAGCTAAACCCCATTATAAAAATAAATTACTTTGAAAAACCCATGAAACAAAGACAGTGAAAGAGATAGAAATTCTTACACAATGCGTTCACGGGCTGTGATGCAACCTGGATTGACCATATCTAGACCCACAGCTGGATGAGACATAAGGGTGGACACTCTTGGGGCTGAGAGGTTTGGTGAGGTTGGGTGAGCAAACGCAGACCCTTTCAACTAATACTGCGTGGTACCCATCGCATGGGTCCCAAATCTCCAGGTTCAAGGGCATCTTCCTACATCGAAAACATGCATGAGAAACCCAGAAGATGGTACACCGTGTGATGGGGAAAGGTTTCTAAAACGCACCTCATTTCTCATCTCCTTGTGCTCGGGTTCGCCATTCCAGCCACTTTACTAGCAATCTCCCTCCTTGGAGCATCATCACCTTTAACCTCCTGTTCCGTACAGGTTGCAATTTGTCCTGAGGATGAACGGGAAGACGTGAAACCAATGAGAGACTATATCTTGGTGTTGGGACAGGCACAGGTCACTCTATTTTCCCATCAGGAAGAAGAATTAACCACAGGCTCAGCCTGCCCCCCGGAACAAGAACAGGGCCTGAAGCCATCCTGCGCTTTTGCGGCCATCTCCCAAAAACGCGAGTTGTAAAATGGAGGTTCAGGGCACTGCAATTCACAAACCTGCAGAGTTATAAATGATAACTCTCGTCCACAAATATATTGAGGGAAGGCAACGAAGAGGATTTGAAATCAAGGCAGAATTGCAGGAAACAGATTTCAGGAGGTAGATTCGAATCGCCTTTAAAGCACATGAAAAGCGGCAAAACGTTGACAATGATGCCCTTGGCCAAAACGGGCGTATGCGTTTTTTCCTGAATATATTCAGGAAAAAACGCATACGCCCTTTTTGGCCAACCAAGCAACCTGGAAAGGCAAATCAGCGCTACAAAGATGTCTCGCTTCCCATCGGTCAAAAGGGCCATGCTGAAAAAAGTGTCAAAACCAGAAATGCAGGACAGGCCATGGAGAAATGGGAGCCTTGCTACACTGATGGGCGGGATGTAAATTGTCAACAGCCACTCTGGAGAAGTGTACGGTGAGTCCTGAAACGTCTAAAAAGCAAAGCTTAGAGAGCATACGGCACTTCCACTCATGGGGGTATAAATTGGGAAAATTAAAAATCAGCAAGACACAAGCACCCCAAAGTTTAGGGCTGCTCTGTTGACAAGGACCTCCACTTCATTCCACCTTCAATATCCCAGGAAAGAGAAAAATGGATAAAGAAGTTGTAGTCCTTATGTACAATGGAATATCACTCAGCCGTGAAATCAATGTCATAAGGCTAGTAGCAGCATGATGAGTGGATTTAGGTACGACGACTCTAAGTGAAATAAGTCACACAGAAAAGGACACTTCTCATAAGGTATCACTTATAGAGGGAATGTAAAAACCGTTACACTTGAACTGAATTACAAAACAGAACAGAGTCACACATGCAGAAAACACACTATGGCTGCTTAACGGGAAAGGTGAGGTGGGGTGATACATAAAACAAGGGTTTCAAATTAGCTCAGATACCGTTCCATAAACCCAATATGTAATAGACAAGACCTACTCCTTGCTCAGAGAACTGGACTCAACACGCCCTATTCACCGCACAAGAATATATCTGACTAGTAATAATCTTAAAAGCTATGTATTGATATCTCTCTGTTAGTGTGTCAAGTGGGTGTAAAGCGGCATAAACACAGCAGTGAAAAGCAGCTAAACCCCATTATAAAAATAAATTACTTTGAAAAACCCATGAAACAAAGACAGTGAAAGAGAGCGAAATTCTTACACAATGCGTTCAGGGGCTGTGATGCAACCTGGATTGACCATATCTAGACCCACAGCTGGATGAGACATAAGGGTGGACACTGTTGCGGCTGAGAGGTTTGGTGAGGTTGGGTGAGCAAACGCAGACCCTTTAAAGTAATACTGCGTGGTACCCATCGCATGGGTCCCAAATCTCCAGGTTCAAGGGCATCTTCCTACATCGAAAACATGCATGAGAAACCCAGAAGATGGTACACCGTGTGATGGTGAAAAGTTTCTAAAACGCACCTCATTTCTCATCTCCTTGTGCTCGGGTTCGCCATTCCAGCCACTTTACTAGCAATCTCCCTCCTTGGAGCATCATCACCTTTAACCTCCTGTTCCGTACAGGTTGCAATTTGTCCTGAGGATGAACGGGAAGACGTGAAACCAATGAGAGACTATATCTTGGTGTTGGGACAGGCACAGGTCACTCTATTTTCCCATCAGGAAGAAGAATTAACCACAGGCTCAGCCTGCCCCCCGGAACAAGAAAAGGGCCTGAAGCCATCCTGCGCTTTTGCGGCCATCTCCCAAAAACGCGAGTTGTAAAATGGAGGTTCAGGGCACTGCAATTCACAAACCTGCAGAGTTATAAATGATAACTCTCGTCCACAAATATATTGAGGGAAGGCAACGAAGAGGATTTGAAATCAAGGCAGAATTGCAGGAAACAGATTTCAGGAGGTAGATTCGAATCGCCTTTAAAGCACATGAAAAGCGGCAAAACGTTGACAATGATGCCCTTGGCCAAAAAGGGCGTATGCGTTTTTTCCTGAATATATTCAGGAAAAAACGCATACGCCCTTTTTGGCCAACCAAGCAACCTGGAAAGGCAAATCAGCGCTACAAAGATGTCTCGCTTCCCATCGGTCAAAAGGGCCATGCTGAAAAAAGTGTCAAAACCAGAAATGCAGGACAGGCCATGGAGAAATGGGAGCCTTGCTAAACTGATGGGCGGGATGTAAATTGTCAACAGCCACTCGGGAGAAGCGTACGGTGAGTCCTGAAACGCCTAAAAAGCAAAGCTTAGAGAGCATAGGGCACTTCCACTCATGGGGGTATAAATTGGGAAAATTAAAAATCAGCAAGACACAAGCACCCCAAAGTTTAGGGCTGCTCTGTTGACAAGGACCTCCACTTCATTCCACCTTCAATATCCCAGGAAAGAGAAAAATGGATAAAGAAGTTGTGGTCCTTATGTACAATGGAATATCACTCAGCCATGAAATCAATGTCATAAGGCTAGTAGCAGCATGATGAGTGGATTTAGGTACGACGATTCTAAGTGAAATAAGTCACACAGAAAAGGACACTTCTCATAAGGTATCACTTATAAAGGGAATGTAAAAACCGTTACACTTGAACTGAATTACAAAACAGAACAGAGTCACACATGCAGAAAACACACTATGGCTGCTTAACGGGAAAGGTGAGGTGGGGTGATACATAAAACAAGGGTTTCAAATTAGCTCAGATACCGTTCCATAAACCCAATATGTAATAGACAAGACCTACTCCTTGCTCAGAGAACTGGACTCAACACGCCCTATTCACCGCACAAGAATATATCTGACTAGTAATAATCTTAAAACCTATGTATTGATATCTCTCTGTTAGTGTGTCAAGTGGGTGTAAAGCGGCATAAACACAGCAGTGAAAAGCAGCTAAACCCCATTATAAAAATAAATTACTTTGAAAAACCCATGAAACAAAGACAGTGAAAGAGAGAGAAATTCTTACACAATGCGTTCAGGGGCTGTGATGCAACCTGGATTGACCATATCTAGACCCACAGCTGGATGAGACCTAAGGGTGGACACTGTTGCAGCTGAGAGGTTTGGTGAGGTTGGGTGAGCAAACGCAGCCCCTTTAAAGTAATACTGCGTGGTACCCATCGCATGGGTCCCAAATCTCCAGGTTCAAGGGCATCTTCCTACATCGAAAACATGCATGAGAAACCCAGAAGATGGTACACCGTGTGATGTGGAAAGGTTTCTAAAACGCACCTCATTTCTCATCTCCTTGTGCCCGGGTTCGCTATTCCAGCCGCTTTACTAGCAATCTCCCTACTTGGAGCATCATCACCTTTAACCTCCTGTTCCGTACAGGTTGCAATTTGTCCTGAGGATGAACTGGAAGACGTGGAACCAATGAGAGACTAGCTCTTGGTGTTGGGACAGGCATAGGTCACTCTATTTTCCCATCAGGAAGAAGAATTAACCACAGGCTCAGCCTGCCCCCGGAACCAGAACAGGGCCTGAAGGCATCCTGCGCTTTTGCGGCCAGCTCCCTAAAAAGCGAGTTGTAAAATGGAGGTTCAGGGCACTGCAATTCACAAACCTGCAGAGTTATAAATGATAACTCTCGTCCACAAATATATTGAGGGAAGGCAAAGAAGAGGATTTGAAATCAAGGCAGAATTGCAGGAAACAGATTTCAGGAGGTAGATTCGAATCGCCTTTAAAGCACATGAAAAGCGGCAAAACGTTGACAATGATGCCCTTGGCCAAAAAGGGCGTATGCGTTTTTTCCTGAATATATTCAGGAAAAAACGCATACGCCCTTTTTGGCCAACCAAGCAACCTGGAAAGGCAAATCAGCGCTACAAAGATGTCTCGCTTCCCATCGGTCAAAAGGGCCATGCTGAAAAAAGTCTCAAAACCAAAAATGCAGGACAGGCCATGGAGAAATGGGAGCCTTGCTACACTGATGGGCGGGATGTAAATTGTCAACAGCCACTCTGGAGAAGTGTACGGTGAGTCCTGAAACGTCTAAAAAGCAAAGCTTAGAGAGCATAGGGCACTTCCACTCATGGGGGTATAAATTGGGAAAATGAAAAATCAGCAAGACACAAGCACCCCAAAGTTGAGGGCTGCTCTGTTGACAAGGACCTCCACTTCATTCCACCTTCAATATCCCAGGAAAGAGAAAAATGGATAAAGAAGTTGTGGTCCTTATGTACAATGGAATATCACTCAGCCATGAAATCAATGTCATAAGGCTAGTAGCAGCATGATGAGTGGATTTAGGTACGACGATTCTAAGTGAAATAAGTCACACAGAAAAGGACACTTCTCATAAGGTATCACTGATAGAGGGAATGTAAAAACCGTTACACTTGAACTGAATTACAAAACAGAACAGAGTCACACATGCAGAAAACACACTATGGCTGCTTAACGGGAAAGGTGAGGTGGGGTGATACATAAAACAAGGTTTTCAAATTAGCTCAGATACCATTCCATAAACCCAATATGTAATAGACAAGACCTACTCCTTGCTCAGAGAACTGGACTCAACACGCCCTATTCACCGCACAAGAATATATCTGACTAGTAATAATCTTAAAACATATGTATTGATATCTCTCTGTTAGTGTGTCAAGTGGGTGTAAAGCGGCATAAACACAGCAGTGAAAAGCAGCTAAACCCCATTATAAAAATAAATTACTTTGAAAAACCCATGAAACAAAGACAGTGAAAGAGAGCGAAATTCTTACACAATGCGTTCAGGGGCTGTGATGTAACCTGGATTGACCATATCTAGACCCACAGCTGGATGAGACATAAGGGTGGACACTGTTGCGGCTGAGAGGTTTGGTGAGGTTGGGTGAGCAAACGCAGACCCTTTAAAGTAATACTGCGTGGTACCCATCGCATGGGTCCCAAATCTCCAGGTTCAAGGGCACCTTCCTACATCGAAAACATGCATGAGATACCCAGAAGATGGTACACCGTGTGATGGGGAAAGGTTTCTAAAACGCACCTCATTTCTCATCTCCTTGTGCTCGGGTTGGCCATTCCAGCCACTTTACTAGCAATCTCCCTCCTTGGAGCATCATCACCTTTAACCTCCTGTTCCGTACAGGTTGCAATTTGTCCTGAGGATGAACGGGAAGACGTGGAACCAATGAGAGACTAGCTCTTGGTGTTGGGACAGGCACAGGTCACTCTATTTTCCTATCAGGAAGAAGAATTAACCACAGGCTCAGCCTGCCACCCGGAACCAGAACAGGGCCTGAAGCCATCCTGCGCTATTGCGGCCAGCTCCCTAAAAAGTGAGTCGTAAAATGGAGGTTCAGGGCACTGCAATTCAGAAAACTGCAGACTTATAAATGATAACTCTCGTCCACAAATATATTGAGGGAAGGCAAAGAAGAGGATTTGAAATCAAGGCAGAATTGCAGGAAACAGATTTCAGGAGGTAGATTCGAATCGCCTTTAAAGCACATGAAAAGCGGCAAAACGTTGACAATGATGCCCTTGGCCAAAAAGGGCGTATGCGTTTTTTCCTGAATATATTCAGGAAAAAACGCATACGCCCTTTTTGGCCAAGCAAGCAACCTGGAAAGGCAAATCAGTGCTACAAAGAAGTCTCGCTTCCCATCGGTCAAAAGGGCCATGCTGAAAAAACTGTCAAAACCAGAAATGCAGGACATGCCATGGAGAAATGGGAGCCTTGCTACACTGATGGGCGGGATGTAAATTGCCAACAGCCACTCTGGAGAAGCGTACGGTGTGTCCTGAAACATCTAAAAAACACAGCTTAGAGAGCATAGGGCACTTCCACTCATGGGGGTATAAATTGGGAAAATGAAAAATCAGCAAGACACAAGCACCCCAAAGTTTAGGGCTGCTCTGTTGACAAGGACCTCCACTTCATTCCACCTTCAATATCCCAGGAAAGAGAAAAATGGATAAAGAAGTTGTGGTCCTTATGTACAATGGAATATCACTCAGCCATGAAATCAATGTCATAAGGCTAGTAGCAGCATGATGAGTGGATTTAGGTACGACGATTCTAAGTGAAATAAGTCACACAGAAAAGGACACTTCTCATAAGGTATCACTTATAAAGGGAATGTAAAAACCGTTACACTTGAACTGAATTACAAAACAGAACAGAGTCACACATGCAGAAAACACACTATGGCTGCTTAACGGGAAAGGTGAGGTGGGGTGATACATAAAACAAGGGTTTCAAATTAGCTCAGATACCGTTCCATAAACCCAATATGTAATAGACAAGACCTACTCCTTGCTCAGAGAACTGGACTCAACACGCCCTATTCACCGCACAAGAATATATCTGACTAGTAATAATCTTAAAACCTATGTATTGATATCTCTCTGTTAGTGTGTCAAGTGGGTGTAAAGCGGCATAAACACAGCAGTGAAAAGCAGCTAAACCCCATTATAAAAATAAATTACTTTGAAAAACCCATGAAACAAAGACAGTGAAAGAGATAGAAATTCTTACACAATGCGTTCACGGGCTGTGATGCAACCTGGATTGACCATATCTAGACCCACAGCTGGATGAGACATAAGGGTGGACACTCTTGGGGCTGAGAGGTTTGGTGAGGTTGGGTGAGCAAACGCAGACCCTTTCAACTAATACTGCGTGGTACCCATCGCATGGGTCCCAAATCTCCAGGTTCAAGGGCATCTTCCTACATCGAAAACATGCATGAGAAACCCAGAAGATGGTACACCGTGTGATGGGGAAAGGTTTCTAAAACGCACCTCATTTCTCATCTCCTTGTGCTCGGGTTCGCCATTCCAGCCACTTTACTAGCAATCTCCCTCCTTGGAGCATCATCACCTTTAACCTCCTGTTCCGTACAGGTTGCAATTTGTCCTGAGGATGAACGGGAAGACGTGAAACCAATGAGAGACTATATCTTGGTGTTGGGACAGGCACAGGTCACTCTATTTTCCCATCAGGAAGAAGAATTAACCACAGGCTCAGCCTGCCCCCCGGAACAAGAACAGGGCCTGAAGCCATCCTGCGCTTTTGCGGCCATCTCCCAAAAACGCGAGTTGTAAAATGGAGGTTCAGGGCACTGCAATTCACAAACCTGCAGAGTTATAAATGATAACTCTCGTCCACAAATATATTGAGGGAAGGCAACGAAGAGGATTTGAAATCAAGGCAGAATTGCAGGAAACAGATTTCAGGAGGTAGATTCGAATCGCCTTTAAAGCACATGAAAAGCGGCAAAACGTTGACAATGATGCCCTTGGCCAAAACGGGCGTATGCGTTTTTTCCTGAATATATTCAGGAAAAAACGCATACGCCCTTTTTGGCCAACCAAGCAACCTGGAAAGGCAAATCAGCGCTACAAAGATGTCTCGCTTCCCATCGGTCAAAAGGGCCATGCTGAAAAAAGTGTCAAAACCAGAAATGCAGGACAGGCCATGGAGAAATGGGAGCCTTGCTACACTGATGGGCGGGATGTAAATTGTCAACAGCCACTCTGGAGAAGTGTACGGTGAGTCCTGAAACGTCTAAAAAGCAAAGCTTAGAGAGCATACGGCACTTCCACTCATGGGGGTATAAATTGGGAAAATTAAAAATCAGCAAGACACAAGCACCCCAAAGTTTAGGGCTGCTCTGTTGACAAGGACCTCCACTTCATTCCACCTTCAATATCCCAGGAAAGAGAAAAATGGATAAAGAAGTTGTAGTCCTTATGTACAATGGAATATCACTCAGCCGTGAAATCAATGTCATAAGGCTAGTAGCAGCATGATGAGTGGATTTAGGTACGACGACTCTAAGTGAAATAAGTCACACAGAAAAGGACACTTCTCATAAGGTATCACTTATAGAGGGAATGTAAAAACCGTTACACTTGAACTGAATTACAAAACAGAACAGAGTCACACATGCAGAAAACACACTATGGCTGCTTAACGGGAAAGGTGAGGTGGGGTGATACATAAAACAAGGGTTTCAAATTAGCTCAGATACCGTTCCATAAACCCAATATGTAATAGACAAGACCTACTCCTTGCTCAGAGAACTGGACTCAACACGCCCTATTCACCGCACAAGAATATATCTGACTAGTAATAATCTTAAAAGCTATGTATTGATATCTCTCTGTTAGTGTGTCAAGTGGGTGTAAAGCGGCATAAACACAGCAGTGAAAAGCAGCTAAACCCCATTATAAAAATAAATTACTTTGAAAAACCCATGAAACAAAGACAGTGAAAGAGAGCGAAATTCTTACACAATGCGTTCAGGGGCTGTGATGCAACCTGGATTGACCATATCTAGACCCACAGCTGGATGAGACATAAGGGTGGACACTGTTGCGGCTGAGAGGTTTGGTGAGGTTGGGTGAGCAAACGCAGACCCTTTAAAGTAATACTGCGTGGTACCCATCGCATGGGTCCCAAATCTCCAGGTTCAAGGGCATCTTCCTACATCGAAAACATGCATGAGAAACCCAGAAGATGGTACACCGTGTGATGGTGAAAAGTTTCTAAAACGCACCTCATTTCTCATCTCCTTGTGCTCGGGTTCGCCATTCCAGCCACTTTACTAGCAATCTCCCTCCTTGGAGCATCATCACCTTTAACCTCCTGTTCCGTACAGGTTGCAATTTGTCCTGAGGATGAACGGGAAGACGTGAAACCAATGAGAGACTATATCTTGGTGTTGGGACAGGCACAGGTCACTCTATTTTCCCATCAGGAAGAAGAATTAACCACAGGCTCAGCCTGCCCCCCGGAACAAGAAAAGGGCCTGAAGCCATCCTGCGCTTTTGCGGCCATCTCCCAAAAACGCGAGTTGTAAAATGGAGGTTCAGGGCACTGCAATTCACAAACCTGCAGAGTTATAAATGATAACTCTCGTCCACAAATATATTGAGGGAAGGCAACGAAGAGGATTTGAAATCAAGGCAGAATTGCAGGAAACAGATTTCAGGAGGTAGATTCGAATCGCCTTTAAAGCACATGAAAAGCGGCAAAACGTTGACAATGATGCCCTTGGCCAAAAAGGGCGTATGCGTTTTTTCCTGAATATATTCAGGAAAAAACGCATACGCCCTTTTTGGCCAACCAAGCAACCTGGAAAGGCAAATCAGCGCTACAAAGATGTCTCGCTTCCCATCGGTCAAAAGGGCCATGCTGAAAAAAGTGTCAAAACCAGAAATGCAGGACAGGCCATGGAGAAATGGGAGCCTTGCTAAACTGATGGGCGGGATGTAAATTGTCAACAGCCACTCGGGAGAAGCGTACGGTGAGTCCTGAAACGCCTAAAAAGCAAAGCTTAGAGAGCATAGGGCACTTCCACTCATGGGGGTATAAATTGGGAAAATTAAAAATCAGCAAGACACAAGCACCCCAAAGTTTAGGGCTGCTCTGTTGACAAGGACCTCCACTTCATTCCACCTTCAATATCCCAGGAAAGAGAAAAATGGATAAAGAAGTTGTGGTCCTTATGTACAATGGAATATCACTCAGCCATGAAATCAATGTCATAAGGCTAGTAGCAGCATGATGAGTGGATTTAGGTACGACGATTCTAAGTGAAATAAGTCACACAGAAAAGGACACTTCTCATAAGGTATCACTTATAAAGGGAATGTAAAAACCGTTACACTTGAACTGAATTACAAAACAGAACAGAGTCACACATGCAGAAAACACACTATGGCTGCTTAACGGGAAAGGTGAGGTGGGGTGATACATAAAACAAGGGTTTCAAATTAGCTCAGATACCGTTCCATAAACCCAATATGTAATAGACAAGACCTACTCCTTGCTCAGAGAACTGGACTCAACACGCCCTATTCACCGCACAAGAATATATCTGACTAGTAATAATCTTAAAACCTATGTATTGATATCTCTCTGTTAGTGTGTCAAGTGGGTGTAAAGCGGCATAAACACAGCAGTGAAAAGCAGCTAAACCCCATTATAAAAATAAATTACTTTGAAAAACCCATGAAACAAAGACAGTGAAAGAGAGAGAAATTCTTACACAATGCGTTCAGGGGCTGTGATGCAACCTGGATTGACCATATCTAGACCCACAGCTGGATGAGACCTAAGGGTGGACACTGTTGCAGCTGAGAGGTTTGGTGAGGTTGGGTGAGCAAACGCAGCCCCTTTAAAGTAATACTGCGTGGTACCCATCGCATGGGTCCCAAATCTCCAGGTTCAAGGGCATCTTCCTACATCGAAAACATGCATGAGAAACCCAGAAGATGGTACACCGTGTGATGTGGAAAGGTTTCTAAAACGCACCTCATTTCTCATCTCCTTGTGGCCGGGTTCGCTATTCCAGCCGCTTTACTAGCAATCTCCCTCCTTGGAGCATCAGCACCTTTAACCTCCTGTTCCGTACAGGTTGCAATTTGTCCTGAGGATGAACTGGAAGACGTGGAACCAATGAGAGACTAGCTCTTGGTGTTGGGACAGGCACAGGTCACTCTATTTTCCCATCAGGAAGAAGAATTAACCACAGGCTCAGCCTGCCCCCGGAACCAGAACAGGGCCTGAAGGCATCCTGCGCTTTTGCGGCCAGCTCCCTAAAAAGCGAGTTGTAAAATGGAGGTTCAGGGCACTGCAATTCACAAACCTGCAGAGTTATAAATGATAACTCTCGTCCACAAATATATTGAGGGAAGGCAAAGAAGAGGAATTGAAATCAAGGCAGAATTGCAGGAAACAGATTTCAGGAGGTAGATTCGAATCGCCTTTAAAGCACATGAAAAGCGGCAAAACGTTGACAATGATGCCCTTGGCCAAAAAGGGCGTATGCGTTTTTTCCTGAATATATTCAGGAAAAAACGCATACGCCCTTTTTGGCCAACCAAGCAACCTGGAAAGGCAAATCAGCGCTACAAAGATGTCTCGCTTCCCATCGGTCAAAAGGGCCATGCTGAAAAAAGTCTCAAAACCAAAAATGCAGGACAGGCCATGGAGAAATGGGAGCCTTGCTACACTGATGGGTGGGATGTAAATTGTCAACAGCCACTCTGGAGAAGTGTACGGTGAGTCCTGAAACGTCTAAAAAGCAAAGCTTAGAGAGCATAGGGCACTTCCACTCATGGGGGTATAAATTGGGAAAATGAAAAATCAGCAAGACACAAGCACCCCAAAGTTTAGGGCTGCTCTGTTGACAAGGACCTCCACTTCATTCCACCTTCAATATCCCAGGAAAGAGAAAAATGGATAAAGAAGTTGTGGTCCTTATGTACAATGGAATATCACTCAGCCGTGAAATCAATGTCATAAGGCTAGTAGCAGCATGATGAGTGGATTTAGGTACGACGACTCTAAGTGAAATAAGTCACACAGAAAAGGACACTTCTCATAAGGTATCACTTATAGAGGGAATGTAAAAACCGTTACACTTGAACTGAATTACAAAACAGAACAGAGTCACACATGCAGAAAACACACTATGGCTGCTTAACGGGAAAGGTGAGGTGGGGTGATACATAAAACAAGGGTTTCAAATTAGCTCAGATACCGTTCCATAAACCCAATATGTAATAGACAAGACCTACTCCTTGCTCAGAGAACTGGACTCAACACGCCCTATTCACCGCACAAGAATATATCTGACTAGTAATAATCTTAAAAGCTATGTATTGATATCTCTCTGTTAGTGTGTCAAGTGGGTGTAAAGCGGCATAAACACAGCAGTGAAAAGCAGCTAAACCCCATTATAAAAATAAATTACTTTGAAAAACCCATGAAACAAAGACAGTGAAAGAGAGCGAAATTCTTACACAATGCGTTCAGGGGCTGTGATGCAACCTGGATTGACCATATCTAGACCCACAGCTGGATGAGACCTAAGGGTGGACACTGTTGCGGCTGAGAGGTTTGGTGAGGTTGGGTGAGCAAACGCAGACCCTTTAAAGTAATACTGCGTGGTACCCATCGCATGGGTCCCAAATCTCCAGGTTCAAGGGCATCTTCCTACATCGAAAACATGCATGAGAAACCCAGAAGATGGTACACCGTGTGATGGGGAAAAGTTTCTAAAACGCACCTCATTTCTCATCTCCTTGTGCTCGGGTTCGCCATTCCAGCCACTTTACTAGCAATCTCCCTCCTTGGAGCATCATCACCTTTAACCTCCTGTTCCGTATAGGTTGCAATTTGTCCTGAGGATGAACGGGAAGACGTGAAACCAATGAGAGACTATATCTTGGTGTTGGGACAGGCACAGGTCACTCTATTTTCCCATCAGGAAGAAGAATTAACCACAGGCTCAGCCTGCCCCCCAGAACAAGAAAAGGGCCTGAAGCCATCCTGCGCTTTTGCGGCCATCTCCCAAAAACGCGAGTTGTAAAATGGAGGTTCAGGGCACTGCAATTCACAAACCTGCAGAGTTATAAATGATAACTCTCGTCCACAAATATATTGAGGGAAGGCAACGAAGAGGATTTGAAATCAAGGCAGAATTGCAGGAAACAGATTTCAGGAGGTAGATTCGAATCGCCTTTAAAGCACATGAAAAGCGGCAAAACGTTGACAATGATGCCCTTGGCCAAAAAGGGCGTATGCGTTTTTTCCTGAATATATTCAGGAAAAAACGCATACGCCCTTTTTGGCCAACCAAGCAACCTGGAAAGGCAAATCAGCGCTACAAAGATGTCTCGCTTCCCATCGGTCAAAAGGGCCATGCTGAAAAAAGTGTCAAAACCAGAAATGCAGGACAGGCCATGGAGAAATGGGAGCCTTGCTAAACTGATGGGCGGGATGTAAATTGTCAACAGCCACTCTGGAGAAGCGTACGGTGAGTCCTGAAACGTCTAAAAAGCAAAGCTTAGAGAGCATAGGGCACTTCCACTCATGGGGGTATAAATTGGGAAAATGAAAAATCAGCAAGACACAAGCACCCCAAAGTTGAGGGCTGCTCTGTTGACAAGGACCTCCACTTCATTCCACCTTCAATATCCCAGGAAAGAGAAAAATGGATAAAGAAGTTGTGGTCCTTATGTACAATGGAATATCACTCAGCCATGAAATCAATGTCATAAGGCTAGTAGCAGCATGATGAGTGGATTTAGGTACGACGATTCTAAGTGAAATAAGTCACACAGAAAAGGACACTTCTCATAAGGTATCACTGATAGAGGGAATGTAAAAACCGTTACACTTGAACTGAATTACAAAACAGAACAGAGTCACACATGCAGAAAACACACTATGGCTGCTTAACGGGAAAGGTGAGGTGGGGTGATACATAAAACAAGGGTTTCAAATTAGCTCAGATACCGTTCCATAAACCCAATATGTAATAGACAAGACCTGCTCCTTGCTCAGAGAACTGGACTCAACACGCCCTATTCACCGCACAAGAATATATCTGACTGGTAATAATCTTAAAACCTATGTATAGATATCTCTCTGTTAGTGTGTCAAGTGGGTGTAAAGCGGCAAAAACACAGAAGTGAAAAGCAGCTAAACCCCATTATAAAAATAAATTACTTTGAATAACCCATGAAACAAAACAGTGAAAGAGAGCGAAATTCTTACACAATTCGTTCAGGGGCTGTGATGCAACCTGGATTGACCATATCTAGACCCACAGCTGGATGAGACATAAGGGTGGACACTCTTGGGGCTGAGAGGTTTGGTGAGGTTGGGTGAGCAAACGCAGACCCTTTACAGTAATACTGCATGGTACCCATCGCATGGGTCACAAATCTCCAGGTTCAAGGGCATCTTCCTACATCGAAAACATGCATGAGAAACCCAGAAGATGGTACACCGTGTGATGTGGAAAAGTTTCTAAAACGCACCTCATTTCTCATCTCCTTGTGGCCGGGTTCGCTATTCCAGCCGCTTTACTAGCAATCTCCCTACTTGGAGCATCAGCACCTTTAACCTCCTGTTCCGTACAGGTTGCAATTTGTCCTGAGGATGAACTGGAAGACGTGGAACCAATGAGAGACTAGCTCTTGGTGTTGGGACAGGCATAGGTCACTCTATTTTCCCATCAGGAAGAAGAATTAACCACAGGCTCAGCCTGCCCCCGGAACCAGAACAGGGCCTGAAGGCATCCTGCGCTTTTGCGGCCAGCTCCCTAAAAAGCGAGTTGTAAAATGGAGGTTCAGGGCACTGCAATTCACAAACCTGCAGAGTTATAAATGATAACTCTCGTCCACAAATATATTGAGGGAAGGCAAAGAAGAGGATTTGAAATCAAGGCAGAATTGCAGGAAACAGATTTCAGGAGGTAGATTCGAATCGCCTTTAAAGCACATGAAAAGCGGCAAAACGTTGACAATGATGCCCTTGGCCAAAAAGGGCGTATGCGTTTTTTCCTGAATATATTCAGGAAAAAACGCATACGCCCTTTTTGGCCAACCAAGCAACCTGGAAAGGCAAATCAGCGCTACAAAGATGTCTCGCTTCCCATCGGTCAAAAGGGCCATGCTGAAAAAAGTCTCAAAACCAAAAATGCAGGACAGGCCATGGAGAAATGGGAGCCTTGCTACACTGATGGGCGGGATGTAAATTGTCAACAGCCACTCTGGAGAAGTGTACGGTGAGTCCTGAAACGTCTAAAAAGCAAAGCTTAGAGAGCATAGGGCACTTCCACTCATGGGGGTATAAATTGGGAAAATGAAAAATCAGCAAGACACAAGCACCCCAAAGTTGAGGGCTGCTCTGTTGACAAGGACCTCCACTTCATTCCACCTTCAATATCCCAGGAAAGAGAAAAATGGATAAAGAAGTTGTGGTCCTTATGTACAATGGAATATCACTCAGCCATGAAATCAATGTCATAAGGCTAGTAGCAGCATGATGAGTGGATTTAGGTACGACGATTCTAAGTGAAATAAGTCACACAGAAAAGGACACTTCTCATAAGGTATCACTGATAGAGGGAATGTAAAAACCGTTACACTTGAACTGAATTACAAAACAGAACAGAGTCACACATGCAGAAAACACACTATGGCTGCTTAACGGGAAAGGTGAGGTGGGGTGATACATAAAACAAGGTTTTCAAATTAGCTCAGATACCATTCCATAAACCCAATATGTAATAGACAAGACCTACTCCTTGCTCAGAGAACTGGACTCAACACGCCCTATTCACCGCACAAGAATATATCTGACTAGTAATAATCTTAAAACATATGTATTGATATCTCTCTGTTAGTGTGTCAAGTGGGTGTAAAGCGGCATAAACACAGCAGTGAAAAGCAGCTAAACCCCATTATAAAAATAAATTACTTTGAAAAACCCATGAAACAAAGACAGTGAAAGAGAGCGAAATTCTTACACAATGCGTTCAGGGGCTGTGATGTAACCTGGATTGACCATATCTAGACCCACAGCTGGATGAGACATAAGGGTGGACACTGTTGCGGCTGAGAGGTTTGGTGAGGTTGGGTGAGCAAACGCAGACCCTTTAAAGTAATACTGCGTGGTACCCATCGCATGGGTCCCAAATCTCCAGGTTCAAGGGCACCTTCCTACATCGAAAACATGCATGAGATACCCAGAAGATGGTACACCGTGTGATGGGGAAAGGTTTCTAAAACGCACCTCATTTCTCATCTCCTTGTGCTCGGGTTGGCCATTCCAGCCACTTTACTAGCAATCTCCCTCCTTGGAGCATCATCACCTTTAACCTCCTGTTCCGTACAGGTTGCAATTTGTCCTGAGGATGAACGGGAAGACGTGGAACCAATGAGAGACTAGCTCTTGGTGTTGGGACAGGCACAGGTCACTCTATTTTCCTATCAGGAAGAAGAATTAACCACAGGCTCAGCCTGCCACCCGGAACCAGAACAGGGCCTGAAGCCATCCTGCGCTATTGCGGCCAGCTCCCTAAAAAGTGAGTCGTAAAATGGAGGTTCAGGGCACTGCAATTCAGAAAACTGCAGACTTATAAATGATAACTCTCGTCCACAAATATATTGAGGGAAGGCAAAGAAGAGGATTTGAAATCAAGGCAGAATTGCAGGAAACAGATTTCAGGAGGTAGATTCGAATCGCCTTTAAAGCACATGAAAAGCGGCAAAACGTTGACAATGATGCCCTTGGCCAAAAAGGGCGTATGCGTTTTTTCCTGAATATATTCAGGAAAAAACGCATACGCCCTTTTTGGCCAAGCAAGCAACCTGGAAAGGCAAATCAGTGCTACAAAGAAGTCTCGCTTCCCATCGGTCAAAAGGGCCATGCTGAAAAAACTGTCAAAACCAGAAATGCAGGACATGCCATGGAGAAATGGGAGCCTTGCTACACTGATGGGCGGGATGTAAATTGCCAACAGCCACTCTGGAGAAGCGTACGGTGTGTCCTGAAACATCTAAAAAACACAGCTTAGAGAGCATAGGGCACTTCCACTCATGGGGGTATAAATTGGGAAAATGAAAAATCAGCAAGACACAAGCACCCCAAAGTTTAGGGCTGCTCTGTTGACAAGGACCTCCACTTCATTCCACCTTCAATATCCCAGGAAAGAGAAAAATGGATAAAGAAGTTGTGGTCCTTATGTACAATGGAATATCACTCAGCCATGAAATCAATGTCATAAGGCTAGTAGCAGCATGATGAGTGGATTTAGGTACGACGATTCTAAGTGAAATAAGTCACACAGAAAAGGACACTTCTCATAAGGTATCACTTATAAAGGGAATGTAAAAACCGTTACACTTGAACTGAATTACAAAACAGAACAGAGTCACACATGCAGAAAACACACTATGGCTGCTTAACGGGAAAGGTGAGGTGGGGTGATACATAAAACAAGGGTTTCAAATTAGCTCAGATACCGTTCCATAAACCCAATATGTAATAGACAAGACCTACTCCTTGCTCAGAGAACTGGACTCAACACGCCCTATTCACCGCACAAGAATATATCTGACTAGTAATAATCTTAAAACCTATGTATTGATATCTCTCTGTTACTGTGTCAAGTGGGTGTAAAGCGGCATAAACACAGCAGTGAAAAGCAGCTAAACCCCATTATAAAAATAAATTACTTTGAAAAACCCATGAAACAAAGACAGTGAAAGAGATAGAAATTCTTACACAATGCGTTCACGGGCTGTGATGCAACCTGGATTGACCATATCTAGACCCACAGCTGGATGAGACATAAGGGTGGACACTCTTGGGGCTGAGAGGTTTGGTGAGGTTGGGTGAGCAAACGCAGACCCTTTCAACTAACACTGCGTGGTACCCATCGCATGGGTCCCAAATCTCCAGGTTCAAGGGCATCTTCCTACATCGAAAACATGCATGAGAAACCCAGAAGATGGTACACCGTGTGATGGGGAAAGGTTTCTAAAACGCACCTCATTTCTCATCTCCTTGTGCTCGGGTTCGCCATTCCAGCCACTTTACTAGCAATCTCCCTCCTTGGAGCATCATCACCTTTAACCTCCTGTTCCGTACAGGTTGCAATTTGTCCTGAGGATGAACGGGAAGACGTGAAACCAATGAGAGACTATATCTTGGTGTTGGGACAGGCACAGGTCACTCTATTTTCCCATCAGGAAGAAGAATTAACCACAGGCTCAGCCTGCCCCCCGGAACAAGAACAGGGCCTGAAGCCATCCTGCGCTTTTGCGGCCATCTCCCAAAAACGCGAGTTGTAAAATGGAGGTTCAGGGCACTGCAATTCACAAACCTGCAGAGTTATAAATGATAACTCTCGTCCACAAATATATTGAGGGAAGGCAACGAAGAGGATTTGAAATCAAGGCAGAATTGCAGGAAACAGATTTCAGGAGGTAGATTCGAATCGCCTTTAAAGCACATGAAAAGCGGCAAAACGTTGACAATGATGCCCTTGGCCAAAAAGGGCGTATGCGTTTTTTCCTGAATATATTCAGGAAAAAACGCATACGCCCTTTTTGGCCAACCAAGCAACCTGGAAAGGCAAATCAGCGCTACAAAGATGTCTCGCTTCCCATCGGTCAAAAGGGCCATGCTGAAAAAAGTGTCAAAACCAGAAATGCAGGACAGGCCATGGAGAAATGGGAGCCTTGCTAAACTGATGGGCGGGATGTAAATTGTCAACAGCCACTCTGGAGAAGCGTACGGTGAGTCCTGAAACGTCTAAAAAGCAAAGCTTAGAGAGCATAGGGCACTTCCACTCATGGGGGTATAAATTGGGAAAATTAAAAATCAGCAAGACACAAGCACCCCAAAGTTTAGGGCTGCTCTGTTGACAAGGACCTCCACTTCATTCCACCTTCAATATCCCAGGAAAGAGAAAAATGGATAAAGAAGTTGTGGTCCTTATGTACAATGGAATATCACTCAGCCATGAAATCAATGTCATAAGGCTAGTAGCAGCATGATGAGTGGATTTAGGTACGACGATTCTAAGTGAAATAAGTCACACAGAAAAGGACACTTCTCATAAGGTATCACTGATAGAGGGAATGTAAAAACCGTTACACTTGAACTGAATTACAAAACAGAACAGAGTCACACATGCAGAAAACACACTATGGCTGCTTAACGGGAAAGGTGAGGTGGGGTGATACATAAAACAAGGGTTTCAAATTAGCTCAGATACCGTTCCATAAACCCAATATGTAATAGACAAGACCTACTCCTTGCTCAGAGAACTGGACTCAACACGCCCTATTCACCGCACAAGAATATATCTGACTGGTAATAATCTTAAAACCTATGTATAGATATCTCTCTGTTAGTGTGTCAAGTGGGTGTAAAGCGGCATAAACACAGAAGTGAAAGCAGCTAAACCCCATTATAAAAATAAATTACTTTGAATAACCCATGAAACAAAGACAGTGAAAGAGAGCGAAATTCTTACACAATTCGTTCAGGGGCTGTGATGCAACCTGGATTGACCATATCTAGACCCACAGCTGGATGAGACATAAGGGTGGACACTCTTGGGGCTGAGAGGTTTGGTGAGGTTGGGTGAGCAAACGCAGACCCTTTACAGTAATACTGCATGGTACCCATCGCATGGGTCACAAATCTCCAGGTTCAAGGGCATCTTCCTACATCGAAAACATGCATGAGAAACCCAGAAGATGGTACACCGTGTGATGTGGAAAAGTTTCTAAAACGCACCTCATTTCTCATCTCCTTGTGGCCAGGTTCGCTATTCCAGCCGCTTTACTAGCAATCTCCCTACTTGGAGCATCAGCACCTTTAACCTCCTGTTCCGTACAGGTTGCAATTTGTCCTGAGGATGAACTGGAAGACGTGGAACCAATGAGAGACTAGCTCTTGGTGTTGGGACAGGCACAGGTCACTCTATTTTCCCATCAGGAAGAAGAATTAACCACAGGCTCAGCCTGCCCCCGGAACCAGAACAGGGCCTGAAGGCATCCTGCGCTTTTGCGGCCAGCTCCCTAAAAAGCGAGTTGTAAAATGGAGGTTCAGGGCACTGCAATTCACAAACCTGCAGAGTTATAAATGATAACTCTCGTCCACAAATATATTGAGGGAAGGCAAAGAAGAGGATTTGAAATCAAGGCAGAATTGCAGGAAACAGATTTCAGGAGGTAGATTCGAATCGCCTTTAAAGCACATGAAAAGCGGCAAAACGTTGACAATGATGCCCTTGGCCAAAAAGGGCGTATGCGTTTTTTCCTGAATATATTCAGGAAAAAACGCATACGCCCTTTTTGGCCAACCAAGCAACCTGGAAAGGCAAATCAGCGCTACAAAGATGTCTCGCTTCCCATCGGTCAAAAGGGCCATGCTGAAAAAAGTCTCAAAACCAAAAATGCAGGACAGGCCATGGAGAAATGGGAGCCTTGCTACACTGATGGGCGGGATGTAAATTGTCAACAGCCACTCTGGAGAAGTGTACGGTGAGTCCTGAAACGTCTAAAAAGCAAAGCTTAGAGAGCATAGGGCACTTCCACTCATGGGGGTATAAATTGGGAAAATGAAAAATCAGCAAGACACAAGCACCCCAAAGTTGAGGGCTGCTCTGTTGACAAGGACCTCCACTTCATTCCACCTTCAATATCCCAGGAAAGAGAAAAATGGATAAAGAAGTTGTGGTCCTTATGTACAATGGAATATCACTCAGCCATGAAATCAATGTCATAAGGCTAGTAGCAGCATGATGAGTGGATTTAGGTACGACGATTCTAAGTGAAATAAGTCACACAGAAAAGGACACTTCTCATAAGGTATCACTTATAGAGGGAATGTAAAAACCGTTACACTTGAACTGAATTACAAAACAGAACAGAGTCACACATGCAGAAAACACACTATGGCTGCTTAACGGGAAAGGTGAGGTGGGGTGGTACATAAAACAAGGTTTTCAAATTAGCTCAGATACCATTCCATAAACCCAATATGTAATAGACAAGACCTACTCCTTGCTCAGAGAACTGGACTCAACACGCCCTATTCACCGCACAAGAATATATCTGACTAGTAATAATCTTAAAACCTATGTATTGATATCTCTCTGTTAGTGTGTCAAGTGGGTGTAAAGCGGCATAAACACAGCAGTGAAAAGCAGCTAAACCCCATTATAAAAATAAATTACTTTGAAAAACCCATGAAACAAAGACAGTGAAAGAGAGCGAAATTCTTACACAATGCGTTCAGGGGCTGTGATGTAACCTGGATTGACCATATCTAGACCCACAGCTGGATGAGACATAAGGGTGGACACTGTTGCGGCTGAGAGGTTTGGTGAGGTTGGGTGAGCAAACGCAGACCCTTTAAAGTAATACTGCGTGGTACCCATCGCATGGGTCCCAAATCTCCAGGTTCAAGGGCACCTTCCTACATCGAAAACATGCATGAGATACCCAGAAAATGGTACACCGTGTGATGGGGAAAGGTTTCTAAAACGCACCTCATTTCTCATCTCCTTGTGCTCGGGTTCGCCATTCCAGCCACTTTACTAGCAATCTCCCTCCTTGGAGCATCATCACCTTTAACCTCCTGTTCCGTACAGGTTGCAATTTTTCCTGAGGATGAACGGGAAGACGTGGAACCAATGAGAGACTAGCTCTTGGTGTTGGGACAGGCACAGGTCACTCTATTTTCCTATCAGGAAGAAGAATTAACCACAGGCTCAGCCTGCCACCCGGAACCAGAACAGGGCCTGAAGCCATCCTGCGCTATTGCGGCCAGCTCCTTAAAAAGCGAGTCGTAAAATGGAGGTTCAGGGCACTGCAATTCACAAACCTGCAGACTTATAAATGATAACTCTCGTCCACAAATATATTGAGGGAAGGCAAAGAAGAGGATTTGAAATCAAGGCAGAATTGCAGGAAACAGATTTCAGGAGGTAGATTCGAATCGCCTTTAAAGCACATGAAAAGCGGCAAAACGTTGACAATGATGCCCTTGGCCAAAAAGGGCGTATGCGTTTTTTCCTGAATATATTCAGAAAAAAACGCATACGCCCTTTTTGGCCAAGCAAGCAACCTGGAAAGGCAAATCAGTGCTACAAAGAAGTCTCGCTTCCCATCGGTCAAAAGGGCCATGCTGAAAAAACTGTCAAAACCAGAAATGCAGGACATGCCATGGAGAAATGGGAGCCTTGCTACACTGATGGGCGGGATGTAAATTGCCAACAGCCACTCTGGAGAAGTGTACGGTGAGTCCTGAAACGTCTAAAAAGCAAAGCTTAGAGAGCATAGGGCACTTCCACTCATGGGGGTATAAATTGGGAAAATTAAAAATCAGCAAGACACAAGCACCCCAAAGTTTAGGGCTGCTGTGTTGACAAGGACCTCCACTTCATTCCACCTTCAATATCCCAGGAAAGAGAAAAATGGATAAAGAAGTTGTGGTCCTTATGTACAATGGAATATCACTCAGCCGTGAAATCAATGTCATAAGGCTAGTAGCAGCATGATGAGTGGATTTAGGTACGACGACTCTAAGTGAAATAAGTCACACAGAAAAGGACACTTCTCATAAGGTATCACTTATAGAGGGAATGTAAAAACCGTTACACTTGAACTGAATTACAAAACAGAACAGAGTCACACATGCAGAAAACACACTATGGCTGCTTAACGGGAAAGGTGAGGTGGGGTGATACATAAAACAAGGGTTTCAAATTAGCTCAGATACCGTTCCATAAACCCAATATGTAATAGACAAGACCTACTCCTTGCTCAGAGAACTGGACTCAACACGCCCTATTCACCGCACAAGAATATATCTGACTAGTAATAATCTTAAAAGCTATGTATTGATATCTCTCTGTTAGTGTGTCAAGTGGGTGTAAAGCGGCATAAACACAGCAGTGAAAAGCAGCTAAACCCCATTATAAAAATAAATTACTTTGAAAAACCCATGAAACAAAGACAGTGAAAGAGAGCGAAATTCTTACACAATGCGTTCAGGGGCTGTGATGCAACCTGGATTGACCATATCTAGACCCACAGCTGGATGAGACCTAAGGGTGGACACTGTTGCGGCTGAGAGGTTTGGTGAGGTTGGGTGAGCAAACGCAGACCCTTTAAAGTAATACTGCGTGGTACCCATCGCATGGGTCCCAAATCTCCAGGTTCAAGGGCATCTTCCTACATCGAAAACATGCATGAGAAACCCAGAAGATGGTACACCGTGTGATGGGGAAAAGTTTCTAAAACGCACCACATTTCTCATCTCCTTGTGCTCGGGTTCGCCATTCCAGCCACTTTACTAGCAATCTCCCTCCTTGGAGCATCATCACCTTTAACCTCCTGTTCCGTACAGGTTGCAATTTGTCCTGAGGATGAACGGGAAGACGTGAAACCAATGAGAGACTATATCTTGGTGTTGGGACAGGCACAGGTCACTCTATTTTCCCATCAGGAAGAAGAATTAACCACAGGCTCAGCCTGCCCCCCGGAACAAGAACAGGGCCTGAAGCCATCCTGCGCTTTTGCGGCCATCTCCCAAAAACGCGAGTTGTAAAATGGAGGTTCAGGGCACTGCAATTCACAAACCTGCAGAGTTATAAATGATAACTCTCGTCCACAAATATATTGAGGGAAGGCAACGAAGAGGATTTGAAATCAAGGCAGAATTGCAGGAAACAGATTTCAGGAGGTAGATTCGAATCGCCTTTAAAGCACATGAAAAGCGGCAAAACGTTGACAATGATGCCCTTGGCCAAAAAGGGCGTATGCGTTTTTTCCTGAATATATTCAGGAAAAAACGCATACGCCCTTTTTGGCCAACCAAGCAACCTGGAAAGGCAAATCAGCGCTACAAAGATGTCTCGCTTCCCATCGGTCAAAAGGGCCATGCTGAAAAAAGTGTCAAAACCAGAAATGCAAAACAGGCCATGGAGAAATGGGAGCCTTGCTACGCTGATGGGCGGGATGTAAATTGCCAACAGCCACTCTGGAGAAGCGTACGGTGAGTCCTGAAACATCTAAAAAACAAAGCTTAGAGAGCATAGGGCACTTCCACTCATGGGGTTATAAATTGGGAAAATTAAAAATCAGCAAGACACAAGCACCCCAAAGTTTAGGGCTGCTCTGTTGACAAGGACCTCCACTTCATTCCACCTTCAATATACCAGGAAAGAGAAAAATGGATAAAGAAGTTGTGGTCCATATGTACAATGGAATATCACTCAGCCATGAAATCAATGTCATAAGGCTAGTAGCAGCATGATGAGTGGATTTAGGTACGACGATTCTAAGTGAAATAAGTCACACAGAAAAGGACACTTCTCATAAGGTATCACTTATAGAGGGAATGTAAAAACCGTTACACTTGAACTGAATTACAAAACAGAACAGAGTCACACATGCAGAAAACACACTATGGCTGCTTAACGGGAAAGGTGAGGTGGGGTGATACATAAAACAAGGGTTTCAAATTAGCTCAGATACCGTTCCATAAAACCAATATGTAATAGACAAGACCTACTCCTTGCTCAGAGAACTGGACTCAACACGCCCTATTCACCGCACAAGAATATATCTGACTAGTAATAATCATAAAACCTATGTATTGATATCTCTCTGTTAGTGTGTCAAGTGGGTGTAAAGCGGCATAAACACAGCAGTGAAAAGCAGCTAAACCCCATTATAAAAATAAATTACTTTGAAAAACCCATGAAACAAAGACAGTGAAAGAGATAGAAATTCTTAAACAATGCGTTCACGGGCTGTGATACAACCTGGATTGACCATATCTAGACCCACAGCTGGATGAGACATAAGGGTGGACACTCTTGGGGCTGAGAGATTTGGTGAGGTTGGGTGAGCAAACACAGACCCTTTAAAGTAATACTGCATGGTACCCATCGCATGGGGCCCAAATCTCCAGGTTCAAGGGCATCTTCCTACATCGAAAACATGCATGAGAAACCCAGAAGATGGTACACCGTGTGATGTGGAAAGGTTTCTAAAACGCACCTCATTTCTCATTTCCTTGTGGCCGGGTTCGCTATTCCAGCGCTTTACTAGCAATCTCCCTACTTGGAGCATCAGCACCTTTAACCTCCTGTCCCGTACAGGTTGCAATTTGTCCTGAGGATGAACGGGAAGACGTGGAACCAATGAGAGACTAGCTCTTGGTGTTGGGACAGGCACAGGTCACTCTATTTTCCCATCAGGAAGAAGAATTAACCACAGGCTCAGCCTGCCACCCGGAACCAGAACAGGGCCTGAAGCCATCCTGCGCTTTTGCGGCCAGCTCCCTAAAAATCGAGTTGTAAAATGGAGGTTCAGGGCACTGCAATTCACAAACATGCAGACTTATAAATGATAACTCTCATCCACAAATATATTGAGGGAAGGCAAAGAAGAGGATTTGAAATCAAGGCAGAATTGCAGGAAACAGATTTCAGGAGGTAGATTCGAATCGCCTTTAAAGCACATGAAAAGCGGCAAAACGTTGACAATGATGCCCTTGGCCAAAAAGGGCGTATGCGTTTTTTCCTGAATATATTCAGGAAAAAACGCATACGCCCTTTTTGGCCAACCAAGCAACCTGGAAAGGCAAATCAGCGCTACAAAGATGTCTCGCTTCCCATCGGTCAAAAGGGCCATGCTGAAAAAAGTGTCAAAACCAGAAATGCAGGACAGGCCATGGAGAAATGGGAGCCTTGCTACACTGATGGGCGGGATGTAAATTGTCAACAGCCACTCTGGAGAACTGTACGGTGAGTCCTGAAACGTCTGAAAAGCAAAGCTTAGAGAGCATAGGGCACTTCCACTCATGGGGGTATAAATTGGGAAAATGAAAAATCAGCAAGACACAAGCACCCCAAAGTTTAGGGCTGCTCTGTTGACAAGGACCTCCACTTCATTCCACCTTCAATATCCCAGGAAAGAGAAAAATGGATAAAGAAGTTGTGGTCCTTATGTACAATGGAATATCACTCAGCCATGAAATCAATGTCATAAGGCTAGTAGCAGCATGATGAGTGGATTTAGGTACGACGATTCTAAGTGAAATAAGTCACACAGAAAAGGACACTTCTCATAAGGTATCACTTATAGAGGGAATGTAAAAACCGTTACACTTGAACTGAATTACAAAACAGAACAGAGTCACACATGCAGAAAACACACTATGGCTGCTTAACGGGAAAGGTGAGGTGGGGTGATACATAAAACAAGGTTTTCAAATTAGCTCAGATACCATTCCATAAACCCAATATGTAATAGACAAGACCTACTCCTTGCTCAGAGAACTGGACTCAACACGCCCTATTCACCGCACAAGAATATATCTGACTAGTAATAATCTTAAAACCTATGTATTGATATCTCTCTGTTAGTGTGTCAAGTGGGTAAAAAGCGGCATAAACACAGCAGTGAAAAGCAGCTAAACCCCATTATAAAAATAAATTACTTTGAAAAACCCATGAAACAAAGACAGTGAAAGAGAGCGAAATTCTTACACAATGCGTTCAGGGGCTGTGATGTAACCTGGATTGACCATATCTAGACCCACAGCTGGATGAGACATAAGGGTGGACACTGTTGCGGCTGAGAGGTTTGGTGAGGTTGGGTGAGCAAACGCAGACCCTTTAAAGTAATACTGCGTGGTACCCATCGCATGGGTCCCAAATCTCCAGGTTCAAGGGCACCTTCCTACATCGAAAACATGCATGAGATACCCAGAAGATGGTACACCGTGTGATGGGGAAAGGTTTCTAAAACGCACCTCATTTCTCATCTCCTTGTGCTCGGGTTCGCCATTCCAGCCACTTTACTAGCAATCTCCCTCCTTGGAGCATCATCACCTTTAACCTCCTGTTCCGTACAGGTTGCAATTTGTCCTGAGGATGAACGGGAAGACGTGGAACCAATGAGAGACTAGCTCTTGGTGTTGGGACAGGCACAGGTCACTCTATTTTCCCATCAGGAAGAAGAATTAACCACAGGCTCAGCCTGCCACCCGGAACCAGAACAGGGCCTGAAGCCATCCTGCGCTATTGCGGCCAGCTCCCTAAAAAGCGAGTCGTAAAATGGAGGTTCAGGGCACTGCAATTCAGAAAACTGCAGACTTATAAATGATAACTCTCGTCCACAAATATATTGAGGGAAGGCAAAGAAGAGGATTTGAAATCAAGGCAGAATTGCAGGAAACAGATTTCAGGAGGTAGATTCGAATCGCCTTTAAAGCACATGAAAAGCGGCAAAACGTTGACAATGATGCCCTTGGCCAAAAAGGGCGTATGCGTTTTTTCCTGAATATATTCAGGAAAAAACGCATACGCCCTTTTTGGCCAAGCAAGCAACCTGGAAAGGCAAATCAGTGCTACAAAGAAGTCTCGCTTCCCATCGGTCAAAAGGGCCATGCTGAAAAAACTGTCAAAACCAGAAATGCAGGACATGCCATGGAGAAATGGGAGCCTTGCTACACTGATGGGCGGGATGTAAATTGCCAACAGCCACTCTGGAGAAGCGTACGGTGTGTCCTGAAACATCTAAAAAACACAGCTTAGAGAGCATAGGGCACTTCCACTCATGGGGGTATAAATTGGGAAAATGAAAAATCAGCAAGACACAAGCACCCCAAAGTTGAGGGCTGCTCTGTTGACAAGGACCTCCACTTCATTCCACCTTCAATATCCCAGGAAAGAGAAAAATGGATAAAGAAGTTGTGGTCCTTATGTACAATGGAATATCACTCAGCCATGAAATCAATGTCATAAGGCTAGTAGCAGCATGATGAGTGGATTTAGGTACGACGATTCTAAGTGAAATAAGTCACACAGAAAAGGACACTTCTCATAAGGTATCACTTATAAAGGGAATGTAAAAACCGTTACACTTGAACTGAATTACAAAACAGAACAGAGTCACACATGCAGAAAACACACTATGGCTGCTTAACGGGAAAGGTGAGGTGGGGTGATACATAAAACAAGGGTTTCAAATTAGCTCAGATACCGTTCCATAAACCCAATATGTAATAGACAAGACCTACTCCTTGCTCAGAGAACTGGACTCAACACGCCCTATTCACCGCACAAGAATATATCTGACTAGTAATAATCTTAAAAGCTATGTATTGATATCTCTCTGTTAGTGTGTCAAGTGGGTGTAAAGCGGCATAAACACAGCAGTGAAAAGCAGCTAAACCCCATTATAAAAATAAATTACTTTGAAAAACCCATGAAACAAAGACAGTGAAAGAGATAGAAATTCTTACACAATGCGTTCACGGGCTGTGATGCAACCTGGATTGACCATATCTAGACCCACAGCTGGATGAGACATAAGGGTGGACACTCTTGGGGCTGAGAGGTTTGGTGAGGTTGGGTGAGCAAACGCAGACCCTTTCAACTAATACTGCGTGGTACCCATCGCATGGGTCCCAAATCTCCAGGTTCAAGGGCATCTTCCTACATCGAAAACATGCATGAGAAACCCAGAAGATGGTACACCGTGTGATGGGGAAAGGTTTCTAAAACGCACCTCATTTCTCATCTCCTTGTGCTCGGGTTCGCCATTCCAGCCACTTTACTAGCAATCTCCCTCCTTGGAGCATCATCACCTTTAACCTCCTGTTCCGTACAGGTTGCAATTTGTCCTGAGGATGAACGGGAAGACGTGAAACCAATGAGAGACTATATCTTGGTGTTGGGACAGGCACAGGTCACTCTATTTTCCCATCAGGAAGAAGAATTAACCACAGGCTCAGCCTGCCCCCCGGAACAAGAACAGGGCCTGAAGCCATCCTGCGCTTTTGCGGCCATCTCCCAAAAACGCGAGTTGTAAAATGGAGGTTCAGGGCACTGCAATTCACAAACCTGCAGAGTTATAAATGATAACTCTCGTCCACAAATATATTGAGGGAAGGCAACGAAGAGGATTTGAAATCAAGGCAGAATTGCAGGAAACAGATTTCAGGAGGTAGATTCGAATCGCCTTTAAAGCACATGAAAAGCGGCAAAACGTTGACAATGATGCCCTTGGCCAAAACGGGCGTATGCGTTTTTTCCTGAATATATTCAGGAAAAAACGCATACGCCCTTTTTGGCCAACCAAGCAACCTGGAAAGGCAAATCAGCGCTACAAAGATGTCTCGCTTCCCATCGGTCAAAAGGGCCATGCTGAAAAAAGTGTCAAAACCAGAAATGCAGGACAGGCCATGGAGAAATGGGAGCCTTGCTACACTGATGGGCGGGATGTAAATTGTCAACAGCCACTCTGGAGAAGTGTACGGTGAGTCCTGAAACGTCTAAAAAGCAAAGCTTAGAGAGCATACGGCACTTCCACTCATGGGGGTATAAATTGGGAAAATTAAAAATCAGCAAGACACAAGCACCCCAAAGTTTAGGGCTGCTCTGTTGACAAGGACCTCCACTTCATTCCACCTTCAATATCCCAGGAAAGAGAAAAATGGATAAAGAAGTTGTAGTCCTTATGTACAATGGAATATCACTCAGCCGTGAAATCAATGTCATAAGGCTAGTAGCAGCATGATGAGTGGATTTAGGTACGACGACTCTAAGTGAAATAAGTCACACAGAAAAGGACACTTCTCATAAGGTATCACTTATAGAGGGAATGTAAAAACCGTTACACTTGAACTGAATTACAAAACAGAACAGAGTCACACATGCAGAAAACACACTATGGCTGCTTAACGGGAAAGGTGAGGTGGGGTGATACATAAAACAAGGGTTTCAAATTAGCTCAGATACCGTTCCATAAACCCAATATGTAATAGACAAGACCTACTCCTTGCTCAGAGAACTGGACTCAACACGCCCTATTCACCGCACAAGAATATATCTGACTAGTAATAATCTTAAAAGCTATGTATTGATATCTCTCTGTTAGTGTGTCAAGTGGGTGTAAAGCGGCATAAACACAGCAGTGAAAAGCAGCTAAACCCCATTATAAAAATAAATTACTTTGAAAAACCCATGAAACAAAGACAGTGAAAGAGAGAGAAATTCTTACACAATGCGTTCAGGGGCTGTGATGCAACCTGGATTGACCATATCTAGACCCACAGCTGGATGAGACATAAGGGTGGACACTGTTGCGGCTGAGAGGTTTGGTGAGGTTGGGTGAGCAAACGCAGACCCTTTAAAGTAATACTGCGTGGTACCCATCGCATGGGTCCCAAATCTCCAGGTTCAAGGGCATCTTCCTACATCGAAAACATGCATGAGAAACCCAGAAGATGGTACACCGTGTGATGGTGAAAAGTTTCTAAAACGCACCTCATTTCTCATCTCCTTGTGCTCGGGTTCGCCATTCCAGCCACTTTACTAGCAATCTCCCTCCTTGGAGCATCATCACCTTTAACCTCCTGTTCCGTACAGGTTGCAATTTGTCCTGAGGATGAACGGGAAGACGTGAAACCAATGAGAGACTATATCTTGGTGTTGGGACAGGCACAGGTCACTCTATTTTCCCATCAGGAAGAAGAATTAACCACAGGCTCAGCCTGCCCCCCGGAACAAGAAAAGGGCCTGAAGCCATCCTGCGCTTTTGCGGCCATCTCCCAAAAACGCGAGTTGTAAAATGGAGGTTCAGGGCACTGCAATTCACAAACCTGCAGAGTTATAAATGATAACTCTCGTCCACAAATATATTGAGGGAAGGCAACGAAGAGGATTTGAAATCAAGGCAGAATTGCAGGAAACAGATTTCAGGAGGTAGATTCGAATCGCCTTTAAAGCACATGAAAAGCGGCAAAACGTTGACAATGATGCCCTTGGCCAAAAAGGGCGTATGCGTTTTTTCCTGAATATATTCAGGAAAAAACGCATACGCCCTTTTTGGCCAACCAAGCAACCTGGAAAGGCAAATCAGCGCTACAAAGATGTCTCGCTTCCCATCGGTCAAAAGGGCCATGCTGAAAAAAGTGTCAAAACCAGAAATGCAGGACAGGCCATGGAGAAATGGGAGCCTTGCTAAACTGATGGGCGGGATGTAAATTGTCAACAGCCACTCGGGAGAAGCGTACGGTGAGTCCTGAAACGCCTAAAAAGCAAAGCTTAGAGAGCATAGGGCACTTCCACTCATGGGGGTATAAATTGGGAAAATTAAAAATCAGCAAGACACAAGCACCCCAAAGTTTAGGGCTGCTCTGTTGACAAGGACCTCCACTTCATTCCACCTTCAATATCCCAGGAAAGAGAAAAATGGATAAAGAAGTTGTGGTCCTTATGTACAATGGAATATCACTCAGCCATGAAATCAATGTCATAAGGCTAGTAGCAGCATGATGAGTGGATTTAGGTACGACGATTCTAAGTGAAATAAGTCACACAGAAAAGGACACTTCTCATAAGGTATCACTTATAAAGGGAATGTAAAAACCGTTACACTTGAACTGAATTACAAAACAGAACAGAGTCACACATGCAGAAAACACACTATGGCTGCTTAACGGGAAAGGTGAGGTGGGGTGATACATAAAACAAGGGTTTCAAATTAGCTCAGATACCGTTCCATAAACCCAATATGTAATAGACAAGACCTACTCCTTGCTCAGAGAACTGGACTCAACACGCCCTATTCACCGCACAAGAATATATCTGACTAGTAATAATCTTAAAACCTATGTATTGATATCTCTCTGTTAGTGTGTCAAGTGGGTGTAAAGCGGCATAAACACAGCAGTGAAAAGCAGCTAAACCCCATTATAAAAATAAATTACTTTGAAAAACCCATGAAACAAAGACAGTGAAAGAGAGAGAAATTCTTACACAATGCGTTCAGGGGCTGTGATGCAACCTGGATTGACCATATCTAGACCCACAGCTGGATGAGACCTAAGGGTGGACACTGTTGCAGCTGAGAGGTTTGGTGAGGTTGGGTGAGCAAACGCAGCCCCTTTAAAGTAATACTGCGTGGTACCCATCGCATGGGTCCCAAATCTCCAGGTTCAAGGGCATCTTCCTACATCGAAAACATGCATGAGAAACCCAGAAGATGGTACACCGTGTGATGTGGAAAGGTTTCTAAAACGCACCTCATTTCTCATCTCCTTGTGGCCGGGTTCGCTATTCCAGCCGCTTTACTAGCAATCTCCCTCCTTGGAGCATCAGCACCTTTAACCTCCTGTTCCGTACAGGTTGCAATTTGTCCTGAGGATGAACTGGAAGACGTGGAACCAATGAGAGACTAGCTCTTGGTGTTGGGACAGGCACAGGTCACTCTATTTTCCCATCAGGAAGAAGAATTAACCACAGGCTCAGCCTGCCCCCGGAACCAGAACAGGGCCTGAAGGCATCCTGCGCTTTTGCGGCCAGCTCCCTAAAAAGCGAGTTGTAAAATGGAGGTTCAGGGCACTGCAATTCACAAACCTGCAGAGTTATAAATGATAACTCTCGTCCACAAATATATTGAGGGAAGGCAAAGAAGAGGATTTGAAATCAAGGCAGAATTGCAGGAAACAGATTTCAGGAGGTAGATTCGAATCGCCTTTAAAGCACATGAAAAGCGGCAAAACGTTGACAATGATGCCCTTGGCCAAAAAGGGCGTATGCGTTTTTTCCTGAATATATTCAGGAAAAAACGCATACGCCCTTTTTGGCCAACCAAGCAACCTGGAAAGGCAAATCAGCGCTACAAAGATGTCTCGCTTCCCATCGGTCAAAAGGGCCATGCTGAAAAAAGTCTCAAAACCAAAAATGCAGGACAGGCCATGGAGAAATGGGAGCCTTGCTACACTGATGGGCGGGATGTAAATTGTCAACAGCCACTCTGGAGAAGTGTACGGTGAGTCCTGAAACGTCTAAAAAGCAAAGCTTAGAGAGCATAGGGCACTTCCACTCATGGGGGTATAAATTGGGAAAATGAAAAATCAGCAAGACACAAGCACCCCAAAGTTTAGGGCTGCTCTGTTGACAAGGACCTCCACTTCATTCCACCTTCAATATCCCAGGAAAGAGAAAAATGGATAAAGAAGTTGTGGTCCTTATGTACAATGGAATATCACTCAGCCGTGAAATCAATGTCATAAGGCTAGTAGCAGCATGATGAGTGGATTTAGGTACGACGACTCTAAGTGAAATAAGTCACACAGAAAAGGACACTTCTCATAAGGTATCACTTATAGAGGGAATGTAAAAACCGTTACACTTGAACTGAATTACAAAACAGAACAGAGTCACACATGCAGAAAACACACTATGGCTGCTTAACGGGAAAGGTGAGGTGGGGTGATACATAAAACAAGGGTTTCAAATTAGCTCAGATACCGTTCCATAAACCCAATATGTAATAGACAAGACCTACTCCTTGCTCAGAGAACTGGACTCAACACGCCCTATTCACCGCACAAGAATATATCTGACTAGTAATAATCTTAAAAGCTATGTATTGATATCTCTCTGTTAGTGTGTCAAGTGGGTGTAAAGCGGCATAAACACAGCAGTGAAAAGCAGCTAAACCCCATTATAAAAATAAATTACTTTGAAAAACCCATGAAACAAAGACAGTGAAAGAGAGCGAAATTCTTACACAATGCGTTCAGGGGCTGTGATGCAACCTGGATTGACCATATCTAGACCCACAGCTGGATGAGACCTAAGGGTGGACACTGTTGCGGCTGAGAGGTTTGGTGAGGTTGGGTGAGCAAACGCAGACCCTTTAAAGTAATACTGCGTGGTACCCATCGCATGGGTCCCAAATCTCCAGGTTCAAGGGCATCTTCCTACATCGAAAACATGCATGAGAAACCCAGAAGATGGTACACCGTGTGATGGGGAAAAGTTTCTAAAACGCACCTCATTTCTCATCTCCTTGTGCTCGGGTTCGCCATTCCAGCCACTTTACTAGCAATCTCCCTCCTTGGAGCATCATCACCTTTAACCTCCTGTTCCGTACAGGTTGCAATTTGTCCTGAGGATGAACGGGAAGACGTGAAACCAATGAGAGACTATATCTTGGTGTTGGGACAGGCACAGGTCACTCTATTTTCCCATCAGGAAGAAGAATTAACCACAGGCTCAGCCTGCCCCCCAGAACAAGAAAAGGGCCTGAAGCCATCCTGCGCTTTTGCGGCCATCTCCCAAAAACGCGAGTTGTAAAATGGAGGTTCAGGGCACTGCAATTCACAAACCTGCAGAGTTATAAATGATAACTCTCGTCCACAAATATATTGAGGGAAGGCAACGAAGAGGATTTGAAATCAAGGCAGAATTGCAGGAAACAGATTTCAGGAGGTAGATTCGAATCGCCTTTAAAGCACATGAAAAGCGGCAAAACGTTGACAATGATGCCCTTGGCCAAAAAGGGCGTATGCGTTTTTTCCTGAATATATTCAGGAAAAAACGCATACGCCCTTTTTGGCCAACCAAGCAACCTGGAAAGGCAAATCAGCGCTACAAAGATGTCTCGCTTCCCATCGGTCAAAAGGGCCATGCTGAAAAAAGTGTCAAAACCAGAAATGCAGGACAGGCCATGGAGAAATGGGAGCCTTGCTAAACTGATGGGCGGGATGTAAATTGTCAACAGCCACTCTGGAGAAGCGTACGGTGAGTCCTGAAACGTCTAAAAAGCAAAGCTTAGAGAGCATAGGGCACTTCCACTCATGGGGGTATAAATTGGGAAAATTAAAAATCAGCAAGACACAAGCACCCCAAAGTTTAGGGCTGCTCTGTTGACAAGGACCTCCACTTCATTCCACCTTCAATATCCCAGGAAAGAGAAAAATGGATAAAGAAGTTGTGGTCCTTATGTACAATGGAATATCACTCAGCCATGAAATCAATGTCATAAGGCTAGTAGCAGCATGATGAGTGGATTTAGGTACGACGATTCTAAGTGAAATAAGTCACACAGAAAAGGACACTTCTCATAAGGTATCACTGATAGAGGGAATGTAAAAACCGTTACACTTGAACTGAATTACAAAACAGAACAGAGTCACACATGCAGAAAACACACTATGGCTGCTTAACGGGAAAGGTGAGGTGGGGTGATACATAAAACAAGGGTTTCAAATTAGCTCAGATACCGTTCCATAAACCCAATATGTAATAGACAAGACCTGCTCCTTGCTCAGAGAACTGGACTCAACACGCCCTATTCACCGCACAAGAATATATCTGACTGGTAATAATCTTAAAACCTATGTATAGATATCTCTCTGTTAGTGTGTCAAGTGGGTGTAAAGCGGCATAAACACAGAAGTGAAAAGCAGCTAAACCCCATTATAAAAATAAATTACTTTGAATAACCCATGAAACAAAGACAGTGAAAGAGAGCGAAATTCTTACACAATTCGTTCAGGGGCTGTGATGCAACCTGGATTGACCATATCTAGACCCACAGCTGGATGAGACATAAGGGTGGACACTCTTGGGGCTGAGAGGTTTGGTGAGGTTGGGTGAGCAAACGCAGACCCTTTACAGTAATACTGCATGGTACCCATCGCATGGGTCACAAATCTCCAGGTTCAAGGGCATCTTCCTACATCGAAAACATGCATGAGAAACCCAGAAGATGGTACACCGTGTGATGTGGAAAAGTTTCTAAAACGCACCTCATTTCTCATCTCCTTGTGGCCGGGTTCGCTATTCCAGCCGCTTTACTAGCAATCTCCCTACTTGGAGCATCAGCACCTTTAACCTCCTGTTCCGTACAGGTTGCAATTTGTCCTGAGGATGAACTGGAAGACGTGGAACCAATGAGAGACTAGCTCTTGGTGTTGGGACAGGCACAGGTCACTCTATTTTCCCATCAGGAAGAAGAATTAACCACAGGCTCAGCCTGCCCCCGGAACCAGAACAGGGCCTGAAGGCATCCTGCGCTTTTGCGGCCAGCTCCCTAAAAAGCGAGTTGTAAAATGGAGGTTCAGGGCACTGCAATTCACAAACCTGCAGAGTTATAAATGATAACTCTCGTCCACAAATATATTGAGGGAAGGCAAAGAAGAGGATTTGAAATCAAGGCAGAATTGCAGGAAACAGATTTCAGGAGGTAGATTCGAATCGCCTTTAAAGCACATGAAAAGCGGCAAAACGTTGACAATGATGCCCTTGGCCAAAAAGGGCGTATGCGTTTTTTCCTGAATATATTCAGGAAAAAACGCATACGCCCTTTTTGGCCAACCAAGCAACCTGGAAAGGCAAATCAGCGCTACAAAGATGTCTCGCTTCCCATCGGTCAAAAGGGCCATGCTGAAAAAAGTCTCAAAACCAAAAATGCAGGACAGGCCATGGAGAAATGGGAGCCTTGCTACACTGATGGGCGGGATGTAAATTGTCAACAGCCACTCTGGAGAAGTGTACGGTGAGTCCTGAAACGTCTAAAAAGCAAAGCTTAGAGAGCATAGGGCACTTCCACTCATGGGGGTATAAATTGGGAAAATGAAAAATCAGCAAGACACAAGCACCCCAAAGTTTAGGGCTGCTCTGTTGACAAGGACCTCCACTTCATTCCACCTTCAATATCCCAGGAAAGAGAAAAATGGATAAAGAAGTTGTGGTCCTTATGTACAATGGAATATCACTCAGCCATGAAATCAATGTCATAAGGCTAGTAGCAGCATGATGAGTGGATTTAGGTACGACGATTCTAAGTGAAATAAGTCACACAGAAAAGGACACTTCTCATAAGGTATCACTGATAGAGGGAATGTAAAAACCGTTACACTTGAACTGAATTACAAAACAGAACAGAGTCACACATGCAGAAAACACACTATGGCTGCTTAACGGGAAAGGTGAGGTGGGGTGATACATAAAACAAGGTTTTCAAATTAGCTCAGATACCATTCCATAAACCCAATATGTAATAGACAAGACCTACTCCTTGCTCAGAGAACTGGACTCAACACGCCCTATTCACCGCACAAGAATATATCTGACTAGTAATAATCTTAAAACCTATGTATTGATATCTCTCTGTTAGTGTGTCAAGTGGGTGTAAAGCGGCATAAACACAGCAGTGAAAAGCAGCTAAACCCCATTATAAAAATAAATTACTTTGAAAAACCCATGAAACAAAGACAGTGAAAGAGAGCGAAATTCTTACACAATGCGTTCAGGGGCTGTGATGTAACCTGGATTGACCATATCTAGACCCACAGCTGGATGAGACATAAGGGTGGACACTGTTGCGGCTGAGAGGTTTGGTGAGGTTGGGTGAGCAAACGCAGACCCTTTAAAGTAATACTGCGTGGTACCCATCGCATGGGTCCCAAATCTCCAGGTTCAAGGGCACCTTCCTACATCGAAAACATGCATGAGATACCCAGAAGATGGTACACCGTGTGATGGGGAAAGGTTTCTAAAACGCACCTCATTTCTCATCTCCTTGTGCTCGGGTTGGCCATTCCAGCCACTTTACTAGCAATCTCCCTCCTTGGAGCATCATCACCTTTAACCTCCTGTTCCCTACAGGTTGCAATTTGTCCTGAGGATGAACGGGAAGACGTGGAACCAATGAGAGACTAGCTCTTGGTGTTGGGACAGGCACAGGTCACTCTATTTTCCTATCAGGAAGAAGAATTAACCACAGGCTCAGCCTGCCACCCGGAACCAGAACAGGGCCTGAAGCCATCCTGCGCTATTGCGGCCAGCTCCCTAAAAAGTGAGTCGTAAAATGGAGGTTCAGGGCACTGCAATTCAGAAAACTGCAGACTTATAAATGATAACTCTCGTCCACAAATATATTGAGGGAAGGCAAAGAAGAGGATTTGAAATCAAGGCAGAATTGCAGGAAACAGATTTCAGGAGGTAGATTCGAATCGCCTTTAAAGCACATGAAAAGCGGCAAAACGTTGACAATGATGCCCTTGGCCAAAAAGGGCGTATGCGTTTTTTCCTGAATATATTCAGGAAAAAACGCATACGCCCTTTTTGGCCAAGCAAGCAACCTGGAAAGGCAAATCAGTGCTACAAAGAAGTCTCGCTTCCCATCGGTCAAAAGGGCCATGCTGAAAAAACTGTCAAAACCAGAAATGCAGGACATGCCATGGAGAAATGGGAGCCTTGCTACACTGATGGGCGGGATGTAAATTGCCAACAGCCACTCTGGAGAAGCGTACGGTGTGTCCTGAAACATCTAAAAAACACAGCTTAGAGAGCATAGGGCACTTCCACTCATGGGGGTATAAATTGGGAAAATGAAAAATCAGCAAGACACAAGCACCCCAAAGTATAGGGCTGCTCTGTTGACAAGGACCTCCACTTCATTCCACCTTCAATATCCCAGGAAAGAGAAAAATGGATAAAGAAGTTGTGGTCCTTATGTACAATGGAATATCACTCAGCCATGAAATCAATGTCATAAGGCTAGTAGCAGCATGATGAGTGGATTTAGGTACGACGATTCTAAGTGAAATAAGTCACACAGAAAAGGACACTTCTCATAAGGTATCACTTATAAAGGGAATGTAAAAACCGTTACACTTGAACTGAATTACAAAACAGAACAGAGTCACACATGCAGAAAACACACTATGGCTGCTTAACGGGAAAGGTGAGGTGGGGTGATACATAAAACAAGGGTTTCAAATTAGCTCAGATACCGTTCCATAAACCCAATATGTAATAGACAAGACCTACTCCTTGCTCAGAGAACTGGACTCAACACGCCCTATTCACCGCACAAGAATATATCTGACTAGTAATAATCTTAAAACCTATGTATTGATATCTCTCTGTTACTGTGTCAAGTGGGTGTAAAGCGGCATAAACACAGCAGTGAAAAGCAGCTAAACCCCATTATAAAAATAAATTACTTTGAAAAACCCATGAAACAAAGACAGTGAAAGAGATAGAAATTCTTACACAATGCGTTCACGGGCTGTGATGCAACCTGGATTGACCATATCTAGACCCACAGCTGGATGAGACATAAGGGTGGACACTCTTGGGGCTGAGAGGTTTGGTGAGGTTGGGTGAGCAAACGCAGACCCTTTCAACTAACACTGCGTGGTACCCATCGCATGGGTCCCAAATCTCCAGGTTCAAGGGCATCTTCCTACATCGAAAACATGCATGAGAAACCCAGAAGATGGTACACCGTGTGATGGGGAAAGGTTTCTAAAACGCACCTCATTTCTCATCTCCTTGTGCTCGGGTTCGCCATTCCAGCCACTTTACTAGCAATCTCCCTCCTTGGAGCATCATCACCTTTAACCTCCTGTTCCGTACAGGTTGCAATTTGTCCTGAGGATGAACGGGAAGACGTGAAACCAATGAGAGACTATATCTTGGTGTTGGGACAGGCACAGGTCACTCTATTTTCCCATCAGGAAGAAGAATTAACCACAGGCTCAGCCTGCCCCCCGGAACAAGAACAGGGCCTGAAGCCATCCTGCGCTTTTGCGGCCATCTCCCAAAAACGCGAGTTGTAAAATGGAGGTTCAGGGCACTGCAATTCACAAACCTGCAGAGTTATAAATGATAACTCTCGTCCACAAATATATTGAGGGAAGGCAACGAAGAGGATTTGAAATCAAGGCAGAATTGCAGGAAACAGATTTCAGGAGGTAGATTCGAATCGCATTTAAAGCACATGAAAAGCGGCAAAACGTTGACAATGATGCCCTTGGCCAAAAAGGGCGTATGCGTTTTTTCCTGAATATATTCAGGAAAAAACGCATACGCCCTTTTTGGCCAACCAAGCAACCTGGAAAGGCAAATCAGCGCTACAAAGATGTCTCGCTTCCCATCGGTCAAAAGGGCCATGCTGAAAAAAGTGTCAAAACCAGAAATGCAGGACAGGCCATGGAGAAATGGGAGCCTTGCTAAACTGATGGGCGGGATGTAAATTGTCAACAGCCACTCTGGAGAAGCGTACGGTGAGTCCTGAAACGTCTAAAAAGCAAAGCTTAGAGAGCATAGGGCACTTCCACTCATGGGGGTATAAATTGGGAAAATTAAAAATCAGCAAGACACAAGCACCCCAAAGTTTAGGGCTGCTCTGTTGACAAGGACCTCCACTTCATTCCACCTTCAATATCCCAGGAAAGAGAAAAATGGATAAAGAAGTTGTGGTCCTTATGTACAATGGAATATCACTCAGCCATGAAATCAATGTCATAAGGCTAGTAGCAGCATGATGAGTGGATTTAGGTACGACGATTCTAAGTGAAATAAGTCACACAGAAAAGGACACTTCTCATAAGGTATCACTGATAGAGGGAATGTAAAAACCGTTACACTTGAACTGAATTACAAAACAGAACAGAGTCACACATGCAGAAAACACACTATGGCTGCTTCACGGGAAAGGTGAGGTGGGGTGATACATAAAACAAGGGTTTCAAATTAGCTCAGATACCGTTCCATAAACCCAATATGTAATAGACAAGACCTACTCCTTGCTCAGAGAACTGGACTCAACACGCCCTATTCACCGCACAAGAATATATCTGACTGGTAATAATCTTAAAACCTATGTATAGATATCTCTCTGTTAGTGTGTCAAGTGGGTGTAAAGCGGCATAAACACAGAAGTGAAAAGCAGCTAAACCCCATTATAAAAATAAATTACTTTGAATAACCCATGAAACAAAGACAGTGAAAGAGAGCGAAATTCTTACACAATTCGTTCAGGGGCTGTGATGCAACCTGGATTGACCATATCTAGACCCACAGCTGGATGAGACATAAGGGTGGACACTCTTGGGGCTGAGAGGTTTGGTGAGGTTGGGTGAGCAAACGCAGACCCTTTACAGTAATACTGCATGGTACCCATCGCATGGGTCCCAAATCTCCAGGTTCAAGGGCATCTTCCTACATCGAAAACATGCATGAGAAACCCAGAAGATGGTACACCGTGTGATGTGGAAAAGTTTCTAAAACGCACCTCATTTCTCATCTCCTTGTGGCCAGGTTCGCTATTCCAGCCGCTTTACTAGCAATCTCCCTACTTGGAGCATCAGCACCTTTAACCTCCTGTTCCGTACAGGTTGCAATTTGTCCTGAGGATGAACTGGAAGACGTGGAACCAATGAGAGACTAGCTCTTGGTGTTGGGACAGGCACAGGTCACTCTATTTTCCCATCAGGAAGAAGAATTAACCACAGGCTCAGCCTGCCCCCGGAACCAGAACAGGGCCTGAAGGCATCCTGCGCTTTTGCGGCCAGCTCCCTAAAAAGCGAGTTGTAAAATGGAGGTTCAGGGCACTGCAATTCACAAACCTGCAGAGTTATAAATGATAACTCTCGTCCACAAATATATTGAGGGAAGGCAAAGAAGAGGATTTGAAATCAAGGCAGAATTGCAGGAAACAGATTTCAGGAGGTAGATTCGAATCGCCTTTAAAGCACATGAAAAGCGGCAAAACGTTGACAATGATGCCCTTGGCCAAAAAGGGCGTATGCGTTTTTTCCTGAATATATTCAGGAAAAAACGCATACGCCCTTTTTGGCCAACCAAGCAACCTGGAAAGGCAAATCAGCGCTACAAAGATGTCTCGCTTCCCATCGGTCAAAAGGGCCATGCTGAAAAAAGTCTCAAAACCAAAAATGCAGGACAGGCCATGGAGAAATGGGAGCCTTGCTACACTGATGGGCGGGATGTAAATTGTCAACAGCCACTCTGGAGAAGTGTACGGTGAGTCCTGAAACGTCTAAAAAGCAAAGCTTAGAGAGCATAGGGCACTTCCACTCATGGGGATATAAATTGGGAAAATTAAAAATCAGCAAGACACAAGCACCCCAAAGTTTAGGGCTGCTCTGTTGACAAGGACCTCCACTTCATTCCACCTTCAATATCGCAGGAAAGATAAAAATGGATAAAGAAGTTGTGGTCCTTATGTACAATGGAATATCACTCAGCCATGAAATCAATGTCATAAGGCTAGTAGCAGCATGATGAGTGGATTTAGGTACGACGATTCTAAGTGAAATAAGTCACACAGAAAAGGACACTTCTCATAAGGTATCACTTATAGAGGGAATGTAAAAACCGTTACACTTGAACTGAATTACAAAACAGAACAGAGTCACACATGCAGAAAACACACTATGGCTGCTTAACGGGAAAGGTGAGGTGGGGTGGTACATAAAACAAGGTTTTCAAATTAGCTCAGATACCATTCCATAAACCCAATATGTAATAGACAAGACCTACTCCTTGCTCAGAGAACTGGACTCAACACGCCCTATTCACCGCACAAGAATATATCTGACTAGTAATAATCTTAAAACCTATGTATTGATATCTCTCTGTTAGTGTGTCAAGTGGGTGTAAAGCGGCATAAACACAGCAGTGAAAAGCAGCTAAACCCCATTATAAAAATAAATTACTTTGAAAAACCCATGAAACAAAGACAGTGAAAGAGAGCGAAATTCTTACACAATGCGTTCAGGGGCTGTGATGTAACCTGGATTGACCATATCTAGACCCACAGCTGGATGAGACATAAGGGTGGACACTGTTGCGGCTGAGAGGTTTGGTGAGGTTGGGTGAGCAAACGCAGACCCTTTAAAGTAATACTGCGTGGTACCCATCGCATGGGTCCCAAATCTCCAGGTTCAAGGGCACCTTCCTACATCGAAAACATGCATGAGATACCCAGAAGATGGTACACCGTGTGATGGGGAAAGGTTTCTAAAACGCACCTCATTTCTCATCTCCTTGTGCTCGGGTTCGCCATTCCAGCCACTTTACTAGCAATCTCCCTCCTTGGAGCATCATCACCTTTAACCTCCTGTTCCGTACAGGTTGCAATTTGTCCTGAGGATGAACGGGAAGACGTGGAACCAATGAGAGACTAGCTCTTGGTGTTGGGACAGGCACAGGTCACTCTATTTTCCTATCAGGAAGAAGAATTAACCACAGGCTCAGCCTGCCACCCGGAACCAGAACAGGGCCTGAAGCCATCCTGCGCTATTGCGGCCAGCTCCTTAAAAAGCGAGTCGTAAAATGGAGGTTCAGGGCACTGCAATTCACAAACCTGCAGACTTATAAATGATAACTCTCGTCCACAAATATATTGAGGGAAGGCAAAGAAGAGGATTTGAAATCAAGGCAGAATTGCAGGAAACAGATTTCAGGAGGTAGATTCGAATCGCCTTTAAAGCACATGAAAAGTGGCAAAACGTTGACAATGATGCCCTTGGCCAAAAAGGGCGTATGCGTTTTTTCCTGAATATATTCAGAAAAAAACGCATACGCCCTTTTTGGCCAAGCAAGCAACCTGGAAAGGCAAATCAGTGCTACAAAGAAGTCTCGCTTCCCATCGGTCAAAAGGGCCATGCTGAAAAAACTGTCAAAACCAGAAATGCAGGACATGCCATGGAGAAATGGGAGCCTTGCTACACTGATGGGCGGGATGTAAATTGCCAACAGCCACTCTGGAGAAGTGTACGGTGAGTCCTGAAACGTCTAAAAAGCAAAGCTTAGAGAGCATAGGGCACTTCCACTCATGGGGGTATAAATTGGGAAAATTAAAAATCAGCAAGACACAAGCACCCCAAAGTTTAGGGCTGCTCTGTTGACAAGGACCTCCACTTCATTCCACCTTCAATATCCCAGGAAAGAGAAAAATGGATAAAGAAGTTGTGGTCCTTATGTACAATGGAATATCACTCAGCCGTGAAATCAATGTCATAAGGCTAGTAGCAGCATGATGAGTGGATTTAGGTACGACGACTCTAAGTGAAATAAGTCACACAGAAAAGGACACTTCTCATAAGGTATCACTTATAGAGGGAATGTAAAAACCGTTACACTTGAACTGAATTACAAAACAGAACAGAGTCACACATGCAGAAAACACACTATGGCTGCTTAACGGGAAAGGTGAGGTGGGGTGATACATAAAACAAGGGTTTCAAATTAGCTCAGATACCGTTCCATAAACCCAATATGTAATAGACAAGACCTACTCCTTGCTCAGAGAACTGGACTCAACACGCCCTATTCACCGCACAAGAATATATCTGACTAGTAATAATCTTAAAAGCTATGTATTGATATCTCTCTGTTAGTGTGTCAAGTGGGTGTAAAGCGGCATAAACACAGCAGTGAAAAGCAGCTAAACCCCATTATAAAAATAAATTACTTTGAAAAACCCATGAAACAAAGACAGTGAAAGAGAGCGAAATTCTTACACAATGCGTTCAGGGGCTGTGATGCAACCTGGATTGACCATATCTAGACCCACAGCTGGATGAGACCTAAGGGTGGACACTGTTGCGGCTGAGAGGTTTGGTGAGGTTGGGTGAGCAAACGCAGACCCTTTAAAGTAATACTGCGTGGTACCCATCGCATGGGTCCCAAATCTCCAGGTTCAAGGGCATCTTCCTACATCGAAAACATGCATGAGAAACCCAGAAGATGGTACACCGTGTGATGGGGAAAAGTTTCTAAAACGCACCTCATTTCTCATCTCCTTGTGCTCGGGTTCGCCATTCCAGCCACTTTACTAGCAATCTCCCTCCTTGGAGCATCATCACCTTTAACCTCCTGTTCCGTACAGGTTGCAATTTGTCCTGAGGATGAACGGGAAGACGTGAAACCAATGAGAGACTATATCTTGGTGTTGGGACAGGCACAGGTCACTCTATTTTCCCATCAGGAAGAAGAATTAACCACAGGCTCAGCCTGCCCCCCAGAACAAGAAAAGGGCCTGAAGCCATCCTGCGCTTTTGCGGCCATCTCCCAAAAACGCGAGTTGTAAAATGGAGGTTCAGGGCACTGCAATTCACAAACCTGCAGAGTTATAAATGATAACTCTCGTCCACAAATATATTGAGGGAAGGCAACAAAGAGGATTTGAAATCAAGGCAGAATTGCAGGAAACAGATTTCAGGAGGTAGATTCGAATCGCATTTAAAGCACATGAAAAGCGGCAAAACGTTGACAATGATGCCCTTGGCCAAAAAGGGCGTATGCGTTTTTTCCTGAATATATTCAGGAAAAAACGCATACGCCCTTTTTGGCCAACCAAGCAACCTGGAAAGGCAAATCAGCGCTACAAAGATGTCTCGCTTCCCATCGGTCAAAAGGGCCATGCTGAAAAAAGTGTCAAAACCAGAAATGCAGGACAGGCCATGGAGAAATGGGAGCCTTGCTAAACTGATGGGCGGGATGTAAATTGTCAACAGCCACTCTGGAGAAGCGTACGGTGAGTCCTGAAACGTCTAAAAAGCAAAGCTTAGAGAGCATAGGGCACTTCCACTCATGGGGGTATAAATTGGGAAAATGAAAAATCAGCAAGACACAAGCACCCCAAAGTTTAGGGCTGCTCTGTTGACAAGGACCTCCACTTCATTCCACCTTCAATATCCCAGGAAAGAGAAAAATGGATAAAGAAGTTGTGGTCCTTATGTACAATGGAATATCACTCAGCCATGAAATCAATGTCATAAGGCTAGTAGCAGCATGATGAGTGGATTTAGGTACGACGATTCTAAGTGAAATAAGTCACACAGAAAAGGACACTTCTCATAAGGTATCACTGATAGAGGGAATGTAAAAACCGTTACACTTGAACTGAATTACAAAACAGAACAGAGTCACACATGCAGAAAACACACTATGGCTGCTTCACGGGAAAGGTGAGGTGGGGTGATACATAAAACAAGGGTTTCAAATTAGCTCAGATACCGTTCCATAAACCCAATATGTAATAGACAAGACCTACTCCTTGCTCAGAGAACTGGACTCAACACGCCCTATTCACCGCACAAGAATATATCTGACTGGTAATAATCTTAAAACCTATGTATAGATATCTCTCTGTTAGTGTGTCAAGTGGGTGTAAAGCGGCATAAACACAGAAGTGAAAAGCAGCTAAACCCCATTATAAAAATAAATTACTTTGAATAACCCATGAAACAAAGACAGTGAAAGAGAGCGAAATTCTTACACAATTCGTTCAGGGGCTGTGATGCAACCTGGATTGACCATATCTAGACCCACAGCTGGATGAGACATAAGGGTGGACACTGTTGCGGCTGAGAGGTTTGGTGAGGTTGGGTGAGCAAACGCAGACCCTTTAAAGTAATACTGCGTGGTACCCATCGCATGGGTCCCAAATCTCCAGGTTCAAGGGCACCTTCCTACATCGAAAACATGCATGAGATACCCAGAAGATGGTACACCGTGTGATGGGGAAAGGTTTCTAAAACGCACCTCATTTCTCATCTCCTTGTGCTCGGGTTGGCCATTCCAGCCACTTTACTAGCAATCTCCCTCCTTGGAGCATCATCACCTTTAACCTCCTGTTCCGTACAGGTTGCAATTTGTCCTGAGGATGAACGGGAAGACGTGGAACCAATGAGAGACTAGCTCTTGGTGTTGGGACAGGCACAGGTCACTCTATTTTCCTATCAGGAAGAAGAATTAACCACAGGCTCAGCCTGCCACCCGGAACCAGAACAGGGCCTGAAGCCATCCTGCGCTATTGCGGCCAGCTCCCTAAAAAGCGAGTCGTAAAATGGAGGTTCAGGGCACTGCAATTCAGAAAACTGCAGACTTATAAATGATAACTCTCCTCCACAAATATATTGAGGGAAGGCAAAGAAGAGGATTTGAAATCAAGGCAGAATTGCAGGAAACAGATTTCAGGAGGTAGATTCGAATCGCCTTTAAAGCACATGAAAAGCGGCAAAACGTTGACAATGATGCCCTTGGCCAAAAAGGGCGTATGCGTTTTTTCCTGAATATATTCAGGAAAAAACGCATACGCCCTTTTTGGCCAACCAAGCAACCTGGAAAGGCAAATCAGCGCTACAAAGATGTCTCGCTTCCCATCGGTCAAAAGGGCCATGCTGAAAAAAGTCTCAAAACCAAAAATGCAGGACAGGCCATGGAGAAATGGGAGCCTTGCTACACTGATGGGCGGGATGTAAATTGTCAACAGCCACTCTGGAGAAGTGTACGGTGAGTCCTGAAACGTCTAAAAAGCAAAGCTTAGAGAGCATAGGGCACTTCCACTCATGGGGGTATAAATTGGGAAAATTAAAAATCAGCAAGACACAAGCACCCCAAAGTTTAGGGCTGCTCTGTTGACAAGGACCTCCACTTCATTCCACCTTCAATATCCCAGGAAAGAGAAAAATGGATAAAGAATTTGTGGTCCTTATGTACAATGGAATATCACTCAGCCGTGAAATCAATGTCATAAGGCTAGTAGCAGCATGATGAGTGGATTTAGGTACGACGACTCTAAGTGAAATAAGTCACACAGAAAAGGACACTTCTCATAAGGTATCACTTATAGAGGGAATGTAAAAACCGTTACACTTGAACTGAATTACAAAACAGAACAGAGTCACACATGCAGAAAACACACTATGGCTGCTTAACGGGAAAGGTGAGGTGGGGTGATACATAAAACAAGGGTTTCAAATTAGCTCAGATACCGTTCCATAAACCCAATATGTAATAGACAAGACCTACTCCTTGCTCAGAGAACTGGACTCAACACGCCCTATTCACCGCACAAGAATATATCTGACTAGTAATAATCTTAAAAGCTATGTATTGATATCTCTCTGTTAGTGTGTCAAGTGGGTGTAAAGCGGCATAAACACAGCAGTGAAAAGCAGCTAAACCCCATTATAAAAATAAATTACTTTGAAAAACCCATGAAACAAAGACAGTGAAAGAGAGCGAAATTCTTACACAATGCGTTCAGGGGCTGTGATGCAACCTGGATTGACCATATCTAGACCCACAGCTGGATGAGACATAAGGGTGGACACTGTTGCGGCTGAGAGGTTAGGTGAGGTTGGGTGAGCAAACGCAGACCCTTTAAAGTAATACTGCGTGGTACCCATCGCATGGGTCCCAAATCTCCAGGTTCAAGGGCATCTTCCTACATCGAAAACATGCATGAGAAACCCAGAAGATGGTACACCGTGTGATGGGGAAAAGTTTCTAAAACGCACCTCATTTCTCATTTCCTTGTGCTCGGGTTCGCCATTCCAGCCACTTTACTAGCAATCTCCCTCCTTGGAGCATCATCACCTTTAACCTCCTGTTCCGTACAGGTTGCAATTTGTCCTGAGGATGAACGGGAAGACGTGAAACCAATGAGAGACTATATCTTGGTGTTGGGACAGGCACAGGTCACTCTATTTTCCCATCAGGAAGAAGAATTAACCACAGGCTCAGCCTGCCCCCCGGAACAAGAAAAGGGCCTGAAGCCATCCTGCGCTTTTGCGGCCATCTCCCAAAAACGCGAGTTGTAAAATGGAGGTTCAGGGCACTGCAATTCACAAACCTGCAGAGTTATAAATGATAACTCTCGTCCACAAATATATTGAGGGAAGGCAACGAAGAGGATTTGAAATCAAGGCAGAATTGCAGGAAACAGATTTCAGGAGGTAGATTCGAATCGCCTTTAAAGCACATGAAAAGCGGCAAAACGTTGACAATGATGCCCTTGGCCAAAAAGGGCGTATGCGTTTTTTCCTGAATATATTCAGGAAAAAACGCATACGCCCTTTTTGGCCAACCAAGCAACCTGGAAAGGCAAATCAGCGCTACAAAGATGTCTCGCTTCCCATCGGTCAAAAGGGCCATGCTGAAAAAAGTGTCAAAACCAGAAATGCAGGACAGGCCATGGAGAAATGGGAGCCTTGCTAAACTGATGGGCGGGATGTAAATTGTCAACAGCCACTCTGGAGAAGCGTACGGTGAGTCCTGAAACGTCTAAAAAGCAAAGCTTAGAGAGCATAGGGCACTTCCACTCATGGGGGTATAAATTGGGAAAATTAAAAATCAGCAAGACACAAGCACCCCAAAGTTTAGGGCTGCTCTGTTGACAAGGACCTCCACTTCATTCCACCTTCAATATCCCAGGAAAGAGAAAAATGGATAAAGAAGTTGTGGTCCTTATGTACAATGGAATATCACTCAGCCATGAAATCAATGTCATAAGGCTAGTAGCAGCATGATGAGTGGATTTAGGTACGACGATTCTAAGTGAAATAAGTCACACAGAAAAGGACACTTCTCATAAGGTATCACTGATAGAGGGAATGTAAAAACCGTTACACTTGAACTGAATTACAAAACAGAACAGAGTCACACATGCAGAAAACACACTATGGCTGCTTAACGGGAAAGGTGAGGTGGGGTGATACATAAAACAAGGGTTTCAAATTAGCTCAGATACCGTTCCATAAACCCAATATGTAAGAGACAAGACCTACTCCTTGCTCACAGAACTGGACTCAACACGCCCAATTCACCGCACAAGAATATATCTGACTGGTAATAATCTTAAAACCTATGTATAGATATCTCTCTGTTAGTGTGTCAAGTGGGTGTAAAGCGGCATAAACACAGAAGTGAAAAGCAGCTAAACCCCATTATAAAAATAAATTACTTTGAATAACCCATGAAACAAAGACAGTGAAAGAGAGCGAAATTCTTACACAATTCGTTCAGGGGCTGTGATGCAACCTGGATTGACCATATCTAGACCCACAGCTGGATGAGACATAAGGGTGGACACTCTTGGGGCTGAGAGGTTTGGTGAGGTTGGGTGAGCAAACGCAGACCCTTTACAGTAATACTGCATGGTACCCATCGCATGGGTCACAAATCTCCAGGTTCAAGGGCATCTTCCTACATCGAAAACATGCATGAGAAACCCAGAAGATGGTACACCGTGTGATGTGGAAAAGTTTCTAAAACGCACCTCATTTCTCATCTCCTTGTGGCCGGGTTCGCTATTCCAGCCGCTTTACTAGCAATCTCCCTACTTGGAGCATCAGCACCTTTAACCTCCTGTTCCGTACAGGTTGCAATTTGTCCTGAGGATGAACTGGAAGACGTGGAACCAATGAGAGACTAGCTCTTGGTGTTGGGACAGGCACAGGTCACTCTATTTTCCCATCAGGAAGAAGAATTAACCACAGGCTCAGCCTGCCCCCGGAACCAGAACAGGGCCTGAAGGCATCCTGCGCTTTTGCGGCCAGCTCCCTAAAAAGCGAGTTGTAAAATGGAGGTTCAGGGCACTGCAATTCACAAACCTGCAGAGGTATAAATGATAACTCTCGTCCACAAATATATTGAGGGAAGGCAAAGAAGAGGATTTGAAATCAAGGCAGAATTGCAGGAAACAGATTTCAGGAGGTAGATTCGAATCGCCTTTAAAGCACATGAAAAGCGGCAAAACGTTGACAATGATGCCTTTGGCCAAAAAGGGCGTATGCGTTTTTTCCTGAATATATTCAGGAAAAAACGCATACGCCCTTTTTGGCCAACCAAGCAACCTGGAAAGGCAAATCAGCGTTACAAAGATGTCTCGCTTCCCATCGGTCAAAAGGGCCATGCTGAAAAAAGTCTCAAAACCAAAAATGCAGGACAGGCCATGGAGAAATGGGAGCCTTGCTACACTGATGGGCGGGATGTAAATTGTCAACAGCCACTCTGGAGAAGTGTACGGTGAGTCCTGAAACGTCTAAAAAGCAAAGCTTAGAGAGCATAGGGCACTTCCACTCATGGGGGTATAAATTGGGAAAATTAAAAATCAGCAAGACACAAGCACCCCAAAGTTTAGGGCTGCTCTGTTGACAAGGACCTCCACTTCATTCCACCTTCAATATCCCAGGAAAGAGAAAAATGGATAAAGAAGTTGTGGTCCTTATGTACAATGGAATATCACTCAGCCATGAAATCAATGTCATAAGGCTAGTAGCAGCATGATGAGTGGATTTAGGTACGACGATTCTAAGTGAAATAAGTCACACAGAAAAGGACACTTCTCATAAGGTATCACTTATAGAGGGAATGTAAAAACCGTTACACTTGAACTGTATTACAAAACAGAACAGAGTCACACATGCAGAAAACACACTATGGCTGCTTAACGGGAAAGGTGAGGTGGGGTGATACATAAAACAAGGGTTTCAAATTAGCTCAGATACCGTTCCATAAACCCAATATGTAATAGACAAGACCTACTCCTTGCTCAGAGAACTGGACTCAACACGCCCTATTCACCGCACAAGAATATATCTGACTAGTAATAATCTTAAAAGCTATGTATTGATATCTCTCTGTTAGTGTGTCAAGTGGGTGTAAAGCGGCATAAACACAGCAGTGAAAAGCAGCTAAACCCCATTATAAAAATAAATTACTTTGAAAAACCCATGAAACAAAGACAGTGAAAGAGAGAGAAATTCTTACACAATGCGTTCAGGGGCTGTGATGCAACCTGGATTGACCATATCTAGACCCACAGCTGGATGAGACATAAGGGTGGACACTGTTGCGGCTGAGAGGTATGGTGAGGTTGGGTGAGCAAACGCAGCCCCTTTAAAGTAATACTGTGTGGTACTCATCGCATGGGTCCCAAATCTCCAGGTTCAAGGGCATCTTCCTACATCGAAAACATGCATGAGAAACCCAGAAGATGGTACACCGTGTGATGTGGAAAGGTTTCTAAAACGCACCTCATTTCTCATCTCCTTGTGCCCGGGTTCGCTATTCCAGCCGCTTTAATAGCAATCTCCCTACTTGGAGCATCAGCACCTTTAACCTCCTGTTCCGTACAGGTTGCAATTTGTCCTGAGGATGAACTGGAAGACGTGGAACCAATGAGAGACTAGCTCTTGGTGTTGGGACAGGCACAGGTCACTCTATTTTCCCATCAGGAAGAAGAATTAACCACAGGCTCAGCCTGCCCCCGGAACCAGAACAGGGCCTGAAGGCATCCTGCGCTTTTGCGGCCAGCTCCCTAAAAAGCGAGTTGTAAAATGGAGGTTCAGGGCACTGCAATTCACAAACCTGCAGAGTTATAAATGATAACTCTCGTCCACAAATATATTGAGGGAAGGCAAAGAAGAGGATTTGAAATCAAGGCAGAATTGCAGGAAACAGATTTCAGGAGGTAGATTCGAATCGCCTTTAAAGCACATGAAAAGCGGCAAAACGTTGACAATGATGCCCTTGGCCAAAAAGGGCGTATGCGTTTTTTCCTGAATATATTCAGGAAAAAACGCATACGCCCTTTTTGGCCAACCAAGCAACCTGGAAAGGCAAATCAGCGCTACAAAGATGTCTCGCTTCCCATCGGTCAAAAGGGCCATGCTGAAAAAAGTGTCAAAACCAGAAATGCAGGACAGGCCATGGAGAAATGGGAGCCTTGCTACACTGATGGGCGGGATGTAAATTGTCAACAGCCACTCTGGAGAAGTGTACGGTGAGTCCTGAAACGTCTAAAAAGCAAAGCTTAGAGAGCATAGGGCACTTCCACTCATGGGGGTATAAATTGGGAAAATTAAAAATCAGCAAGACACAAGCACCCCAAAGTTTAGGGCTGCTCTGTTGACAAGGACCTCCACTTCATTCCACCTTCAATATCCCAGGAAAGAGAAAAATGGATAAAGAAGTTGTGGTCCTTATGTACAATGGAATATCACTCAGCCGTGAAATCAATGTCATAAGGCTAGTAGCAGCATGATGAGTGGATTTAGGTACGACGACTCTAAGTGAAATAAGTCACACAGAAAAGGACACTTCTCATAAGGTATCACTTATAGAGGGAATGTAAAAACCGTTACACTTGAACTGAATTACAAAACAGAACAGAGTCACACATGCAGAAAACACACTATGGCTGCTTAACGGGAAAGGTGAGGTGGGGTGATACATAAAACAAGGGTTTCAAATTAGCTCAGATACCGTTCCATAAACCCAATATGTAATAGACAAGACCTACTCCTTGCTCAGAGAACTGGACTCAACACGCCCTATTCACCGCACAAGAATATATCTGACTAGTAATAATCTTAAAAGCTATGTATTGATATCTCTCTGTTAGTGTGTCAAGTGGGTGTAAAGCGGCATAAACACAGCAGTGAAAAGCAGCTAAACCCCATTATAAAAATAAATTACTTTGAAAAACCCATGAAACAAAGACAGTGAAAGAGAGCGAAATTCTTACACAATGCGTTCAGGGGCTGTGATGCAACCTGGATTGACCATATCTAGACCCACAGCTGGATGAGACCTAAGGGTGGACACTGTTGCGGCTGAGAGGTTTGGTGAGGTTGGGTGAGCAAACGCAGACCCTTTAAAGTAATACTGCGTGGTACCCATCGCATGGGTCCCAAATCTCCAGGTTCAAGGGCATCTTCCTACATCGAAAACATGCATGAGAAACCCAGAAGATGGTACACCGTGTGATGGGGAAAAGTTTCTAAAACGCACCTCATTTCTCATCTCCTTGTGCTCGGGTTCGCCATTCCAGCCACTTTACTAGCAATCTCCCTCCTTGGAGCATCATCACCTTTAACCTCCTGTTCCGTACAGGTTGCAATTTGTCCTGAGGATGAACGGGAAGACGTGAAACCAATGAGAGACTATATCTTGGTGTTGGGACAGGCACAGGTCACTCTATTTTCCCATCAGGAAGAAGAATTAACCACAGGCTCAGCCTGCCCCCCGGAACAAGAAAAGGGCCTGAAGCCATCCTGCGCTTTTGCGGCCATCTCCCAAAAACGCGAGTTGTAAAATGGAGGTTCAGGGCACTGCAATTCACAAACCTGCAGAGTTATAAATGATAACTCTCGTCCACAAATATATTGAGGGAAGGCAACGAAGAGGATTTGAAATCAAGGCAGAATTGCAGGAAACAGATTTCAGGAGGTAGATTCGAATCGCCTTTAAAGCACATGAAAAGCGGCAAAACGTTGACAATGATGCCCTTGGCCAAAAAGGGCGTATGCGTTTTTTCCTGAATATATTCAGGAAAAAACGCATACGCCCTTTTTGGCCAACCAAGCAACCTGGAAAGGCAAATCAGCGCTACAAAGATGTCTCGCTTCCCATCGGTCAAAAGGGCCATGCTGAAAAAAGTGTCAAAACCAGAAATGCAGGACAGGCCATGGAGAAATGGGAGCCTTGCTACACTGATGGGCGGGATGTAAATTGTCAACAGCCACTCTGGAGAAGCGTACGGTGAGTCCTGAAACGTCTAAAAAGCAAAGCTTAGAGAGCATAGGGCACTTCCACTCATGGGGGTATAAATTGGGAAAATTAAAAATCAGCAAGACACAAGCACCCCAAAGTTTAGGGCTGCTCTGTTGACAAGGACCTCCACTTCATTCCACCTTCAATATCCCAGGAAAGAGAAAAATGGATAAAGAAGTTGTGGTCCTTATGTACAATGGAATATCACTCAGCCATGAAATCAATGTCATAAGGCTAGTAGCAGCATGATGAGTGGATTTAGGTACGACGATTCTAAGTGAAATAAGTCACACAGAAAAGGACACTTCTCATAAGGTATCACTGATAGAGGGAATGTAAAAACCGTTACACTTGAACTGAATTACAAAACAGAACAGAGTCACACATGCAGAAAACACACTATGGCTGCTTAACGGGAAAGGTGAGGTGGGGTGATACATAAAACAAGGGTTTCAAATTAGCTCAGATACCGTTCCATAAAACCAATATGTAATAGACAAGACCTACTCCTTGCTCAGAGAACTGGACTCAACACGCCCTATTCACCGCACAAGAATATATCTGACTAGTAATAATCTTAAAAGCTATGTATTGATATCTCTCTGTTAGTGTGTCAAGTGGGTGTAAAGCGGCATAAACACAGCAGTGAAAAGCAGCTAAACCCCATTATAAAAATAAATTACTTTGAAAAACCCATGAAACAAAGACAGTGAAAGAGAGAGAAATTCTTACACAATGCGTTCAGGGGCTGTGATGCAACCTGGATTGACCATATCTAGACCCACAGCTGGATGAGACCTAAGGGTGGACACTGTTGCGGCTGAGAGGTTTGGTGAGGTTGGGTGAGCAAACGCAGCCCCTTTAAAGTAATACTGCGTGGTACCCATCGCATGGGTCCCAAATCTCCAGGTTCAAGGGCATCTTCCTACATCGAAAACATGCATGAGAAACCCAGAAGATGGTACACCGTGTGATGTGGAAAGGTTTCTAAAACGCACCTCATTTCTCATCTCCTTGTGGCCGGGTTCGCTATTCCAGCCGCTTTACTAGCAATCTCCCTCCTTGGAGCATCAGCACCTTTAACCTCCTGTTCCGTACAGGTTGCAATTTGTCCTGAGGATGAACTGGAAGACGTGGAACCAATGAGAGACTAGCTCTTGGTGTTGGGACAGGCACAGGTCACTCTATTTTCCCATCAGGAAGAAGAATTAACCACAGGCTCAGCCTGCCCCCGGAACCAGAACAGGGCCTGAAGGCATCCTGCGCTTTTGCGGCCAGCTCCCTAAAAAGCGAGTTGTAAAATGGAGGTTCAGGGCACTGCAATTCACAAACCTGCAGAGTTATAAATGATAACTCTCGTCCACAAATATATTGAGGGAAGGCAAAGAAGAGGATTTGAAATCAAGGCAGAATTGCAGGAAACAGATTTCAGGAGGTAGATTCGAATCGCCTTTAAAGCACATGAAAAGCGGCAAAACGTTGACAATGATGCCCTTGGCCAAAAAGGGCGTATGCGTTTTTTCCTGAATATATTCAGGAAAAAACGCATACGCCCTTTTTGGCCAACCAAGCAACCTGGAAAGGCAAATCAGCGCTACAAAGATGTCTCGCTTCCCATCGGTCAAAAGGGCCATGCTGAAAAAAGTCTCAAAACCAAAAATGCAGGACAGGCCATGGAGAAATGGGAGCCTTGCTACACTGATGGGCGGGATGTAAATTGTCAACAGCCACTCTGGAGAAGTGTACGGTGAGTCCTGAAACGTCTAAAAAGCAAAGCTTAGAGAGCATAGGGCACTTCCACTCATGGGGGTATAAATTGGGAAAATGAAAAATCAGCAAGACACAAGCACCCCAAAGTTTAGGGCTGCTCTGTTGACAAGGACCTCCACTTCATTCCACCTTCAATATCCCAGGAAAGAGAAAAATGGATAAAGAAGTTGTAGTCCTTATGTACAATGGAATATCACTCAGCCGTGAAATCAATGTCATAAGGCTAGTAGCAGCATGATGAGTGGATTTAGGTACGACGACTCTAAGTGAAATAAGTCACACAGAAAAGGACACTTCTCATAAGGTATCACTTATAGAGGGAATGTAAAAACCGTTACACTTGAACTGAATTACAAAACAGAACAGAGTCACACATGCAGAAAACACACTATGGCTGCTTAACGGGAAAGGTGAGGTGGGGTGATACATAAAACAAGGGTTTCAAATTAGCTCAGATACCGTTCCATAAACCCAATATGTAATAGACAAGACCTACTCCTTGCTCAGAGAACTGGACTCAACACGCCCTATTCACCGCACAAGAATATATCTGACTAGTAATAATCTTAAAAGCTATGTATTGATATCTCTCTGTTAGTGTGTCAAGTGGGTGTAAAGCGGCATAAACACAGCAGTGAAAAGCAGCTAAACCCCATTATAAAAATAAATTACTTTGAAAAACCCATGAAACAAAGACAGTGAAAGAGAGCGAAATTCTTACACAATGCGTTCAGGGGCTGTGATGCAACCTGGATTGACCATATTTAGACCCACAGCTGGATGAGACATAAGGGTGGACACTGTTGCGGCTGAGAGGTTTGGTGAGGTTGGGTGAGCAAACGCAGACCCTTTAAAGTAATACTGCGTGGTACCCATCGCATGGGTCCCAAATCTCCAGGTTCAAGGGCATCTTCCTACATCGAAAACATGCATGAGAAACCCAGAAGATGGTACACCGTGTGATGGGTAAAAGTTTCTAAAACGCACCTCATTTCTCATCTCCTTGTGGCCGGGTTCGCTATTCCAGCCGCTTTACTAGCAATCTCCCTACTTGGAGCATCAGCACCTTTAACCTCCTGTTCCGTACAGGTTGCAATTTGTCCTGAGGATGAACTGGAAGACGTGGAACCAATGAGAGACTAGCTCTTGGTGTTGGGACAGGCACAGGTCACTCTATTTTCCCATCAGGAAGAAGAATTAACCACAGGCTCAGCCTGCCCCCCGGAACAAGAAAAGGGCCTGAAGCCATCCTGCGCTTTTGCGGCCATCTCCCAAAAACGCGAGTTGTTAAATGGAGGTTCAGGGCACTGCAATTCACAAACCTGCAGAGTTATAAATGATAACTCTCGTCCACAAATATATTGAGGGAAGGCAACGAAGAGGATTTGAAATCAAGGCAGAATTGCAGGAAACAGATTTCAGGAGGTAGATTCGAATCGCCTTTAAAGCACATGAAAAGCGGCAAAACGTTGACAATGATGCCCTTGGCCAAAAAGGGCGTATGCGTTTTTTCCTGAATATATTCAGGAAAAAACGCATACGCCCTTTTTGGCCAACCAAGCAACCTGGAAAGGCAAATCAGCGCTACAAAGATGTCTCGCTTCCCATCGGTCAAAAGGGCCATGCTGAAAAAAGTGTCAAAACCAGAAATGCAGGACAGGCCATGGAGAAATGGGAGCCTTGCTAAACTGATGGGCGGGATGTAAATTGTCAACAGCCACTCTGGAGAAGCGTACGGTGAGTCCTGAAACGTCTAAAAAGCAAAGCTTAGAGAGCATAGGGCACTTCCACTCATGGGGGTATAAATTGGGAAAATTAAAAATCAGCAAGACACAAGCACCCCAAAGTTTAGGGCTGCTCTGTTGACAAGGACCTCCACTTCATTCCACCTTCAATATCCCAGGAAAGAGAAAAATGGATAAAGAAGTTGTGGTCCTTATGTACAATGGAATATCACTCAGCCATGAAATCAATGTCATAAGGCTAGTAGCAGCATGATGAGTGGATTTAGGTACGACGATTCTAAGTGAAATAAGTCACACAGAAAAGGACACTTCTCATAAGGTATCACTGATAGAGGGAATGTAAAAACCGTTACACTTGAACTGAATTACAAAACAGAACAGAGTCACACATGCAGAAAACACACTATGGCTGCTTAACGGGAAAGGTGAGGTGGGGTGATACATAAAACAAGGGTTTCAAATTAGCTCAGATACCGTTCCATAAACCCAATATGTAATAGACAAGACCTACTCCTTGCTCACAGAACTGGACTCAACACGCCCAATTCACCGCACAAGAATATATCTGACTGGTAATAATCTTAAAACCTATGTATAGATATCTCTCTGTTAGTGTGTCAAGTGGGTGTAAAGCGGCATAAACACAGAAGTGAAAAGCAGCTAAACCCCATTATAAAAATAAATTACTTTGAATAACCCATGAAACAAAGACAGTGAAAGAGAGCGAAATTCTTACACAATTCGTTCAGGGGCTGTGATGCAACCTGGATTGACCATATCTAGACCCACAGCTGGATGAGACATAAGGGTGGACACTCTTGGGGCTGAGAGGTTTGGTGAGGTTGGGTGAGCAAACGCAGACCCTTTACAGTAATACTGCATGGTACCCATCGCATGGGTCACAAATCTCCAGGTTCAAGGGCATCTTCCTACATCGAAAACATGCATGAGAAACCCAGAAGATGGTACACCGTGTGATGTGGAAAAGTTTCTAAAACGCACCTCATTTCTCATCTCCTTGTGGCCGGGTTCGCTATTCCAGCCGCTTTACTAGCAATCTCCCTACTTGGAGCATCAGCACCTTTAACCTCCTGTTCCGTACAGGTTGCAATTTGTCCTGAGGATGAACTGGAAGACGTGGAACCAATGAGAGACTAGCTCTTGGTGTTGGGACAGGCACAGGTCACTCTATTTTCCCATCAGGAAGAAGAATTAACCACAGGCTCAGCCTGCCCCCGGAACCAGAACAGGGCCTGAAGGCATCCTGCGCTTTTGCGGCCAGCTCCCTAAAAAGCGAGTTGTAAAATGGAGGTTCAGGGCACTGCAATTCACAAACCTGCAGAGGTATAAATGATAACTCTCGTCCACAAATATATTGAGGGAAGGCAAAGAAGAGGATTTGAAATCAAGGCAGAATTGCAGGAAACAGATTTCAGGAGGTAGATTCGAATCGCCTTTAAAGCACATGAAAAGCGGCAAAACGTTGACAATGATGCCTTTGGCCAAAAAGGGCGTATGCGTTTTTTCCTGAATATATTCAGGAAAAAACGCATACGCCCTTTTTGGCCAACCAAGCAACCTGGAAAGGCAAATCAGCGTTACAAAGATGTCTCGCTTCCCATCGGTCAAAAGGGCCATGCTGAAAAAAGTCTCAAAACCAAAAATGCAGGACAGGCCATGGAGAAATGGGAGCCTTGCTACACTGATGGGCGGGATGTAAATTGTCAACAGCCACTCTGGAGAAGTGTACGGTGAGTCCTGAAACGTCTAAAAAGCAAAGCTTAGAGAGCATAGGGCACTTCCACTCATGGGGGTATAAATTGGGAAAATTAAAAATCAGCAAGACACAAGCACCCCAAAGTTTAGGGCTGCTCTGTTGACAAGGACCTCCACTTCATTCCACCTTCAATATCCCAGGAAAGAGAAAAATGGATAAAGAAGTTGTGGTCCTTATGTACAATGGAATATCACTCAGCCATGAAATCAATGTCATAAGGCTAGTAGCAGCATGATGAGTGGATTTAGGTACGATGATTCTAAGTGAAATAAGTCACACAGAAAAGGACACTTCTCATAAGGTATCACTTATAGAGGGAATGTAAAAACCGTTACACTTGAACTGTATTACAAAACAGAACAGAGTCACACATGCAGAAAACACACTATGGCTGCTTAACGGGAAAGGTGAGGTGGGGTGATACATAAAACAAGGGTTTCAAATTAGCTCAGATACCGTTCCATAAACCCAATATGTAATAGACAAGACCTACTCCTTGCTCAGAGAACTGGACTCAACACGCCCTATTCACCGCACAAGAATATATCTGACTAGTAATAATCTTAAAACCTATGTATTGATATCTCTCTGTTAGTGTGTCAAGTGGGTGTAAAGCGGCATAAACACAGCAGTGAAAAGCAGCTAAACCCCATTATAAAAATAAATTACTTTGAAAAACCCATGAAACAAAGACAGTGAAAGAGAGCGAAATTCTTACACAATGCGTTCAGGGGCTGTGATGCAACCTGGATTGACCATATCTAGACCCACAGCTGGATGAGACATAAGGGTGGACACTGTTGCGGCTGAGAGGTATGGTGAGGTTGGGTGAGCAAACGCAGCCCCTTTAAAGTAATACTGTGTGGTACTCATCGCATGGGTCCCAAATCTCCAGGTTCAAGGGCATCTTCCTACATCGAAAACATGCATGAGAAACCCAGAAGATGGTACACCGTGTGATGTGGAAAGGTTTCTAAAACGCACCTCATTTCTCATCTCCTTGTGCCCGGGTTCGCTATTCCAGCCGCTTTAATAGCAATCTCCCTACTTGGAGCATCAGCACCTTTAACCTCCTGTTCCGTACAGGTTGCAATTTGTCCTGAGGATGAACTGGAAGACGTGGAACCAATGAGAGACTAGCTCTTGGTGTTGGGACAGGCACAGGTCACTCTATTTTCCCATCAGGAAGAAGAATTAACCACAGGCTCAGCCTGCCCCCGGAACCAGAACAGGGCCTGAAGGCATCCTGCGCTTTTGCGGCCAGCTCCCTAAAAAGCGAGTTGTAAAATGGAGGTTCAGGGCACTGCAATTCACAAACCTGCAGAGTTATAAATGATAACTCTCGTCCACAAATATATTGAGGGAAGGCAAAGAAGAGGATTTGAAATCAAGGCAGAATTGCAGGAAACAGATTTCAGGAGGTAGATTCGAATCGCCTTTAAAGCACATGAAAAGCGGCAAAACGTTGACAATGATGCCCTTGGCCAAAAAGGGCGTATGCGTTTTTTCCTGAATATATTCAGGAAAAAACGCATACGCCCTTTTTGGCCAACCAAGCAACCTGGAAAGGCAAATCAGCGCTACAAAGATGTCTCGCTTCCCATCGGTCAAAAGGGCCATGCTGAAAAAAGTGTCAAAACCAGAAATGCAGGACAGGCCATGGAGAAATGGGAGCCTTGCTACACTGATGGGCGGGATGTAAATTGTCAACAGCCACTCTGGAGAAGTGTACGGTGAGTCCTGAAACGTCTAAAAAGCAAAGCTTAGAGAGCATAGGGCACTTCCACTCATGGGGGTATAAATTGGGAAAATGAAAAATCAGCAAGACACAAGCACCCCAAAGTTTAGGGCTGCTCTGTTGACAAGGACCTCCACTTCATTCCACCTTCAATATCCCAGGAAAGAGAAAAATGGATAAAGAAGTTGTGGTCCTTATGTACAATGGAATATCACTCAGCCGTGAAATCAATGTCATAAGGCTAGTAGCAGCATGATGAGTGGATTTAGGTACGACGACTCTAAGTGAAATAAGTCACACAGAAAAGGACACTTCTCATAAGGTATCACTTATAGAGGGAATGTAAAAACCGTTACACTTGAACTGAATTACAAAACAGAACAGAGTCACACATGCAGAAAACACACTATGGCTGCTTAACGGGAAAGGTGAGGTGGGGTGATACATAAAACAAGGGTTTCAAATTAGCTCAGATACCGTTCCATAAACCCAATATGTAATAGACAAGACCTACTCCTTGCTCAGAGAACTGGACTCAACACGCCCTATTCACCGCACAAGAATATATCTGACTAGTAATAATCTTAAAAGCTATGTATTGATATCTCTCTGTTAGTGTGTCAAGTGGGTGTAAAGCGGCATAAACACAGCAGTGAAAAGCAGCTAAACCCCATTATAAAAATAAATTACTTTGAAAAACCCATGAAACAAAGACAGTGAAAGAGAGCGAAATTCTTACACAATGCGTTCAGGGGCTGTGATGCAACCTGGATTGACCATATCTAGACCCACAGCTGGATGAGACCTAAGGGTGGACACTGTTGCGGCTGAGAGGTTTGGTGAGGTTGGGTGAGCAAACGCAGACCCTTTAAAGTAATACTGCGTGGTACCCATCGCATGGGTCCCAAATCTCCAGGTTCAAGGGCATCTTCCTACATCGAAAACATGCATGAGAAACCCAGAAGATGGTACACCGTGTGATGGGGAAAAGTTTCTAAAACGCACCTCATTTCTCATCTCCTTGTGCTCAGGTTCGCCATTCCAGCCACTTTACTAGCAATCTCCCTCCTTGGAGCATCATCACCTTTAACCTCCTGTTCCGTACAGGTTGCAATTTGTCCTGAGGATGAACGGGAAGACGTGAAACCAATGAGAGACTATATCTTGGTGTTGGGACAGGCACAGGTCACTCTATTTTCCCATCAGGAAGAAGAATTAACCACAGGCTCAGCCTGCCCCCCGGAACAAGAAAAGGGCCTGAAGCCATCCTGCGCTTTTGCGGCCATCTCCCAAAAACGCGAGTTGTAAAATGGAGGTTCAGGGCACTGCAATTCACAAACCTGCAGAGTTATAAATGATAACTCTCGTCCACAAATATATTGAGGGAAGGCAACGAAGAGGATTTGAAATCAAGGCAGAATTGCAGGAAACAGATTTCAGGAGGTAGATTCGAATCGCCTTTAAAGCACATGAAAAGCGGCAAAACGTTGACAATGATGCCCTTGGCCAAAAAGGGCGTATGCGTTTTTTCCTGAATATATTCAGGAAAAAACGCATACGCCCTTTTTGGCCAACCAAGCAACCTGGAAAGGCAAATCAGCGCTACAAAGATGTCTCGCTTCCCATCGGTCAAAAGGGCCATGCTGAAAAAAGTGTCAAAACCAGAAATGCAGGACAGGCCATGGAGAAATGGGAGCCTCGCTACACTGATGGGCGGGATGTAAATTGTCAACAGCCACTCTGGAGAAGCGTACGATGAGTCCTGAAACGTCTAAAAAGCAAAGCTTAGAGAGCATAGGGCACTTCCACTCATGGGGGTATAAATTGGGAAAATTAAAAATCAGCAAGACACAAGCACCCCAAAGTTTAGGGCTGCTCTGTTGACAAGGACCTCCACTTCATTCCACCTTCAATATCCCAGGAAAGAGAAAAATGGATAAAGAAGTTGTGGTCCTTATGTACAATGGAATATCACTCAGCCATGAAATCAATGTCATAAGGCTAGTAGCAGCATGATGAGTGGATTTAGGTACGACGATTCTAAGTGAAATAAGTCACACAGAAAAGGACACTTCTCATAAGGTATCACTGATAGAGGGAATGTAAAAACCGTTACACTTGAACTGAATTACAAAACAGAACAGAGTCACACATGCAGAAAACACACTATGGCTGCTTCACGGGAAAGGTGAGGTGGGGTGATACATAAAACAAGGGTTTCAAATTAGCTCAGATACCGTTCCATAAACCCAATATGTAATAGACAAGACCTACTCCTTGCTCAGAGAACTGGACTCAACACGCCCTATTCACCGCACAAGAATATATCTGACTAGTAATAATCTTAAAAGCTATGTATTGATATCTCTCTGTTAGTGTGTCAAGTGGGTGTAAAGCGGCATAAACACAGCAGTGAAAAGCAGCTAAACCCCATTATAAAAATAAATTACTTTGAAAAACCCATGAAACAAAGACAGTGAAAGAGAGAGAAATTCTTACACAATGCGTTCAGGGGCTGTGATGCAACCTGGATTGACCATATCTAGACCCACAGCTGGATGAGACCTAAGGGTGGACACTGTTGCGGCTGAGAGGTTTGGTGAGGTTGGGTGAGCAAACGCAGCCCCTTTAAAGTAATACTGCGTGGTACCCATCGCATGGGTCCCAAATCTCCAGGTTCAAGGGCATCTTCCTACATCGAAAACATGCATGAGAAACCCAGAAGATGGTACACCGTGTGATGTGGAAAGGTTTCTAAAACGCACCTCATTTCTCATCTCCTTGTGGCCGGGTTCGCTATTCCAGCCGCTTTACTAGCAATCTCCCTCCTTGGAGCATCAGCACCTTTAACCTCCTGTTCCGTACAGGTTGCAATTTGTCCTGAGGATGAACTGGAAGACGTGGAACCAATGAGAGACTAGCTCTTGGTGTTGGGACAGGCACAGGTCACTCTATTTTCCCATCAGGAAGAAGAATTAACCACAGGCTCAGCCTGCCCCCGGAACCAGAACAGGGCCTGAAGGCATCCTGCGCTTTTGCGGCCAGCTCCCTAAAAAGCGAGTTGTAAAATGGAGGTTCAGGGCACTGCAATTCACAAACCTGCAGAGTTATAAATGATAACTCTCGTCCACAAATATATTGAGGGAAGGCAAAGAAGAGGATTTGAAATCAAGGCAGAATTGCAGGAAACAGATTTCAGGAGGTAGATTCGAATCGCCTTTAAAGCACATGAAAAGCGGCAAAACGTTGACAATGATGCCCTTGGCCAAAAAGGGCGTATGCGTTTTTTCCTGAATATATTCAGGAAAAAACGCATACGCCCTTTTTGGCCAACCAAGCAACCTGGAAAGGCAAATCAGCGCTACAAAGATGTCTCGCTTCCCATCGGTCAAAAGGGCCATGCTGAAAAAAGTCTCAAAACCAAAAATGCAGGACAGGCCATGGAGAAATGGGAGCCTTGCTACACTGATGGGCGGGATGTAAATTGTCAACAGCCACTCTGGAGAAGTGTACGGTGAGTCCTGAAACGTCTAAAAAGCAAAGCTTAGAGAGCATAGGGCACTTCCACTCATGGGGGTATAAATTGGGAAAATGAAAAATCAGCAAGACACAAGCACCCCAAAGTTTAGGGCTGCTCTGTTGACAAGGACCTCCACTTCATTCCACCTTCAATATCCCAGGAAAGAGAAAAATGGATAAAGAAGTTGTGGTCCTTATGTACAATGGAATATCACTCAGCCGTGAAATCAATGTCATAAGGCTAGTAGCAGCATGATGAGTGGATTTAGGTACGACGACTCTAAGTGAAATAAGTCACACAGAAAAGGACACTTCTCATAAGGTATCACTTATAGAGGGAATGTAAAAACCGTTACACTTGAACTGAATTACAAAACAGAACAGAGTCACACATGCAGAAAACACACTATGGCTGCTTCACGGGAAAGGTGAGGTGGGGTGATACATAAAACAAGGGTTTCAAATTAGCTCAGATACCGTTCCATAAACCCAATATGTAATAGACAAGACCTACTCCTTGCTCAGAGAACTGGACTCAACACGCCCTATTCACCGCACAAGAATATATCTGACTAGTAATAATCTTAAAAGCTATGTATTGATATCTCTCTGTTAGTGTGTCAAGTGGGTGTAAAGCGGCATAAACACAGCAGTGAAAAGCAGCTAAACCCCATTATAAAAATAAATTACTTTGAAAAACCCATGAAACAAAGACAGTGAAAGAGAGCGAAATTCTTACACAATGCGTTCAGGGGCTGTGATGCAACCTGGATTGACCATATCTAGACCCACAGCTGGATGAGACATAAGGGTGGACACTGTTGCGGCTGAGAGGTATGGTGAGGTTGGGTGAGCAAACGCAGCCCCTTTAAAGTAATACTGTGTGGTACTCATCGCATGGGTCCCAAATCTCCAGGTTCAAGGGCATCTTCCTACATCGAAAACATGCATGAGAAACCCAGAAGATGGTACACCGTGTGATGTGGAAAGGTTTCTAAAACGCACCTCATTTCTCATCTCCTTGTGCCCGGGTTCGCTATTCCAGCCGCTTTAATAGCAATCTCCCTACTTGGAGCATCAGCACCTTTAACCTCCTGTTCCGTACAGGTTGCAATTTGTCCTGAGGATGAACTGGAAGACGTGGAACCAATGAGAGACTAGCTCTTGGTGTTGGGACAGGCACAGGTCACTCTATTTTCCCATCAGGAAGAAGAATTAACCACAGGCTCAGCCTGCCCCCGGAACCAGAACAGGGCCTGAAGGCATCCTGCGCTTTTGCGGCCAGCTCCCTAAAAAGCGAGTTGTAAAATGGAGGTTCAGGGCACTGCAATTCACAAACCTGCAGAGTTATAAATGATAACTCTCGTCCACAAATATATTGAGGGAAGGCAAAGAAGAGGATTTGAAATCAAGGCAGAATTGCAGGAAACAGATTTCAGGAGGTAGATTCGAATCGCCTTTAAAGCACATGAAAAGCGGCAAAACGTTGACAATGATGCCCTTGGCCAAAAAGGGCGTATGCGTTTTTTCCTGAATATATTCAGGAAAAAACGCATACGCCCTTTTTGGCCAACCAAGCAACCTGGAAAGGCAAATCAGCGCTACAAAGATGTCTCGCTTCCCATCGGTCAAAAGGGCCATGCTGAAAAAAGTGTCAAAACCAGAAATGCAGGACAGGCCATGGAGAAATGGGAGCCTTGCTACACTGATGGGCGGGATGTAAATTGTCAACAGCCACTCTGGAGAAGTGTACGGTGAGTCCTGAAACGTCTAAAAAGCAAAGCTTAGAGAGCATAGGGCACTTCCACTCATGGGGGTATAAATTGGGAAAATTAAAAATCAGCAAGACACAAGCACCCCAAAGTTTAGGGCTGCTCTGTTGACAAGGACCTCCACTTCATTCCACCTTCAATATCCCAGGAAAGAGAAAAATGGATAAAGAAGTTGTGGTCCTTATGTACAATGGAATATCACTCAGCCGTGAAATCAATGTCATAAGGCTAGTAGCAGCATGATGAGTGGATTTAGGTACGACGACTCTAAGTGAAATAAGTCACACAGAAAAGGACACTTCTCATAAGGTATCACTTATAGAGGGAATGTAAAAACCGTTACACTTGAACTGAATTACAAAACAGAACAGAGTCACACATGCAGAAAACACACTATGGCTGCTTAACGGGAAAGGTGAGGTGGGGTGATACATAAAACAAGGGTTTCAAATTAGCTCAGATACCGTTCCATAAACCCAATATGTAATAGACAAGACCTACTCCTTGCTCAGAGAACTGGACTCAACACGCCCTATTCACCGCACAAGAATATATCTGACTAGTAATAATCTTAAAAGCTATGTATTGATATCTCTCTGTTAGTGTGTCAAGTGGGTGTAAAGCGGCATAAACACAGCAGTGAAAAGCAGCTAAACCCCATTATAAAAATAAATTACTTTGAAAAACCCATGAAACAAAGACAGTGAAAGAGAGCGAAATTCTTACACAATGCGTTCAGGGGCTGTGATGCAACCTGGATTGACCATATCTAGACCCACAGCTGGATGAGACCTAAGGGTGGACACTGTTGCGGCTGAGAGGTTTGGTGAGGTTGGGTGAGCAAACGCAGACCCTTTAAAGTAATACTGCGTGGTACCCATCGCATGGGTCCCAAATCTCCAGGTTCAAGGGCATCTTCCTACATCGAAAACATGCATGAGAAACCCAGAAGATGGTACACCGTGTGATGGGGAAAAGTTTCTAAAACGCACCTCATTTCTCATCTCCTTGTGCTCGGGTTCGCCATTCCAGCCACTTTACTAGCAATCTCCCTCCTTGGAGCATCATCACCTTTAACCTCCTGTTCCGTACAGGTTGCAATTTGTCCTGAGGATGAACGGGAAGACGTGAAACCAATGAGAGACTATATCTTGGTGTTGGGACAGGCACAGGTCACTCTATTTTCCCATCAGGAAGAAGAATTAACCACAGGCTCAGCCTGCCCCCCGGAACAAGAAAAGGGCCTGAAGCCATCCTGCGCTTTTGCGGCCATCTCCCAAAAACGCGAGTTGTAAAATGGAGGTTCAGGGCACTGCAATTCACAAACCTGCAGAGTTATAAATGATAACTCTCGTCCACAAATATATTGAGGGAAGGCAACGAAGAGGATTTGAAATCAAGGCAGAATTGCAGGAAACAGATTTCAGGAGGTAGATTCGAATCGCCTTTAAAGCACATGAAAAGCGGCAAAACGTTGACAATGATGCCCTTGGCCAAAAAGGGCGTATGCGTTTTTTCCTGAATATATTCAGGAAAAAACGCATACGCCCTTTTTGGCCAACCAAGCAACCTGGAAAGGCAAATCAGCGCTACAAAGATGTCTCGCTTCCCATCGGTCAAAAGGGCCATGCTGAAAAAAGTGTCAAAACCAGAAATGCAGGACAGGCCATGGAGAAATGGGAGCCTCGCTACACTGATGGGCGGGATGTAAATTGTCAACAGCCACTCTGGAGAAGCGTACGATGAGTCCTGAAACGTCTAAAAAGCAAAGCTTAGAGAGCATAGGGCACTTCCACTCATGGGGGTATAAATTGGGAAAATTAAAAATCAGCAAGACACAAGCACCCCAAAATTTAGGGCTGCTCTGTTGACAAGGACCTCCACTTCATTCCACCTTCAATATCCCAGGAAAGAGAAAAATGGATAAAGAAGTTGTGGTCCTTATGTACAATGGAATATCACTCAGCCATGAAATCAATGTCATAAGGCTAGTAGCAGCATGATGAGTGGATTTAGGTACGACGATTCTAAGTGAAATAAGTCACACAGAAAAGGACACTTCTCATAAGGTATCACTGATAGAGGGAATGTAAAAACCGTTACACTTGAACTGAATTACAAAACAGAACAGAGTCACACATGCAGAAAACACACTATGGCTGCTTAACGGGAAAGGTGAGGTGGGGTGATACATAAAACAAGGGTTTCAAATTAGCTCAGATACCGTTCCATAAACCCAATATGTAATAGACAAGACCTACTCCTTGCTCAGAGAACTGGACTCAACACGCCCTATTCACCGCACAAGAATATATCTGACTGGTAATAATCTTAAAACCTATGTATAGATATCTCTCTGTTAGTGTGTCAAGTGGGTGTAAAGCGGCATAAACACAGAAGTGAAAAGCAGCTAAACCCCATTATAAAAATAAATTACTTTGAATAACCCATGAAACAAAGACAGTGAAAGAGAGAGAAATTCTTACACAATTCGTTCAGGGGCTGTGATGCAACCTGGATTGACCATATCTAGACCCACAGCTGGATGAGACATAAGGGTGGACACTCTTGGGGCTGAGAGGTTTGGTGAGGTTGGGTGAGCAAACGCAGACCCTTTACAGTAATACTGCATGGTACCCATCGCATGGGTCACAAATCTCCAGGTTCAAGGGCATCTTCCTACATCGAAAACATGCATGAGAAACCCAGAAGATGGTACACCGTGTGATGTGGAAAAGTTTCTAAAACGCACCTCATTTCTCATCTCCTTGTGGCCAGGTTCGCTATTCCAGCCGCTTTACTAGCAATCTCCCTACTTGGAGCATCAGCACCTTTAACCTCCTGTTCCGTACAGGTTGCAATTTGTCCTGAGGATGAACTGGAAGACGTGGAACCAATGAGAGACTAGCTCTTGGTGTTGGGACAGGCACAGGTCACTCTATTTTCCCATCAGGAAGAAGAATTAACCACAGGCTCAGCCTGCCCCCGGAACCAGAACAGGGCCTGAAGGCATCCTGCGCTTTTGCGGCCAGCTCCCTAAAAAGCGAGTTGTAAAATGGAGGTTCAGGGCACTGCAATTCACAAACCTGCAGAGTTATAAATGATAACTCTCGTCCACAAATATATTGAGGGAAGGCAAAGAAGAGGATTTGAAATCAAGGCAGAATTGCAGGAAACAGATTTCAGGAGGTAGATTCGAATCGCCTTTAAAGCACATGAAAAGCGGCAAAACGTTGACAATGATGCCCTTGGCCAAAAAGGGCGTATGCGTTTTTTCCTGAATATATTCAGGAAAAAACGCATACGCCCTTTTTGGCCAACCAAGCAACCTGGAAAGGCAAATCAGCGCTACAAAGATGTCTCGCTTCCCATCGGTCAAAAGGGCCATGCTGAAAAAAGTCTCAAAACCAAAAATGCAGGACAGGCCATGGAGAAATGGGAGCCTTGCTACACTGATGGGCGGGATGTAAATTGTCAACAGCCACTCTGGAGAAGTGTACGGTGAGTCCTGAAACGTCTAAAAAGCAAAGCTTAGAGAGCATAGGGCACTTCCACTCATGGGGATATAAATTGGGAAAATTAAAAATCAGCAAGACACAAGCACCCCAAAGTTTAGGGCTGCTCTGTTGACAAGGACCTCCACTTCATTCCACCTTCAATATCGCAGGAAAGATAAAAATGGATAAAGAAGTTGTGGTCCTTATGTACAATGGAATATCACTCAGCCATGAAATCAATGTCATAAGGCTAGTAGCAGCATGATGAGTGGATTTAGGTACGACGATTCTAAGTGAAATAAGTCACACAGAAAAGGACACTTCTCATAAGGTATCACTTATAGAGGGAATGTAAAAACCGTTACACTTGAACTGAATTACAAAACAGAACAGAGTCACACATGCAGAAAACACACTATGGCTGCTTAACGGGAAAGGTGAGGTGGGGTGGTACATAAAACAAGGTTTTCAAATTAGCTCAGATACCATTCCATAAACCCAATATGTAATAGACAAGACCTACTCCTTGCTCAGAGAACTGGACTCAACACGCCCTATTCACCGCACAAGAATATATCTGACTAGTAATAATCTTAAAACCTATGTATTGATATCTCTCTGTTAGTGTGTCAAGTGGGTGTAAAGCGGCATAAACACAGCAGTGAAAAGCAGCTAAACCCCATTATAAAAATAAATTACTTTGAAAAACCCATGAAACAAAGACAGTGAAAGAGAGCGAAATTCTTACACAATGCGTTCAGGGGCTGTGATGTAACCTGGATTGACCATATCTAGACCCACAGCTGGATGAGACATAAGGGTGGACACTGTTGCGGCTGAGAGGTTTGGTGAGGTTGGGTGAGCAAACGCAGACCCTTTAAAGTAATACTGCGTGGTACCCATCGCATGGGTCCCAAATCTCCAGGTTCAAGGGCACCTTCCTACATCGAAAACATGCATGAGATACCCAGAAGATGGTACACCGTGTGATGGGGAAAGGTTTCTAAAACGCACCTCATTTCTCATCTCCTTGTGCTCGGGTTCGCCATTCCAGCCACTTTACTAGCAATCTCCCTCCTTGGAGCATCATCACCTTTAACCTCCTGTTCCGTACAGGTTGCAATTTGTCCTGAGGATGAACGGGAAGACGTGGAACCAATGAGAGACTAGCTCTTGGTGTTGGGACAGGCACAGGTCACTCTATTTTCCTATCAGGAAGAAGAATTAACCACAGGCTCAGCCTGCCACCCGGAACCAGAACAGGGCCTGAAGCCATCCTGCGCTATTGCGGCCAGCTCCTTAAAAAGCGAGTCATAAAATGGAGGTTCAGGGCACTGCAATTCACAAACCTGCAGACTTATAAATGATAACTCTCGTCCACAAATATATTGAGGGAAGGCAAAGAAGAGGATTTGAAATCAAGGCAGAATTGCAGGAAACAGATTTCAGGAGGTAGATTCGAATCGCCTTTAAAGCACATGAAAAGCGGCAAAACGTTGACAATGATGCCCTTGGCCAAAAAGGGCGTATGCGTTTTTTCCTGAATATATTCAGAAAAAAACGCATACGCCCTTTTTGGCCAAGCAAGCAAGCTGGAAAGGCAAATCAGTGCTAAAAAGAAGTCTCGCTTCCCATCGGTCAAAAGGGCCATGCTGAAAAAACTGTCAAAACCAGAAATGCAGGACATGCCATGGAGAAATGGGAGCCTTGCTACACTGATGGGCGGGATGTAAATTGCCAACAGCCACTCTGGAGAAGTGTACGGTGAGTCCTGAAACGTCTAAAAAGCAAAGCTTAGAGAGCATAGGGCACTTCCACTCATGGGGGTATAAATTGGGAAAATTAAAAATCAGCAAGACACAAGCACCCCAAAGTTTAGGGCTGCTCTGTTGACAAGGACCTCCACTTCATTCCACCTTCAATATCCCAGGAAAGAGAAAAATGGATAAAGAAGTTGTGGTCCTTATGTACAATGGAATATCACTCAGCCGTGAAATCAATGTCATAAGGCTAGTAGCAGCATGATGAGTGGATTTAGGTACGACGACTCTAAGTGAAATAAGTCACACAGAAAAGGACACTTCTCATAAGGTATCACTTATAGAGGGAATGTAAAAACCGTTACACTTGAACTGAATTACAAAACAGAACAGAGTCACACATGCAGAAAACACACTATGGCTGCTTAACGGGAAAGGTGAGGTGGGGTGATACATAAAACAAGGGTTTCAAATTAGCTCAGATACCGTTCCATAAACCCAATATGTAATAGACAAGACCTACTCCTTGCTCAGAGAACTGGACTCAACACGCCCTATTCACCGCACAAGAATATATCTGACTAGTAATAATCTTAAAAGCTATGTATTGATATCTCTCTGTTAGTGTGTCAAGTGGGTGTAAAGCGGCATAAACACAGCAGTGAAAAGCAGCTAAACCCCATTATAAAAATAAATTACTTTGAAAAACCCATGAAACAAAGACAGTGAAAGAGAGCGAAATTCTTACACAATGCGTTCAGGGGCTGTGATGCAACCTGGATTGACCATATCTAGACCCACAGCTGGATGAGACCTAAGGGTGGACACTGTTGCGGCTGAGAGGTTTGGTGAGGTTGGGTGAGCAAACGCAGACCCTTTAAAGTAATACTGCGTGGTACCCATCGCATGGGTCCCAAATCTCCAGGTTCAAGGGCATCTTCCTACATCGAAAACATGCATGAGAAACCCAGAAGATGGTACACCGTGTGATGGGGAAAAGTTTCTAAAACGCACCTCATTTCTCATCTCCTTGTGCTCGGGTTCGCCATTCCAGCCACTTTACTAGCAATCTCCCTCCTTGGAGCATCATCACCTTTAACCTCCTGTTCCGTACAGGTTGCAATTTGTCCTGAGGATGAACGGGAAGACGTGAAACCAATGAGAGACTATATCTTGGTGTTGGGACAGGCACAGGTCACTCTATTTTCCCATCAGGAAGAAGAATTAACCACAGGCTCAGCCTGCCCCCCAGAACAAGAAAAGGGCCTGAAGCCATCCTGCGCTTTTGCGGCCATCTCCCAAAAACGCGAGTTGTAAAATGGAGGTTCAGGGCACTGCAATTCACAAACCTGCAGAGTTATAAATGATAACTCTCGTCCACAAATATATTGAGGGAAGGCAACAAAGAGGATTTGAAATCAAGGCAGAATTGCAGGAAACAGATTTCAGGAGGTAGATTCGAATCGCATTTAAAGCACATGAAAAGCGGCAAAACGTTGACAATGATGCCCTTGGCCAAAAAGGGCGTATGCGTTTTTTCCTGAATATATTCAGGAAAAAACGCATACGCCCTTTTTGGCCAACCAAGCAACCTGGAAAGGCAAATCAGCGCTACAAAGATGTCTCGCTTCCCATCGGTCAAAAGGGCCATGCTGAAAAAAGTGTCAAAACCAGAAATGCAGGACAGGCCATGGAGAAATGGGAGCCTTGCTACACTGATGGGCGGGATGTAAATTGTCAACAGCCACTCTGGAGAAGCGTACGGTGAGTCCTGAAACGTCTAAAAAGCAAAGCTTAGAGAGCATAGGGCACTTCCACTCATGGGGGTATAAATTGGGAAAATGAAAAATCAGCAAGACACAAGCACCCCAAAGTTGAGGGCTGCTCTGTTGACAAGGACCTCCACTTCATTCCACCTTCAATATCCCAGGAAAGAGAAAAATGGATAAAGAAGTTGTGGTCCTTATGTACAATGGAATATCACTCAGCCATGAAATCAATGTCATAAGGCTAGTAGCAGCATGATGAGTGGATTTAGGTACGACGATTCTAAGTGAAATAAGTCACACAGAAAAGGACACTTCTCATAAGGTATCACTGATAGAGGGAATGTAAAAACCGTTACACTTGAACTGAATTACAAAACAGAACAGAGTCACACATGCAGAAAACACACTATGGCTGCTTCACGGGAAAGGTGAGGTGGGGTGATACATAAAACAAGGGTTTCAAATTAGCTCAGATACCGTTCCATAAACCCAATATGTAATAGACAAGACCTACTCCTTGCTCAGAGAACTGGACTCAACACGCCCTATTCACCGCACAAGAATATATCTGACTGGTAATAATCTTAAAACCTATGTATAGATATCTCTCTGTTAGTGTGTCAAGTGGGTGTAAAGCGGCATAAACACAGAAGTGAAAAGCAGCTAAACCCCATTATAAAAATAAATTACTTTGAATAACCCATGAAACAAAGACAGTGAAAGAGAGCGAAATTCTTACACAATTCGTTCAGGGGCTGTGATGCAACCTGGATTGACCATATCTAGACCCACAGCTGGATGAGACATAAGGGTGGACACTGTTGCGGCTGAGAGGTTTGGTGAGGTTGGGTGAGCAAACGCAGACCCTTTAAAGTAATACTGCGTGGTACCCATCGCATGGGTCCCAAATCTCCAGGTTCAAGGGCACCTTCCTACATCGAAAACATGCATGAGATACCCAGAAGATGGTACACCGTGTGATGGGGAAAGGTTTCTAAAACGCACCTCATTTCTCATCTCCTTGTGCTCGGGTTGGCCATTCCAGCCACTTTACTAGCAATCTCCCTCCTTGGAGCATCATCACCTTTAACCTCCTGTTCCGTACAGGTTGCAATTTGTCCTGAGGATGAACGGGAAGACGTGGAACCAATGAGAGACTAGCTCTTGGTGTTGGGACAGGCACAGGTCACTCTATTTTCCTATCAGGAAGAAGAATTAACCACAGGCTCAGCCTGCCACCCGGAACCAGAACAGGGCCTGAAGCCATCCTGCGCTATTGCGGCCAGCTCCCTAAAAAGCGAGTCGTAAAATGGAGGTTCAGGGCACTGCAATTCAGAAAACTGCAGACTTATAAATGATAACTCTCGTCCACAAATATATTGAGGGAAGGCAAAGAAGAGGATTTGAAATCAAGGCAGAATTGCAGGAAACAGATTTCAGGAGGTAGATTCGAATCGCCTTTAAAGCACATGAAAAGCGGCAAAACGTTGACAATGATGCCCTTGGCCAAAAAGGGCGTATGCGTTTTTTCCTGAATATATTCAGGAAAAAACGCATACGCCCTTTTTGGCCAAGCAAGCAACCTGGAAAGGCAAATCAGTGCTACAAAGAAGTCTCGCTTCCCATCGGTCAAAAGGGCCATGCTGAAAAAACTGTCAAAACCAGAAATGCAGGGCATGCCATGGAGAAATGGGAGCCTTGCTACACTGATGGGCGGGATGTAAATTGCCAACAGCCATTCTGGAGAAGCGTACGGTGTGTCCTGAAACATCTAAAAAACACAGCTTAGAGAGCATAGGGCACTTCCACTCATGGGGGTATAAATTGGGAAAATGAAAAATCAGCAAGACACAAGCACCCCAAAGTATAGGGCTGCTCTGTTGACAAGGACCTCCACTTCATTCCACCTTCAATATCCCAGGAAAGAGAAAAATGGATAAAGAAGTTGTGGTCCTTATGTACAATGGAATATCACTCAGCCATGAAATCAATGTCATAAGGCTAGTAGCAGCATGATGAGTGGATTTAGGTACGACGATTCTAAGTGAAATAAGTCACACAGAAAAGGACACTTCTCATAAGGTATCACTGATAGAGGGAATGTAAAAACCGTTACACTTGAACTGAATTACAAAACAGAACAGAGTCACACATGCAGAAAACACACTATGGCTGCTTAACGGGAAAGGTGAGGTGGGGTGATACATAAAACAAGGGTTTCAAATTAGCTCAGATACCGTTCCATAAACCCAATATGTAATAGACAAGACCTACTCCTTGCTCAGAGAACTGGACTCAACACGCCCTATTCACCGCACAAGAATATATCTGACTAGTAATAATCTTAAAACCTATGTATTGATATCTCTCTGTTAGTGTGTCAAGTGGGTGTAAAGCGGCATAAACACAGCAGTGAAAAGCAGCTAAACCCCATTATAAAAATAAATTACTTTGAAAAACCCATGAAACAAAGACAGTGAAAGAGATAGAAATTCTTACACAATGCGTTCACGGGCTGTGATGCAACCTGGATTGACCATATCTAGACCCACAGCTGGATGAGACATAAGGGTGGACACTCTTGGGCCTGAGAGGTTTGGTGAGGTTGGGTGAGCAAATGCAGACCCTTTCAACTAACACTGCGTGGTACCCATCGCATGGGTCCCAAATCTCCAGGTTCAAGGGCATCTTCCTACATCGAAAACATGCATGAGAAACCCAGAAGATGGTACACCGTGTGATGGGGAAAGGTTTCTAAAACGCACCTCATTTCTCATCTCCTTGTGCTCGGGTTCGCCATTCCAGCCACTTTACTAGCAATCTCCCTCCTTGGAGCATCATCACCTTTAACCTCCTGTTCCGTACAGGTTGCAATTTGTCCTGAGGATGAACGGGAAGACGTGAAACCAATGAGAGACTATATCTTGGTGTTGGGACAGGCACAGGTCACTCTATTTTCCCATCAGGAAGAAGAATTAACCACAGGCTCAGCCTGCCCCCCGGAACAAGAACAGGGCCTGAAGCCATCCTGCGCTTTTGCGGCCATCTCCCAAAAACGCGAGTTGTAAAATGGAGGTTCAGGGCACTGCAATTCACAAACCTGCAGAGTTATAAATGATAACTCTCGTCCACAAATATATTGCGGGAAGGCAACGAAGAGGATTTGAAATCAAGGCAGAATTGCAGGAAACAGATTTCAGGAGGTAGATTCGAATCGCCTTTAAAGCACATGAAAAGCGGCAAAACGTTGACAATGATGCCCTTGGCCAAAAAGGGCGTATGCGTTTTTTCCTGAATATATTCAGGAAAAAACGCATACGCCCTTTTTGGCCAACCAAGCAACCTGGAAAGGCAAATCAGCGCTACAAAGATGTCTCGCTTCCCATCGGTCAAAAGGGCCATGCTGAAAAAAGTGTCAAAACCAGAAATGCAAAACAGGCCATGGAGAAATGGGAGCCTTGCTACACTGATGGGCGGGATGTAAATTGTCAACAGCCACTCTGCAGAAGCGTACGGTGAGTCCTGAAACGTCTAAAAAGCAAAGCTTAGAGAGCATAGGGCACTTCCACTCATGGGGGTATAAATTGGGAAAATTAAAAATCAGCAAGACACAAGCACCCCAAAGTTTAGGGCTGCTCTGTTGACAAGGACCTCCACTTCATTCCACCTTCAATATCCCAGGAAAGAGAAAAATGGATAAAGAAGTTGTGGTCCTTATGTACAATGGAATATCACTCAGCCATGAAATCAATGTCATAAGGCTAGTAGCAGCATGATGAGTGGATTTAGGTACGACGATTCTAAGTGAAATAAGTCACACAGAAAAGGACACTTCTCATAAGGTATCACTGATAGAGGGAATGTAAAAACCGTTACACTTGAACTGAATTACAAAACAGAACAGAGTCACACATGCAGAAAACACACTATGGCTGCTTCACGGGAAAGGTGAGGTGGGGTGATACATAAAACAAGGGTTTCAAATTAGCTCAGATACCGTTCCATAAACCCAATATGTAATAGACAAGACCTACTCCTTGCTCAGAGAACTGGACTCAACACGCCCTATTCACCGCACAAGAATATATCTGACTGGTAATAATCTTAAAACCTATGTATAGATATCTCTCTGTTAGTGTGTCAAGTGGGTGTAAAGCGGCATAAACACAGAAGTGAAAAGCAGCTAAACCCCATTATAAAAATAAATTACTTTGAATAACCCATGAAACAAAGACAGTGAAAGAGAGCGAAATTCTTACACAATTCGTTCAGGGGCCGTGATGCAACCTGGATTGACCATATCTAGACCCACAGCTGGATGAGACATAAGGGTGGACACTCTTGGGGCTGAGAGGTTTGGTGAGGTTGGGTGAGCAAACGCAGACCCTTTACAGTAATACTGCATGGTACCCATCGCATGGGTCACAAATCTCCAGGTTCAAGGGCATCTTCCTACATCGAAAACATGCATGAGAAACCCAGAAGATGGTACACCGTGTGATGTGGAAAAGTTTCTAAAACGCACCTCATTTCTCATCTCCTTGTGGCCGGGTTCGCTATTCCAGCCGCTTTACTAGCAATCTCCCTACTTGGAGCATCAGCACCTTTAACCTCCTGTTCCGTACAGGTTGCAATTTGTCCTGAGGATGAACTGGAAGACGTGGAACCAATGAGAGACTAGCTCTTGGTGTTGGGACAGGCACAGGTCACTCTATTTTCCCATCAGGAAGAAGAATTAACCACAGGCTCAGCCTGCCCCCGGAACCAGAACAGGGCCTGAAGGCATCCTGCGCTTTTGCGGCCAGCTCCCTAAAAAGCGAGTTGTAAAATGGAGGTTCAGGGCACTGCAATTCACAAACCTGCAGAGGTATAAATGATAACTCTCGTCCACAAATATATTGAGGGAAGGCAAAGAAGAGGATTTGAAATCAAGGCAGAATTGCAGGAAACAGATTTCAGGAGGTAGATTCGAATCGCCTTTAAAGCACATGAAAAGCGGCAAAACGTTGACAATGATGCCCTTGGCCAAAAAGGGCGTATGCGTTTTTTCCTGAATATATTCAGGAAAAAACGCATACGCCCTTTTTGGCCAACCAAGCAACCTGGAAAGGCAAATCAGCGCTACAAAGATGTCTCGCTTCCCATCGGTCAAAAGGGCCATGCTGAAAAAAGTCTCAAAACCAAAAATGCAGGACAGGCCATGGAGAAATGGGAGCCTTGCTACACTGATGGGCGGGATGTAAATTGTCAACAGCCACTCTGGAGAAGTGTACGGTGAGTCCTGAAACGTCTAAAAAGCAAAGCTTAGAGAGCATAGGGCACTTCCACTCATGGGGGTATAAATTGGGAAAATGAAAAATCAGCAAGACACAAGCACCCCAAAGTTTAGGGCTGCTCTGTTGACAAGGACCTCCACTTCATTCCACCTTCAATATCCCAGGAAAGAGAAAAATGGATAAAGAATTTGTGGTCCTTATGTACAATGGAATATCACTCAGCCGTGAAATCAATGTCATAAGGCTAGTAGCAGCATGATGAGTGGATTTAGGTACGACGACTCTAAGTGAAATAAGTCACACAGAAAAGGACACTTCTCATAAGGTATCACTTATAGAGGGAATGTAAAAACCGTTACACTTGAACTGAATTACAAAACAGAACAGAGTCACACATGCAGAAAACACACTATGGCTGCTTAACGGGAAAGGTGAGGTGGGGTGATACATAAAACAAGGGTTTCAAATTAGCTCAGATACCGTTCCATAAACCCAATATGTAATAGACAAGACCTACTCCTTGCTCAGAGAACTGGACTCAACACGCCCTATTCACCGCACAAGAATATATCTGACTAGTAATAATCTTAAAAGCTATGTATTGATATCTCTCTGTTAGTGTGTCAAGTGGGTGTAAAGCGGCATAAACACAGCAGTGAAAAGCAGCTAAACCCCATTATAAAAATAAATTACTTTGAAAAACCCATGAAACAAAGACAGTGAAAGAGAGCGAAATTCTTACACAATGCGTTCAGGGGCTGTGATGCAACCTGGATTGACCATATCTAGACCCACAGCTGGATGAGACATAAGGGTGGACACTGTTGCGGCTGAGAGGTTAGGTGAGGTTGGGTGAGCAAACGCAGACCCTTTAAAGTAATACTGCGTGGTACCCATCGCATGGGTCCCAAATCTCCAGGTTCAAGGGCATCTTCCTACATCGAAAACATGCATGAGAAACCCAGAAGATGGTACACCGTGTGATGGGGAAAAGTTTCTAAAACGCACCTCATTTCTCATTTCCTTGTGCTCGGGTTCGCCATTCCAGCCACTTTACTAGCAATCTCCCTCCTTGGAGCATCATCACCTTTAACCTCCTGTTCCGTACAGGTTGCAATTTGTCCTGAGGATGAACGGGAAGACGTGAAACCAATGAGAGACTATATCTTGGTGTTGGGACAGGCACAGGTCACTCTATTTTCCCATCAGGAAGAAGAATTAACCACAGGCTCAGCCTGCCCCCCGGAACAAGAAAAGGGCCTGAAGCCATCCTGCGCTTTTGCGGCCATCTCCCAAAAACGCGAGTTGTAAAATGGAGGTTCAGGGCACTGCAATTCACAAACCTGCAGAGTTATAAATGATAACTCTCGTCCACAAATATATTGAGGGAAGGCAACGAAGAGGATTTGAAATCAAGGCAGAATTGCAGGAAACAGATTTCAGGAGGTAGATTCGAATCGCCTTTAAAGCACATGAAAAGCGGCAAAACGTTGACAATGATGCCCTTGGCCAAAAAGGACGTATGCGTTTTTTCCTGAATATATTCAGGAAAAAACGCATACGCCCTTTTTGGCCAACCAAGCAACCTGGAAAGGCAAATCAGCGCTACAAAGATGTCTCGCTTCCCATCGGTCAAAAGGGCCATGCTGAAAAAAGTGTCAAAACCAGAAATGCAGGACAGGCCATGGAGAAATGGGAGCCTTGCTAAACTGATGGGCGGGATGTAAATTGTCAACAGCCACTCTGGAGAAGCGTACGGTGAGTCCTGAAACGTCTAAAAAGCAAAGCTTAGAGAGCATAGGGCACTTCCACTCATGGGGGTATAAATTGGGAAAATGAAAAATCAGCAAGACACAAGCACCCCAAAGTTTAGGGCTGCTCTGTTGACAAGGACCTCCACTTCATTCCACCTTCAATATCCCAGGAAAGAGAAAAATGGATAAAGAAGTTGTGGTCCTTATGTACAATGGAATATCACTCAGCCATGAAATCAATGTCATAAGGCTAGTAGCAGCATGATGAGTGGATTTAGGTACGACGATTCTAAGTGAAATAAGTCACACAGAAAAGGACACTTCTCATAAGGTATCACTGATAGAGGGAATGTAAAAACCGTTACACTTGAACTGAATTACAAAACAGAACAGAGTCACACATGCAGAAAACACACTATGGCTGCTTAACGGGAAAGGTGAGGTGGGGTGATACATAAAACAAGGGTTTCAAATTAGCTCAGATACCGTTCCATAAACCCAATATGTAAGAGACAAGACCTACTCCTTGCTCACAGAACTGGACTCAACACGCCCAATTCACCGCACAAGAATATATCTGACTGGTAATAATCTTAAAACCTATGTATAGATATCTCTCTGTTAGTGTGTCAAGTGGGTGTAAAGCGGCATAAACACAGAAGTGAAAAGCAGCTAAACCCCATTATAAAAATAAATTACTTTGAATAACCCATGAAACAAAGACAGTGAAAGAGAGCGAAATTCTTACACAATTCGTTCAGGGGCTGTGATGCAACCTGGATTGACCATATCTAGACCCACAGCTGGATGAGACATAAGGGTGGACACTCTTGGGGCTGAGAGGTTTGGTGAGGTTGGGTGAGCAAACGCAGACCCTTTACAGTAATACTGCATGGTACCCATCGCATGGGTCACAAATCTCCAGGTTCAAGGGCATCTTCCTACATCGAAAACATGCATGAGAAACCCAGAAGATGGTACACCGTGTGATATGGAAAAGTTTCTAAAACGCACCTCATTTCTCATCTCCTTGTGGCCGGGTTCGCTATTCCAGCCGCTTTACTAGCAATCTCCCTACTTGGAGCATCAGCACCTTTAACCTCCTGTTCCGTACAGGTTGCAATTTGTCCTGAGGATGAACTGGAAGACGTGGAACCAATGAGAGACTAGCTCTTGGTGTTGGGACAGGCACAGGTCACTCTATTTTCCCATCAGGAAGAAGAATTAACCACAGGCTCAGCCTGCCCCCGGAACCAGAACAGGGCCTGAAGGCATCCTGCGCTTTTGCGGCCAGCTCCCTAAAAAGCGAGTTGTAAAATGGAGGTTCAGGGCACTGCAATTCACAAACCTGCAGAGGTATAAATGATAACTCTCGTCCACAAATATATTGAGGGAAGGCAAAGAAGAGGATTTGAAATCAAGGCAGAATTGCAGGAAACAGATTTCAGGAGGTAGATTCGAATCGCCTTTAAAGCACATGAAAAGCGGCAAAACGTTGACAATGATGCCTTTGGCCAAAAAGGGCGTATGCGTTTTTTCCTGAATATATTCAGGAAAAAACGCATACGCCCTTTTTGGCCATCCAAGCAACCTGGAAAGGCAAATCAGCGTTACAAAGATGTCTCGCTTCCCATCGGTCAAAAGGGCCATGCTGAAAAAAGTCTCAAAACCAAAAATGCAGGACAGGCCATGGAGAAATGGGAGCCTTGCTACACTGATGGGCGGGATGTAAATTGTCAACAGCCACTCTGGAGAAGTGTACGGTGAGTCCTGAAACGTCTAAAAAGCAAAGCTTAGAGAGCATAGGGCACTTCCACTCATGGGGGTATAAATTGGGAAAATTAAAAATCAGCAAGACACAAGCACCCCAAAGTTTAGGGCTGCTCTGTTGACAAGGACCTCCACTTCATTCCACCTTCAATATCCCAGGAAAGAGAAAAATGGATAAAGAAGTTGTGGTCCTTATGTACAATGGAATATCACTCAGCCATGAAATCAATGTCATAAGGCTAGTAGCAGCATGATGAGTGGATTTAGGTACGACGATTCTAAGTGAAATAAGTCACACAGAAAAGGACACTTCTCATAAGGTATCACTGATAGAGGGAATGTAAAAACCGTTACACTTGAACTGAATTACAAAACAGAACAGAGTCACACATGCAGAAAACACACTATGGCTGCTTAACGGGAAAGGTGAGGTGGGGTGATACATAAAACAAGGGTTTCAAATTAGCTCAGATACCGTTCCATAAACCCAATATGTAATAGACAAGACCTACTCCTTGCTCAGAGAACTGGACTCAACACGCCCTATTCACCGCACAAGAATATATCTGACTAGTAATAATCTTAAAAGCTATGTATTGATATCTCTCTGTTAGTGTGTCAAGTGGGTGTAAAGCGGCATAAACACAGCAGTGAAAAGCAGCTAAACCCCATTATAAAAATAAATTACTTTGAAAAACCCATGAAACAAAGACAGTGAAAGAGAGCGAAATTCTTACACAATGCGTTCAGGGGCTGTGATGCAACCTGGATTGACCATATCTAGACCCACAGCTGGATGAGACATAAGGGTGGACACTGTTGCGGCTGAGAGGTATGGTGAGGTTGGGTGAGCAAACGCAGCCCCTTTAAAGTAATACTGTGTGGTACTCATCGCATGGGTCCCAAATCTCCAGGTTCAAGGGCATCTTCCTACATCGAAAACATGCATGAGAAACCCAGAAGATGGTACACCGTGTGATGTGGAAAGGTTTCTAAAACGCACCTCATTTCTCATCTCCTTGTGCCCGGGTTCGCTATTCCAGCCGCTTTAATAGCAATCTCCCTACTTGGAGCATCAGCACCTTTAACCTCCTGTTCCGTACAGGTTGCAATTTGTCCTGAGGATGAACTGGAAGACGTGGAACCAATGAGAGACTAGCTCTTGGTGTTGGGACAGGCACAGGTCACTCTATTTTCCCATCAGGAAGAAGAATTAACCACAGGCTCAGCCTGCCCCCGGAACCAGAACAGGGCCTGAAGGCATCCTGCGCTTTTGCGGCCAGCTCCCTAAAAAGCGAGTTGTAAAATGGAGGTTCAGGGCACTGCAATTCACAAACCTGCAGAGTTATAAATGATAACTCTCGTCCACAAATATATTGAGGGAAGGCAAAGAAGAGGATTTGAAATCAAGGCAGAATTGCAGGAAACAGATTTCAGGAGGTAGATTCGAATCGCCTTTAAAGCACATGAAAAGCGGCAAAACGTTGACAATGATGCCCTTGGCCAAAAAGGGCGTATGCGTTTTTTCCTGAATATATTCAGGAAAAAACGCATACGCCCTTTTTGGCCAACCAAGCAACCTGGAAAGGCAAATCAGCGCTACAAAGATGTCTCGCTTCCCATCGGTCAAAAGGGCCATGCTGAAAAAAGTGTCAAAACCAGAAATGCAGGACAGGCCATGGAGAAATGGGAGCCTTGCTACACTGATGGGCGGGATGTAAATTGTCAACAGCCACTCTGGAGAAGTGTACGGTGAGTCCTGAAACGTCTAAAAAGCAAAGCTTAGAGAGCATAGGGCACTTCCACTCATGGGGGTATAAATTGGGAAAATTAAAAATCAGCAAGACACAAGCACCCCAAAGTTTAGGGCTGCTCTGTTGACAAGGACCTCCACTTCATTCCACCTTCAATATCCCAGGAAAGAGAAAAATGGATAAAGAAGTTGTGGTCCTTATGTACAATGGAATATCACTCAGCCGTGAAATCAATGTCATAAGGCTAGTAGCAGCATGATGAGTGGATTTAGGTACGACGACTCTAAGTGAAATAAGTCACACAGAAAAGGACACTTCTCATAAGGTATCACTTATAGAGGGAATGTAAAAACCGTTACACTTGAACTGAATTACAAAACAGAACAGAGTCACACATGCAGAAAACACACTATGGCTGCTTAACGGGAAAGGTGAGGTGGGGTGATACATAAAACAAGGGTTTCAAATTAGCTCAGATACCGTTCCATAAACCCAATATGTAATAGACAAGACCTACTCCTTGCTCAGAGAACTGGACTCAACACGCCCTATTCACCGCACAAGAATATATCTGACTAGTAATAATCTTAAAAGCTATGTATTGATATCTCTCTGTTAGTGTGTCAAGTGGGTGTAAAGCGGCATAAACACAGCAGTGAAAAGCAGCTAAACCCCATTATAAAAATAAATTACTTTGAAAAACCCATGAAACAAAGACAGTGAAAGAGAGCGAAATTCTTACACAATGCGTTCAGGGGCTGTGATGCAACCTGGATTGACCATATCTAGACCCACAGCTGGATGAGACCTAAGGGTGGACACTGTTGCGGCTGAGAGGTTTGGTGAGGTTGGGTGAGCAAACGCAGACCCTTTAAAGTAATACTGCGTGGTACCCATCGCATGGGTCCCAAATCTCCAGGTTCAAGGGCATCTTCCTACATCGAAAACATGCATGAGAAACCCAGAAGATGGTACACCGTGTGATGGGGAAAAGTTTCTAAAACGCACCTCATTTCTCATCTCCTTGTGCTCGGGTTCGCCATTCCAGCCACTTTACTAGCAATCTCCCTCCTTGGAGCATCATCACCTTTAACCTCCTGTTCCGTACAGGTTGCAATTTGTCCTGAGGATGAACGGGAAGACGTGAAACCAATGAGAGACTATATCTTGGTGTTGGGACAGGCACAGGTCACTCTATTTTCCCATCAGGAAGAAGAATTAACCACAGGCTCAGCCTGCCCCCCGGAACAAGAAAAGGGCCTGAAGCCATCCTGCGCTTTTGCGGCCATCTCCCAAAAACGCGAGTTGTAAAATGGAGGTTCAGGGCACTGCAATTCACAAACCTGCAGAGTTATAAATGATAACTCTCGTCCACAAATATATTGAGGGAAGGCAACGAAGAGGATTTGAAATCAAGGCAGAATTGCAGGAAACAGATTTCAGGAGGTAGATTCGAATCGCCTTTAAAGCACATGAAAAGCGGCAAAACGTTGACAATGATGCCCTTGGCCAAAAAGGGCGTATGCGTTTTTTCCTGAATATATTCAGGAAAAAACGCATACGCCCTTTTTGGCCAACCAAGCAACCTGGAAAGGCAAATCAGCGCTACAAAGATGTCTCGCTTCCCATCGGTCAAAAGGGCCATGCTGAAAAAAGTGTCAAAACCAGAAATGCAGGACAGGCCATGGAGAAATGGGAGCCTCGCTACACTGATGGGCGGGATGTAAATTGTCAACAGCCACTCTGGAGAAGCGTACGATGAGTCCTGAAACGTCTAAAAAGCAAAGCTTAGAGAGCATAGGGCACTTCCACTCATGGGGGTATAAATTGGGAAAATTAAAAATCAGCAAGACACAAGCACCCCAAAATTTAGGGCTGCTCTGTTGACAAGGACCTCCACTTCATTCCACCTTCAATATCCCAGGAAAGAGAAAAATGGATAAAGAAGTTGTGGTCCTTATGTACAATGGAATATCACTCAGCCATGAAATCAATGTCATAAGGCTAGTAGCAGCATGATGAGTGGATTTAGGTACGACGATTCTAAGTGAAATAAGTCACACAGAAAAGGACACTTCTCATAAGGTATCACTGATAGAGGGAATGTAAAAACCGTTACACTTGAACTGAATTACAAAACAGAACAGAGTCACACATGCAGAAAACACACTATGGCTGCTTAACGGGAAAGGTGAGGTGGGGTGATACATAAAACAAGGGTTTCAAATTAGCTCAGATACCGTTCCATAAACCCAATATGTAATAGACAAGACCTACTCCTTGCTCAGAGAACTGGACTCAACACGCCCTATTCACCGCACAAGAATATATCTGACTGGTAATAATCTTAAAACCTATGTATAGATATCTCTCTGTTAGTGTGTCAAGTGGGTGTAAAGCGGCATAAACACAGAAGTGAAAAGCAGCTAAACCCCATTATAAAAATAAATTACTTTGAATAACCCATGAAACAAAGACAGTGAAAGAGAGAGAAATTCTTACACAATTCGTTCAGGGGCTGTGATGCAACCTGGATTGACCATATCTAGACCCACAGCTGGATGAGACATAAGGGTGGACACTCTTGGGGCTGAGAGGTTTGGTGAGGTTGGGTGAGCAAACGCAGACCCTTTAAAGTAATACTGCATGGTACCCATCGCATGGGTCACAAATCTCCAGGTTCAAGGGCATCTTCCTACATCGAAAACATGCATGAGAAACCCAGAAGATGGTACACCGTGTGATGTGGAAAAGTTTCTAAAACGCACCTCATTTCTCATCTCCTTGTGGCCAGGTTCGCTATTCCAGCCGCTTTACTAGCAATCTCCCTACTTGGAGCATCAGCACCTTTAACCTCCTGTTCCGTACAGGTTGCAATTTGTCCTGAGGATGAACTGGAAGACGTGGAACCAATGAGAGACTAGCTCTTGGTGTTGGGACAGGCACAGGTCACTCTATTTTCCCATCAGGAAGAAGAATTAACCACAGGCTCAGCCTGCCCCCGGAACCAGAACAGGGCCTGAAGGCATCCTGCGCTTTTGCGGCCAGCTCCCTAAAAAGCGAGTTGTAAAATGGAGGTTCAGGGCACTGCAATTCACAAACCTGCAGAGTTATAAATGATAACTCTCGTCCACAAATATATTGAGGGAAGGCAAAGAAGAGGATTTGAAATCAAGGCAGAATTGCAGGAAACAGATTTCAGGAGGTAGATTCGAATCGCCTTTAAAGCACATGAAAAGCGGCAAAACGTTGACAATGATGCCCTTGGCCAAAAAGGGCGTATGCGTTTTTTCCTGAATATATTCAGGAAAAAACGCATACGCCCTTTTTGGCCAACCAAGCAACCTGGAAAGGCAAATCAGCGCTACAAAGATGTCTCGCTTCCCATCGGTCAAAAGGGCCATGCTGAAAAAAGTCTCAAAACCAAAAATGCAGGACAGGCCATGGAGAAATGGGAGCCTTGCTACACTGATGGGCGGGATGTAAATTGTCAACAGCCACTCTGGAGAAGTGTACGGTGAGTCCTGAAACGTCTAAAAAGCAAAGCTTAGAGAGCATAGGGCACTTCCACTCATGGGGATATAAATTGGGAAAATTAAAAATCAGCAAGACACAAGCACCCCAAAGTTTAGGGCTGCTCTGTTGACAAGGACCTCCACTTCATTCCACCTTCAATATCGCAGGAAAGATAAAAATGGATAAAGAAGTTGTGGTCCTTATGTACAATGGAATATCACTCAGCCATGAAATCAATGTCATAAGGCTAGTAGCAGCATGATGAGTGGATTTAGGTACGACGATTCTAAGTGAAATAAGTCACACAGAAAAGGACACTTCTCATAAGGTATCACTTATAGAGGGAATGTAAAAACCGTTACACTTGAACTGAATTACAAAACAGAACAGAGTCACACATGCAGAAAACACACTATGGCTGCTTAACGGGAAAGGTGAGGTGGGGTGGTACATAAAACAAGGTTTTCAAATTAGCTCAGATACCATTCCATAAACCCAATATGTAATAGACAAGACCTACTCCTTGCTCAGAGAACTGGACTCAACACGCCCTATTCACCGCACAAGAATATATCTGACTAGTAATAATCTTAAAACCTATGTATTGATATCTCTCTGTTAGTGTGTCAAGTGGGTGTAAAGCGGCATAAACACAGCAGTGAAAAGCAGCTAAACCCCATTATAAAAATAAATTACTTTGAAAAACCCATGAAACAAAGACAGTGAAAGAGAGCGAAATTCTTACACAATGCGTTCAGGGGCTGTGATGTAACCTGGATTGACCATATCTAGACCCACAGCTGGATGAGACATAAGGGTGGACACTGTTGCGGCTGAGAGGTTTGGTGAGGTTGGGTGAGCAAACGCAGACCCTTTAAAGTAATACTGCGTGGTACCCATCGCATGGGTCCCAAATCTCCAGGTTCAAGGGCACCTTCCTACATCGAAAACATGCATGAGATACCCAGAAGATGGTACACCGTGTGATGGGGAAAGGTTTCTAAAACGCACCTCATTTCTCATCTCCTTGTGCTCGGGTTCGCCATTCCAGCCACTTTACTAGCAATCTCCCTCCTTGGAGCATCATCACCTTTAACCTCCTGTTCCGTACAGGTTGCAATTTGTCCTGAGGATGAACGGGAAGACGTGGAACCAATGAGAGACTAGCTCTTGGTGTTGGGACAGGCACAGGTCACTCTATTTTCCTATCAGGAAGAAGAATTAACCACAGGCTCAGCCTGCCACCCGGAACCAGAACAGGGCCTGAAGCCATCCTGCGCTATTGCGGCCAGCTCCTTAAAAAGCGAGTCATAAAATGGAGGTTCAGGGCACTGCAATTCACAAACCTGCAGACTTATAAATGATAACTCTCGTCCACAAATATATTGAGGGAAGGCAAAGAAGAGGATTTGAAATCAAGGCAGAATTGCAGGAAACAGATTTCAGGAGGTAGATTCGAATCGCCTTTAAAGCACATGAAAAGCGGCAAAACGTTGACAATGATGCCCTTGGCCAAAAAGGGCGTATGCGTTTTTTCCTGAATATATTCAGAAAAAAACGCATACGCCCTTTTTGGCCAAGCAAGCAAGCTGGAAAGGCAAATCAGTGCTAAAAAGAAGTCTCGCTTCCCATCGGTCAAAAGGGCCATGCTGAAAAAACTGTCAAAACCAGAAATGCAGGACATGCCATGGAGAAATGGGAGCCTTGCTACACTGATGGGCGGGATGTAAATTGCCAACAGCCACTCTGGAGAAGTGTACGGTGAGTCCTGAAACGTCTAAAAAGCAAAGCTTAGAGAGCATAGGGCACTTCCACTCATGGGGGTATAAATTGGGAAAATTAAAAATCAGCAAGACACAAGCACCCCAAAGTTTAGGGCTGCTCTGTTGACAAGGACCTCCACTTCATTCCACCTTCAATATCCCAGGAAAGAGAAAAATGGATAAAGAAGTTGTGGTCCTTATGTACAATGGAATATCACTCAGCCGTGAAATCAATGTCATAAGGCTAGTAGCAGCATGATGAGTGGATTTAGGTACGACGACTCTAAGTGAAATAAGTCACACAGAAAAGGACACTTCTCATAAGGTATCACTTATAGAGGGAATGTAAAAACCGTTACACTTGAACTGAATTACAAAACAGAACAGAGTCACACATGCAGAAAACACACTATGGCTGCTTAACGGGAAAGGTGAGGTGGGGTGATACATAAAACAAGGGTTTCAAATTAGCTCAGATACCGTTCCATAAACCCAATATGTAATAGACAAGACCTACTCCTTGCTCAGAGAACTGGACTCAACACGCCCTATTCACCGCACAAGAATATATCTGACTAGTAATAATCTTAAAAGCTATGTATTGATATCTCTCTGTTAGTGTGTCAAGTGGGTGTAAAGCGGCATAAACACAGCAGTGAAAAGCAGCTAAACCCCATTATAAAAATAAATTACTTTGAAAAACCCATGAAACAAAGACAGTGAAAGAGAGCGAAATTCTTACACAATGCGTTCAGGGGCTGTGATGCAACCTGGATTGACCATATCTAGACCCACAGCTGGATGAGACCTAAGGGTGGACACTGTTGCGGCTGAGAGGTTTGGTGAGGTTGGGTGAGCAAACGCAGACCCTTTAAAGTAATACTGCGTGGTACCCATCGCATGGGTCCCAAATCTCCAGGTTCAAGGGCATCTTCCTACATCGAAAACATGCATGAGAAACCCAGAAGATGGTACACCGTGTGATGGGGAAAAGTTTCTAAAACGCACCTCATTTCTCATCTCCTTGTGCTCGGGTTCGCCATTCCAGCCACTTTACTAGCAATCTCCCTCCTTGGAGCATCATCACCTTTAACCTCCTGTTCCGTACAGGTTGCAATTTGTCCTGAGGATGAACGGGAAGACGTGAAACCAATGAGAGACTATATCTTGGTGTTGGGACAGGCACAGGTCACTCTATTTTCCCATCAGGAAGAAGAATTAACCACAGGCTCAGCCTGCCCCCCAGAACAAGAAAAGGGCCTGAAGCCATCCTGCGCTTTTGCGGCCATCTCCCAAAAACGCGAGTTGTAAAATGGAGGTTCAGGGCACTGCAATTCACAAACCTGCAGAGTTATAAATGATAACTCTCGTCCACAAATATATTGAGGGAAGGCAACAAAGAGGATTTGAAATCAAGGCAGAATTGCAGGAAACAGATTTCAGGAGGTAGATTCGAATCGCATTTAAAGCACATGAAAAGCGGCAAAACGTTGACAATGATGCCCTTGGCCAAAAAGGGCGTATGCGTTTTTTCCTGAATATATTCAGGAAAAAACGCATACGCCCTTTTTGGCCAACCAAGCAACCTGGAAAGGCAAATCAGCGCTACAAAGATGTCTCGCTTCCCATCGGTCAAAAGGGCCATGCTGAAAAAAGTGTCAAAACCAGAAATGCAGGACAGGCCATGGAGAAATGGGAGCCTTGCTACACTGATGGGCGGGATGTAAATTGTCAACAGCCACTCTGGAGAAGCGTACGGTGAGTCCTGAAACGTCTAAAAAGCAAAGCTTAGAGAGCATAGGGCACTTCCACTCATGGGGGTATAAATTGGGAAAATGAAAAATCAGCAAGACACAAGCACCCCAAAGTTTAGGGCTGCTCTGTTGACAAGGACCTCCACTTCATTCCACCTTCAATATCCCAGGAAAGAGAAAAATGGATAAAGAAGTTGTGGTCCTTATGTACAATGGAATATCACTCAGCCATGAAATCAATGTCATAAGGCTAGTAGCAGCATGATGAGTGGATTTAGGTACGACGATTCTAAGTGAAATAAGTCACACAGAAAAGGACACTTCTCATAAGGTATCACTGATAGAGGGAATGTAAAAACCGTTACACTTGAACTGAATTACAAAACAGAACAGAGTCACACATGCAGAAAACACACTATGGCTGCTTCACGGGAAAGGTGAGGTGGGGTGATACATAAAACAAGGGTTTCAAATTAGCTCAGATACCGTTCCATAAACCCAATATGTAATAGACAAGACCTACTCCTTGCTCAGAGAACTGGACTCAACACGCCCTATTCACCGCACAAGAATATATCTGACTGGTAATAATCTTAAAACCTATGTATAGATATCTCTCTGTTAGTGTGTCAAGTGGGTGTAAAGCGGCATAAACACAGAAGTGAAAAGCAGCTAAACCCCATTATAAAAATAAATTACTTTGAATAACCCATGAAACAAAGACAGTGAAAGAGAGCGAAATTCTTACACAATTCGTTCAGGGGCTGTGATGCAACCTGGATTGACCATATCTAGACCCACAGCTGGATGAGACATAAGGGTGGACACTGTTGCGGCTGAGAGGTTTGGTGAGGTTGGGTGAGCAAACGCAGACCCTTTAAAGTAATACTGCGTGGTACCCATCGCATGGGTCCCAAATCTCCAGGTTCAAGGGCACCTTCCTACATCGAAAACATGCATGAGATACCCAGAAGATGGTACACCGTGTGATGGGGAAAGGTTTCTAAAACGCACCTCATTTCTCATCTCCTTGTGCTCGGGTTGGCCATTCCAGCCACTTTACTAGCAATCTCCCTCCTTGGAGCATCATCACCTTTAACCTCCTGTTCCGTACAGGTTGCAATTTGTCCTGAGGATGAACGGGAAGACGTGGAACCAATGAGAGACTAGCTCTTGGTGTTGGGACAGGCACAGGTCACTCTATTTTCCTATCAGGAAGAAGAATTAACCACAGGCTCAGCCTGCCACCCGGAACCAGAACAGGGCCTGAAGCCATCCTGCGCTATTGCGGCCAGCTCCCTAAAAAGCGAGTCGTAAAATGGAGGTTCAGGGCACTGCAATTCAGAAAACTGCAGACTTATAAATGATAACTCTCGTCCACAAATATATTGAGGGAAGGCAAAGAAGAGGATTTGAAATCAAGGCAGAATTGCAGGAAACAGATTTCAGGAGGTAGATTCGAATCGCCTTTAAAGCACATGAAAAGCGGCAAAACGTTGACAATGATGCCCTTGGCCAAAAAGGGCGTATGCGTTTTTTCCTGAATATATTCAGGAAAAAACGCATACGCCCTTTTTGGCCAAGCAAGCAACCTGGAAAGGCAAATCAGTGCTACAAAGAAGTCTCGCTTCCCATCGGTCAAAAGGGCCATGCTGAAAAAACTGTCAAAACCAGAAATGCAGGGCATGCCATGGAGAAATGGGAGCCTTGCTACACTGATGGGCGGGATGTAAATTGCCAACAGCCATTCTGGAGAAGCGTACGGTGTGTCCTGAAACATCTAAAAAACACAGCTTAGAGAGCATAGGGCACTTCCACTCATGGGGGTATAAATTGGGAAAATGAAAAATCAGCAAGACACAAGCACCCCAAAGTATAGGGCTGCTCTGTTGACAAGGACCTCCACTTCATTCCACCTTCAATATCCCAGGAAAGAGAAAAATGGATAAAGAAGTTGTGGTCCTTATGTACAATGGAATATCACTCAGCCATGAAATCAATGTCATAAGGCTAGTAGCAGCATGATGAGTGGATTTAGGTACGACGATTCTAAGTGAAATAAGTCACACAGAAAAGGACACTTCTCATAAGGTATCACTGATAGAGGGAATGTAAAAACCGTTACACTTGAACTGAATTACAAAACAGAACAGAGTCACACATGCAGAAAACACACTATGGCTGCTTAACGGGAAAGGTGAGGTGGGGTGATACATAAAACAAGGGTTTCAAATTAGCTCAGATACCGTTCCATAAACCCAATATGTAATAGACAAGACCTACTCCTTGCTCAGAGAACTGGACTCAACACGCCCTATTCACCGCACAAGAATATATCTGACTAGTAATAATCTTAAAACCTATGTATTGATATCTCTCTGTTAGTGTGTCAAGTGGGTGTAAAGCGGCATAAACACAGCAGTGAAAAGCAGCTAAACCCCATTATAAAAATAAATTACTTTGAAAAACCCATGAAACAAAGACAGTGAAAGAGATAGAAATTCTTACACAATGCGTTCACGGGCTGTGATGCAACCTGGATTGACCATATCTAGACCCACAGCTGGATGAGACATAAGGGTGGACACTCTTGGGCCTGAGAGGTTTGGTGAGGTTGGGTGAGCAAATGCAGACCCTTTCAACTAACACTGCGTGGTACCCATCGCATGGGTCCCAAATCTCCAGGTTCAAGGGCATCTTCCTACATCGAAAACATGCATGAGAAACCCAGAAGATGGTACACCGTGTGATGGGGAAAGGTTTCTAAAACGCACCTCATTTCTCATCTCCTTGTGCTCGGGTTCGCCATTCCAGCCACTTTACTAGCAATCTCCCTCCTTGGAGCATCATCACCTTTAACCTCCTGTTCCGTACAGGTTGCAATTTGTCCTGAGGATGAACGGGAAGACGTGAAACCAATGAGAGACTATATCTTGGTGTTGGGACAGGCACAGGTCACTCTATTTTCCCATCAGGAAGAAGAATTAACCACAGGCTCAGCCTGCCCCCCGGAACAAGAACAGGGCCTGAAGCCATCCTGCGCTTTTGCGGCCATCTCCCAAAAACGCGAGTTGTAAAATGGAGGTTCAGGGCACTGCAATTCACAAACCTGCAGAGTTATAAATGATAACTCTCGTCCACAAATATATTGAGGGAAGGCAACGAAGAGGATTTGAAATCAAGGCAGAATTGCAGGAAACAGATTTCAGGAGGTAGATTCGAATCGCCTTTAAAGCACATGAAAAGCGGCAAAACGTTGACAATGATGCCCTTGGCCAAAAAGGGCGTATGCGTTTTTTCCTGAATATATTCAGGAAAAAACGCATACGCCCTTTTTGGCCAACCAAGCAACCTGGAAAGGCAAATCAGCGCTACAAAGATGTCTCGCTTCCCATCGGTCAAAAGGGCCATGCTGAAAAAAGTGTCAAAACCAGAAATGCAAAACAGGCCATGGAGAAATGGGAGCCTTGCTACACTGATGGGCGGGATGTAAATTGTCAACAGCCACTCTGCAGAAGCGTACGGTGAGTCCTGAAACGTCTAAAAAGCAAAGCTTAGAGAGCATAGGGCACTTCCACTCATGGGGGTATAAATTGGGAAAATTAAAAATCAGCAAGACACAAGCACCCCAAAGTTTAGGGCTGCTCTGTTGACAAGGACCTCCACTTCATTCCACCTTCAATATCCCAGGAAAGAGAAAAATGGATAAAGAAGTTGTGGTCCTTATGTACAATGGAATATCACTCAGCCATGAAATCAATGTCATAAGGCTAGTAGCAGCATGATGAGTGGATTTAGGTACGACGATTCTAAGTGAAATAAGTCACACAGAAAAGGACACTTCTCATAAGGTATCACTGATAGAGGGAATGTAAAAACCGTTACACTTGAACTGAATTACAAAACAGAACAGAGTCACACATGCAGAAAACACACTATGGCTGCTTCACGGGAAAGGTGAGGTGGGGTGATACATAAAACAAGGGTTTCAAATTAGCTCAGATACCGTTCCATAAACCCAATATGTAATAGACAAGACCTACTCCTTGCTCAGAGAACTGGACTCAACACGCCCTATTCACCGCACAAGAATATATCTGACTGGTAATAATCTTAAAACCTATGTATAGATATCTCTCTGTTAGTGTGTCAAGTGGGTGTAAAGCGGCATAAACACAGAAGTGAAAAGCAGCTAAACCCCATTATAAAAATAAATTACTTTGAATAACCCATGAAACAAAGACAGTGAAAGAGAGCGAAATTCTTACACAATTCGTTCAGGGGCCGTGATGCAACCTGGATTGACCATATCTAGACCCACAGCTGGATGAGACATAAGGGTGGACACTCTTGGGGCTGAGAGGTTTGGTGAGGTTGGGTGAGCAAACGCAGACCCTTTACAGTAATACTGCATGGTACCCATCGCATGGGTCACAAATCTCCAGGTTCAAGGGCATCTTCCTACATCGAAAACATGCATGAGAAACCCAGAAGATGGTACACCGTGTGATGTGGAAAAGTTTCTAAAACGCACCTCATTTCTCATCTCCTTGTGGCCGGGTTCGCTATTCCAGCCGCTTTACTAGCAATCTCCCTACTTGGAGCATCAGCACCTTTAACCTCCTGTTCCGTACAGGTTGCAATTTGTCCTGAGGATGAACTGGAAGACGTGGAACCAATGAGAGACTAGCTCTTGGTGTTGGGACAGGCACAGGTCACTCTATTTTCCCATCAGGAAGAAGAATTAACCACAGGCTCAGCCTGCCCCCGGAACCAGAACAGGGCCTGAAGGCATCCTGCGCTTTTGCGGCCAGCTCCCTAAAAAGCGAGTTGTAAAATGGAGGTTCAGGGCACTGCAATTCACAAACCTGCAGAGGTATAAATGATAACTCTCGTCCACAAATATATTGAGGGAAGGCAAAGAAGAGGATTTGAAATCAAGGCAGAATTGCAGGAAACAGATTTCAGGAGGTAGATTCGAATCGCCTTTAAAGCACATGAAAAGCGGCAAAACGTTGACAATGATGCCCTTGGCCAAAAAGGGCGTATGCGTTTTTTCCTGAATATATTCAGGAAAAAACGCATACGCCCTTTTTGGCCAACCAAGCAACCTGGAAAGGCAAATCAGCGCTACAAAGATGTCTCGCTTCCCATCGGTCAAAAGGGCCATGCTGAAAAAAGTCTCAAAACCAAAAATGCAGGACAGGCCATGGAGAAATGGGAGCCTTGCTACACTGATGGGCGGGATGTAAATTGTCAACAGCCACTCTGGAGAAGTGTACGGTGAGTCCTGAAACGTCTAAAAAGCAAAGCTTAGAGAGCATAGGGCACTTCCACTCATGGGGGTATAAATTGGGAAAATGAAAAATCAGCAAGACACAAGCACCCCAAAGTTTAGGGCTGCTCTGTTGACAAGGACCTCCACTTCATTCCACCTTCAATATCCCAGGAAAGAGAAAAATGGATAAAGAATTTGTGGTCCTTATGTACAATGGAATATCACTCAGCCGTGAAATCAATGTCATAAGGCTAGTAGCAGCATGATGAGTGGATTTAGGTACGACGACTCTAAGTGAAATAAGTCACACAGAAAAGGACACTTCTCATAAGGTATCACTTATAGAGGGAATGTAAAAACCGTTACACTTGAACTGAATTACAAAACAGAACAGAGTCACACATGCAGAAAACACACTATGGCTGCTTAACGGGAAAGGTGAGGTGGGGTGATACATAAAACAAGGGTTTCAAATTAGCTCAGATACCGTTCCATAAACCCAATATGTAATAGACAAGACCTACTCCTTGCTCAGAGAACTGGACTCAACACGCCCTATTCACCGCACAAGAATATATCTGACTAGTAATAATCTTAAAAGCTATGTATTGATATCTCTCTGTTAGTGTGTCAAGTGGGTGTAAAGCGGCATAAACACAGCAGTGAAAAGCAGCTAAACCCCATTATAAAAATAAATTACTTTGAAAAACCCATGAAACAAAGACAGTGAAAGAGAGCGAAATTCTTACACAATGCGTTCAGGGGCTGTGATGCAACCTGGATTGACCATATCTAGACCCACAGCTGGATGAGACATAAGGGTGGACACTGTTGCGGCTGAGAGGTTAGGTGAGGTTGGGTGAGCAAACGCAGACCCTTTAAAGTAATACTGCGTGGTACCCATCGCATGGGTCCCAAATCTCCAGGTTCAAGGGCATCTTCCTACATCGAAAACATGCATGAGAAACCCAGAAGATGGTACACCGTGTGATGGGGAAAAGTTTCTAAAACGCACCTCATTTCTCATTTCCTTGTGCTCGGGTTCGCCATTCCAGCCACTTTACTAGCAATCTCCCTCCTTGGAGCATCATCACCTTTAACCTCCTGTTCCGTACAGGTTGCAATTTGTCCTGAGGATGAACGGGAAGACGTGAAACCAATGAGAGACTATATCTTGGTGTTGGGACAGGCACAGGTCACTCTATTTTCCCATCAGGAAGAAGAATTAACCACAGGCTCAGCCTGCCCCCCGGAACAAGAAAAGGGCCTGAAGCCATCCTGCGCTTTTGCGGCCATCTCCCAAAAACGCGAGTTGTAAAATGGAGGTTCAGGGCACTGCAATTCACAAACCTGCAGAGTTATAAATGATAACTCTCGTCCACAAATATATTGAGGGAAGGCAACGAAGAGGATTTGAAATCAAGGCAGAATTGCAGGAAACAGATTTCAGGAGGTAGATTCGAATCGCCTTTAAAGCACATGAAAAGCGGCAAAACGTTGACAATGATGCCCTTGGCCAAAAAGGACGTATGCGTTTTTTCCTGAATATATTCAGGAAAAAACGCATACGCCCTTTTTGGCCAACCAAGCAACCTGGAAAGGCAAATCAGCGCTACAAAGATGTCTCGCTTCCCATCGGTCAAAAGGGCCATGCTGAAAAAAGTGTCAAAACCAGAAATGCAGGACAGGCCATGGAGAAATGGGAGCCTTGCTAAACTGATGGGCGGGATGTAAATTGTCAACAGCCACTCTGGAGAAGCGTACGGTGAGTCCTGAAACGTCTAAAAAGCAAAGCTTAGAGAGCATAGGGCACTTCCACTCATGGGGGTATAAATTGGGAAAATGAAAAATCAGCAAGACACAAGCACCCCAAAGTTTAGGGCTGCTCTGTTGACAAGGACCTCCACTTCATTCCACCTTCAATATCCCAGGAAAGAGAAAAATGGATAAAGAAGTTGTGGTCCTTATGTACAATGGAATATCACTCAGCCATGAAATCAATGTCATAAGGCTAGTAGCAGCATGATGAGTGGATTTAGGTACGACGATTCTAAGTGAAATAAGTCACACAGAAAAGGACACTTCTCATAAGGTATCACTGATAGAGGGAATGTAAAAACCGTTACACTTGAACTGAATTACAAAACAGAACAGAGTCACACATGCAGAAAACACACTATGGCTGCTTAACGGGAAAGGTGAGGTGGGGTGATACATAAAACAAGGGTTTCAAATTAGCTCAGATACCGTTCCATAAACCCAATATGTAAGAGACAAGACCTACTCCTTGCTCACAGAACTGGACTCAACACGCCCAATTCACCGCACAAGAATATATCTGACTGGTAATAATCTTAAAACCTATGTATAGATATCTCTCTGTTAGTGTGTCAAGTGGGTGTAAAGCGGCATAAACACAGAAGTGAAAAGCAGCTAAACCCCATTATAAAAATAAATTACTTTGAATAACCCATGAAACAAAGACAGTGAAAGAGAGCGAAATTCTTACACAATTCGTTCAGGGGCTGTGATGCAACCTGGATTGACCATATCTAGACCCACAGCTGGATGAGACATAAGGGTGGACACTCTTGGGGCTGAGAGGTTTGGTGAGGTTGGGTGAGCAAACGCAGACCCTTTACAGTAATACTGCATGGTACCCATCGCATGGGTCACAAATCTCCAGGTTCAAGGGCATCTTCCTACATCGAAAACATGCATGAGAAACCCAGAAGATGGTACACCGTGTGATATGGAAAAGTTTCTAAAACGCACCTCATTTCTCATCTCCTTGTGGCCGGGTTCGCTATTCCAGCCGCTTTACTAGCAATCTCCCTACTTGGAGCATCAGCACCTTTAACCTCCTGTTCCGTACAGGTTGCAATTTGTCCTGAGGATGAACTGGAAGACGTGGAACCAATGAGAGACTAGCTCTTGGTGTTGGGACAGGCACAGGTCACTCTATTTTCCCATCAGGAAGAAGAATTAACCACAGGCTCAGCCTGCCCCCGGAACCAGAACAGGGCCTGAAGGCATCCTGCGCTTTTGCGGCCAGCTCCCTAAAAAGCGAGTTGTAAAATGGAGGTTCAGGGCACTGCAATTCACAAACCTGCAGAGGTATAAATGATAACTCTCGTCCACAAATATATTGAGGGAAGGCAAAGAAGAGGATTTGAAATCAAGGCAGAATTGCAGGAAACAGATTTCAGGAGGTAGATTCGAATCGCCTTTAAAGCACATGAAAAGCGGCAAAACGTTGACAATGATGCCTTTGGCCAAAAAGGGCGTATGCGTTTTTTCCTGAATATATTCAGGAAAAAACGCATACGCCCTTTTTGGCCATCCAAGCAACCTGGAAAGGCAAATCAGCGTTACAAAGATGTCTCGCTTCCCATCGGTCAAAAGGGCCATGCTGAAAAAAGTCTCAAAACCAAAAATGCAGGACAGGCCATGGAGAAATGGGAGCCTTGCTACACTGATGGGCGGGATGTAAATTGTCAACAGCCACTCTGGAGAAGTGTACGGTGAGTCCTGAAACGTCTAAAAAGCAAAGCTTAGAGAGCATAGGGCACTTCCACTCATGGGGGTATAAATTGGGAAAATTAAAAATCAGCAAGACACAAGCACCCCAAAGTTTAGGGCTGCTCTGTTGACAAGGACCTCCACTTCATTCCACCTTCAATATCCCAGGAAAGAGAAAAATGGATAAAGAAGTTGTGGTCCTTATGTACAATGGAATATCACTCAGCCATGAAATCAATGTCATAAGGCTAGTAGCAGCATGATGAGTGGATTTAGGTACGACGATTCTAAGTGAAATAAGTCACACAGAAAAGGACACTTCTCATAAGGTATCACTGATAGAGGGAATGTAAAAACCGTTACACTTGAACTGAATTACAAAACAGAACAGAGTCACACATGCAGAAAACACACTATGGCTGCTTAACGGGAAAGGTGAGGTGGGGTGATACATAAAACAAGGGTTTCAAATTAGCTCAGATACCGTTCCATAAACCCAATATGTAATAGACAAGACCTACTCCTTGCTCAGAGAACTGGACTCAACACGCCCTATTCACCGCACAAGAATATATCTGACTAGTAATAATCTTAAAAGCTATGTATTGATATCTCTCTGTTAGTGTGTCAAGTGGGTGTAAAGCGGCATAAACACAGCAGTGAAAAGCAGCTAAACCCCATTATAAAAATAAATTACTTTGAAAAACCCATGAAACAAAGACAGTGAAAGAGAGCGAAATTCTTACACAATGCGTTCAGGGGCTGTGATGCAACCTGGATTGACCATATCTAGACCCACAGCTGGATGAGACATAAGGGTGGACACTGTTGCGGCTGAGAGGTATGGTGAGGTTGGGTGAGCAAACGCAGCCCCTTTAAAGTAATACTGTGTGGTACTCATCGCATGGGTCCCAAATCTCCAGGTTCAAGGGCATCTTCCTACATCGAAAACATGCATGAGAAACCCAGAAGATGGTACACCGTGTGATGTGGAAAGGTTTCTAAAACGCACCTCATTTCTCATCTCCTTGTGCCCGGGTTCGCTATTCCAGCCGCTTTAATAGCAATCTCCCTACTTGGAGCATCAGCACCTTTAACCTCCTGTTCCGTACAGGTTGCAATTTGTCCTGAGGATGAACTGGAAGACGTGGAACCAATGAGAGACTAGCTCTTGGTGTTGGGACAGGCACAGGTCACTCTATTTTCCCATCAGGAAGAAGAATTAACCACAGGCTCAGCCTGCCCCCGGAACCAGAACAGGGCCTGAAGGCATCCTGCGCTTTTGCGGCCAGCTCCCTAAAAAGCGAGTTGTAAAATGGAGGTTCAGGGCACTGCAATTCACAAACCTGCAGAGTTATAAATGATAACTCTCGTCCACAAATATATTGAGGGAAGGCAAAGAAGAGGATTTGAAATCAAGGCAGAATTGCAGGAAACAGATTTCAGGAGGTAGATTCGAATCGCCTTTAAAGCACATGAAAAGCGGCAAAACGTTGACAATGATGCCCTTGGCCAAAAAGGGCGTATGCGTTTTTTCCTGAATATATTCAGGAAAAAACGCATACGCCCTTTTTGGCCAACCAAGCAACCTGGAAAGGCAAATCAGCGCTACAAAGATGTCTCGCTTCCCATCGGTCAAAAGGGCCATGCTGAAAAAAGTGTCAAAACCAGAAATGCAGGACAGGCCATGGAGAAATGGGAGCCTTGCTACACTGATGGGCGGGATGTAAATTGTCAACAGCCACTCTGGAGAAGTGTACGGTGAGTCCTGAAACGTCTAAAAAGCAAAGCTTAGAGAGCATAGGGCACTTCCACTCATGGGGGTATAAATTGGGAAAATTAAAAATCAGCAAGACACAAGCACCCCAAAGTTTAGGGCTGCTCTGTTGACAAGGACCTCCACTTCATTCCACCTTCAATATCCCAGGAAAGAGAAAAATGGATAAAGAAGTTGTGGTCCTTATGTACAATGGAATATCACTCAGCCGTGAAATCAATGTCATAAGGCTAGTAGCAGCATGATGAGTGGATTTAGGTACGACGACTCTAAGTGAAATAAGTCACACAGAAAAGGACACTTCTCATAAGGTATCACTTATAGAGGGAATGTAAAAACCGTTACACTTGAACTGAATTACAAAACAGAACAGAGTCACACATGCAGAAAACACACTATGGCTGCTTAACGGGAAAGGTGAGGTGGGGTGATACATAAAACAAGGGTTTCAAATTAGCTCAGATACCGTTCCATAAACCCAATATGTAATAGACAAGACCTACTCCTTGCTCAGAGAACTGGACTCAACACGCCCTATTCACCGCACAAGAATATATCTGACTAGTAATAATCTTAAAAGCTATGTATTGATATCTCTCTGTTAGTGTGTCAAGTGGGTGTAAAGCGGCATAAACACAGCAGTGAAAAGCAGCTAAACCCCATTATAAAAATAAATTACTTTGAAAAACCCATGAAACAAAGACAGTGAAAGAGAGCGAAATTCTTACACAATGCGTTCAGGGGCTGTGATGCAACCTGGATTGACCATATCTAGACCCACAGCTGGATGAGACCTAAGGGTGGACACTGTTGCGGCTGAGAGGTTTGGTGAGGTTGGGTGAGCAAACGCAGACCCTTTAAAGTAATACTGCGTGGTACCCATCGCATGGGTCCCAAATCTCCAGGTTCAAGGGCATCTTCCTACATCGAAAACATGCATGAGAAACCCAGAAGATGGTACACCGTGTGATGGGGAAAAGTTTCTAAAACGCACCTCATTTCTCATCTCCTTGTGCTCGGGTTCGCCATTCCAGCCACTTTACTAGCAATCTCCCTCCTTGGAGCATCATCACCTTTAACCTCCTGTTCCGTACAGGTTGCAATTTGTCCTGAGGATGAACGGGAAGACGTGAAACCAATGAGAGACTATATCTTGGTGTTGGGACAGGCACAGGTCACTCTATTTTCCCATCAGGAAGAAGAATTAACCACAGGCTCAGCCTGCCCCCCGGAACAAGAAAAGGGCCTGAAGCCATCCTGCGCTTTTGCGGCCATCTCCCAAAAACGCGAGTTGTAAAATGGAGGTTCAGGGCACTGCAATTCACAAACCTGCAGAGTTATAAATGATAACTCTCGTCCACAAATATATTGAGGGAAGGCAACGAAGAGGATTTGAAATCAAGGCAGAATTGCAGGAAACAGATTTCAGGAGGTAGATTCGAATCGCCTTTAAAGCACATGAAAAGCGGCAAAACGTTGACAATGATGCCCTTGGCCAAAAAGGGCGTATGCGTTTTTTCCTGAATATATTCAGGAAAAAACGCATACGCCCTTTTTGGCCAACCAAGCAACCTGGAAAGGCAAATCAGCGCTACAAAGATGTCTCGCTTCCCATCGGTCAAAAGGGCCATGCTGAAAAAAGTGTCAAAACCAGAAATGCAGGACAGGCCATGGAGAAATGGGAGCCTCGCTACACTGATGGGCGGGATGTAAATTGTCAACAGCCACTCTGGAGAAGCGTACGATGAGTCCTGAAACGTCTAAAAAGCAAAGCTTAGAGAGCATAGGGCACTTCCACTCATGGGGGTATAAATTGGGAAAATTAAAAATCAGCAAGACACAAGCACCCCAAAATTTAGGGCTGCTCTGTTGACAAGGACCTCCACTTCATTCCACCTTCAATATCCCAGGAAAGAGAAAAATGGATAAAGAAGTTGTGGTCCTTATGTACAATGGAATATCACTCAGCCATGAAATCAATGTCATAAGGCTAGTAGCAGCATGATGAGTGGATTTAGGTACGACGATTCTAAGTGAAATAAGTCACACAGAAAAGGACACTTCTCATAAGGTATCACTGATAGAGGGAATGTAAAAACCGTTACACTTGAACTGAATTACAAAACAGAACAGAGTCACACATGCAGAAAACACACTATGGCTGCTTAACGGGAAAGGTGAGGTGGGGTGATACATAAAACAAGGGTTTCAAATTAGCTCAGATACCGTTCCATAAACCCAATATGTAATAGACAAGACCTACTCCTTGCTCAGAGAACTGGACTCAACACGCCCTATTCACCGCACAAGAATATATCTGACTGGTAATAATCTTAAAACCTATGTATAGATATCTCTCTGTTAGTGTGTCAAGTGGGTGTAAAGCGGCATAAACACAGAAGTGAAAAGCAGCTAAACCCCATTATAAAAATAAATTACTTTGAATAACCCATGAAACAAAGACAGTGAAAGAGAGAGAAATTCTTACACAATTCGTTCAGGGGCTGTGATGCAACCTGGATTGACCATATCTAGACCCACAGCTGGATGAGACATAAGGGTGGACACTCTTGGGGCTGAGAGGTTTGGTGAGGTTGGGTGAGCAAACGCAGACCCTTTAAAGTAATACTGCATGGTACCCATCGCATGGGTCACAAATCTCCAGGTTCAAGGGCATCTTCCTACATCGAAAACATGCATGAGAAACCCAGAAGATGGTACACCGTGTGATGTGGAAAAGTTTCTAAAACGCACCTCATTTCTCATCTCCTTGTGGCCAGGTTCGCTATTCCAGCCGCTTTACTAGCAATCTCCCTACTTGGAGCATCAGCACCTTTAACCTCCTGTTCCGTACAGGTTGCAATTTGTCCTGAGGATGAACTGGAAGACGTGGAACCAATGAGAGACTAGCTCTTGGTGTTGGGACAGGCACAGGTCACTCTATTTTCCCATCAGGAAGAAGAATTAACCACAGGCTCAGCCTGCCCCCGGAACCAGAACAGGGCCTGAAGGCATCCTGCGCTTTTGCGGCCAGCTCCCTAAAAAGCGAGTTGTAAAATGGAGGTTCAGGGCACTGCAATTCACAAACCTGCAGAGTTATAAATGATAACTCTCGTCCACAAATATATTGAGGGAAGGCAAAGAAGAGGATTTGAAATCAAGGCAGAATTGCAGGAAACAGATTTCAGGAGGTAGATTCGAATCGCCTTTAAAGCACATGAAAAGCGGCAAAACGTTGACAATGATGCCCTTGGCCAAAAAGGGCGTATGCGTTTTTTCCTGAATATATTCAGGAAAAAACGCATACGCCCTTTTTGGCCAACCAAGCAACCTGGAAAGGCAAATCAGCGCTACAAAGATGTCTCGCTTCCCATCGGTCAAAAGGGCCATGCTGAAAAAAGTCTCAAAACCAAAAATGCAGGACAGGCCATGGAGAAATGGGAGCCTTGCTACACTGATGGGCGGGATGTAAATTGTCAACAGCCACTCTGGAGAAGTGTACGGTGAGTCCTGAAACGTCTAAAAAGCAAAGCTTAGAGAGCATAGGGCACTTCCACTCATGGGGATATAAATTGGGAAAATTAAAAATCAGCAAGACACAAGCACCCCAAAGTTTAGGGCTGCTCTGTTGACAAGGACCTCCACTTCATTCCACCTTCAATATCGCAGGAAAGATAAAAATGGATAAAGAAGTTGTGGTCCTTATGTACAATGGAATATCACTCAGCCATGAAATCAATGTCATAAGGCTAGTAGCAGCATGATGAGTGGATTTAGGTACGACGATTCTAAGTGAAATAAGTCACACAGAAAAGGACACTTCTCATAAGGTATCACTTATAGAGGGAATGTAAAAACCGTTACACTTGAACTGAATTACAAAACAGAACAGAGTCACACATGCAGAAAACACACTATGGCTGCTTAACGGGAAAGGTGAGGTGGGGTGGTACATAAAACAAGGTTTTCAAATTAGCTCAGATACCATTCCATAAACCCAATATGTAATAGACAAGACCTACTCCTTGCTCAGAGAACTGGACTCAACATGCCCTATTCACCGCACAAGAATATATCTGACTAGTAATAATCTTAAAACCTATGTATTGATATCTCTCTGTTAGTGTGTCAAGTGGGTGTAAAGCGGCATAAACACAGCAGTGAAAAGCAGCTAAACCCCATTATAAAAATAAATTACTTTGAAAAACCCATGAAACAAAGACAGTGAAAGAGAGCGAAATTCTTACACAATGCGTTCAGGGGCTGTGATGTAACCTGGATTGACCATATCTAGACCCACAGCTGGATGAGACATAAGGGTGGACACTGTTGCGGCTGAGAGGTTTGGTGAGGTTGGGTGAGCAAACGCAGACCCTTTAAAGTAATACTGCGTGGTACCCATCGCATGGGTCCCAAATCTCCAGGTTCAAGGGCACCTTCCTACATCGAAAACATGCATGAGATACCCAGAAGATGGTACACCGTGTGATGGGGAAAGGTTTCTAAAACGCACCTCATTTCTCATCTCCTTGTGCTCGGGTTCGCCATTCCAGCCACTTTACTAGCAATCTCCCTCCTTGGAGCATCATCACCTTTAACCTCCTGTTCCGTACAGGTTGCAATTTGTCCTGAGGATGAACGGGAAGACGTGGAACCAATGAGAGACTAGCTCTTGGTGTTGGGACAGGCACAGGTCACTCTATTTTCCTATCAGGAAGAAGAATTAACCACAGGCTCAGCCTGCCACCCGGAACCAGAACAGGGCCTGAAGCCATCCTGCGCTATTGCGGCCAGCTCCTTAAAAAGCGAGTCATAAAATGGAGGTTCAGGGCACTGCAATTCACAAACCTGCAGACTTATAAATGATAACTCTCGTCCACAAATATATTGAGGGAAGGCAAAGAAGAGGATTTGAAATCAAGGCAGAATTGCAGGAAACAGATTTCAGGAGGTAGATTCGAATCGCCTTTAAAGCACATGAAAAGCGGCAAAACGTTGACAATGATGCCCTTGGCCAAAAAGGGCGTATGCGTTTTTTCCTGAATATATTCAGAAAAAAACGCATACGCCCTTTTTGGCCAAGCAAGCAAGCTGGAAAGGCAAATCAGTGCTAAAAAGAAGTCTCGCTTCCCATCGGTCAAAAGGGCCATGCTGAAAAAACTGTCAAAACCAGAAATGCAGGACATGCCATGGAGAAATGGGAGCCTTGCTACACTGATGGGCGGGATGTAAATTGCCAACAGCCACTCTGGAGAAGTGTACGGTGAGTCCTGAAACGTCTAAAAAGCAAAGCTTAGAGAGCATAGGGCACTTCCACTCATGGGGGTATAAATTGGGAAAATTAAAAATCAGCAAGACACAAGCACCCCAAAGTTTAGGGCTGCTCTGTTGACAAGGACCTCCACTTCATTCCACCTTCAATATCCCAGGAAAGAGAAAAATGGATAAAGAAGTTGTGGTCCTTATGTACAATGGAATATCACTCAGCCGTGAAATCAATGTCATAAGGCTAGTAGCAGCATGATGAGTGGATTTAGGTACGACGACTCTAAGTGAAATAAGTCACACAGAAAAGGACACTTCTCATAAGGTATCACTTATAGAGGGAATGTAAAAACCGTTACACTTGAACTGAATTACAAAACAGAACAGAGTCACACATGCAGAAAACACACTATGGCTGCTTAACGGGAAAGGTGAGGTGGGGTGATACATAAAACAAGGGTTTCAAATTAGCTCAGATACCGTTCCATAAACCCAATATGTAATAGACAAGACCTACTCCTTGCTCAGAGAACTGGACTCAACACGCCCTATTCACCGCACAAGAATATATCTGACTAGTAATAATCTTAAAAGCTATGTATTGATATCTCTCTGTTAGTGTGTCAAGTGGGTGTAAAGCGGCATAAACACAGCAGTGAAAAGCAGCTAAACCCCATTATAAAAATAAATTACTTTGAAAAACCCATGAAACAAAGACAGTGAAAGAGAGCGAAATTCTTACACAATGCGTTCAGGGGCTGTGATGCAACCTGGATTGACCATATCTAGACCCACAGCTGGATGAGACCTAAGGGTGGACACTGTTGCGGCTGAGAGGTTTGGTGAGGTTGGGTGAGCAAACGCAGACCCTTTAAAGTAATACTGCGTGGTACCCATCGCATGGGTCCCAAATCTCCAGGTTCAAGGGCATCTTCCTACATCGAAAACATGCATGAGAAACCCAGAAGATGGTACACCGTGTGATGGGGAAAAGTTTCTAAAACGCACCTCATTTCTCATCTCCTTGTGCTCGGGTTCGCCATTCCAGCCACTTTACTAGCAATCTCCCTCCTTGGAGCATCATCACCTTTAACCTCCTGTTCCGTACAGGTTGCAATTTGTCCTGAGGATGAACGGGAAGACGTGAAACCAATGAGAGACTATATCTTGGTGTTGGGACAGGCACAGGTCACTCTATTTTCCCATCAGGAAGAAGAATTAACCACAGGCTCAGCCTGCCCCCCAGAACAAGAAAAGGGCCTGAAGCCATCCTGCGCTTTTGCGGCCATCTCCCAAAAACGCGAGTTGTAAAATGGAGGTTCAGGGCACTGCAATTCACAAACCTGCAGAGTTATAAATGATAACTCTCGTCCACAAATATATTGAGGGAAGGCAACAAAGAGGATTTGAAATCAAGGCAGAATTGCAGGAAACAGATTTCAGGAGGTAGATTCGAATCGCATTTAAAGCACATGAAAAGCGGCAAAACGTTGACAATGATGCCCTTGGCCAAAAAGGGCGTATGCGTTTTTTCCTGAATATATTCAGGAAAAAACGCATACGCCCTTTTTGGCCAACCAAGCAACCTGGAAAGGCAAATCAGCGCTACAAAGATGTCTCGCTTCCCATCGGTCAAAAGGGCCATGCTGAAAAAAGTGTCAAAACCAGAAATGCAGGACAGGCCATGGAGAAATGGGAGCCTTGCTACACTGATGGGCGGGATGTAAATTGTCAACAGCCACTCTGGAGAAGCGTACGGTGAGTCCTGAAACGTCTAAAAAGCAAAGCTTAGAGAGCATAGGGCACTTCCACTCATGGGGGTATAAATTGGGAAAATGAAAAATCAGCAAGACACAAGCACCCCAAAGTTTAGGGCTGCTCTGTTGACAAGGACCTCCACTTCATTCCACCTTCAATATCCCAGGAAAGAGAAAAATGGATAAAGAAGTTGTGGTCCTTATGTACAATGGAATATCACTCAGCCATGAAATCAATGTCATAAGGCTAGTAGCAGCATGATGAGTGGATTTAGGTACGACGATTCTAAGTGAAATAAGTCACACAGAAAAGGACACTTCTCATAAGGTATCACTGATAGAGGGAATGTAAAAACCGTTACACTTGAACTGAATTACAAAACAGAACAGAGTCACACATGCAGAAAACACACTATGGCTGCTTAACGGGAAAGGTGAGGTGGGGTGATACATAAAACAAGGGTTTCAAATTAGCTCAGATACCGTTCCATAAACCCAATATGTAATAGACAAGACCTACTCCTTGCTCAGAGAACTGGACTCAACACGCCCTATTCACCGCACAAGAATATATCTGACTAGTAATAATCTTAAAACCTATGTATTGATATCTCTCTGTTAGTGTGTCAAGTGGGTGTAAAGCGGCATAAACACAGCAGTGAAAAGCAGCTAAACCCCATTATAAAAATAAATTACTTTGAAAAACCCATGAAACAAAGACAGTGAAAGAGAGCGAAATTCTTACACAATGCGTTCAGGGGCTGTGATGTAACCTGGATTGACCATATCTAGACCCACAGCTGGATGAGACATAAGGGTGGACACTGTTGCGGCTGAGAGGTTTGGTGAGGTTGGGTGAGCAAACGCAGACCCTTTAAAGTAATACTGCGTGGTACCCATCGCATGGGTCCCAAATCTCCAGGTTCAAGGGCACCTTCCTACATCGAAAACATGCATGAGAAACCCAGAAGATGGTACACCGTGTGATGGGGAAAGGTTTCTAAAACGCACCTCATTTCTCATCTCCTTGTGCTCGGGTTCGCCATTCCAGCCACTTTACTAGCAATCTCCCTCCTTGGAGCATCATCACCTTTAACCTCCTGTTCCGTACAGGTTGCAATTTGTCCTGAGGATGAACGGGAAGACGTGAAACCAATGAGAGACTATATCTTGGTGTTGGGACAGGCACAGGTCACTCTATTTTCCCATCAGGAAGAAGAATTAACCACAGGCTCAGCCTGCCCCCCGGAACAAGAACAGGGCCTGAAGCCATCCTGCGCTTTTGCGGCCATCTCCCAAAAACGCGAGTTGTAAAATGGAGGTTCAGGGCACTGCAATTCACAAACCTGCAGAGTTATAAATGATAACTCTCGTCCACAAATATATTGAGGGAAGGCAACGAAGAGGATTTGAAATCAAGGCAGAATTGCAGGAAACAGATTTCAGGAGGTAGATTCGAATCGCCTTTAAAGCACATGAAAAGCGGCAAAACGTTGACAATGATGCCCTTGGCCAAAAAGGGCGTATGCGTTTTTTCCTGAATATATTCAGGAAAAAACGCATACGCCCTTTTTGGCCAACCAAGCAACCTGGAAAGGCAAATCAGCGCTACAAAGATGTCTCGCTTCCCATCGGTCAAAAGGGCCATGCTGAAAAAAGTGTCAAAACCAGAAATGCAAAACAGGCCATGGAGAAATGGGAGCCTTGCTACACTGATGGGCGGGATGTAAATTGTCAACAGCCACTCTGCAGAAGCGTACGGTGAGTCCTGAAACGTCTAAAAAGCAAAGCTTAGAGAGCATAGGGCACTTCCACTCATGGGGGTATAAATTGGGAAAATTAAAAATCAGCAAGACACAAGCACCCCAAAGTTTAGGGCTGCTCTGTTGACAAGGACCTCCACTTCATTCCACCTTCAATATCCCAGGAAAGAGAAAAATGGATAAAGAATTTGTGGTCCTTATGTACAATGGAATATCACTCAGCCGTGAAATCAATGTCATAAGGCTAGTAGCAGCATGATGAGTGGATTTAGGTACGACGACTCTAACTGAAATAAGTCACAAAGAAAAGGACACTTCTCATAAGGTATCACTTATAGAGGGAATGTAAAAACCGTTACACTTGAACTGAATTACAAAACAGAACAGAGTCACACATGCAGAAAACACACTATGGCTGCTTAACGGGAAAGGTGAGGTGGGGTGATACATAAAACAAGGGTTTCAAATTAGCTCAGATACCGTTCCATAAACCCAATATGTAATAGACAAGACCTACTCCTTGCTCAGAGAACTGGACTCAACACGCCCTATTCACCGCACAAGAATATATCTGACTAGTAATAATCTTAAAAGCTATGTATTGATATCTCTCTGTTAGTGTGTCAAGTGGGTGTAAAGCGGCATAAACACAGCAGTGAAAAGCAGCTAAACCCCATTATAAAAATAAATTACTTTGAAAAACCCATGAAACAAAGACAGTGAAAGAGAGCGAAATTCTTACACAATGCGTTCAGGGGCTGTGATGCAACCTGGATTGACCATATCTAGACCCACAGCTGGATGAGACATAAGGGTGGACACTGTTGCGGCTGAGAGGTTAGGTGAGGTTGGGTGAGCAAACGCAGACCCTTTAAAGTAATACTGCGTGGTACCCATCGCATGGGTCCCAAATCTCCAGGTTCAAGGGCATCTTCCTACATCGAAAACATGCATGAGAAACCCAGAAGATGGTACACCGTGTGATGGGGAAAAGTTTCTAAAACGCACCTCATTTCTCATTTCCTTGTGCTCGGGTTCGCCATTCCAGCCACTTTACTAGCAATCTCCCTCCTTGGAGCATCATCACCTTTAACCTCCTGTTCCGTACAGGTTGCAATTTGTCCTGAGGATGAACGGGAAGACGTGAAACCAATGAGAGACTATATCTTGGTGTTGGGACAGGCACAGGTCACTCTATTTTCCCATCAGGAAGAAGAATTAACCACAGGCTCAGCCTGCCCCCCGGAACAAGAAAAGGGCCTGAAGCCATCCTGCGCTTTTGCGGCCATCTCCCAAAAACGCGAGTTGTAAAATGGAGGTTCAGGGCACTGCAATTCACAAACCTGCAGAGTTATAAATGATAACTCTCGTCCACAAATATATTGAGGGAAGGCAACGAAGAGGATTTGAAATCAAGGCAGAATTGCAGGAAACAGATTTCAGGAGGTAGATTCGAATCGCCTTTAAAGCACATGAAAAGCGGCAAAACGTTGACAATGATGCCCTTGGCCAAAAAGGGCGTATGCGTTTTTTCCTGAATATATTCAGGAAAAAACGCATACGCCCTTTTTGGCCAACCAAGCAACCTGGAAAGGCAAATCAGCGCTACAAAGATGTCTCGCTTCCCATCGGTCAAAAGGGCCATGCTGAAAAAAGTGTCAAAACCAGAAATGCAGGACAGGCCATGGAGAAATGGGAGCCTTGCTAAACTGATGGGCGGGATGTAAATTGTCAACAGCCACTCTGGAGAAGCGTACGGTGAGTCCTGAAACGTCTAAAAAGCAAAGCTTAGAGAGCATAGGGCACTTCCACTCATGGGGGTATAAATTGGGAAAATTAAAAATCAGCAAGACACAAGCACCCCAAAGTTTAGGGCTGCTCTGTTGACAAGGACCTCCACTTCATTCCACCTTCAATATCCCAGGAAAGAGAAAAATGGATAAAGAAGTTGTGGTCCTTATGTACAATGGAATATCACTCAGCCATGAAATCAATGTCATAAGGCTAGTAGCAGCATGATGAGTGGATTTAGGTACGACGATTCTAAGTGAAATAAGTCACACAGAAAAGGACACGTCTCATAAGGTATCACTGATAGAGGGAATGTAAAAACCGTTACACTTGAACTGAATTACAAAACAGAACAGAGTCACACATGCAGAAAACACACTATGGCTGCTTCACGGGAAAGGTGAGGTGGGGTGATACATAAAACAAGGGTTTCAAATTAGCTCAGATACCGTTCCATAAACCCAATATGTAAGAGACAAGACCTACTCCTTGCTCACAGAACTGGACTCAACACGCCCAATTCACCGCACAAGAATATATCTGACTGGTAATAATCTTAAAACCTATGTATAGATATCTCTCTGTTAGTGTGTCAAGTGGGTGTAAAGCGGCATAAACACAGAAGTGAAAAGCAGCTAAACCCCATTATAAAAATAAATTACTTTGAATAACCCATGAAACAAAGACAGTGAAAGAGAGCGAAATTCTTACACAATTCGTTCAGGGGCTGTGATGCAACCTGGATTGACCATATCTAGACCCACAGCTGGATGAGACATAAGGGTGGACACTCTTGGGGCTGAGAGGTTTGGTGAGGTTGGGTGAGCAAACGCAGACCCTTTACAGTAATACTGCATGGTACCCATCGCATGGGTCACAAATCTCCAGGTTCAAGGGCATCTTCCTACATCGAAAACATGCATGAGAAACCCAGAAGATGGTACACCGTGTGATGTGGAAAAGTTTCTAAAACGCACCTCATTTCTCATCTCCTTGTGGCCGGGTTCGCTATTCCAGCCGCTTTACTAGCAATCTCCCTACTTGGAGCATCAGCACCTTTAACCTCCTGTTCCGTACAGGTTGCAATTTGTCCTGAGGATGAACTGGAAGACGTGGAACCAATGAGAGACTAGCTCTTGGTGTTGGGACAGGCACAGGTCACTCTATTTTCCCATCAGGAAGAAGAATTAACCACAGGCTCAGCCTGCCCCCGGAACCAGAACAGGGCCTGAAGGCATCCTGCGCTTTTGCGGCCAGCTCCCTAAAAAGCGAGTTGTAAAATGGAGGTTCAGGGCACTGCAATTCACAAACCTGCAGAGGTATAAATGATAACTCTCGTCCACAAATATATTGAGGGAAGGCAAAGAAGAGGATTTGAAATCAAGGCAGAATTGCAGGAAACAGATTTCAGGAGGTAGATTCGAATCGCCTTTAAAGCACATGAAAAGCGGCAAAACGTTGACAATGATGCCTTTGGCCAAAAAGGGCGTATGCGTTTTTTCCTGAATATATTCAGGAAAAAACGCATACGCCCTTTTTGGCCAACCAAGCAACCTGGAAAGGCAAATCAGCGTTACAAAGATGTCTCGCTTCCCATCGGTCAAAAGGGCCATGCTGAAAAAAGTCTCAAAACCAAAAATGCAGGACAGGCCATGGAGAAATGGGAGCCTTGCTACACTGATGGGCGGGATGTAAATTGTCAACAGCCACTCTGGAGAAGTGTACGGTGAGTCCTGAAACGTCTAAAAAGCAAAGCTTAGAGAGCATAGGGCACTTCCACTCATGGGGGTATAAATTGGGAAAATTAAAAATCAGCAAGACACAAGCACCCCAAAGTTTAGGGCTGCTCTGTTGACAAGGACCTCCACTTCATTCCACCTTCAATATCCCAGGAAAGAGAAAAATGGATAAAGAAGTTGTGGTCCTTATGTACAATGGAATATCACTCAGCCATGAAATCAATGTCATAAGGCTAGTAGCAGCATGATGAGTGGATTTAGGTACGACGATTCTAAGTGAAATAAGTCACACAGAAAAGGACACTTCTCATAAGGTATCACTTATAGAGGGAATGTAAAAACCGTTACACTTGAACTGTATTACAAAACAGAACAGAGTCACACATGCAGAAAACACACTATGGCTGCTTAACGGGAAAGGTGAGGTGGGGTGATACATAAAACAAGGGTTTCAAATTAGCTCAGATACCGTTCCATAAACCCAATATGTAATAGACAAGACCTACTCCTTGCTCAGAGAACTGGACTCAACACGCCCTATTCACCGCACAAGAATATATCTGACTAGTAATAATCTTAAAAGCTATGTATTGATATCTCTCTGTTAGTGTGTCAAGTGGGTGTAAAGCGGCATAAACACAGCAGTGAAAAGCAGCTAAACCCCATTATAAAAATAAATTACTTTGAAAAACCCATGAAACAAAGACAGTGAAAGAGAGCGAAATTCTTACACAATGCGTTCAGGGGCTGTGATGCAACCTGGATTGACCATATGTAGACCCACAGCTGGATGAGACATAAGGGTGGACACTGTTGCGGCTGAGAGGTATGGTGAGGTTGGGTGAGCAAACGCAGCCCCTTTAAAGTAATACTGTGTGGTACTCATCGCATGGGTCCCAAATCTCCAGGTTCAAGGGCATCTTCCTACATCGAAAACATGCATGAGAAACCCAGAAGATGGTACACCGTGTGATGTGGAAAGGTTTCTAAAACGCACCTCATTTCTCATCTCCTTGTGCCCGGGTTCGCTATTCCAGCCGCTTTAATAGCAATCTCCCTACTTGGAGCATCAGCACCTTTAACCTCCTGTTCCGTACAGGTTGCAATTTGTCCTGAGGATGAACTGGAAGACGTGGAACCAATGAGAGACTAGCTCTTGGTGTTGGGACAGGCACAGGTCACTCTATTTTCCCATCAGGAAGAAGAATTAACCACAGGCTCAGCCTGCCCCCGGAACCAGAACAGGGCCTGAAGGCATCCTGCGCTTTTGCGGCCAGCTCCCTAAAAAGCGAGTTGTAAAATGGAGGTTCAGGGCACTGCAATTCACAAACCTGCAGAGTTATAAATGATAACTCTCGTCCACAAATATATTGAGGGAAGGCAAAGAAGAGGATTTGAAATCAAGGCAGAATTGCAGGAAACAGATTTCAGGAGGTAGATTCGAATCGCCTTTAAAGCACATGAAAAGCGGCAAAACGTTGACAATGATGCCCTTGGCCAAAAAGGGCGTATGCGTTTTTTCCTGAATATATTCAGGAAAAAACGCATACGCCCTTTTTGGCCAACCAAGCAACCTGGAAAGGCAAATCAGCGCTACAAAGATGTCTCGCTTCCCATCGGTCAAAAGGGCCATGCTGAAAAAAGTGTCAAAACCAGAAATGCAGGACAGGCCATGGAGAAATGGGAGCCTTGCTACACTGATGGGCGGGATGTAAATTGTCAACAGCCACTCTGGAGAAGTGTACGGTGAGTCCTGAAACGTCTAAAAAGCAAAGCTTAGAGAGCATAGGGCACTTCCACTCATGGGGGTATAAATTGGGAAAATTAAAAATCAGCAAGACACAAGCACCCCAAAGTTTAGGGCTGCTCTGTTGACAAGGACCTCCACTTCATTCCACCTTCAATATCCCAGGAAAGAGAAAAATGGATAAAGAAGTTGTGGTCCTTATGTACAATGGAATATCACTCAGCCGTGAAATCAATGTCATAAGGCTAGTAGAAGCATGATGAGTGGATTTAGGTACGACGACTCTAAGTGAAATAAGTCACACAGAAAAGGACACTTCTCATAAGGTATCACTTATAGAGGGAATGTAAAAACCGTTACACTTGAACTGAATTACAAAACAGAACAGAGTCACACATGCAGAAAACACACTATGGCTGCTTAACGGGAAAGGTGAGGTGGGGTGATACATAAAACAAGGGTTTCAAATTAGCTCAGATACCGTTCCATAAACCCAATATGTAATAGACAAGACCTACTCCTTGCTCAGAGAACTGGACTCAACACGCCCTATTCACCGCACAAGAATATATCTGACTAGTAATAATCTTAAAAGCTATGTATTGATATCTCTCTGTTAGTGTGTCAAGTGGGTGTAAAGCGGCATAAACACAGCAGTGAAAAGCAGCTAAACCCCATTATAAAAATAAATTACTTTGAAAAACCCATGAAACAAAGACAGTGAAAGAGAGCGAAATTCTTACACAATGCGTTCAGGGGCTGTGATGCAACCTGGATTGACCATATCTAGACCCACAGCTGGATGAGACCTAAGGGTGGACACTGTTGCGGCTGAGAGGTTTGGTGAGGTTGGGTGAGCAAACGCAGACCCTTTAAAGTAATACTGCATGGTACCCATCGCATGGGTCCCAAATCTCCAGGTTCAAGGGCATCTTCCTACATCGAAAACATGCATGAGAAACCCAGAAGATGGTACACCGTGTGATGGGGAAAAGTTTCTAAAACGCACCTCATTTCTCATCTCCTTGTGCTCGGGTTCGCCATTCCAGCCACTTTACTAGCAATCTCCCTCCTTGGAGCATCATCACCTTTAACCTCCTGTTCCGTACAGGTTGCAATTTGTCCTGAGGATGAACGGGAAGACGTGAAACCAATGAGAGACTATATCTTGGTGTTGGGACAGGCACAGGTCACTCTATTTTCCCATCAGGAAGAAGAATTAACCACAGGCTCAGCCTGCCCCCCGGAACAAGAAAAGGGCCTGAAGCCATCCTGCGCTTTTGCGGCCATCTCCCAAAAACGCGAGTTGTAAAATGGAGGTTCAGGGCACTGCAATTCACAAACCTGCAGAGTTATAAATGATAACTCTCGTCCACAAATATATTGAGGGAAGGCAACGAAGAGGATTTGAAATCAAGGCAGAATTGCAGGAAACAGATTTCAGGAGGTAGATTCGAATCGCCTTTAAAGCACATGAAAAGCGGCAAAACGTTGACAATGATGCCCTTGGCCAAAAAGGGCGTATGCGTTTTTTCCTGAATATATTCAGGAAAAAACGCATACGCCCTTTTTGGCCAACCAAGCAACCTGGAAAGGCAAATCAGCGCTACAAAGATGTCTCGCTTCCCATCGGTCAAAAGGGCCATGCTGAAAAAAGTGTCAAAACCAGAAATGCAGGACAGGCCATGGAGAAATGGGAGCCTTGCTACACTGATGGGCGGGATGTAAATTGTCAACAGCCACTCTGGAGAAGCGTACGGTGAGTCCTGAAACGTCTAAAAAGCAAAGCTTAGAGAGCATAGGGCACTTCCACTCATGGGGGTATAAATTGGGAAAATGAAAAATCAGCAAGACACAAGCACCCCAAAGTTTAGGGCTGCTCTGTTGACAAGGACCTCCACTTCATTCCACCTTCAATATCCCAGGAAAGAGAAAAATGGATAAAGAAGTTGTGGTCCTTATGTACAATGGAATATCACTCAGCCATGAAATCAATGTCATAAGGCTAGTAGCAGCATGATGAGTGGATTTAGGTACGACGATTCTAAGTGAAATAAGTCACACAGAAAAGGACACTTCTCATAAGGTATCACTGATAGAGGGAATGTAAAAACCGTTACACTTGAACTGAATTACAAAACAGAACAGAGTCACACATGCAGAAAACACACTATGGCTGCTTAACGGGAAAGGTGAGGTGGGGTGATACATAAAACAAGGGTTTCAAATTAGCTCAGATACCGTTCCATAAAACCAATATGTAATAGACAAGACCTACTCCTTGCTCAGAGAACTGGACTCAACACGCCCTATTCACCGCACAAGAATATATCTGACTAGTAATAATCTTAAAAGCTATGTATTGATATCTCTCTGTTAGTGTGTCAAGTGGGTGTAAAGCGGCATAAACACAGCAGTGAAAAGCAGCTAAACCCCATTATAAAAATAAATTACTTTGAAAAACCCATGAAACAAAGACAGTGAAAGAGAGAGAAATTCTTACACAATGCGTTCAGGGGCTGTGATGCAACCTGGATTGACCATATCTAGACCCACAGCTGGATGAGACCTAAGGGTGGACACTGTTGCGGCTGAGAGGTTTGGTGAGGTTGGGTGAGCAAACGCAGCCCCTTTAAAGTAATACTGCGTGGTACCCATCGCATGGGTCCCAAATCTCCAGGTTCAAGGGCATCTTCCTACATCGAAAACATGCATGAGAAACCCAGAAGATGGTACACCGTGTGATGTGGAAAGGTTTCTAAAACGCACCTCATTTCTCATCTCCTTGTGGCCGGGTTCGCTATTCCAGCCGCTTTACTAGCAATCTCCCTCCTTGGAGCATCAGCACCTTTAACCTCCTGTTCCGTACAGGTTGCAATTTGTCCTGAGGATGAACTGGAAGACGTGGAACCAATGAGAGACTAGCTCTTGGTGTTGGGACAGGCACAGGTCACTCTATTTTCCCATCAGGAAGAAGAATTAACCACAGGCTCAGCCTGCCCCCGGAACCAGAACAGGGCCTGAAGGCATCCTGCGCTTTTGCGGCCAGCTCCCTAAAAAGCGAGTTGTAAAATGGAGGTTCAGGGCACTGCAATTCACAAACCTGCAGAGTTATAAATGATAACTCTCGTCCACAAATATATTGAGGGAAGGCAAAGAAGAGGATTTGAAATCAAGGCAGAATTGCAGGAAACAGATTTCAGGAGGTAGATTCGAATCGCCTTTAAAGCACATGAAAAGCGGCAAAACGTTGACAATGATGCCCTTGGCCCAAAAGGGCGTATGCGTTTTTTCCTGAATATATTCAGGAAAAAACGCATACGCCCTTTTTGGCCAACCAAGCAACCTGGAAAGGCAAATCAGCGCTACAAAGATGTCTCGCTTCCCATCGGTCAAAAGGGCCATGCTGAAAAAAGTCTCAAAACCAAAAATGCAGGACAGGCCATGGAGAAATGGGAGCCTTGCTACACTGATGGGCGGGATGTAAATTGTCAACAGCCACTCTGGAGAAGTGTACGGTGAGTCCTGAAACGTCTAAAAAGCAAAGCTTAGAGAGCATAGGGCACTTCCACTCATGGGGGTATAAATTGGGAAAATGAAAAATCAGCAAGACACAAGCACCCCAAAGTTTAGGGCTGCTCTGTTGACAAGGACCTCCACTTCATTCCACCTTCAATATCCCAGGAAAGAGAAAAATGGATAAAGAAGTTGTAGTCCTTATGTACAATGGAATATCACTCAGCCGTGAAATCAATGTCATAAGGCTAGTAGCAGCATGATGAGTGGATTTAGGTACGACGACTCTAAGTGAAATAAGTCACACAGAAAAGGACACTTCTCATAAGGTATCACTTATAGAGGGAATGTAAAAACCGTTACACTTGAACTGAATTACAAAACAGAACAGAGTCACACATGCAGAAAACACACTATGGCTGCTTAACGGGAAAGGTGAGGTGGGGTGATACATAAAACAAGGGTTTCAAATTAGCTCAGATACCGTTCCATAAACCCAATATGTAATAGACAAGACCTACTCCTTGCTCAGAGAACTGGACTCAACACGCCCTATTCACCGCACAAGAATATATCTGACTAGTAATAATCTTAAAAGCTATGTATTGATATCTCTCTGTTAGTGTGTCAAGTGGGTGTAAAGCGGCATAAACACAGCAGTGAAAAGCAGCTAAACCCCATTATAAAAATAAATTACTTTGAAAAACCCATGAAACAAAGACAGTGAAAGAGAGCGAAATTCTTACACAATGCGTTCAGGGGCTGTGATGCAACCTGGATTGACCATATCTAGACCCACAGCTGGATGAGACATAAGGGTGGACACTGTTGCGGCTGAGAGGTTTGGTGAGGTTGGGTGAGCAAACGCAGACCCTTTAAAGTAATACTGCGTGGTACCCATCGCATGGGTCCCAAATCTCCAGGTTCAAGGGCATCTTCCTACATCAAAAACATGCATGAGAAACCCAGAAGATGGTACACCGTGTGATGGGTAAAAGTTTCTAAAACGCACCTCATTTCTCATCTCCTTGTGGCCGGGTTCGCTATTCCAGCCGCTTTACTAGCAATCTCCCTACTTGGAGCATCAGCACCTTTAACCTCCTGTTCCGTACAGGTTGCAATTTGTCCTGAGGATGAACTGGAAGACGTGGAACCAATGAGAGACTAGCTCTTGGTGTTGGGACAGGCACAGGTCACTCTATTTTCCCATCAGGAAGAAGAATTAACCACAGGCTCAGCCTGCCCCCCGGAACAAGAAAAGGGCCTGAAGCCATCCTGCGCTTTTGCGGCCATCTCCCAAAAACGCGAGTTGTTAAATGGAGGTTCAGGGCACTGCAATTCACAAACCTGCAGAGTTATAAATGATAACTCTCGTCCACAAATATATTGAGGGAAGGCAACGAAGAGGATTTGAAATCAAGGCAGAATTGCAGGAAACAGATTTCAGGAGGTAGATTCGAATCGCCTTTAAAGCACATGAAAAGCGGCAAAACGTTGACAATGATGCCCTTGGCCAAAAAGGGCGTATGCGTTTTTTCCTGAATATATTCAGGAAAAAACGCATACGCCCTTTTTGGCCAACCAAGCAACCTGGAAAGGCAAATCAGCGCTACAAAGATGTCTCGCTTCCCATCGGTCAAAAGGGCCATGCTGAAAAAAGTGTCAAAACCAGAAATGCAGGACAGGCCATGGAGAAATGGGAGCCTTGCTAAACTGATGGGCGGGATGTAAATTGTCAACAGCCACTCTGGAGAAGCGTACGGTGAGTCCTGAAACGTCTAAAAAGCAAAGCTTAGAGAGCATAGGGCACTTCCACTCATGGGGGTATAAATTGGGAAAATTAAAAATCAGCAAGACACAAGCACCCCAAAGTTTAGGGCTGCTCTGTTGACAAGGACCTCCACTTCATTCCACCTTCAATATCCCAGGAAAGAGAAAAATGGATAAAGAAGTTGTGGTCCTTATGTACAATGGAATATCACTCAGCCATGAAATCAATGTCATAAGGCTAGTAGCAGCATGATGAGTGGATTTAGGTACGACGATTCTAAGTGAAATAAGTCACACAGAAAAGGACACTTCTCATAAGGTATCACTGATAGAGGGAATGTAAAAACCGTTACACTTGAACTGAATTACAAAACAGAACAGAGTCACACATGCAGAAAACACACTATGGCTGCTTAACGGGAAAGGTGAGGTGGGGTGATACATAAAACAAGGGTTTCAAATTAGCTCAGATACCGTTCCATAAACCCAATATGTAATAGACAAGACCTACTCCTTGCTCACAGAACTGGACTCAACACGCCCAATTCACCGCACAAGAATATATCTGACTGGTAATAATCTTAAAACCTATGTATAGATATCTCTCTGTTAGTGTGTCAAGTGGGTGTAAAGCGGCATAAACACAGAAGTGAAAAGCAGCTAAACCCCATTATAAAAATAAATTACTTTGAATAACCCATGAAACAAAGACAGTGAAAGAGAGCGAAATTCTTACACAATTCGTTCAGGGGCTGTGATGCAACCTGGATTGACCATATCTAGACCCACAGCTGGATGAGACATAAGGGTGGACACTCTTGGGGCTGAGAGGTTTGGTGAGGTTGGGTGAGCAAACGCAGACCCTTTACAGTAATACTGCATGGTACCCATCGCATGGGTCACAAATCTCCAGGTTCAAGGGCATCTTCCTACATCGAAAACATGCATGAGAAACCCAGAAGATGGTACACCGTGTGATGTGGAAAAGTTTCTAAAACGCACCTCATTTCTCATCTCCTTGTGGCCGGGTTCGCTATTCCAGCCGCTTTACTAGCAATCTCCCTACTTGGAGCATCAGCACCTTTAACCTCCTGTTCCGTACAGGTTGCAATTTGTCCTGAGGATGAACTGGAAGACGTGGAACCAATGAGAGACTAGCTCTTGGTGTTGGGACAGGCACAGGTCACTCTATTTTCCCATCAGGAAGAAGAATTAACCACAGGCTCAGCCTGCCCCCGGAACCAGAACAGGGCCTGAAGGCATCCTGCGCTTTTGCGGCCAGCTCCCTAAAAAGCGAGTTGTAAAATGGAGGTTCAGGGCACTGCAATTCACAAACCTGCAGAGGTATAAATGATAACTCTCGTCCACAAATATATTGAGGGAAGGCAAAGAAGAGGATTTGAAATCAAGGCAGAATTGCAGGAAACAGATTTCAGGAGGTAGATTCGAATCGCCTTTAAAGCACATGAAAAGCGGCAAAACGTTGACAATGATGCCTTTGGCCAAAAAGGGCGTATGCGTTTTTTCCTGAATATATTCAGGAAAAAACGCATACGCCCTTTTTGGCCAACCAAGCAACCTGGAAAGGCAAATCAGCGTTACAAAGATGTCTCGCTTCCCATCGGTCAAAAGGGCCATGCTGAAAAAAGTGTCAAAACCAAAAATGCAGGACAGGCCATGGAGAAATGGGAGCCTTGCTACACTGATGGGCGGGATGTAAATTGTCAACAGCCACTCTGGAGAAGTGTACGGTGAGTCCTGAAACGTCTAAAAAGCAAAGCTTAGAGAGCATAGGGCACTTCCACTCATGGGGGTATAAATTGGGAAAATTAAAAATCAGCAAGACACAAGCACCCCAAAGTTTAGGGCTGCTCTGTTGACAAGGACCTCCACTTCATTCCACCTTCAATATCCCAGGAAAGAGAAAAATGGATAAAGAAGTTGTGGTCCTTATGTACAATGGAATATCACTCAGCCATGAAATCAATGTCATAAGGCTAGTAGCAGCATGATGAGTGGATTTAGGTACGACGATTCTAAGTGAAATAAGTCACACAGAAAAGGACACTTCTCATAAGGTATCACTTATAGAGGGAATGTAAAAACCGTTACACTTGAACTGTATTACAAAACAGAACAGAGTCACACATGCAGAAAACACACTATGGCTGCTTAACGGGAAAGGTGAGGTGGGGTGATACATAAAACAAGGGTTTCAAATTAGCTCAGATACCGTTCCATAAACCCAATATGTAATAGACAAGACCTACTCCTTGCTCAGAGAACTGGACTCAACACGCCCTATTCACCGCACAAGAATATATCTGACTAGTAATAATCTTAAAACCTATGTATTGATATCTCTCTGTTAGTGTGTCAAGTGGGTGTAAAGCGGCATAAACACAGCAGTGAAAAGCAGCTAAACCCCATTATAAAAATAAATTACTTTGAAAAACCCATGAAACAAAGACAGTGAAAGAGAGCGAAATTCTTACACAATGCGTTCAGGGGCTGTGATGCAACCTGGATTGACCATATCTAGACCCACAGCTGGATGAGACATAAGGGTGGACACTGTTGCGGCTGAGAGGTATGGTGAGGTTGGGTGAGCAAACGCAGCCCCTTTAAAGTAATACTGTGTGGTACTCATCGCATGGGTCCCAAATCTCCAGGTTCAAGGGCATCTTCCTACATCGAAAACATGCATGAGAAACCCAGAAGATGGTACACCGTGTGATGTGGAAAGGTTTCTAAAACGCACCTCATTTCTCATCTCCTTGTGCCCGGGTTCGCTATTCCAGCCGCTTTAATAGCAATCTCCCTACTTGGAGCATCAGCACCTTTAACCTCCTGTTCCGTACAGGTTGCAATTTGTCCTGAGGATGAACTGGAAGACGTGGAACCAATGAGAGACTAGCTCTTGGTGTTGGGACAGGCACAGGTCACTCTATTTTCCCATCAGGAAGAAGAATTAACCACAGGCTCAGCCTGCCCCCGGAACCAGAACAGGGCCTGAAGGCATCCTGCGCTTTTGCGGCCAGCTCCCTAAAAAGCGAGTTGTAAAATGGAGGTTCAGGGCACTGCAATTCACAAACCTGCAGAGTTATAAATGATAACTCTCGTCCACAAATATATTGAGGGAAGGCAAAGAAGAGGATTTGAAATCAAGGCAGAATTGCAGGAAACAGATTTCAGGAGGTAGATTCGAATCGCCTTTAAAGCACATGAAAAGCGGCAAAACGTTGACAATGATGCCCTTGGCCAAAAAGGGCGTATGCGTTTTTTCCTGAATATATTCAGGAAAAAACGCATACGCCCTTTTTGGCCAACCAAGCAACCTGGAAAGGCAAATCAGCGCTACAAAGATGTCTCGCTTCCCATCGGTCAAAAGGGCCATGCTGAAAAAAGTGTCAACACCAGAAATGCAGGACAGGCCATGGAGAAATGGGAGCCTTGCTACACTGATGGGCGGGATGTAAATTGTCAACAGCCACTCTGGAGAAGTGTACGGTGAGTCCTGAAACGTCTAAAAAGCAAAGCTTAGAGAGCATAGGGCACTTCCACTCATGGGGGTATAAATTGGGAAAATTAAAAATCAGCAAGACACAAGCACCCCAAAGTTTAGGGCTGCTCTGTTGACAAGGACCTCCACTTCATTCCACCTTCAATATCCCAGGAAAGAGAAAAATGGATAAAGAAGTTGTGGTCCTTATGTACAATGGAATATCACTCAGCCGTGAAATCAATGTCATAAGGCTAGTAGCAGCATGATGAGTGGATTTAGGTACGACGACTCTAAGTGAAATAAGTCACACAGAAAAGGACACTTCTCATAAGGTATCACTTATAGAGGGAATGTAAAAACCGTTACACTTGAACTGAATTACAAAACAGAACAGAGTCACACATGCAGAAAACACACTATGGCTGCTTAACGGGAAAGGTGAGGTGGGGTGATACATAAAACAAGGGTTTCAAATTAGCTCAGATACCGTTCCATAAACCCAATATGTAATAGACAAGACCTACTCCTTGCTCAGAGAACTGGACTCAACACGCCCTATTCACCGCACAAGAATATATCTGACTAGTAATAATCTTAAAAGCTATGTATTGATATCTCTCTGTTAGTGTGTCAAGTGGGTGTAAAGCGGCATAAACACAGCAGTGAAAAGCAGCTAAACCCCATTATAAAAATAAATTACTTTGAAAAACCCATGAAACAAAGACAGTGAAAGAGAGAGAAATTCTTACACAATGCGTTCAGGGGCTGTGATGCAACCTGGATTGACCATATCTAGACCCACAGCTGGATGAGACCTAAGGGTGGACACTGTTGCGGCTGAGAGGTTTGGTGAGGTTGGGTGAGCAAACGCAGACCCTTTAAAGTAATACTGCGTGGTACCCATCGCATGGGTCCCAAATCTCCAGGTTCAAGGGCATCTTCCTACATCGAAAACATGCATGAGAAACCCAGAAGATGGTACACCGTGTGATGGGTAAAAGTTTCTAAAACGCACCTCATTTCTCATCTCCTTGTGCTCGGGTTCGCCATTCCAGCCACTTTACTAGCAATCTCCCTCCTTGGAGCATCATCACCTTTAACCTCCTGTTCCGTACAGGTTGCAATTTGTCCTGAGGATGAACGGGAAGACGTGAAACCAATGAGAGACTATATCTTGGTGTTGGGACAGGCACAGGTCACTCTATTTTCCCATCAGGAAGAAGAATTAACCACAGGCTCAGCCTGCCCCCCGGAACAAGAAAAGGGCCTGAAGCCATCCTGCGCTTTTGCGGCCATCTCCCAAAAACGCGAGTTGTAAAATGGAGGTTCAGGGCACTGCAATTCACAAACCTGCAGAGTTATAAATGATAACTCTCGTCCACAAATATATTGAGGGAAGGCAACGAAGAGGATTTGAAATCAAGGCAGAATTGCAGGAAACAGATTTCAGGAGGTAGATTCGAATCGCCTTTAAAGCACATGAAAAGCGGCAAAACGTTGACAATGATGCCCTTGGCCAAAAAGGGCGTATGCGTTTTTTCCTGAATATATTCAGGAAAAAACGCATACGCCCTTTTTGGCCAACCAAGCAACCTGGAAAGGCAAATCAGCGCTACAAAGATGTCTCGCTTCCCATCGGTCAAAAGGGCCATGCTGAAAAAAGTGTCAAAACCAGAAATGCAGGACAGGCCATGGAGAAATGGGAGCCTTGCTAAACTGATGGGCGGGATGTAAATTGTCAACAGCCACTCTGGAGAAGCGTACGGTGAGTCCTGAAACTTCTAAAAAGCAAAGCTTAGAGAGCATAGGGCACTTCCACTCATGGGGGTATAAATTGGGAAAATTAAAAATCAGCAAGACACAAGCACCCCAAAGTTTAGGGCTGCTCTGTTGACAAGGACCTCCACTTCATTCCACCTTCAATATCCCAGGAAAGAGAAAAATGGATAAAGAAGTTGTGGTCCTTATGTACAATGGAATATCACTCAGCCATGAAATCAATGTCATAAGGCTAGTAGCAGCATGATGAGTGGATTTAGGTACGACGATTCTAAGTGAAATAAGTCACACAGAAAAGGACACTTCTCATAAGGTATCACTGATAGAGGGAATGTAAAAACCGTTACACTTGAACTGAATTACAAAACAGAACAGAGTCACACATGCAGAAAACACACTATGGCTGCTTAACGGGAAAGGTGAGGTGGGGTGATACATAAAACAAGGGTTTCAAATTAGCTCAGATACCGTTCCATAAACCCAATATGTAATAGACAAGACCTACTCCTTGCTCACAGAACTGGACTCAACACGCCCAATTCACCGCACAAGAATATATCTGACTGGTAATAATCTTAAAACCTATGTATAGATATCTCTCTGTTAGTGTGTCAAGTGGGTGTAAAGCGGCATAAACACAGAAGTGAAAAGCAGCTAAACCCCATTATAAAAATAAATTACTTTGAATAACCCATGAAACAAAGACAGTGAAAGAGAGCGAAATTCTTACACAATTCGTTCAGGGGCTGTGATGCAACCTGGATTGACCATATCTAGACCCACAGCTGGATGAGACATAAGGGTGGACACTCTTGGGGCTGAGAGGTTTGGTGAGGTTGGGTGAGCAAACGCAGACCCTTTACAGTAATACTGCATGGTACCCATCGCATGGGTCACAAATCTCCAGGTTCAAGGGCATCTTCCTACATCGAAAACATGCATGAGAAACCCAGAAGATGGTACACCGTGTGATGTGGAAAAGTTTCTAAAACGCACCTCATTTCTCATCTCCTTGTGGCCGGGTTCGCTATTCCAGCCGCTTTACTAGCAATCTCCCTACTTGGAGCATCAGCACCTTTAACCTCCTGTTCCGTACAGGTTGCAATTTGTCCTGAGGATGAACTGGAAGACGTGGAACCAATGAGAGACTAGCTCTTGGTGTTGGGACAGGCACAGGTCACTCTATTTTCCCATCAGGAAGAAGAATTAACCACAGGCTCAGCCTGCCCCCGGAACCAGAACAGGGCCTGAAGGCATCCTGCGCTTTTGCGGCCAGCTCCCTAAAAAGCGAGTTGTAAAATGGAGGTTCAGGGCACTGCAATTCACAAACCTGCAGAGGTATAAATGATAACTCTCGTCCACAAATATATTGAGGGAAGGCAAAGAAGAGGATTTGAAATCAAGGCAGAATTGCAGGAAACAGATTTCAGGAGGTAGATTCGAATCGCCTTTAAAGCACATGAAAAGCGGCAAAACGTTGACAATGATGCCTTTGGCCAAAAAGGGCGTATGCGTTTTTTCCTGAATATATTCAGGAAAAAACGCATACGCCCTTTTTGGCCAACCAAGCAACCTGGAAAGGCAAATCAGCGTTACAAAGATGTCTCGCTTCCCATCGGTCAAAAGGGCCATGCTGAAAAAAGTGTCAAAACCAAAAATGCAGGACAGGCCATGGAGAAATGGGAGCCTTGCTACACTGATGGGCGGGATGTAAATTGTCAACAGCCACTCTGGAGAAGTGTACGGTGAGTCCTGAAACGTCTAAAAAGCAAAGCTTAGAGAGCATAGGGCACTTCCACTCATGGGGGTATAAATTGGGAAAATTAAAAATCAGCAAGACACAAGCACCCCAAAGTTTAGGGCTGCTCTGTTGACAAGGACCTCCACTTCATTCCACCTTCAATATCCCAGGAAAGAGAAAAATGGATAAAGAAGTTGTGGTCCTTATGTACAATGGAATATCACTCAGCCATGAAATCAATGTCATAAGGCTAGTAGCAGCATGATGAGTGGATTTAGGTACGACGATTCTAAGTGAAATAAGTCACACAGAAAAGGACACTTCTCATAAGGTATCACTTATAGAGGGAATGTAAAAACCGTTACACTTGAACTGTATTACAAAACAGAACAGAGTCACACATGCAGAAAACACACTATGGCTGCTTAACGGGAAAGGTGAGGTGGGGTGATACATAAAACAAGGGTTTCAAATTAGCTCAGATACCGTTCCATAAACCCAATATGTAATAGACAAGACCTACTCCTTGCTCAGAGAACTGGACTCAACACGCCCTATTCACCGCACAAGAATATATCTGACTAGTAATAATCTTAAAACCTATGTATTGATATCTCTCTGTTAGTGTGTCAAGTGGGTGTAAAGCGGCATAAACACAGCAGTGAAAAGCAGCTAAACCCCATTATAAAAATAAATTACTTTGAAAAACCCATGAAACAAAGACAGTGAAAGAGAGCGAAATTCTTACACAATGCGTTCAGGGGCTGTGATGCAACCTGGATTGACCATATCTAGACCCACAGCTGGATGAGACATAAGGGTGGACACTGTTGCGGCTGAGAGGTATGGTGAGGTTGGGTGAGCAAACGCAGCCCCTTTAAAGTAATACTGTGTGGTACTCATCGCATGGGTCCCAAATCTCCAGGTTCAAGGGCATCTTCCTACATCGAAAACATGCATGAGAAACCCAGAAGATGGTACACCGTGTGATGTGGAAAGGTTTCTAAAACGCACCTCATTTCTCATCTCCTTGTGCCCGGGTTCGCTATTCCAGCCGCTTTAATAGCAATCTCCCTACTTGGAGCATCAGCACCTTTAACCTCCTGTTCCGTACAGGTTGCAATTTGTCCTGAGGATGAACTGGAAGACGTGGAACCAATGAGAGACTAGCTCTTGGTGTTGGGACAGGCACAGGTCACTCTATTTTCCCATCAGGAAGAAGAATTAACCACAGGCTCAGCCTGCCCCCGGAACCAGAACAGGGCCTGAAGGCATCCTGCGCTTTTGCGGCCAGCTCCCTAAAAAGCGAGTTGTAAAATGGAGGTTCAGGGCACTGCAATTCACAAACCTGCAGAGTTATAAATGATAACTCTCGTCCACAAATATATTGAGGGAAGGCAAAGAAGAGGATTTGAAATCAAGGCAGAATTGCAGGAAACAGATTTCAGGAGGTAGATTCGAATCGCCTTTAAAGCACATGAAAAGCGGCAAAACGTTGACAATGATGCCCTTGGCCAAAAAGGGCGTATGCGTTTTTTCCTGAATATATTCAGGAAAAAACGCATACGCCCTTTTTGGCCAACCAAGCAACCTGGAAAGGCAAATCAGCGCTACAAAGATGTCTCGCTTCCCATCGGTCAAAAGGGCCATGCTGAAAAAAGTGTCAAAACCAGAAATGCAGGACAGGCCATGGAGAAATGGGAGCCTTGCTACACTGATGGGCGGGATGTAAATTGTCAACAGCCACTCTGGAGAAGTGTACGGTGAGTCCTGAAACGTCTAAAAAGCAAAGCTTAGAGAGCATAGGGCACTTCCACTCATGGGGGTATAAATTGGGAAAATTAAAAATCAGCAAGACACAAGCACCCCAAAGTTTAGGGCTGCTCTGTTGACAAGGACCTCCACTTCATTCCACCTTCAATATCCCAGGAAAGAGAAAAATGGATAAAGAAGTTGTGGTCCTTATGTACAATGGAATATCACTCAGCCGTGAAATCAATGTCATAAGGCTAGTAGCAGCATGATGAGTGGATTTAGGTACGACGACTCTAAGTGAAATAAGTCACACAGAAAAGGACACTTCTCATAAGGTATCACTTATAGAGGGAATGTAAAAACCGTTACACTTGAACTGAATTACAAAACAGAACAGAGTCACACATGCAGAAAACACACTATGGCTGCTTAACGGGAAAGGTGAGGTGGGGTGATACATAAAACAAGGGTTTCAAATTAGCTCAGATACCGTTCCATAAACCCAATATGTAATAGACAAGACCTACTCCTTGCTCAGAGAACTGGACTCAACACGCCCTATTCACCGCACAAGAATATATCTGACTAGTAATAATCTTAAAAGCTATGTATTGATATCTCTCTGTTAGTGTGTCAAGTGGGTGTAAAGCGGCATAAACACAGCAGTGAAAAGCAGCTAAACCCCATTATAAAAATAAATTACTTTGAAAAACCCATGAAACAAAGACAGTGAAAGAGAGAGAAATTCTTACACAATGCGTTCAGGGGCTGTGATGCAACCTGGATTGACCATATCTAGACCCACAGCTGGATGAGACCTAAGGGTGGACACTGTTGCGGCTGAGAGGTTTGGTGAGGTTGGATGAGCAAACGCAGACCCTTTAAAGTAATACTGCGTGGTACCCATCGCATGGGTCCCAAATCTCCAGGTTCAAGGGCATCTTCCTACATCGAAAACATGCATGAGAAACCCAGAAGATGGTACACCGTGTGATGGGTAAAAGTTTCTAAAACGCACCTCATTTCTCATCTCCTTGTGCTCGGGTTCGCCATTCCAGCCACTTTACTAGCAATCTCCCTCCTTGGAGCATCATCACCTTTAACCTCCTGTTCCGTACAGGTTGCAATTTGTCCTGAGGATGAACGGGAAGACGTGAAACCAATGAGAGACTATATCTTGGTGTTGGGACAGGCACAGGTCACTCTATTTTCCCATCAGGAAGAAGAATTAACCACAGGCTCAGCCTGCCCCCCGGAACAAGAAAAGGGCCTGAAGCCATCCTGCGCTTTTGCGGCCATCTCCCAAAAACGCGAGTTGTAAAATGGAGGTTCAGGGCACTGCAATTCACAAACCTGCAGAGTTATAAATGATAACTCTCGTCCACAAATATATTGAGGGAAGGCAACGAAGAGGATTTGAAATCAAGGCAGAATTGCAGGAAACAGATTTCAGGAGGTAGATTCGAATCGCCTTTAAAGCACATGAAAAGCGGCAAAACGTTGACAATGATGCCCTTGGCCAAAAAGGGCGTATGCGTTTTTTCCTGAATATATTCAGGAAAAAACGCATACGCCCTTTTTGGCCAACCAAGCAACCTGGAAAGGCAAATCAGCGCTACAAAGATGTCTCGCTTCCCATCGGTCAAAAGGGCCATGCTGAAAAAAGTGTCAAAACCAGAAATGCAGGACAGGCCATGGAGAAATGGGAGCCTTGCTACACTGATGGGCGGGATGTAAATTGTCAACAGCCACTCTGGAGAAGCGTACGATGAGTCCTGAAACGTCTAAAAAGCAAAGCTTAGAGAGCATAGGGCACTTCCACTCATGGGGGTATAAATTGGGAAAATTAAAAATCAGCAAGACACAAGCACCCCAAAGTTTAGGGCTGCTCTGTTGACAAGGACCTCCACTTCATTCCACCTTCAATATCCCAGGAAAGAGAAAAATGGATAAAGAAGTTGTGGTCCTTATGTACAATGGAATATCACTCAGCCATGAAATCAATGTCATAAGGCTAGTAGCAGCATGATGAGTGGATTTAGGTACGACGATTCTAAGTGAAATAAGTCACACAGAAAAGGACACTTCTCATAAGGTATCACTGATAGAGGGAATGTAAAAACCGTTACACTTGAACTGAATTACAAAACAGAACAGAGTCACACATGCAGAAAACACACTATGGCTGCTTAACGGGAAAGGTGAGGTGGGGTGATACATAAAACAAGGGTTTCAAATTAGCTCAGATACCGTTCCATAAACCCAATATGTAATAGACAAGACCTACTCCTTGCTCAGAGAACTGGACTCAACACGCCCTATTCACCGCACAAGAATATATCTGACTAGTAATAATCTTAAAAGCTATGTATTGATATCTCTCTGTTAGTGTGTCAAGTGGGTGTAAAGCGGCATAAACACAGCAGTGAAAAGCAGCTAAACCCCATTATAAAAATAAATTACTTTGAAAAACCCATGAAACAAAGACAGTGAAAGAGAGAGAAATTCTTACACAATGCGTTCAGGGGCTGTGATGCAACCTGGATTGACCATATCTAGACCCACAGCTGGATGAGACCTAAGGGTGGACACTGTTGCGGCTGAGAGGTTTGGTGAGGTTGGGTGAGCAAACGCAGCCCCTTTAAAGTAATACTGCGTGGTACCCATCGCATGGGTCCCAAATCTCCAGGTTCAAGGGCATCTTCCTACATCGAAAACATGCATGAGAAACCCAGAAGATGGTACACCGTGTGATGTGGAAAGGTTTCTAAAACGCACCTCATTTCTCATCTCCTTGTGGCCGGGTTCGCTATTCCAGCCGCTTTACTAGCAATCTCCCTCCTTGGAGCATCAGCACCTTTAACCTCCTGTTCCGTACAGGTTGCAATTTGTCCTGAGGATGAACTGGAAGACGTGGAACCAATGAGAGACTAGCTCTTGGTGTTGGGACAGGCACAGGTCACTCTATTTTCCCATCAGGAAGAAGAATTAACCACAGGCTCAGCCTGCCCCCGGAACCAGAACAGGGCCTGAAGGCATCCTGCGCTTTTGCGGCCAGCTCCCTAAAAAGCGAGTTGTAAAATGGAGGTTCAGGGCACTGCAATTCACAAACCTGCAGAGTTATAAATGATAACTCTCGTCCACAAATATATTGAGGGAAGGCAAAGAAGAGGATTTGAAATCAAGGCAGAATTGCAGGAAACAGATTTCAGGAGGTAGATTCGAATCGCCTTTAAAGCACATGAAAAGCGGCAAAACGTTGACAATGATGCCCTTGGCCAAAAAGGGCGTATGCGTTTTTTCCTGAATATATTCAGGAAAAAACGCATACGCCCTTTTTGGCCAACCAAGCAACCTGGAAAGGCAAATCAGCGCTACAAAGATGTCTCGCTTCCCATCGGTCAAAAGGGCCATGCTGAAAAAAGTCTCAAAACCAAAAATGCAGGACAGGCCATGGAGAAATGGGAGCCTTGCTACACTGATGGGCGGGATGTAAATTGTCAACAGCCACTCTGGAGAAGTGTACGGTGAGTCCTGAAACGTCTAAAAAGCAAAGCTTAGAGAGCATAGGGCACTTCCACTCATGGGGGTATAAATTGGGAAAATGAAAAATCAGCAAGACACAAGCACCCCAAAGTTTAGGGCTGCTCTGTTGACAAGGACCTCCACTTCATTCCACCTTCAATATCCCAGGAAAGAGAAAAATGGATAAAGAAGTTGTGGTCCTTATGTACAATGGAATATCACTCAGCCGTGAAATCAATGTCATAAGGCTAGTAGCAGCATGATGAGTGGATTTAGGTACGACGACTCTAAGTGAAATAAGTCACACAGAAAAGGACACTTCTCATAAGGTATCACTTATAGAGGGAATGTAAAAACCGTTACACTTGAACTGAATTACAAAACAGAACAGAGTCACACATGCAGAAAACACACTATGGCTGCTTAACGGGAAAGGTGAGGTGGGGTGATACATAAAACAAGGGTTTCAAATTAGCTCAGATACCGTTCCATAAACCCAATATGTAATAGACAAGACCTACTCCTTGCTCAGAGAACTGGACTCAACACGCCCTATTCACCGCACAAGAATATATCTGACTAGTAATAATCTTAAAAGCTATGTATTGATATCTCTCTGTTAGTGTGTCAAGTGGGTGTAAAGCGGCATAAACACAGCAGTGAAAAGCAGCTAAACCCCATTATAAAAATAAATTACTTTGAAAAACCCATGAAACAAAGACAGTGAAAGAGAGCGAAATTCTTACACAATGCGTTCAGGGGCTGTGATGCAACCTGGATTGACCATATCTAGACCCACAGCTGGATGAGACATAAGGGTGGACACTGTTGCGGCTGAGAGGTTTGGTGAGGTTGGGTGAGCAAACGCAGACCCTTTAAAGTAATACTGCGTGGTACCCATCGCATGGGTCCCAAATCTCCAGGTTCAAGGGCATCTTCCTACATCGAAAACATGCATGAGAAACCCAGAAGATGGTACACCGTGTGATGGGTAAAAGTTTCTAAAACGCACCTCATTTCTCATCTCCTTGTGCTCGGGTTCGCCATTCCAGCCACTTTACTAGCAATCTCCCTCCTTGGAGCATCATCACCTTTAACCTCCTGTTCCGTACAGGTTGCAATTTGTCCTGAGGATGAACGGGAAGACGTGAAACCAATGAGAGACTATATCTTGGTGTTGGGACAGGCACAGGTCACTCTATTTTCCCATCAGGAAGAAGAATTAACCACAGGCTCAGCCTGCCCCCCGGAACAAGAAAAGGGCCTGAAGCCATCCTGCGCTTTTGCGGCCATCTCCCAAAAACGCGAGTTGTTAAATGGAGGTTCAGGGCACTGCAATTCACAAACCTGCAGAGTTATAAATGATAACTCTCGTCCACAAATATATTGAGGGAAGGCAACGAAGAGGATTTGAAATCAAGGCAGAATTGCAGGAAACAGATTTCAGGAGGTAGATTCGAATCGCCTTTAAAGCACATGAAAAGCGGCAAAACGTTGACAATGATGCCCTTGGCCAAAAAGGGCGTATGCGTTTTTTCCTGAATATATTCAGGAAAAAACGCATACGCCCTTTTTGGCCAACCAAGCAACCTGGAAAGGCAAATCAGCGCTACAAAGATGTCTCGCTTCCCATCGGTCAAAAGGGCCATGCTGAAAAAAGTGTCAAAACCAGAAATGCAGGACAGGCCATGGAGAAATGGGAGCCTTGCTAAACTGATGGGCGGGATGTAAATTGTCAACAGCCACTCTGGAGAAGCGTACGGTGAGTCCTGAAACGTCTAAAAAGCAAAGCTTAGAGAGCATAGGGCACTTCCACTCATGGGGGTATAAATTGGGAAAATTAAAAATCAGCAAGACACAAGCACCCCAAAGTTTAGGGCTGCTCTGTTGACAAGGACCTCCACTTCATTCCACCTTCAATATCCCAGGAAAGAGAAAAATGGATAAAGAAGTTGTGGTCCTTATGTACAATGGAATATCACTCAGCCATGAAATCAATGTCATAAGGCTAGTAGCAGCATGATGAGTGGATTTAGGTACGACGATTCTAAGTGAAATAAGTCACACAGAAAAGGACACTTCTCATAAGGTATCACTGATAGAGGGAATGTAAAAACCGTTACACTTGAACTGAATTACAAAACAGAACAGAGTCACACATGCAGAAAACACACTATGGCTGCTTAACGGGAAAGGTGAGGTGGGGTGATACATAAAACAAGGGTTTCAAATTAGCTCAGATACCGTTCCATAAACCCAATATGTAATAGACAAGACCTACTCCTTGCTCAGAGAACTGGACTCAACACGCCCTATTCACCGCACAAGAATATATCTGACTGGTAATAATCTTAAAACCTATGTATAGATATCTCTCTGTTAGTGTGTCAAGTGGGTGTAAAGCGGCATAAACACAGAAGTGAAAAGCAGCTAAACCCCATTATAAAAATAAATTACTTTGAATAACCCATGAAACAAAGACAGTGAAAGAGAGCGAAATTCTTACACAATTCGTTCAGGGGCTGTGATGCAACCTGGATTGACCATATCTAGACCCACAGCTGGATGAGACATAAGGGTGGACACTCTTGGGGCTGAGAGGTTTGGTGAGGTTGGGTGAGCAAACGCAGACCCTTTACAGTAATACTGCATGGTACCCATCGCATGGGTCACAAATCTCCAGGTTCAAGGGCATCTTCCTACATCGAAAACATGCATGAGAAACCCAGAAGATGGTACACCGTGTGATGTGGAAAAGTTTCTAAAACGCACCTCATTTCTCATCTCCTTGTGGCCGGGTTCGCTATTCCAGCCGCTTTACTAGCAATCTCCCTCCTTGGAGCATCAGCACCTTTAACCTCCTGTTCCGTACAGGTTGCAATTTGTCCTGAGGATGAACTGGAAGACGTGGAACCAATGAGAGACTAGCTCTTGGTGTTGGGACAGGCACAGGTCACTCTATTTTCCCATCAGGAAGAAGAATTAACCACAGGCTCAGCCTGCCCCCCGGAACAAGAAAAGGGCCTGAAGCCATCCTGCGCTTTTGCGGCCATCTCCCAAAAACGCGAGTTGTTAAATGGAGGTTCAGGGCACTGCAATTCACAAACCTGCAGAGTTATAAATGATAACTCTCGTCCACAAATATATTGAGGGAAGGCAACGAAGAGGATTTGAAATCAAGGCAGAATTGCAGGAAACAGATTTCAGGAGGTAGATTCGAATCGCCTTTAAAGCACATGAAAAGCGGCAAAACGTTGACAATGATGCCCTTGGCCAAAAAGGGCGTATGCGTTTTTTCCTGAATATATTCAGGAAAAAACGCATACGCCCTTTTTGGCCAACCAAGCAACCTGGAAAGGCAAATCAGCGCTACAAAGATGTCTCGCTTCCCATCGGTCAAAAGGGCCATGCTGAAAAAAGTGTCAAAACCAGAAATGCAGGACAGGCCATGGAGAAATGGGAGCCTTGCTAAACTGATGGGCGGGATGTAAATTGTCAACAGCCACTCTGGAGAAGCGTACGGTGAGTCCTGAAACGTCTAAAAAGCAAAGCTTAGAGAGCATAGGGCACTTCCACTCATGGGGGTATAAATTGGGAAAATTAAAAATCAGCAAGACACAAGCACCCCAAAGTTTAGGGCTGCTCTGTTGACAAGGACCTCCACTTCATTCCACCTTCAATATCCCAGGAAAGAGAAAAATGGATAAAGAAGTTGTGGTCCTTATGTACAATGGAATATCACTCAGCCATGAAATCAATGTCATAAGGCTAGTAGCAGCATGATGAGTGGATTTAGGTACGACGATTCTAAGTGAAATAAGTCACACAGAAAAGGACACTTCTCATAAGGTATCACTGATAGAGGGAATGTAAAAACCGTTACACTTGAACTGAATTACAAAACAGAACAGAGTCACACATGCAGAAAACACACTATGGCTGCTTAACGGGAAAGGTGAGGTGGGGTGATACATAAAACAAGGGTTTCAAATTAGCTCAGATACCGTTCCATAAACCCAATATGTAATAGACAAGACCTACTCCTTGCTCACAGAACTGGACTCAACACGCCCAATTCACCGCACAAGAATATATCTGACTGGTAATAATCTTAAAACCTATGTATAGATATCTCTCTGTTAGTGTGTCAAGTGGGTGTAAAGCGGCATAAACACAGAAGTGAAAAGCAGCTAAACCCCATTATAAAAATAAATTACTTTGAATAACCCATGAAACAAAGACAGTGAAAGAGAGCGAAATTCTTACACAATTCGTTCAGGGGCTGTGATGCAACCTGGATTGACCATATCTAGACCCACAGCTGGATGAGACATAAGGGTGGACACTCTTGGGGCTGAGAGGTTTGGTGAGGTTGGGTGAGCAAACGCAGACCCTTTACAGTAATACTGCATGGTACCCATCGCATGGGTCACAAATCTCCAGGTTCAAGGGCATCTTCCTACATCGAAAACATGCATGAGAAACCCAGAAGATGGTACACCGTGTGATGTGGAAAAGTTTCTAAAACGCACCTCATTTCTCATCTCCTTGTGGCCGGGTTCGCTATTCCAGCCGCTTTACTAGCAATCTCCCTACTTGGAGCATCAGCACCTTTAACCTCCTGTTCCGTACAGGTTGCAATTTGTCCTGAGGATGAACTGGAAGACGTGGAACCAATGAGAGACTAGCTCTTGGTGTTGGGACAGGCACAGGTCACTCTATTTTCCCATCAGGAAGAAGAATTAACCACAGGCTCAGCCTGCCCCCGGAACCAGAACAGGGCCTGAAGGCATCCTGCGCTTTTGCGGCCAGCTCCCTAAAAAGCGAGTTGTAAAATGGAGGTTCAGGGCACTGCAATTCACAAACCTGCAGAGGTATAAATGATAACTCTCGTCCACAAATATATTGAGGGAAGGCAAAGAAGAGGATTTGAAATCAAGGCAGAATTGCAGGAAACAGATTTCAGGAGGTAGATTCGAATCGCCTTTAAAGCACATGAAAAGCGGCAAAACGTTGACAATGATGCCTTTGGCCAAAAAGGGCGTATGCGTTTTTTCCTGAATATATTCAGGAAAAAACGCATACGCCCTTTTTGGCCAACCAAGCAACCTGGAAAGGCAAATCAGCGTTACAAAGATGTCTCGCTTCCCATCGGTCAAAAGGGCCATGCTGAAAAAAGTCTCAAAACCAAAAATGCAGGACAGGCCATGGAGAAATGGGAGCCTTGCTACACTGATGGGCGGGATGTAAATTGTCAACAGCCACTCTGGAGAAGTGTACGGTGAGTCCTGAAACGTCTAAAAAGCAAAGCTTAGAGAGCATAGGGCACTTCCACTCATGGGGGTATAAATTGGGAAAATGAAAAATCAGCAAGACACAAGCACCCCAAAGTTTAGGGCTGCTCTGTTGACAAGGACCTCCACTTCATTCCACCTTCAATATCCCAGGAAAGAGAAAAATGGATAAAGAAGTTGTGGTCCTTATGTACAATGGAATATCACTCAGCCGTGAAATCAATGTCATAAGGCTAGTAGCAGCATGATGAGTGGATTTAGTTACGACGACTCTAAGTGAAATAAGTCACACAGAAAAGGACACTTCTCATAAGGTATCACTTATAGAGGGAATGTAAAAACCGTTACACTTGAACTGAATTACAAAACAGAACAGAGTCACACATGCAGAAAACACACTATGGCTGCTTAACGGGAAAGGTGAGGTGGGGTGATACATAAAACAAGGGTTTCAAATTAGCTCAGATACCGTTCCATAAACCCAATATGTAATAGACAAGACCTAGTCCTTGCTCAGAGAACTGGACTCAACACGCCCTATTCACCGCACAAGAATATATCTGACTAGTAATAATCTTAAAAGCTATGTATTGATATCTCTCTGTTAGTGTGTCAAGTGGGTGTAAAGCGGCATAAACACAGCAGTGAAAAGCAGCTAAACCCCATTATAAAAATAAATTACTTTGAAAAACCCATGAAACAAAGACAGTGAAAGAGAGCGAAATTCTTACACAATGCGTTCAGGGGCTGTGATGCAACCTGGATTGACCATATCTAGACCCACAGCTGGATGAGACATAAGGGTGGACACTGTTGCGGCTGAGAGGTTTGGTGAGGTTGGGTGAGCAAACGCAGACCCTTTAAAGTAATACTGCGTGGTACCCATCGCATGGGTCCCAAATCTCCAGGTTCAAGGGCATCTTCCTACATCGAAAACATGCATGAGAAACCCAGAAGATGGTACACCGTGTGATGGGTAAAAGTTTCTAAAACGCACCTCATTTCTCATCTCCTTGTGCTCGGGTTCGCCATTCCAGGCACTTTACTAGCAATCTCCCTCCTTGGAGCATCATCACCTTTAACCTCCTGTTCCGTACAGGTTGCAATTTGTCCTGAGGATGAACGGGAAGACGTGAAACCAATGAGAGACTATATCTTGGTGTTGGGACAGGCACAGGTCACTCTATTTTCCCATCAGGAAGAAGAATTAACCACAGGCTCAGCCTGCCCCCCGGAACAAGAAAAGGGCCTGAAGCCATCCTGCGCTTTTGCGGCCATCTCCCAAAAACGCGAGTTGTTAAATGGAGGTTCAGGGCACTGCAATTCACAAACCTGCAGAGTTATAAATGATAACTCTCGTCCACAAATATATTGAGGGAAGGCAACGAAGAGGATTTGAAATCAAGGCAGAATTGCAGGAAACAGATTTCAGGAGGTAGATTCGAATCGCCTTTAAAGCACATGAAAAGCGGCAAAACGTTGACAATGATGCCCTTGGCCAAAAAGGGCGTATGCGTTTTTTCCTGAATATATTCAGGAAAAAACGCATACGCCCTTTTTGGCCAACCAAGCAACCTGGAAAGGCAAATCAGCGCTACAAAGATGTCTCGCTTCCCATCGGTCAAAAGGGCCATGCTGAAAAAAGTGTCAAAACCAGAAATGCAGGACAGGCCATGGAGAAATGGGAGCCTTGCTAAACTGATGGGCGGGATGTAAATTGTCAACAGCCACTCTGGAGAAGCATACGGTGAGTCCTGAAACGTCTAAAAAGCAAAGCTTAGAGAGCATAGGGCACTTCCACTCATGGGAGTATAAATTGGGAAAATTAAAAATCAGCAAGACACAAGCACCCCAAAGTTTAGGGCTGCTCTGTTGACAAGGACCTCCACTTCATTCCACCTTCAATATCCCAGGAAAGAGAAAAATGGATAAAGAAGTTGTGGTCCTTATGTACAATGGAATATCACTCAGCCATGAAATCAATGTCATAAGGCTAGTAGCAGCATGATGAGTGGATTTAGGTACGACGATTCTAAGTGAAATAAGTCACACAGAAAAGGACACTTCTCATAAGGTATCACTGATAGAGGGAATGTAAAAACCGTTACACTTGAACTGAATTACAAAACAGAACAGAGTCACACATGCAGAAAACACACTATGGCTGCTTAACGGGAAAGGTGAGGTGGGGTGATACATAAAACAAGGGTTTCAAATTAGCTCAGATACCGTTCCATAAACCCAATATGTAATAGACAAGACCTACTCCTTGCTCAGAGAACTGGACTCAACACGCCCTATTCACCGCACAAGAATATATCTGACTGGTAATAATCTTAAAACCTATGTATAGATATCTCTCTGTTAGTGTGTCAAGTGGGTGTAAAGCGGCATAAACACAGAAGTGAAAAGCAGCTAAACCCCATTATAAAAATAAATTACTTTGAATAACCCATGAAACAAAGACAGTGAAAGAGAGCGAAATTCTTACACAATTCGTTCAGGGGCTGTGATGCAACCTGGATTGACCATATCTAGACCCACAGCTGGATGAGACATAAGGGTGGACACTCTTGGGGCTGAGAGGTTTGGTGAGGTTGGGTGAGCAAACGCAGACCCTTTACAGTAATACTGCATGGTACCCATCGCATGGGTCACAAATCTCCAGGTTCAAGGGCATCTTCCTACATCGAAAACATGCATGAGAAACCCAGAAGATGGTACACCGTGTGATGTGGAAAAGTTTCTAAAACGCACCTCATTTCTCATCTCCTTGTGGCCGGGTTCGCTATTCCAGCCGCTTTACTAGCAATCTCCCTACTTGGAGCATCAGCACCTTTAACCTCCTGTTCCGTACAGGTTGCAATTTGTCCTGAGGATGAACGGGAAGACGTGAAACCAATGAGAGACTATATCTTGGTGTTGGGACAGGCACAGGTCACTCTATTTTCCCATCAGGAAGAAGAATTAACCACAGGCTCAGCCTGCCCCCCGGAACAAGAAAAGGGCCTGAAGCCATCCTGCGCTTTTGCGGCCATCTCCCAAAAACGCGAGTTGTTAAATGGAGGTTCAGGGCACTGCAATTCACAAACCTGCAGAGTTATAAATGATAACTCTCGTCCACAAATATATTGAGGGAAGGCAACGAAGAGGATTTGAAATCAAGGCAGAATTGCAGGAAACAGATTTCAGGAGGTAGATTCGAATCGCCTTTAAAGCACATGAAAAGCGGCAAAACGTTGACAATGATGCCCTTGGCCAAAAAGGGCGTATGCGTTTTTTCCTGAATATATTCAGGAAAAAACGCATACGCCCTTTTTGGCCAACCAAGCAACCTGGAAAGGCAAATCAGCGCTACAAAGATGTCTCGCTTCCCATCGGTCAAAAGGGCCATGCTGAAAAAAGTGTCAAAACCAGAAATGCAGGACAGGCCATGGAGAAATGGGAGCCTTGCTAAACTGATGGGCGGGATGTAAATTGTCAACAGCCACTCTGGAGAAGCATACGGTGAGTCCTGAAACGTCTAAAAAGCAAAGCTTAGAGAGCATAGGGCACTTCCACTCATGGGAGTATAAATTGGGAAAATTAAAAATCAGCAAGACACAAGCACCCCAAAGTTTAGGGCTGCTCTGTTGACAAGGACCTCCACTTCATTCCACCTTCAATATCCCAGGAAAGAGAAAAATGGATAAAGAAGTTGTGGTCCTTATGTACAATGGAATATCACTCAGCCATGAAATCAATGTCATAAGGCTAGTAGCAGCATGATGAGTGGATTTAGGTACGACGATTCTAAGTGAAATAAGTCACACAGAAAAGGACACTTCTCATAAGGTATCACTGATAGAGGGAATGTAAAAACCGTTACACTTGAACTGAATTACAAAACAGAACAGAGTCACACATGCAGAAAACACACTATGGCTGCTTAACGGGAAAGGTGAGGTGGGGTGATACATAAAACAAGGGTTTCAAATTAGCTCAGATACCGTTCCATAAACCCAATATGTAATAGACAAGACCTACTCCTTGCTCAGAGAACTGGACTCAACACGCCCTATTCACCGCACAAGAATATATCTGACTGGTAATAATCTTAAAACCTATGTATAGATATCTCTCTGTTAGTGTGTCAAGTGGGTGTAAAGCGGCATAAACACAGAAGTGAAAAGCAGCTAAACCCCATTATAAAAATAAATTACTTTGAATAACCCATGAAACAAAGACAGTGAAAGAGAGCGAAATTCTTACACAATTCGTTCAGGGGCTGTGATGCAACCTGGATTGACCATATCTAGACCCACAGCTGGATGAGACATAAGGGTGGACACTCTTGGGGCTGAGAGGTTTGGTGAGGTTGGGTGAGCAAACGCAGACCCTTTACAGTAATACTGCATGGTACCCATCGCATGGGTCCCAAATCTCCAGGTTCAAGGGCATCTTCCTACATCGAAAACATGCATGAGAAACGCAGAAGATGGTACACCGTGTGATGTGGAAAAGTTTCTAAAACGCACCTCATTTCTCATCTCCTTGTGGCCGGGTTCGCTATTCCAGCCGCTTTACTAGCAATCTCCCTCCTTGGAGCATCAGCACCTTTAACCTCCTGTTCCGTACAGGTTGCAATTTGTCCTGAGGATGAACTGGAAGACGTGGAACCAATGAGAGACTAGCTCTTGGTGTTGGGACAGGCACAGGTCACTCTATTTTCCCATCAGGAAGAAGAATTAACCACAGGCTCAGCCTGCCCCCCGGAACAAGAAAAGGGCCTGAAGCCATCCTGCGCTTTTGCGGCCATCTCCCAAAAACGCGAGTTGTTAAATGGAGGTTCAGGGCACTGCAATTCACAAACCTGCAGAGTTATAAATGATAACTCTCGTCCACAAATATATTGAGGGAAGGCAACGAAGAGGATTTGAAATCAAGGCAGAATTGCAGGAAACAGATTTCAGGAGGTAGATTCGAATCGCCTTTAAAGCACATGAAAAGCGGCAAAACGTTGACAATGATGCCCTTGGCCAAAAAGGGCGTATGCGTTTTTTCCTGAATATATTCAGGAAAAAACGCATACGCCCTTTTTGGCCAACCAAGCAACCTGGAAAGGCAAATCAGCGCTACAAAGATGTCTCGCTTCCCATCGGTCAAAAGGGCCATGCTGAAAAAAGTGTCAAAACCAGAAATGCAGGACAGGCCATGGAGAAATGGGAGCCTTGCTAAACTGATGGGCGGGATGTAAATTGTCAACAGCCACTCTGGAGAAGCATACGGTGAGTCCTGAAACGTCTAAAAAGCAAAGCTTAGAGAGCATAGGGCACTTCCACTCATGGGGGTATAAATTGGGAAAATTAAAAATCAGCAAGACACAAGCACCCCAAAGTTTAGGGCTGCTCTGTTGACAAGGACCTCCACTTCATTCCACCTTCAATATCCCAGGAAAGAGAAAAATGGATAAAGAAGTTGTGGTCCTTATGTACAATGGAATATCACTCAGCCATGAAATCAATGTCATAAGGCTAGTAGCAGCATGATGAGTGGATTTAGGTACGACGATTCTAAGTGAAATAAGTCACACAGAAAAGGACACTTCTCATAAGGTATCACTGATAGAGGGAATGTAAAAACCGTTACACTTGAACTGAATTACAAAACAGAACAGAGTCACACATGCAGAAAACACACTATGGCTGCTTAACGGGAAAGGTGAGGTGGGGTGATACATAAAACAAGGGTTTCAAATTAGCTCAGATACCGTTCCATAAACCCAATATGTAATAGACAAGACCTACTCCTTGCTCACAGAACTGGACTCAACACGCCCAATTCACCGCACAAGAATATATCTGACTGGTAATAATCTTAAAACCTATGTATAGATATCTCTCTGTTAGTGTGTCAAGTGGGTGTAAAGCGGCATAAACACAGAAGTGAAAAGCAGCTAAACCCCATTATAAAAATAAATTACTTTGAATAACCCATGAAACAAAGACAGTGAAAGAGAGCGAAATTCTTACACAATTCGTTCAGGGGCTGTGATGCAACCTGGATTGACCATATCTAGACCCACAGCTGGATGAGACATAAGGGTGGACACTCTTGGGGCTGAGAGGTTTGGTGAGGTTGGGTGAGCAAACGCAGACCCTTTACAGTAATACTGCATGGTACCCATCGCATGGGTCACAAATCTCCAGGTTCAAGGGCATCTTCCTACATCGAAAACATGCATGAGAAACCCAGAAGATGGTACACCGTGTGATGTGGAAAAGTTTCTAAAACGCACCTCATTTCTCATCTCCTTGTGGCCGGGTTCGCTATTCCAGCCGCTTTACTAGCAATCTCCCTACTTGGAGCATCAGCACCTTTAACCTCCTGTTCCGTACAGGTTGCAATTTGTCCTGAGGATGAACTGGAAGACGTGGAACCAATGAGAGACTAGCTCTTGGTGTTGGGACAGGCACAGGTCACTCTATTTTCCCATCAGGAAGAAGAATTAACCACAGGCTCAGCCTGCCCCCGGAACCAGAACAGGGCCTGAAGGCATCCTGCGCTTTTGCGGCCAGCTCCCTAAAAAGCGAGTTGTAAAATGGAGGTTCAGGGCACTGCAATTCACAAACCTGCAGAGGTATAAATGATAACTCTCGTCCACAAATATATTGAGGGAAGGCAAAGAAGAGGATTTGAAATCAAGGCAGAATTGCAGGAAACAGATTTCAGGAGGTAGATTCGAATCGCCTTTAAAGCACATGAAAAGCGGCAAAACTTTGACAATGATGCCTTTGGCCAAAAAGGGCGTATGCGTTTTTTCCTGAATATATTCAGGAAAAAACGCATACGCCCTTTTTGGCCAACCAAGCAACCTGGAAAGGCAAATCAGCGTTACAAAGATGTCTCGCTTCCCATCGGTCAAAAGGGCCATGCTGAAAAAAGTCTCAAAACCAAAAATGCAGGACAGGCCATGGAGAAATGGGAGCCTTGCTACACTGATGGGCGGGATGTAAATTGTCAACAGCCACTCTGGAGAAGTGTACGGTGAGTCCTGAAACGTCTAAAAAGCAAAGCTTAGAGAGCATAGGGCACTTCCACTCATGGGGGTATAAATTGGGAAAATGAAAAATCAGCAAGACACAAGCACCCCAAAGTTTAGGGCTGCTCTGTTGACAAGGACCTCCACTTCATTCCACCTTCAATATCCCAGGAAAGAGAAAAATGGATAAAGAAGTTGTGGTCCTTATGTACAATGGAATATCACTCAGCCATGAAATCAATGTCATAAGGCTAGTAGCAGCATGATGAGTGGATTTAGGTACGACGATTCTAAGTGAAATAAGTCACACAGAAAAGGACACTTCTCATAAGGTATCACTTATAGAGGGAATGTAAAAACCGTTACACTTGAACTGTATTACAAAACAGAACAGAGTCACACATGCAGAAAACACACTATGGCTGCTTAACGGGAAAGGTGAGGTGGGGTGATACATAAAACAAGGGTTTCAAATTAGCTCAGATACCGTTCCATAAACCCAATATGTAATAGACAAGACCTACTCCTTGCTCAGAGAACTGGACTCAACACGCCCTATTCACCGCACAAGAATATATCTGACTAGTAATAATCTTAAAACCTATGTATTGATATCTCTCTGTTAGTGTGTCAAGTGGGTGTAAAGCGGCATAAACACAGCAGTGAAAAGCAGCTAAACCCCATTATAAAAATAAATTACTTTGAAAAACCCATGAAACAAAGACAGTGAAAGAGAGCGAAATTCTTACACAATGCGTTCAGGGGCTGTGATGCAACCTGGATTGACCATATCTAGACCCACAGCTGGATGAGACATAAGGGTGGACACTGTTGCGGCTGAGAGGTATGGTGAGGTTGGGTGAGCAAACGCAGCCCCTTTAAAGTAATACTGTGTGGTACTCATCGCATGGGTCCCAAATCTCCAGGTTCAAGGGCATCTTCCTACATCGAAAACATGCATGAGAAACCCAGAAGATGGTACACCGTGTGATGTGGAAAGGTTTCTAAAACGCACCTCATTTCTCATCTCCTTGTGCCCGGGTTCGCTATTCCAGCCGCTTTAATAGCAATCTCCCTACTTGGAGCATCAGCACCTTTAACCTCCTGTTCCGTACAGGTTGCAATTTGTCCTGAGGATGAACTGGAAGACGTGGAACCAATGAGAGACTAGCTCTTGGTGTTGGGACAGGCACAGGTCACTCTATTTTCCCATCAGGAAGAAGAATTAACCACAGGCTCAGCCTGCCCCCGGAACCAGAACAGGGCCTGAAGGCATCCTGCGCTTTTGCGGCCAGCTCCCTAAAAAGCGAGTTGTAAAATGGAGGTTCAGGGCACTGCAATTCACAAACCTGCAGAGTTATAAATGATAACTCTCGTCCACAAATATATTGAGGGAAGGCAAAGAAGAGGATTTGAAATCAAGGCAGAATTGCAGGAAACAGATTTCAGGAGGTAGATTCGAATCGCCTTTAAAGCACATGAAAAGCGGCAAAACGTTGACAATGATGCCCTTGGCCAAAAAGGGCGTATGCGTTTTTTCCTGAATATATTCAGGAAAAAACGCATACGCCCTTTTTGGCCAACCAAGCAACCTGGAAAGGCAAATCAGCGCTACAAAGATGTCTCGCTTCCCATCGGTCAAAAGGGCCATGCTGAAAAAAGTGTCAAAACCAGAAATGCAGGACAGGCCATGGAGAAATGGGAGCCTTGCTACACTGATGGGCGGGATGTAAATTGTCAACAGCCACTCTGGAGAAGTGTACGGTGAGTCCTGAAACGTCTAAAAAGCAAAGCTTAGAGAGCATAGGGCACTTCCACTCATGGGGGTATAAATTGGGAAAATGAAAAATCAGCAAGACACAAGCACCCCAAAGTTTAGGGCTGCTCTGTTGACAAGGACCTCCACTTCATTCCACCTTCAATATCCCAGGAAAGAGAAAAATGGATAAAGAAGTTGTGGTCCTTATGTACAATGGAATATCACTCAGCCGTGAAATCAATGTCATAAGGCTAGTAGCAGCATGATGAGTGGATTTAGGTACGACGACTCTAAGTGAAATAAGTCACACAGAAAAGGACACTTCTCATAAGGTATCACTTATAGAGGGAATGTAAAAACCGTTACACTTGAACTGAATTACAAAACAGAACAGAGTCACACATGCAGAAAACACACTATGGCTGCTTAACGGGAAAGGTGAGGTGGGGTGATACATAAAACAAGGGTTTCAAATTAGCTCAGATACCGTTCCATAAACCCAATATGTAATAGACAAGACCTACTCCTTGCTCAGAGAACTGGACTCAACACGCCCTATTCACCGCACAAGAATATATCTGACTAGTAATAATCTTAAAAGCTATGTATTGATATCTCTCTGTTAGTGTGTCAAGTGGGTGTAAAGCGGCATAAACACAGCAGTGAAAAGCAGCTAAACCCCATTATAAAAATAAATTACTTTGAAAAACCCATGAAACAAAGACAGTGAAAGAGAGCGAAATTCTTACACAATGCGTTCAGGGGCTGTGATGCAACCTGGATTGACCATATCTAGACCCACAGCTGGATGAGACCTAAGGGTGGACACTGTTGCGGCTGAGAGGTTTGGTGAGGTTGGGTGAGCAAACGCAGACCCTTTAAAGTAATACTGCGTGGTACCCATCGCATGGGTCCCAAATCTCCAGGTTCAAGGGCATCTTCCTACATCGAAAACATGCATGAGAAACCCAGAAGATGGTACACCGTGTGATGGGGAAAAGTTTCTAAAACGCACCTCATTTCTCATCTCCTTGTGCTCGGGTTCGCCATTCCAGCCACTTTACTAGCAATCTCCCTCCTTGGAGCATCATCACCTTTAACCTCCTGTTCCGTACAGGTTGCAATTTGTCCTGAGGATGAACGGGAAGACGTGAAACCAATGAGAGACTATATCTTGGTGTTGGGACAGGCACAGGTCACTCTATTTTCCCATCAGGAAGAAGAATTAACCACAGGCTCAGCCTGCCCCCCGGAACAAGAAAAGGGCCTGAAGCCATCCTGCGCTTTTGCGGCCATCTCCCAAAAACGCAAGTTGTAAAATGGAGGTTCAGGGCACTGCAATTCACAAACCTGCAGAGTTATAAATGATAACTCTCGTCCACAAATATATTGAGGGAAGGCAACGAAGAGGATTTGAAATCAAGGCAGAATTGCAGGAAACAGATTTCAGGAGGTAGATTCGAATCGCCTTTAAAGCACATGAAAAGCGGCAAAACGTTGACAATGATGCCCTTGGCCAAAAAGGGCGTATGCGTTTTTTCCTGAATATATTCAGGAAAAAACGCATACGCCCTTTTTGGCCAACCAAGCAACCTGGAAAGGCAAATCAGCGCTACAAAGATGTCTCGCTTCCCATCGGTCAAAAGGGCCATGCTGAAAAAAGTGTCAAAACCAGAAATGCAGGACAGGCCATGGAGAAATGGGAGCCTTGCTAAACTGATGGGCGGGATGTAAATTGTCAACAGCCACTCTGGAGAAGCGTACGGTGAGTCCTGAAACGTCTAAAAAGCAAAGCTTAGAGAGCATAGGGCACTTCCACTCATGGGGGTATAAATTGGGAAAATGAAAAATCAGCAAGACACAAGCACCCCAAAGTTTAGGGCTGCTCTGTTGACAAGGACCTCCACTTCATTCCACCTTCAATATCCCAGGAAAGAGAAAAATGGATAAAGAAGTTGTGGTCCTTATGTACAATGGAATATCACTCAGCCATGAAATCAATGTCATAAGGCTAGTAGCAGCATGATGAGTGGATTTAGGTACGACGATTCTAAGTGAAATAAGTCACACAGAAAAGGACATTTCTCATAAGGTATCACTGATAGAGGGAATGTAAAAACCGTTACACTTGAACTGAATTACAAAACAGAACAGAGTCACACATGCAGAAAACACACTATGGCTGCTTAACGGGAAAGGTGAGGTGGGGTGATACATAAAACAAGGGTTTCAAATTAGCTCAGATACCGTTCCATAAACCCAATATGTAATAGACAAGACCTACTCCTTGCTCAGAGAACTGGACTCAACACGCCCTATTCACCGCACAAGAATATATCTGACTAGTAATAATCTTAAAAGCTATGTATTGATATCTCTCTGTTAGTGTGTCAAGTGGGTGTAAAGCGGCATAAACACAGCAGTGAAAAGCAGCTAAACCCCATTATAAAAATAAATTACTTTGAAAAACCCATGAAACAAAGACAGTGAAAGAGAGAGAAATTCTTACACAATGCGTTCAGGGGCTGTGATGCAACCTGGATTGACCATATCTAGACCCACAGCTGGATGAGACCTAAGGGTGGACACTGTTGCGGCTGAGAGGTTTGGTGAGGTTGGGTGAGCAAACGCAGCCCCTTTAAAGTAATACTGCGTGGTACCCATCGCATGGGTCCCAAATCTCCAGGTTCAAGGGCATCTTCCTACATCGAAAACATGCATGAGAAACCCAGAAGATGGTACACCGTGTGATGTGGAAAGGTTTCTAAAACGCACCTCATTTCTCATCTCCTTGTGGCCGGGTTCGCTATTCCAGCCGCTTTACTAGCAATCTCCCTCCTTGGAGCATCAGCACCTTTAACCTCCTGTTCCGTACAGGTTGCAATTTGTCCTGAGGATGAACTGGAAGACGTGGAACCAATGAGAGACTAGCTCTTGGTGTTGGGACAGGCACAGGTCACTCTATTTTCCCATCAGGAAGAAGAATTAACCACAGGCTCAGCCTGCCCCCGGAACCAGAACAGGGCCTGAAGGCATCCTGCGCTTTTGCGGCCAGCTCCCTAAAAAGCGAGTTGTAAAATGGAGGTTCAGGGCACTGCAATTCACAAACCTGCAGAGTTATAAATGATAACTCTCGTCCACAAATATATTGAGGGAAGGCAAAGAAGAGGATTTGAAATCAAGGCAGAATTGCAGGAAACAGATTTCAGGAGGTAGATTCGAATCGCCTTTAAAGCACATGAAAAGCGGCAAAACGTTGACAATGATGCCCTTGGCCAAAAAGGGCGTATGCGTTTTTTCCTGAATATATTCAGGAAAAAACGCATACGCCCTTTTTGGCCAACCAAGCAACCTGGAAAGGCAAATCAGCGCTACAAAGATGTCTCGCTTCCCATCGGTCAAAAGGGCCATGCTGAAAAAAGTGTCAAAACCAGAAATGCAGGACAGGCCATGGAGAAATGGGAGCCTTGCTAAACTGATGGGCGGGATGTAAATTGTCAACAGCCACTCTGGAGAAGCATACGGTGAGTCCTGAAACGTCTAAAAAGCAAAGCTTAGAGAGCATAGGGCACTTCCACTCATGGGAGTATAAATTGGGAAAATTAAAAATCAGCAAGACACAAGCACCCCAAAGTTTAGGGCTGCTCTGTTGACAAGGACCTCCACTTCATTCCACCTTCAATATCCCAGGAAAGAGAAAAATGGATAAAGAAGTTGTGGTCCTTATGTACAATGGAATATCACTCAGCCATGAAATCAATGTCATAAGGCTAGTAGCAGCATGATGAGTGGATTTAGGTACGACGATTCTAAGTGAAATAAGTCACACAGAAAAGGACACTTCTCATAAGGTATCACTGATAGAGGGAATGTAAAAACCGTTACACTTGAACTGAATTACAAAACAGAACAGAGTCACACATGCAGAAAACACACTATGGCTGCTTAACGGGAAAGGTGAGGTGGGGTGATACATAAAACAAGGGTTTCAAATTAGCTCAGATACCGTTCCATAAACCCAATATGTAATAGACAAGACCTACTCCTTGCTCAGAGAACTGGACTCAACACGCCCTATTCACCGCACAAGAATATATCTGACTGGTAATAATCTTAAAACCTATGTATAGATATCTCTCTGTTAGTGTGTCAAGTGGGTGTAAAGCGGCATAAACACAGAAGTGAAAAGCAGCTAAACCCCATTATAAAAATAAATTACTTTGAATAACCCATGAAACAAAGACAGTGAAAGAGAGCGAAATTCTTACACAATTCGTTCAGGGGCTGTGATGCAACCTGGATTGACCATATCTAGACCCACAGCTGGATGAGACATAAGGGTGGACACTCTTGGGGCTGAGAGGTTTGGTGAGGTTGGGTGAGCAAACGCAGACCCTTTACAGTAATACTGCATGGTACCCATCGCATGGGTCACAAATCTCCAGGTTCAAGGGCATCTTCCTACATCGAAAACATGCATGAGAAACCCAGAAGATGGTACACCGTGTGATGTGGAAAAGTTTCTAAAACGCACCTCATTTCTCATCTCCTTGTGGCCGGGTTCGCTATTCCAGCCGCTTTACTAGCAATCTCCCTACTTGGAGCATCAGCACCTTTAACCTCCTGTTCCGTACAGGTTGCAATTTGTCCTGAGGATGAACTGGAAGACGTGGAACCAATGAGAGACTAGCTCTTGGTGTTGGGACAGGCACAGGTCACTCTATTTTCCCATCAGGAAGAAGAATTAACCACAGGCTCAGCCTGCCCCCGGAACCAGAACAGGGCCTGAAGGCATCCTGCGCTTTTGCGGCCAGCTCCCTAAAAAGCGAGTTGTAAAATGGAGGTTCAGGGCACTGCAATTCACAAACCTGCAGAGTTATAAATGATAACTCTCGTCCACAAATATATTGAGGGAAGGCAAAGAAGAGGATTTGAAATCAAGGCAGAATTGCAGGAAACAGATTTCAGGAGGTAGATTCGAATCGCCTTTAAAGCACATGAAAAGCGGCAAAACGTTGACAATGATGCCCTTGGCCAAAAAGGGCGTATGCGTTTTTTCCTGAATATATTCAGGAAAAAACACATACGCCCTTTTTGGCCAACCAAGCAACCTGGAAAGGCAAATCAGCGCTACAAAGATGTCTCGCTTCCCATCGGTCAAAAGGGCCATGCTGAAAAAAGTGTCAAAACCAGAAATGCAGGACAGGCCATGGAGAAATGGGAGCCTTGCTAAACTGATGGGCGGGATGTAAATTGTCAACAGCCACTCTGGAGAAGCATACGGTGAGTCCTGAAACGTCTAAAAAGCAAAGCTTAGAGAGCATAGGGCACTTCCACTCATGGGGGTATAAATTGGGAAAATGAAAAATCAGCAAGACACAAGCACCCCAAAGTTTAGGGCTGCTCTGTTGACAAGGACCTCCACTTCATTCCACCTTCAATATCCCAGGAAAGAGAAAAATGGATAAAGAAGTTGTGGTCCTTATGTACAATGGAATATCACTCAGCCATGAAATCAATGTCATAAGGCTAGTAGCAGCATGATGAGTGGATTTAGGTACGACGATTCTAAGTGAAATAAGTCACACAGAAAAGGACACTTCTCATAAGGTATCACTGATAGAGGGAATGTAAAAACCGTTACACTTGAACTGAATTACAAAACAGAACAGAGTCACACATGCAGAAAACACACTATGGCTGCTTAACGGGAAAGGTGAGGTGGGGTGATACATAAAACAAGGGTTTCAAATTAGCTCAGATACCGTTCCATAAACCCAATATGTAATAGACAAGACCTACTCCTTGCTCAGAGAACTGGACTCAACACGCCCTATTCACCGCACAAGAATATATCTGACTAGTAATAATCTTAAAACCTATGTATTGATATCTCTCTGTTAGTGTGTCAAGTGGGTGTAAAGCGGCATAAACACAGCAGTGAAAAGCAGCTAAACCCCATTATAAAAATAAATTACTTTGAAAAACCCATGAAACAAAGACAGTGAAAGAGATAGAAATTCTTACACAATGCGTTCACGGGCTGTGATGCAACCTGGATTGACCATATCTAGACCCACAGCTGGATGAGACATAAGGGTGGACACTCTTGGGGCTGAGAGGTTTGTTGAGGTTGGGTGAGCAAACGCAGACCCTTTCAAGTAATACTGCGTGGTACCCATCGCATGGGTCCCAAATCTCCAGGTTCAAGGGCATCTTCCTACATCGAAAACATGCATGAGAAACCCAGAAGATGGTACACCGTGTGATGTGGAAAGGTTTCTAAAACGCACCTCATTTCTCATCTCCTTGTGCCCGGGTTCGCTATTCCAGCCGCTTTAATAGCAATCTCCCTACTTGGAGCATCAGCACCTTTAACCTCCTGCTCCGTACAGGTTGCAATTTGTCCTGAGGGTGAATGGGAAGACGTGGAACCAATGAGAGACTAGCTCTTGGTGTTGGGACAGGCACAGGTCACTCTATTTTCCCATCAGGAAGAAGAATTAACCACAGGCTCAGCCTGCCCCCCGGAACCAGAACAGGGCCTGAAGCCATCCTGCGCTTTTGCGGCCATCTCCCAAAAACGCGAGTTGTAAAATGGAGGTTCAGGGCACTGCAATTCACAAACCTGCAGAGTTATAAATGATAACTCTCGTCCACAAATATATTGAGGGAAGGCAAAGAAGAGGATTTGAAATCAAGGCAGAATTGCAGGAAACAGATTTCAGGAGGTAGATTCGAATCGCCTTTAAAGCACATGAAAAGCGGCAAAACGTTGACAATGATGCCCTTGGCCAAAAAGGGCGTATGCGTTTTTTCCTGAATATATTCAGGAAAAAACGCATACGCCCTTTTTGGCCAACCAAGCAACCTGGAAAGGCAAATCAGCGCTACAAAGATGTCTCGCTTCCCATCGGTCAAAAGGGCCATGCTGAAAAAAGTCTCAAAACCAAAAATGCAGGACAGGCCATGGAGAAATGGGAGCCTTGCTACACTGATGGGCGGGATGTAAATTGTCAACAGCCACTCTGGAGAAGTGTACGGTGAGTCCTGAAACGTCTAAAAAGCAAAGCTTAGAGAGCATAGGGCACTTCCACTCATGGGGGTATAAATTGGGAAAATGAAAAATCAGCAAGACACAAGCACCCCAAAGTTTAGGGCTGCTCTGTTGACAAGGACCTCCACTTCATTCCACCTTCAATATCCCAGGAAAGAGAAAAATGGATAAAGAAGTTGTGGTCCTTATGTACAATGGAATATCACTCAGCCGTGAAATCAATGTCATAAGGCTAGTAGCAGCATGATGAGTGGATTTAGGTACGACGACTCTAAGTGAAATAAGTCACACAGAAAAGGACACTTCTCATAAGGTATCACTTATAGAGGGAATGTAAAAACCGTTACACTTGAACTGAATTACAAAACAGAACAGAGTCACACATGCAGAAAACACACTATGGCTGCTTAACGGGAAAGGTGAGGTGGGGTGATACATAAAACAAGGGTTTCAAATTAGCTCAGATACCGTTCCATAAACCCAATATGTAATAGACAAGACCTACTCCTTGCTCAGAGAACTGGACTCAACACGCCCTATTCACCGCACAAGAATATATCTGACTAGTAATAATCTTAAAAGCTATGTATTGATATCTCTCTGTTAGTGTGTCAAGTGGGTGTAAAGCGGCATAAACACAGCAGTGAAAAGCAGCTAAACCCCATTATAAAAATAAATTACTTTGAAAAACCCATGAAACAAAGACAGTGAAAGAGAGCGAAATTCTTACACAATGCGTTCAGGGGCTGTGATGCAACCTGGATTGACCATATCTAGACCCACAGCTGGATGAGACATAAGGGTGGACACTGTTGCGGCTGAGAGGTTTGGTGAGGTTGGGTGAGCAAACGCAGACCCTTTAAAGTAATACTGCGTGGTACCCATCGCATGGGTCCCAAATCTCCAGGTTCAAGGGCATCTTTCTACATCGAAAACATGCATGAGAAACCCAGAAGATGGTACACCGTGTGATGGGGAAAAGTTTCTAAAACGCACCTCATTTCTCATCTCCTTGTGCTCGGGTTCGCCATTCCAGCCACTTTACTAGCAATCTCCCTCCTTGGAGCATCATCACCTTTAACCTCCTGTTCCGTACAGTTTGCAATTTGTCCTGAGGATGAACGGGAAGACGTGAAACCAATGAGAGACTATATCTTGGTGTTGGGACAGGCACAGGTCACTCTATTTTCCCATCAGGAAGAAGAATTAACCACAGGCTCAGCCTGCCCCCCGGAACAAGAAAAGGGCCTGAAGCCATCCTGCGCTTTTGCGGCCATCTCCCAAAAACGCGAGTTGTTAAATGGAGGTTCAGGGCACTGCAATTCACAAACCTGCAGAGTTATAAATGATAACTCTCGTCCACAAATATATTGAGGGAAGGCAACGAAGAGGATTTGAAATCAAGGCAGAATTGCAGGAAACAGATTTCAGGAGGTAGATTCGAATCGCCTTTAAAGCACATGAAAAGCGGCAAAACGTTGACAATGATGCCCTTGGCCAAAAAGGGCGTATGCGTTTTTTCCTGAATATATTCAGGAAAAAACGCATACGCCCTTTTTGGCCAACCAAGCAACCTGGAAAGGCAAATCAGCGCTACAAAGATGTCTCGCTTCCCATCGGTCAAAAGGGCCATGCTGAAAAAAGTGTCAAAACCAGAAATGCAGGACAGGCCATGGAGAAATGGGAGCCTTGCTAAACTGATGGGCGGGATGTAAATTGTCAACAGCCACTCTGGAGAAGCATACGGTGAGTCCTGAAACGTCTAAAAAGCAAAGCTTAGAGAGCATAGGGCACTTCCACTCATGGGAGTATAAATTGGGAAAATTAAAAATCAGCAAGACACAAGCACCCCAAAGTTTAGGGCTGCTCTGTTGACAAGGACCTCCACTTCATTCCACCTTCAATATCCCAGGAAAGAGAAAAATGGATAAAGAAGTTGTGGTCCTTATGTACAATGGAATATCACTCAGCCATGAAATCAATGTCATAAGGCTAGTAGCAGCATGATGAGTGGATTTAGGTACGACGATTCTAAGTGAAATAAGTCACACAGAAAAGGACACTTCTCATAAGGTATCACTGATAGAGGGAATGTAAAAACCGTTACACTTGAACTGAATTACAAAACAGAACAGAGTCACACATGCAGAAAACACACTATGGCTGCTTAACGGGAAAGGTGAGGTGGGGTGATACATAAAACAAGGGTTTCAAATTAGCTCAGATACCGTTCCATAAACCCAATATGTAATAGACAAGACCTACTCCTTGCTCAGAGAACTGGACTCAACACGCCCTATTCACCGCACAAGAATATATCTGACTGGTAATAATCTTAAAACCTATGTATAGATATCTCTCTGTTAGTGTGTCAAGTGGGTGTAAAGCGGCATAAACACAGAAGTGAAAAGCAGCTAAACCCCATTATAAAAATAAATTACTTTGAATAACCCATGAAACAAAGACAGTGAAAGAGAGCGAAATTCTTACACAATTCGTTCAGGGGCTGTGATGCAACCTGGATTGACCATATCTAGACCCACAGCTGGATGAGACATAAGGGTGGACACTCTTGGGGCTGAGAGGTTTGGTGAGGTTGGGTGAGCAAACGCAGACCCTTTACAGTAATACTGCATGGTACCCATCGCATGGGTCACAAATCTCCAGGTTCAAGGGCATCTTCCTACATCGAAAACATGCATGAGAAACCCAGAAGATGGTACACCGTGTGATGTGGAAAAGTTTCTAAAACGCACCTCATTTCTCATCTCCTTGTGGCCGGGTTCGCTATTCCAGCCGCTTTACTAGCAATCTCCCTACTTGGAGCATCAGCACCTTTAACCTCCTGTTCCGTACAGGTTGCAATTTGTCCTGAGGATGAACTGGAAGACGTGGAACCAATGAGAGACTAGCTCTTGGTGTTGGGACAGGCACAGGTCACTCTATTTTCCCATCAGGAAGAAGAATTAACCACAGGCTCAGCCTGCCCCCGGAACCAGAACAGGGCCTGAAGGCATCCTGCGCTTTTGCGGCCAGCTCCCTAAAAAGCGAGTTGTAAAATGGAGGTTCAGGGCACTGCAATTCACAAACCTGCAGAGTTATAAATGATAACTCTCGTCCACAAATATATTGAGGGAAGGCAAAGAAGAGGATTTGAAATCAAGGCAGAATTGCAGGAAACAGATTTCAGGAGGTAGATTCGAATCGCCTTTAAAGCACATGAAAAGCGGCAAAACGTTGACAATGATGCCCTTGGCCAAAAAGGGCGTATGCGTTTTTTCCTGAATATATTCAGGAAAAAACACATACGCCCTTTTTGGCCAACCAAGCAACCTGGAAAGGCAAATCAGCGCTACAAAGATGTCTCGCTTCCCATCGGTCAAAAGGGCCATGCTGAAAAAAGTGTCAAAACCAGAAATGCAGGACAGGCCATGGAGAAATGGGAGCCTTGCTACACTGATGGGCGGGATGTAAATTGTCAACAGCCACTCTGGAGAAGTGTACGGTGAGTCCTGAAACGTCTAAAAAGCAAAGCTTAGAGAGCATAGGGCACTTCCACTCATGGGGGTATAAATTGGGAAAATTAAAAATCAGCAAGACACAAGCACCCCAAAGTTTAGGGCTGCTCTGTTGACAAGGACCTCCACTTCATTCCACCTTCAATATCCCAGGAAAGAGAAAAATGGATAAAGAAGTTGTGGTCCTTATGTACAATGGAATATCACTCAGCCATGAAATCAATGTCATAAGGCTAGTAGCAGCATGATGAGTGGATTTAGGTACGACGATTCTAAGTGAAATAAGTCACACAGAAAAGGACACTTCTCATAAGGTATCACTGATAGAGGGAATGTAAAAACCGTTACACTTGAACTGAATTACAAAACAGAACAGAGTCACACATGCAGAAAACACACTATGGCTGCTTAACGGGAAAGGTGAGGTGGGGTGATACATAAAACAAGGGTTTCAAATTAGCTCAGATACCGTTCCATAAACCCAATATGTAATAGACAAGACCTACTCCTTGCTCAGAGAACTGGACTCAACACGCCCTATTCACCGCACAAGAATATATCTGACTAGTAATAATCTTAAAACCTATGTATTGATATCTCTCTGTTAGTGTGTCAAGTGGGTGTAAAGCGGCATAAACACAGCAGTGAAAAGCAGCTAAACCCCATTATAAAAATAAATTACTTTGAAAAACCCATGAAACAAAGACAGTGAAAGAGATAGAAATTCTTACACAATGCGTTCACGGGCTGTGATGCAACCTGGATTGACCATATCTAGACCCACAGCTGGATGAGACATAAGGGTGGACACTCTTGGGGCTGAGAGGTTTGGTGAGGTTGGGTGAGCAAACGCAGACCCTTTCAAGTAATACTGCGTGGTACCCATCGCATGGGTCCCAAATCTCCAGGTTCAAGGGCATCTTCCTACATCGAAAACATGCATGAGAAACCCAGAAGATGGTACACCGTGTGATGTGGAAAGGTTTCTAAAACGCACCTCATTTCTCATCTCCTTGTGCCCGGGTTCGCTATTCCAGCCGCTTTAATAGCAATCTCCCTACTTGGAGCATCAGCACCTTTAACCTCCTGCTCCGTACAGGTTGCAATTTGTCCTGAGGGTGAACGGGAAGACGTGGAACCAATGAGAGACTAGCTCTTGGTGTTGGGACAGGCACAGGTCACTCTATTTTCCCATCAGGAAGAAGAATTAACCACAGGCTCAGCCTGCCCCCCGGAACCAGAACAGGGCCTGAAGCCATCCTGCGCTTTTGCGGCCATCTCCCAAAAACGCGAGTTGTAAAATGGAGGTTCAGGGCACTGCAATTCACAAACCTGCAGAGTTATAAATGATAACTCTCGTCCACAAATATATTGAGGGAAGGCAAAGAAGAGGATTTGAAATCAAGGCAGAATTGCAGGAAACAGATTTCAGGAGGTAGATTCGAATCGCCTTTAAAGCACATGAAAAGCGGCAAAACGTTGACAATGATGCCCTTGGCCAAAAAGGGCGTATGCGTTTTTTCCTGAATATATTCAGGAAAAAACGCATACGCCCTTTTTGGCCAACCAAGCAACCTGGAAAGGCAAATCAGCGCTACAAAGATGTCTCGCTTCCCATCGGTCAAAAGGGCCATGCTGAAAAAAGTCTCAAAACCAAAAATGCAGGACAGGCCATGGAGAAATGGGAGCCTTGCTACACTGATGGGCGGGATGTAAATTGTCAACAGCCACTCTGGAGAAGTGTATGGTGAGTCCTGAAACGTCTAAAAAGCAAAGCTTAGAGAGCATAGGGCACTTCCACTCATGGGGGTATAAATAGGGAAAATGAAAAATCAGCAAGACACAAGCACCCCAAAGTTTAGGGCTGCTCTGTTGACAAGGACCTCCACTTCATTCCACCTTCAATATCCCAGGAAAGAGAAAAATGGATAAAGAAGTTGTGGTCCTTATGTACAATGGAATATCACTCAGCCGTGAAATCAATGTCATAAGGCTAGTAGCAGCATGATGAGTGGATTTAGGTACGACGACTCTAAGTGAAATAAGTCACACAGAAAAGGACACTTCTCATAAGGTATCACTTATAGAGGGAATGTAAAAACCGTTACACTTGAACTGAATTACAAAACAGAACAGAGTCACACATGCAGAAAACACACTATGGCTGCTTAACGGGAAAGGTGAGGTGGGGTGATACATAAAACAAGGGTTTCAAATTAGCTCAGATACCGTTCCATAAACCCAATATGTAATAGACAAGACCTACTCCTTGCTCAGAGAACTGGACTCAACACGCCCTATTCACCGCACAAGAATATATCTGACTAGTAATAATCTTAAAAGCTATGTATTGATATCTCTCTGTTAGTGTGTCAAGTGGGTGTAAAGCGGCATAAACACAGCAGTGAAAAGCAGCTAAACCCCATTATAAAAATAAATTACTTTGAAAAACCCATGAAACAAAGACAGTGAAAGAGAGCGAAATTCTTACACAATGCGTTCAGGGGCTGTGATGCAACCTGGATTGACCATATCTAGACCCACAGCTGGATGAGACATAAGGGTGGACACTGTTGCGGCTGAGAGGTTTGGTGAGGTTGGGTGAGCAAACGCAGACCCTTTAAAGTAATACTGCGTGGTACCCATCGCATGGGTCCCAAATCTCCAGGTTCAAGGGCATCTTCCTACATCGAAAACATGCATGAGAAACCCAGAAGATGGTACACCGTGTGATGGGGAAAAGTTTCTAAAACGCACCTCATTTCTCATCTCCTTGTGCTCGGGTTCGCCATTCCAGCCACTTTACTAGCAATCTCCCTCCTTGGAGCATCATCACCTTTAACCTCCTGTTCCGTACAGGTTGCAATTTGTCCTGAGGATGAACGGGAAGACGTGAAACCAATGAGAGACTATATCTTGGTGTTGGGACAGGCACAGGTCACTCTATTTTCCCATCAGGAAGAAGAATTAACCACAGGCTCAGCCTGCCCCCCGGAACAAGAAAAGGGCCTGAAGCCATCCTGCGCTTTTGCGGCCATCTCCCAAAAACGCGAGTTGTTAAATGGAGGTTCAGGGCACTGCAATTCACAAACCTGCAGAGTTATAAATGATAACTCTCGTCCACAAATATATTGAGGGAAGGCAACGAAGAGGATTTGAAATCAAGGCAGAATTGCAGGAAACAGATTTCAGGAGGTAGATTCGAATCGCCTTTAAAGCACATGAAAAGCGGCAAAACGTTGACAATGATGCCCTTGGCCAAAAAGGGCTTATGCGTTTTTTCCTGAATATATTCAGGAAAAAACGCATACGCCCTTTTTGGCCAACCAAGCAACCTGGAAAGGCAAATCAGCGCTACAAAGATGTCTCGCTTCCCATCGGTCAAAAGGGCCATGCTGAAAAAAGTGTCAAAACCAGAAATGCAGGACAGGCCATGGAGAAATGGGAGCCTTGCTAAACTGATGGGCGGGATGTAAATTGTCAACAGCCACTCTGGAGAAGCATACGGTGAGTCCTGAAACGTCTAAAAAGCAAAGCTTAGAGAGCATAGGGCACTTCCACTCATGGGAGTATAAATTGGGAAAATGAAAAATCAGCAAGACACAAGCACCCCAAAGTTTAGGGCTGCTCTGTTGACAAGGACCTCCACTTCATTCCACCTTCAATATCCCAGGAAAGAGAAAAATGGATAAAGAAGTTGTGGTCCTTATGTACAATGGAATATCACTCAGCCATGAAATCAATGTCATAAGGCTAGTAGCAGCATGATGAGTGGATTTAGGTACGACGATTCTAAGTGAAATAAGTCACACAGAAAAGGACACTTCTCATAAGGTATCACTGATAGAGGGAATGTAAAAACCGTTACACTTGAACTGAATTACAAAACAGAACAGAGTCACACATGCAGAAAACACACTATGGCTGCTTAACGGGAAAGGTGAGGTGGGGTGATACATAAAACAAGGGTTTCAAATTAGCTCAGATACCGTTCCATAAACCCAATATGTAATAGACAAGACCTACTCCTTGCTCAGAGAACTGGACTCAACACGCCCTATTCACCGCACAAGAATATATCTGACTGGTAATAATCTTAAAACCTATGTATAGATATCTCTCTGTTAGTGTGTCAAGTGGGTGTAAAGCGGCATAAACACAGAAGTGAAAAGCAGCTAAACCCCATTATAAAAATAAATTACTTTGAATAACCCATGAAACAAAGACAGTGAAAGAGAGCGAAATTCTTACACAATTCGTTCAGGGGCTGTGATGCAACCTGGATTGACCATATCTAGACCCACAGCTGGATGAGACATAAGGGTGGACACTCTTGGGGCTGAGAGGTTTGGTGAGGTTGGGTGAGCAAACGCAGACCCTTTACAGTAATACTGCATGGTACCCATCGCATGGGTCACAAATCTCCAGGTTCAAGGGCATCTTCCTACATCGAAAACATGCATGAGAAACCCAGAAGATGGTACACCGTGTGATGTGGAAAAGTTTCTAAAACGCACCTCATTTCTCATCTCCTTGTGGCCGGGTTCGCTATTCCAGCCGCTTTACTAGCAATCTCCCTACTTGGAGCATCAGCACCTTTAACCTCCTGTTCCGTACAGGTTGCAATTTGTCCTGAGGATGAACTGGAAGACGTGGAACCAATGAGAGACTAGCTCTTGGTGTTGGGACAGGCACAGGTCACTCTATTTTCCCATCAGGAAGAAGAATTAACCACAGGCTCAGCCTGCCCCCCGGAACAAGAAAAGGGCCTGAAGCCATCCTGCGCTTTTGCGGCCATCTCCCAAAAACGCGAGTTGTTAAATGGAGGTTCAGGGCACTGCAATTCACAAACCTGCAGAGTTATAAATGATAACTCTCGTCCACAAATATATTGAGGGAAGGCAACGAAGAGGATTTGAAATCAAGGCAGAATTGCAGGAAACAGATTTCAGGAGGTAGATTCGAATCGCCTTTAAAGCACATGAAAAGCGGCAAAACGTTGACAATGATGCCCTTGGCCAAAAAGGGCGTATGCGTTTTTTCCTGAATATATTCAGGAAAAAACACATACGCCCTTTTTGGCCAACCAAGCAACCTGGAAAGGCAAATCAGCGCTACAAAGATGTCTCGCTTCCCATCGGTCAAAAGGGCCATGCTGAAAAAAGTCTCAAAACCAAAAATGCAGGACAGGCCATGGAGAAATGGGAGCCTTGCTACACTGATGGGCGGGATGTAAATTGTCAACAGCCACTCTGGAGAAGTGTACGGTGAGTCCTGAAACGTCTAAAAAGCAAAGCTTAGAGAGCATAGGGCACTTCCACTCATGGGGGTATAAATTGGGAAAATTAAAAATCAGCAAGACACAAGCACCCCAAAGTTTAGGGCTGCTCTGTTGACAAGGACCTCCACTTCATTCCACCTTCAATATCCCAGGAAAGAGAAAAATGGATAAAGAAGTTGTGGTCCTTATGTACAATGGAATATCACTCAGCCATGAAATCAATGTCATAAGGCTAGTAGCAGCATGATGAGTGGATTTAGGTACGACGATTCTAAGTGAAATAAGTCACACAGAAAAGGACACTTCTCATAAGGTATCACTGATAGAGGGAATGTAAAAACCGTTACACTTGAACTGAATTACAAAACAGAACAGAGTCACACATGCAGAAAACACACTATGGCTGCTTAACGGGAAAGGTGAGGTGGGGTGATACATAAAACAAGGGTTTCAAATTAGCTCAGATACCGTTCCATAAACCCAATATGTAATAGACAAGACCTACTCCTTGCTCAGAGAACTGGACTCAACACGCCCTATTCACCGCACAAGAATATATCTGACTAGTAATAATCTTAAAACCTATGTATTGATATCTCTCTGTTAGTGTGTCAAGTGGGTGTAAAGCGGCATAAACACAGAAGTGAAAAGCAGCTAAACCCCATTATAAAAATAAATTACTTTGAAAAACCCATGAAACAAAGACAGTGAAAGAGATAGAAATTCTTACACAATGCGTTCACGGGCTGTGATGCAACCTGGATTGACCATATCTAGACCCACAGCTGGATGAGACATAAGGGTGGACACTCTTGGGGCTGAGAGGTTTGGTGAGGTTGGGTGAGCAAACGCAGACCCTTTCAAGTAATACTGCGTGGTACCCATCGCATGGGTCCCAAATCTACAGGTTCAAGGGCATCTTCCTACATCGAAAACATGCATGAGAAACCCAGAAGATGGTACACCGTGTGATGTGGAAAGGTTTCTAAAACGCACCTCATTTCTCATCTCCTTGTGCCCGGGTTCGCTATTCCAGCCGCTTTAATAGCAATCTCCCTACTTGGAGCATCAGCACCTTTAACCTCCTGCTCCGTACAGGTTGCAATTTGTCCTGAGGGTGAACGGGAAGACGTGGAACCAATGAGAGACTAGCTCTTGGTGTTGGGACAGGCACAGGTCACTCTATTTTCCCATCAGGAAGAAGAATTAACCACAGGCTCAGCCTGCCCCCCGGAACCAGAACAGGGCCTGAAGCCATCCTGCGCTTTTGCGGCCATCTCCCAAAAACGCGAGTTGTAAAATGGAGGTTCAGGGCACTGCAATTCACAAACCTGCAGAGTTATAAATGATAACTCTCGTCCACAAATATATTGAGGGAAGGCAAAGAAGAGGATTTGAAATCAAGGCAGAATTGCAGGAAACAGATTTCAGGAGGTAGATTCGAATCGCCTTTAAAGCACATGAAAAGCGGCAAAACGTTGACAATGATGCCCTTGGCCAAAAAGGGCGTATGCGTTTTTTCCTGAATATATTCAGGAAAAAACGCATACGCCCTTTTTGGCCAACCAAGCAACCTGGAAAGGCAAATCAGCGCTACAAAGATGTCTCGCTTCCCATCGGTCAAAAGGGCCATGCTGAAAAAAGTCTCAAAACCAAAAATGCAGGACAGGCCATGGAGAAATGGGAGCCTTGCTACACTGATGGGCGGGATGTAAATTGTCAACAGCCACTCTGGAGAAGCGTACGGTGAGTCCTGAAACGTCTAAAAAGCAAAGCTTAGAGAGCATAGGGCACTTCCACTCATGGGGGTATAAATTGGGAAAATGAAAAATCAGCAAGACACAAGCACCCCAAAGTTTAGGGCTGCTCTGTTGACAAGGACCTCCACTTCATTCCACCTTCAATATCCCAGGAAAGAGAAAAATGGATAAAGAAGTTGTGGTCCTTATGTACAATGGAATATCACTCAGCCGTGAAATCAATGTCATAAGGCTAGTAGCAGCATGATGAGTGGATTTAGGTACGACGACTCTAAGTGAAATAAGTCACACAGAAAAGGACACTTCTCATAAGGTATCACTTATAGAGGGAATGTAAAAACCGTTACACTTGAACTGAATTACAAAACAGAACAGAGTCACACATGCAGAAAACACACTATGGCTGCTTAACGGGAAAGGTGAGGTGGGGTGATACATAAAACAAGGGTTTCAAATTAGCTCAGATACCGTTCCATAAACCCAATATGTAATAGACAAGACCTACTCCTTGCTCAGAGAACTGGACTCAACACGCCCTATTCACCGCACAAGAATATATCTGACTAGTAATAATCTTAAAAGCTATGTATTGATATCTCTCTGTTAGTGTGTCAAGTGGGTGTAAAGCGGCATAAACACAGCAGTGAAAAGCAGCTAAACCCCATTATAAAAATAAATTACTTTGAAAAACCCATGAAACAAAGACAGTGAAAGAGAGCGAAATTCTTACACAATGCGTTCAGGGGCTGTGATGCAACCTGGATTGACCATATCTAGACCCACAGCTGGATGAGACATAAGGGTGGACACTGTTGCGGCTGAGAGGTTTGGTGAGGTTGGGTGAGCAAACGCAGACCCTTTAAAGTAATACTGCGTGGTACCCATCGCATGGGTCCCAAATCTCCAGGTTCAAGGGCATCTTCCTACATCGAAAACATGCATGAGAAACCCAGAAGATGGTACACCGTGTGATGGGGAAAAGTTTCTAAAACGCACCTCATTTCTCATCTCCTTGTGCTCGGGTTCGCCATTCCAGCCACTTTACTAGCAATCTCCCTCCTTGGAGCATCATCACCTTTAACCTCCTGTTCCGTACAGGTTGCAATTTGTCCTGAGGATGAACGGGAAGACGTGAAACCAATGAGAGACTATATCTTGGTGTTGGGACAGGCACAGGTCACTCTATTTTCCCATCAGGAAGAAGAATTAACCACAGGCTCAGCCTGCCCCCCGGAACAAGAAAAGGGCCTGAAGCCATCCTGCGCTTTTGCGGCCATCTCCCAAAAACGCGAGTTGTTAAATGGAGGTTCAGGGCACTGCAATTCACAAACCTGCAGAGTTATAAATGATAACTCTCGTCCACAAATATATTGAGGGAAGGCAACGAAGAGGATTTGAAATCAAGGCAGAATTGCAGGAAACAGATTTCAGGAGGTAGATTCGAATCGCCTTTAAAGCACATGAAAAGCGGCAAAACGTTGACAATGATGCCCTTGGCCAAAAAGGGCGTATGCGTTTTTTCCTGAATATATTCAGGAAAAAACGCATACGCCCTTTTTGGCCAACCAAGCAACCTGGAAAGGCAAATCAGCGCTACAAAGATGTCTCGCTTCCCATCGGTCAAAAGGGCCATGCTGAAAAAAGTGTCAAAACCAGAAATGCAGGACAGGCCATGGAGAAATGGGAGCCTTGCTAAACTGATGGGCGGGATGTAAATTGTCAACAGCCACTCTGGAGAAGCATACGGTGAGTCCTGAAACGTCTAAAAAGCAAAGCTTAGAGAGCATAGGGCACTTCCACTCATGGGAGTATAAATTGGGAAAATGAAAAATCAGCAAGACACAAGCACCCCAAAGTTTAGGGCTGCTCTGTTGACAAGGACCTCCACTTCATTCCACCTTCAATATCCCAGGAAAGAGAAAAATGGATAAAGAAGTTGTGGTCCTTATGTACAATGGAATATCACTCAGCCATGAAATCAATGTCATAAGGCTAGTAGCAGCATGATGAGTGGATTTAGGTACGACGATTCTAAGTGAAATAAGTCACACAGAAAAGGACACTTCTCATAAGGTATCACTGATAGAGGGAATGTAAAAACCGTTACACTTGAACTGAATTACAAAACAGAACAGAGTCACACATGCAGAAAACACACTATGGCTGCTTCACGGGAAAGGTGAGGTGGGGTGATACATAAAACAAGGGTTTCAAATTAGCTCAGATACCGTTCCATAAACCCAATATGTAATAGACAAGACCTACTCCTTGCTCAGAGAACTGGACTCAACACGCCCTATTCACCGCACAAGAATATATCTGACTGGTAATAATCTTAAAACCTATGTATAGATATCTCTCTGTTAGTGTGTCAAGTGGGTGTAAAGCGGCATAAACACAGAAGTGAAAAGCAGCTAAACCCCATTATAAAAATAAATTACTTTGAATAACCCATGAAACAAAGACAGTGAAAGAGAGCGAAATTCTTACACAATTCGTTCAGGGGCCGTGATGCAACCTGGATTGACCATATCTAGACCCACAGCTGGATGAGACATAAGGGTGGACACTCTTGGGGCTGAGAGGTTTGGTGAGGTTGGGTGAGCAAACGCAGACCCTTTACAGTAATACTGCATGGTACCCATCGCATGGGTCACAAATCTCCAGGTTCAAGGGCATCTTCCTACATCGAAAACATGCATGAGAAACCCAGAAGATGGTACACCGTGTGATGTGGAAAAGTTTCTAAAACGCACCTCATTTCTCATCTCCTTGTGGCCGGGTTCGCTATTCCAGCCGCTTTACTAGCAATCTCCCTACTTGGAGCATCAGCACCTTTAACCTCCTGTTCCGTACAGGTTGCAATTTGTCCTGAGGATGAACTGGAAGACGTGGAACCAATGAGAGACTAGCTCTTGGTGTTGGGACAGGCACAGGTCACTCTATTTTCCCATCAGGAAGAAGAATTAACCACAGGCTCAGCCTGCCCCCGGAACCAGAACAGGGCCTGAAGGCATCCTGCGCTTTTGCGGCCAGCTCCCTAAAAAGCGAGTTGTAAAATGGAGGTTCAGGGCACTGCAATTCACAAACCTGCAGAGGTATAAATGATAACTCTCGTCCACAAATATATTGAGGGAAGGCAAAGAAGAGGATTTGAAATCAAGGCAGAATTGCAGGAAACAGATTTCAGGAGGTAGATTCGAATCGCCTTTAAAGCACATGAAAAGCGGCAAAACGTTGACAATGATGCCCTTGGCCAAAAAGGGCGTATGCGTTTTTTCCTGAATATATTCAGGAAAAAACGCATACGCCCTTTTTGGCCAACCAAGCAACCTGGAAAGGCAAATCAGCGCTACAAAGATGTCTCGCTTCCCATCGGTCAAAAGGGCCATGCTGAAAAAAGTCTCAAAACCAAAAATGCAGGACAGGCCATGGAGAAATGGGAGCCTTGCTACACTGATGGGCGGGATGTAAATTGTCAACAGCCACTCTGGAGAAGTGTACGGTGAGTCCTGAAACGTCTAAAAAGCAAAGCTTAGAGAGCATAGGGCACTTCCACTCATGGGGGTATAAATTGGGAAAATGAAAAATCAGCAAGACACAAGCACCCCAAAGTTTAGGGCTGCTCTGTTGACAAGGACCTCCACTTCATTCCACCTTCAATATCCCAGGAAAGAGAAAAATGGATAAAGAAGTTGTGGTCCTTATGTACAATGGAATATCACTCAGCCGTGAAATCAATGTCATAAGGCTAGTAGCAGCATGATGAGTGGATTTAGGTACGACGACTCTAAGTGAAATAAGTCACACAGAAAAGGACACTTCTCATAAGGTATCACTTATAGAGGGAATGTAAAAACCGTTACACTTGAACTGAATTACAAAACAGAACAGAGTCACACATGCAGAAAACACACTATGGCTGCTTAACGGGAAAGGTGAGGTGGGGTGATACATAAAACAAGGGTTTCAAATTAGCTCAGATACCGTTCCATAAACCCAATATGTAATAGACAAGACCTACTCCTTGCTCAGAGAACTGGACTCAACACGCCCTATTCACCGCACAAGAATATATCTGACTAGTAATAATCTTAAAAGCTATGTATTGATATCTCTCTGTTAGTGTGTCAAGTGGGTGTAAAGCGGCATAAACACAGCAGTGAAAAGCAGCTAAACCCCATTATAAAAATAAATTACTTTGAAAAACCCATGAAACAAAGACAGTGAAAGAGAGCGAAATTCTTACACAATGCGTTCAGGGGCTGTGATGCAACCTGGATTGACCATATCTAGACCCACAGCTGGATGAGACATAAGGGTGGACACTGTTGCGGCTGAGAGGTTAGGTGAGGTTGGGTGAGCAAACGCAGACCCTTTAAAGTAATACTGCGTGGTACCCATCGCATGGGTCCCAAATCTCCAGGTTCAAGGGCATCTTCCTACATCGAAAACATGCATGAGAAACCCAGAAGATGGTACACCGTGTGATGGGGAAAAGTTTCTAAAACGCACCTCATTTCTCATTTCCTTGTGCTCGGGTTCGCCATTCCAGCCACTTTACTAGCAATCTCCCTCCTTGGAGCATCATCACCTTTAACCTCCTGTTCCGTACAGGTTGCAATTTGTCCTGAGGATGAACGGGAAGACGTGAAACCAATGAGAGACTATATCTTGGTGTTGGGACAGGCACAGGTCACTCTATTTTCCCATCAGGAAGAAGAATTAACCACAGGCTCAGCCTGCCCCCCGGAACAAGAAAAGGGCCTGAAGCCATCCTGCGCTTTTGCGGCCATCTCCCAAAAACGCGAGTTGTAAAATGGAGGTTCAGGGCACTGCAATTCACAAACCTGCAGAGTTATAAATGATAACTCTCGTCCACAAATATATTGAGGGAAGGCAACGAAGAGGATTTGAAATCAAGGCAGAATTGCAGGAAACAGATTTCAGGAGGTAGATTCGAATCGCCTTTAAAGCACATGAAAAGCGGCAAAACGTTGACAATGATGCCCTTGGCCAAAAAGGGCGTATGCGTTTTTTCCTGAATATATTCAGGAAAAAACGCATACGCCCTTTTTGGCCAACCAAGCAACCTGGAAAGGCAAATCAGCGCTACAAAGATGTCTCGCTTCCCATCGGTCAAAAGGGCCATGCTGAAAAAAGTGTCAAAACCAGAAATGCAGGACAGGCCATGGAGAAATGGGAGCCTTGCTACACTGATGGGCGGGATGTAAATTGTCAACAGCCACTCTGGAGAAGCGTACGGTGAGTCCTGAAACGTCTAAAAAGCAAAGCTTAGAGAGCATAGGGCACTTCCACTCATGGGGGTATAAATTGGGAAAATTAAAAATCAGCAAGACACAAGCACCCCAAAGTTTAGGGCTGCTCTGTTGACAAGGACCTCCACTTCATTCCACCTTCAATATCCCAGGAAAGAGAAAAATGGATAAAGAAGTTGTGGTCCTTATGTACAATGGAATATCACTCAGCCATGAAATCAATGTCATAAGGCTAGTAGCAGCATGATGAGTGGATTTAGGTACGACGATTCTAAGTGAAATAAGTCACACAGAAAAGGACACTTCTCATAAGGTATCACTGATAGAGGGAATGTAAAAACCGTTACACTTGAACTGAATTACAAAACAGAACAGAGTCACACATGCAGAAAACACACTATGGCTGCTTAACGGGAAAGGTGAGGTGGGGTGATACATAAAACAAGGGTTTCAAATTAGCTCAGATACCGTTCCATAAACCCAATATGTAATAGACAAGACCTACTCCTTGCTCAGAGAACTGGACTCAACACGCCCTATTCACCGCACAAGAATATATCTGACTAGTAATAATCTTAAAACCTATGTATTGATATCTCTCTGTTAGTGTGTCAAGTGGGTGTAAAGCGGCATAAACACAGCAGTGAAAAGCAGCTAAACCCCATTATAAAAATAAATTACTTTGAAAAACCCATGAAACAAAGACAGTGAAAGAGAGAGAAATTCTTACACAATGCGTTCAGGGGCTGTGATGCAACCTGGATTGACCATATCTAGACCCACAGCTGGATGAGACCTAAGGGTGGACACTGTTGCGGCTGAGAGGTTTGGTGAGGTTGGGTGAGCAAACGCAGACCCTTTCAAGTAATACTGCGTGGTACCCATCGCATGGGTCCCAAATCTCCAGGTTCAAGGGCATCTTCCTACATCGAAAACATGCATGAGAAACCCAGAAGATGGTACACCGTGTGATGTGGAAAGGTTTCTAAAACGCACCTTATTTCTCATCTCCTTGTGGCCGGGTTCGCTATTCCAGCCGCTTTACTAGCAATCTCCCTACTTGGAGCATCAGCACCTTTAACCTCCTGTTCCGTACAGGTTGCAATTTGTCCTGAGGATGAACTGGAAGACGTGGAACCAATGAGAGACTAGCTCTTGGTGTTGGGACAGGCACAGGTCACTCTATTTTCCCATCAGGAAGAAGAATTAACCACAGGCTCAGCCTGCCCCCGGAACCAGAACAGGGCCTGAAGGCATCCTGCGCTTTTGCGGCCAGCTCCCTAAAAAGCGAGTTGTAAAATGGAGGTTCAGGGCACTGCAATTCACAAACCTGCAGAGTTATAAATGATAACTCTCGTCCACAAATATATTGAGGGAAGGCAAAGAAGAGGATTTGAAATCAAGGCAGAATTGCAGGAAACAGATTTCAGGAGGTAGATTCGAATCGCCTTTAAAGCACATGAAAAGCGGCAAAACGTTGACAATGATGCCCTTGGCCAAAAAGGGCGTATGCGTTTTTTCCTGAATATATTCAGGAAAAAACGCATACGCCCTTTTTGGCCAACCAAGCAACCTGGAAAGGCAAATCAGCGCTACAAAGATGTCTCGCTTCCCATCGGTCAAAAGGGCCATGCTGAAAAAAGTCTCAAAACCAAAAAGGCAGGACAGGCCATGGAGAAATGGGAGCCTTGCTACACTGATGGGCGGGATGTAAATTGTCAACAGCCACTCTGGAGAAGTGTACGGTGAGTCCTGAAACGTCTAAAAAGCAAAGCTTAGAGAGCATAGGGCACTTCCACTCATGGGGGTATAAATTGGGAAAATGAAAAATCAGCAAGACACAAGCACCCCAAAGTTTAGGGCTGCTCTGTTGACAAGGACCTCCACTTCATTCCACCTTCAATATCCCAGGAAAGAGAAAAATGGATAAAGAAGTTGTGGTCCTTATGTACAATGGAATATCACTCAGCCGTGACATCAATGTCATAAGGCTAGTAGCAGCATGATGAGTGGATTTAGGTACGACGACTCTAAGTGAAATAAGTCACACAGAAAAGGACACTTCTCATAAGGTATCACTTATAGAGGGAATGTAAAAACCGTTACACTTGAACTGAATTACAAAACAGAACAGAGTCACACATGCAGAAAACACACTATGGCTGCTTAACGGGAAAGGTGAGGTGGGGTGATACATAAAACAAGGGTTTCAAATTAGCTCAGATACCGTTCCATAAACCCAATATGTAATAGACAAGACCTACTCCTTGCTCAGAGAACTGGACTCAACACGCCCTATTCACCGCACAAGAATATATCTGACTAGTAATAATCTTAAAAGCTATGTATTGATATCTCTCTGTTAGTGTGTCAAGTGGGTGTAAAGCGGCATAAACACAGCAGTGAAAAGCAGCTAAACCCCATTATAAAAATAAATTACTTTGAAAAACCCATGAAACAAAGACAGTGAAAGAGAGCGAAATTCTTACACAATGCGTTCAGGGGCTGTGATGCAACCTGGATTGACCATATCTAGACCCACAGCTGGATGAGACATAAGGGTGGACACTGTTGCGGCTGAGAGGTTTGGTGAGGTTGGGTGAGCAAACGCAGACCCTTTAAAGTAATACTGCGTGGTACCCATCGCATGGGTCCCAAATCTCCAGGTTCAAGGGCATCTTCCTACATCGAAAACATGCATGAGAAACCCAGAAGATGGTACACCGTGTGATGGGGAAAAGTTTCTAAAACGCACCTCATTTCTCATCTCCTTGTGCTCGGGTTCGCCATTCCAGCCACTTTACTAGCAATCTCCCTCCTTGGAGCATCATCACCTTTAACCTCCTGTTCCGTACAGGTTGCAATTTGTCCTGAGGATGAACGGGAAGACGTGAAACCAATGAGAGACTATATCTTGGTGTTGGGACAGGCACAGGTCACTCTATTTTCCCATCAGGAAGAAGAATTAACCACAGGCTCAGCCTGCCCCCCGGAACAAGAAAAGGGCCTGAAGCCATCCTGCGCTTTTGCGGCCATCTCCCAAAAACGCGAGTTGTAAAATGGAGGTTCAGGGCACTGCAATTCACAAACCTGCAGAGTTATAAATGATAACTCTCGTCCACAAATATATTGAGGGAAGGCAACGAAGAGGATTTGAAATCAAGGCAGAATTGCAGGAAACAGATTTCAGGAGGTAGATTCGAATCGCCTTTAAAGCACATGAAAAGCGGCAAAACGTTGACAATGATGCCCTTGGCCAAAAAGGGCGTATGCGTTTTTTCCTGAATATATTCAGGAAAAAACGCATACGCCCTTTTTGGCCAACCAAGCAACCTGGAAAGGCAAATCAGCGCTACAAAGATGTCTCGCTTCCCATCGGTCAAAAGGGCCATGCTGAAAAAAGTGTCAAAACCAGAAATGCAGGACAGGCCATGGAGAAATGGGAGCCTTGCTAAACTGATGGGCGGGATGTAAATTGTCAACAGCCACTCTGTAGAAGCATACGGTGAGTCCTGAAACTTCTAAAAAGCAAAGCTTAGAGAGCATAGGGCACTTCCACTCATGGGAGTATAAATTGGGAAAATTAAAAATCAGCAAGACACAAGCACCCCAAAGTTTAGGGCTGCTCTGTTGACAAGGACCTCCACTTCATTCCACCTTCAATATCCCAGGAAAGAGAAAAATGGATAAAGAAGTTGTGGTCCTTATGTACAATGGAATATCACTCAGCCATGAAATCAATGTCATAAGGCTAGTAGCAGCATGATGAGCGGATTTAGGTACGACGATTCTAAGTGAAATAAGTCACACAGAAAAGGACACTTCTCATAAGGTATCACTGATAGAGGGAATGTAAAAACCGTTACACTTGAACTGAATTACAAAACAGAACAGAGTCACACATGCAGAAAACACACTATGGCTGCTTAACGGGAAAGGTGAGGTGGGGTGATACATAAAACAAGGGTTTCAAATTAGCTCAGATACCGTTCCATAAACCCAATATGTAATAGACAAGACCTACTCCTTGCTCAGAGAACTGGACTCAACACGCCCTATTCACCGCACAAGAATATATCTGACTAGTAATAATCTTAAAAGCTATGTATTGATATCTCTCTGTTAGTGTGTCAAGTGGGTGTAAAGCGGCATAAACACAGAAGTGAAAAGCAGCTAAACCCCATTATAAAAATAAATTACTTTGAATAACCCATGAAACAAAGACAGTGAAAGAGAGCGAAATTCTTACACAATTCGTTCAGGGGCTGTGATGCAACCTGGATTGACCATATCTAGACCCACAGCTGGATGAGACATAAGGGTGGACACTCTTGGGGCTGAGAGGTTTGGTGAGGTTGGGTGAGCAAACGCAGACCCTTTACAGTAATACTGCATGGTACCCATCGCATGGGTCACAAATCTCCAGGTTCAAGGGCATCTACCTACATCGAAAACATGCATGAGAAACCCAGAAGATGGTACACCGTGTGATGTGGAAAAGTTTCTAAAACGCACCTCATTTCTCATCTCCTTGTGGCCGGGTTCGCTATTCCAGCCGCTTTACTAGCAATCTCCCTACTTGGAGCATCAGCACCTTTAACCTCCTGTTCCGTACAGGTTGCAATTTGTCCTGAGGATGAACTGGAAGACGTGGAACCAATGAGAGACTAGCTCTTGGTGTTGGGACAGGCACAGGTCACTCTATTTTCCCATCAGGAAGAAGAATTAACCACAGGCTCAGCCTGCCCCCGGAACCAGAACAGGGCCTGAAGGCATCCTGCGCTTTTGCGGCCAGCTCCCTAAAAAGCGAGTTGTAAAATGGAGGTTCAGGGCACTGCAATTCACAAACCTGCAGAGTTATAAATGATAACTCTCGTCCACAAATATATTGAGGGAAGGCAACGAAGAGGATTTGAAATCAAGGCAGAATTGCAGGAAACAGATTTCAGGAGGTAGATTCGAATCGCCTTTAAAGCACATGAAAAGCGGCAAAACGTTGACAATGATGCCCTTGGCCAAAAAGGGCGTATGCGTTTTTTCCTGAATATATTCAGGAAAAAACGCATACGCCCTTTTTGGCCAACCAAGCAACCTGGAAAGGCAAATCAGCGCTACAAAGATGTCTCGCTTCCCATCGGTCAAAAGGGCCATGCTGAAAAAAGTGTCAAAACCAGAAATGCAGGACAGGCCATGGAGAAATGGGAGCCTTGCTACACTGATGGGCGGGATGTAAATTGTCAACAGCCACTCTGGAGAAGCGTACGGTGAGTCCTGAAACGTCTAAAAAGCAAAGCTTAGAGAGCATAGGGCACTTCCACTCATGGGGGTATAAATTGGGAAAATTAAAAATCAGCAAGACACAAGCACCCCAAAGTTTAGGGCTGCTCTGTTGACAAGGACCTCCACTTCATTCCACCTTCAATATCCCAGGAAAGAGAAAAATGGATAAAGAAGTTGTGGTCCTTATGTACAATGGAATATCACTCAGCCATGAAATCAATGTCATAAGGCTAGTAGCAGCATGATGAGTGGATTTAGGTACGACGATTCTAAGTGAAATAAGTCACACAGAAAAGGACACTTCTCATAAGGTATCACTGATAGAGGGAATGTAAAAACCGTTACACTTGAACTGAATTACAAAACAGAACAGAGTCACACATGCAGAAAACACACTATGGCTGCTTAACGGGAAAGGTGAGGTGGGGTGATACATAAAACAAGGGTTTCAAATTAGCTCAGATACCGTTCCATAAACCCAATATGTAATAGACAAGACCTACTCCTTGCTCAGAGAACTGGACTCAACACGCCCTATTCACCGCACAAGAATATATCTGACTAGTAATAATCTTAAAACCTATGTATTGATATCTCTCTGTTAGTGTGTCAAGTGGGTGTAAAGCGGCATAAACACAGCAGTGAAAAGCAGCTAAACCCCATTATAAAAATAAATTACTTTGAAAAACCCATGAAACAAAGACAGTGAAAGAGAGAGAAATTCTTACACAATGCGTTCAGGGGCTGTGATGCAACCTGGATTGACCATATCTAGACCCACAGCTGGATGAGACCTAAGGGTGGACACTGTTGCGGCTGAGAGGTTTGGTGAGGTTGGGTGAGCAAACGCAGACCCTTTCAAGTAATACTGCGTGGTACCCATCGCATGGGTCCCAAATCTCCAGGTTCAAGGGCATCTTCCTACATCGAAAACATGCATGAGAAACCCAGAAGATGGTACACCGTGTGATGTGGAAAGGTTTCTAAAACGCACCTCATTTCTCATCTCCTTGTGGCCGGGTTCGCTATTCCAGCCGCTTTACTAGCAATCTCCCTACTTGGAGCATCAGCACCTTTAACCTCCTGTTCCGTACAGGTTGCAATTTGTCCTGAGGATGAACTGGAAGACGTGGAACCAATGAGAGACTAGCTCTTGGTGTTGGGACAGGCACAGGTCACTCTATTTTCCCATCAGGAAGAAGAATTAACCACAGGCTCAGCCTGCCCCCGGAACCAGAACAGGGCCTGAAGGCATCCTGCGCTTTTGCGGCCAGCTCCCTAAAAAGCGAGTTGTAAAATGGAGGTTCAGGGCACTGCAATTCACAAACCTGCAGAGTTATAAATGATAACTCTCGTCCACAAATATATTGAGGGAAGGCAAAGAAGAGGATTTGAAATCAAGGCAGAATTGCAGGAAACAGATTTCAGGAGGTAGATTCGAATCGCCTTTAAAGCACATGAAAAGCGGCAAAACGTTGACAATGATGCCCTTGGCCAAAAAGGGCGTATGCGTTTTTTCCTGAATATATTCAGGAAAAAACGCATACGCCCTTTTTGGCCAACCAAGCAACCTGGAAAGGCAAATCAGCGCTACAAAGATGTCTCGCTTCCCATCGGTCAAAAGGGCCATGCTGAAAAAAGTCTCAAAACCAAAAAGGCAGGACAGGCCATGGAGAAATGGGAGCCTTGCTACACTGATGGGCGGGATGTAAATTGTCAACAGCCACTCTGGAGAAGTGTACGGTGAGTCCTGAAACGTCTAAAAAGCAAAGCTTAGAGAGCATAGGGCACTTCCACTCATGGGGGTATAAATTGGGAAAATGAAAAATCAGCAAGACACAAGCACCCCAAAGTTTAGGGCTGCTCTGTTGACAAGGACCTCCACTTCATTCCACCTTCAATATCCCAGGAAAGAGAAAAATGGATAAAGAAGTTGTGGTCCTTATGTACAATGGAATATCACTCAGCCGTGACATCAATGTCATAAGGCTAGTAGCAGCATGATGAGTGGATTTAGGTACGACGACTCTAAGTGAAATAAGTCACACAGAAAAGGACACTTCTCATAAGGTATCACTTATAGAGGGAATGTAAAAACCGTTACACTTGAACTGAATTACAAAACAGAACAGAGTCACACATGCAGAAAACACACTATGGCTGCTTAACGGGAAAGGTGAGGTGGGGTGATACATAAAACAAGGGTTTCAAATTAGCTCAGATACCGTTCCATAAACCCAATATGTAATAGACAAGACCTACTCCTTGCTCAGAGAACTGGACTCAACACGCCCTATTCACCGCACAAGAATATATCTGACTAGTAATAATCTTAAAAGCTATGTATTGATATCTCTCTGTTAGTGTGTCAAGTGGGTGTAAAGCGGCATAAACACAGCAGTGAAAAGCAGCTAAACCCCATTATAAAAATAAATTACTTTGAAAAACCCATGAAACAAAGACAGTGAAAGAGAGCGAAATTCTTACACAATGCGTTCAGGGGCTGTGATGCAACCTGGATTGACCATATCTAGACCCACAGCTGGATGAGACATAAGGGTGGACACTGTTGCGGCTGAGAGGTTTGGTGAGGTTGGGTGAGCAAACGCAGACCCTTTAAAGTAATACTGCGTGGTACCCATCGCATGGGTCCCAAATCTCCAGGTTCAAGGGCATCTTCCTACATCGAAAACATGCATGAGAAACCCAGAAGATGGTACACCGTGTGATGGGGAAAAGTTTCTAAAACGCACCTCATTTCTCATCTCCTTGTGCTCGGGTTCGCCATTCCAGCCACTTTACTAGCAATCTCCCTCCTTGGAGCATCATCACCTTTAACCTCCTGTTCCGTACAGGTTGCAATTTGTCCTGAGGATGAACGGGAAGACGTGAAACCAATGAGAGACTATATCTTGGTGTTGGGACAGGCACAGGTCACTCTATTTTCCCATCAGGAAGAAGAATTAACCACAGGCTCAGCCTGCCCCCCGGAACAAGAAAAGGGCCTGAAGCCATCCTGCGCTTTTGCGGCCATCTCCCAAAAACGCGAGTTGTAAAATGGAGGTTCAGGGCACTGCAATTCACAAACCTGCAGAGTTATAAATGATAACTCTCGTCCACAAATATATTGAGGGAAGGCAACGAAGAGGATTTGAAATCAAGGCAGAATTGCAGGAAACAGATTTCAGGAGGTAGATTCGAATCGCCTTTAAAGCACATGAAAAGCGGCAAAACGTTGACAATGATGCCCTTGGCCAAAAAGGGCGTATGCGTTTTTTCCTGAATATATTCAGGAAAAAACGCATACGCCCTTTTTGGCCAACCAAGCAACCTGGAAAGGCAAATCAGCGCTACAAAGATGTCTCGCTTCCCATCGGTCAAAAGGGCCATGCTGAAAAAAGTGTCAAAACCAGAAATGCAGGACAGGCCATGGAGAAATGGGAGCCTTGCTAAACTGATGGGCGGGATGTAAATTGTCAACAGCCACTCTGTAGAAGCATACGGTGAGTCCTGAAACGTCTAAAAAGCAAAGCTTAGAGAGCATAGGGCACTTCCACTCATGGGAGTATAAATTGGGAAAATTAAAAATCAGCAAGACACAAGCACCCCAAAGTTTAGGGCTGCTCTGTTGACAAGGACCTCCACTTCATTCCACCTTCAATATCCCAGGAAAGAGAAAAATGGATAAAGAAGTTGTGGTCCTTATGTACAATGGAATATCACTCAGCCATGAAATCAATGTCATAAGGCTAGTAGCAGCATGATGAGCGGATTTAGGTACGACGATTCTAAGTGAAATAAGTCACACAGAAAAGGACACTTCTCATAAGGTATCACTGATAGAGGGAATGTAAAAACCGTTACACTTGAACTGAATTACAAAACAGAACAGAGTCACACATGCAGAAAACACACTATGGCTGCTTAACGGGAAAGGTGAGGTGGGGTGATACATAAAACAAGGGTTTCAAATTAGCTCAGATACCGTTCCATAAACCCAATATGTAATAGACAAGACCTACTCCTTGCTCAGAGAACTGGACTCAACACGCCCTATTCACCGCACAAGAATATATCTGACTAGTAATAATCTTAAAAGCTATGTATTGATATCTCTCTGTTAGTGTGTCAAGTGGGTGTAAAGCGGCATAAACACAGAAGTGAAAAGCAGCTAAACCCCATTATAAAAATAAATTACTTTGAATAACCCATGAAACAAAGACAGTGAAAGAGAGCGAAATTCTTACACAATTCGTTCAGGGGCTGTGATGCAACCTGGATTGACCATATCTAGACCCACAGCTGGATGAGACATAAGGGTGGACACTCTTGGGGCTGAGAGGTTTGGTGAGGTTGGGTGAGCAAACGCAGACCCTTTACAGTAATACTGCATGGTACCCATCGCATGGGTCACAAATCTCCAGGTTCAAGGGCATCTACCTACATCGAAAACATGCATGAGAAACCCAGAAGATGGTACACCGTGTGATGTGGAAAAGTTTCTAAAACGCACCTCATTTCTCATCTCCTTGTGGCCGGGTTCGCTATTCCAGCCGCTTTACTAGCAATCTCCCTACTTGGAGCATCAGCACCTTTAACCTCCTGTTCCGTACAGGTTGCAATTTGTCCTGAGGATGAACTGGAAGACGTGGAACCAATGAGAGACTAGCTCTTGGTGTTGGGACAGGCACAGGTCACTCTATTTTCCCATCAGGAAGAAGAATTAACCACAGGCTCAGCCTGCCCCCGGAACCAGAACAGGGCCTGAAGGCATCCTGCGCTTTTGCGGCCAGCTCCCTAAAAAGCGAGTTGTAAAATGGAGGTTCAGGGCACTGCAATTCACAAACCTGCAGAGTTATAAATGATAACTCTCGTCCACAAATATATTGAGGGAAGGCAAAGAAGAGGATTTGAAATCAAGGCAGAATTGCAGGAAACAGATTTCAGGAGGTAGATTCGAATCGCCTTTAAAGCACATGAAAAGCGGCAAAACGTTGACAATGATGCCCTTGGCCAAAAAGGGCGTATGCGTTTTTTCCTGAATATATTCACGAAAAAACGCATACGCCCTTTTTGGCCAACCAAGCAACCTGGAAAGGCAAATCAGCGCTACAAAGATGTCTCGCTTCCCATCGGTCAAAAGGGCCATGCTGAAAAAAGTGTCAAAACCAGAAATGCAGGACAGGCCATGGAGAAATGGGAGCCTTGCTACACTGATGGGCGGGATGTAAATTGTCAACAGCCACTCTGGAGAAGCGTACGGTGAGTCCTGAAACGTCTAAAAAGCAAAGCTTAGAGAGCATAGGGCACTTCCACTCATGGGGGTATAAATTGGGAAAATTAAAAATCAGCAAGACACAAGCACCCCAAAGTTTAGGGCTGCTCTGTTGACAAGGACCTCCACTTCATTCCACCTTCAATATCCCAGGAAAGAGAAAAATGGATAAAGAAGTTGTGGTCCTTATGTACAATGGAATATCACTCAGCCATGAAATCAATGTCATAAGGCTAGTAGCAGCATGATGAGTGGATTTAGGTACGACGATTCTAAGTGAAATAAGTCACACAGAAAAGGACACTTCTCATAAGGTATCACTGATAGAGGGAATGTAAAAACCGTTACACTTGAACTGAATTACAAAACAGAACAGAGTCACACATGCAGAAAACACACTATGGCTGCTTAACGGGAAAGGTGAGGTGGGGTGATACATAAAACAAGGGTTTCAAATTAGCTCAGATACCATTCCATAAAACCAATATGTAATAGACAAGACCTACTCCTTGCTCAGAGAACTGGACTCAACACGCCCTATTCACCGCACAAGAATATATCTGACTAGTAATAATCTTAAAACCTATGTATTGATATCTCTCTGTTAGTGTGTCAAGTGGGTGTAAAGCGGCATAAACACAGCAGTGAAAAGCAGCTAAACCCCATTATAAAAATAAATTACTTTGAAAAACCCATGAAACAAAGACAGTGAAAGAGATAGAAATTCTTACACAATGCGTTCACGGGCTGTGATGCAACCTGGATTGACCATATCTAGACCCACAGCTGGATGAGACATAAGGGTGGACACTCTTGGGGCTGAGAGGTTTGGTGAGGTTGGGTGAGCAAACGCAGACCCTTTCAAGTAATACTGCGTGGTACCCATCGCATGGGTCCAAAATCTCCAGGTTCAAGGGCATCTTCCTACATCGAAAACATGCATGAGAAACCCAGAAGATGGTACACCGTGTGATGTGGAAAGGTTTCTAAAACGCACCTCATTTCTCATCTCCTTGTGCCCGGGTTCGCTATTCCAGCCGCTTTAATAGCAATCTCCCTACTTGGAGCATCAGCACCTTTAACCTCCTGCTCCGTACAGGTTGCAATTTGTCCTGAGGGTGAACGGGAAGACGTGGAACCAATGAGAGACTAGCTCTTGGTGTTGGGACAGGCACAGGTCACTCTATTTTCCCATCAGGAAGAAGAATTAACCACAGGCTCAGCCTGCCCCCCGGAACCAGAACAGGGCCTGAAGCCATCCTGCGCTTTTGCGGCCATCTCCCAAAAACGCGAGTTGTAAAATGGAGGTTCAGGGCACTGCAATTCACAAACCTGCAGACTTATAAATGATAACTCTCATCCACAAATATATTGAGGGAAGGCAAAGAAGAGGATTTGAAATCAAGGCAGAATTGCAGGAAACAGATTTCAGGAGGTAGATTCGAATTGCCTTTAAAGCACATGAAAAGCGGCAAAACGTTGACAATGATGCCCTTGGCCAAAAAGGGCGTATGCGTTTTTTCCTAAATATATTCAGGAAAAAACGCATACGCACTTTTTGGCCAACCAAGCAACCTGGAAAGGCAAATCAGCGCTACAAAGATGTCTCGCTTCCCATCGGTCAAAAGGGCCATGCTGAAAAAAGTGTCAAAACCAGAAATGCAGGACAGGCCATGGAGAAATGGGAGCCTTGCTACACTGATGGGCGGGATGTAAATTGTCAACAGCCACTCTGGAGAAGTGTACGGTGAGTCCTGAAACGTCTAAAAAGCAAAGCTTAGAGAGCATAGGGCACTTCCACTCATGGGGTTATAAATTGGGAAAATTAAAAATCAGCAAGACACAAGCACCCCAAAGTTTAGGGCTGCTCTGTTGACAAGGACCTCCACTTCATTCCACCTTCAATATCGCAGGAAAGAGAAAAATGGATAAAGAAGTTGTGGTCCTTATGTACAATGGAATATCACTCAGCCGTGAAATCAATGTCATAAGGCTAGTAGCAGCATGATGAGTGGATTTAGGTACGACGACTCTAAGTGAAATAAGTCACACAGAAAAGGACACTTCTCATAAGGTATCACTTATAGAGGGAATGTAAAAACCGTTACACTTGAACTGAATTACAAAACAGAACAGAGTCACACATGCAGAAAACACACTATGGCTGCTTAACGGGAAAGGTGAGGTGGGGTGATACATAAAACAAGGGTTTCAAATTAGCTCAGATACCATTCCATAAACCCAATATGTAATAGACAAGACCTACTCCTTGCTCAGAGAACTGGACTCAACACGCCCTATTCACCGCACAAGAATATATCTGACTAGTAATAATCTTAAAACCTATGTACTGATATCTCTCTGTTAGTGGGTCAAGTGGGTAAAAAGCGGCATAAACACAGCAGTGAAAAGCAGCTAAACCCCATTATAAAAATAAATTACTTTGAAAAACCCATGAAACAAAGACAGTGAAAGAGAGAGAAATTCTTACACAATGCGTTCAGGGGCTGTGATGCAACCTGGATTGACCATATCTAGACCCACAGGTGGATGAGACATAAGGGTGGACACTGTTGCAGCTGAGAGTTTTGGTGAGGTTGGGTGAGCAAACGCAGACCCTTTAAATAATACTGCGTGGTACCCATCGCATGGGTCCCAAATCTCCAGGTTCAAGGGCATCTTCCTACATCGAAAACATGCATGAGATACCCAGAAGATGGTACACCGTGTGATGGGGAAAGGTTTCTAAAACGCACCTCATTTCTCATCTGCTTGTGCCCGGGTTCGCCATTCCAGCCACTTTACTAGCAATCTCCCTCCTTGGAGCATCAGCACCTTTAACCTCCTGTTCCGTACAGGTTGCAATTTGTACTGAGGATGAACGGGAAGACGTGGAACCAATGAAAGACTAGCTCTTGGTGTTGGGACAGGCACAGGTCACTCTATTTTCCCATCAGGAAGAAGAATTAACCACAGGCTCAGCCTGCCCCCCGGAACCAGAACAGGGCCTGAAGCCATCCTGCGCTTTTGCGGCCAGCTCCCTAAAAAGCGAGTTGTAAAATGGAGGTTCAGGGCACTGCAATTCACAAACCTGCAGACTTATAAATGATAACTCTCATCCACAAATATATTGAGGGAAGGCAAAGAAGAGGATTTGAAATCAAGGCAGAATTGCAGGAAACAGATTTCAGGAGGTAGATTCGAATTGCCTTTAAAGCACATGAAAAGCGGCAAAACGTTGACAATGATGCCCTTGGCCAAAAAGGGCGTATGCGTTTTTTCCTGAATATATTCAGGAAAAAACGCATACGCCCTTTTTGGCCAACCAAGCAACCTGGAAAGGCAAATCAGCGCTACAAAGATGTCTCGCTTCCCATCGGTCAAAAGGGCCATGCTGAAAAAAGTGTCAAAACCAGAAATGTAGGACAGGCCATGGAGAAATGGGAGCCTTGCTACACTGATGGGCGGGATGTAAATTGTCAACAGCCACTCTGGAGAACTGTACGGTGAGTCCTGAAACGTCTGAAAAGCAAAGCTTAGAGAGCATAGGGCACTTTCACTCATGGGGGTATAAATTGGGAAAATTAAAATTCAGCAAGACATAAGCACCCCAAAGTTTAGGACTGCTCTGTTGACAAGGACCTCCACTTCATTCCACCTTCAATATCCCAGGAAAGAGAAAAATGGATAAAGAAGTTGTGGTCCTTATGTACAATGGAATATCACTCAGCCATGAAATCAATGTCATAAGGCTAGTAGCAGCATGATGAGTGGATTTAGGTACGACGATTCTAAGTGAAATAAGTCACACAGAAAAGGACACTTCTCATAAGGTATCACTTATAGAGGGAATGTAAAAACCGTTACACTTGAACTGAATTACAAAACAGAACAGAGTCACTCATGCAGAAAACACACTATGGCTGCTTAACGGGAAAGGTGAGGTGGGGTGATACATAAAACAAGGGTTTCAAATTAGCTCAGATACCGTTCCATAAACCCAATATGTAATAGACAAGACCTACTCCTTGCTCAGAGAACTGGACTCAACACGCCCTATTCACCGCACAAGAATATATCTGACTAGTAATAATCTTAAAAGCTATGTATTGATATCTCTCTGTTAGTGTGTCAAGTGGGTGTAAAGCGGCATAAACACAGCAGTGAAAAGCAGCTAAACCCCATTATAAAAATAAATTACTTTGAAAAACCCATGAAACAAAGACAGTGAAAGAGAGAGAAATTCTTACACAATGCGTTCAGGGGCTGTGATGCAACCTGGATTGACCATATCTAGACCCACAGCTGGATGAGACATAAGGGTGGACACTGTTGCGGCTGAGAGGTTTGGTGAGGTTGGGTGAGCAAACGCAGCCCCTTTAAAGTAATACTGCGTGGTACCCATCGCATGGGTCCCAAATCTCCAGGTTCAAGGGCATCTTCCTACATCAAAAACATGCATGAGAAACCCAGAAGATGGTACACCGTGTGATGGGGAAAGGTTTCTAAAACGCACCTCATTTCTCATCTCCTTGTGCTAGGGTTCGCCATTCCAGCCACTTTACTAGCAATCTCCCTCCTTGGAGCATCATCACCTTTAACCTCCTGTTCCGTACAGGTTGCAATTTGTCCTGAGGATGAACGGGAAGATGTGGAACCAATGAGAGACTAGCTCTTGGTGTTGGGACAGGCACAGGTCACTCTATTTTCCCATCAGGAAGAAGAATTAACCACAGGCTCAGCCTGCCCCCCGGAACCAGAACAGGGCCTGAAGCCATCCTGCGCTTTTGCGGCCATCTCCCAAAAACGCGAGTCGTAAAATGGAGGTTCAGGGCACTGCAATTCACAAACCTGCAGAGTTATAAATGATAACTCTCGTCCACAAATATATTGAGGGAAGGCAAAGAAGAGGATTTGAAATCAAGGCAGAATTGCAGGAAACAGATTTCAGGAGGTAGATTCGAATCGCCTTTAAAGCACATGAAAAGCGGCAAAACGTTGACAATGATGCCCTTGGCCAAAAAGGGCGTATGCGTTTTTTCCTGAATATATTCAGGAAAAAACGCATACGCCCTTTTTGGCCAACCAAGCAACCTGGAAAGGCAAATCGGCGCTACAAAGATGTCTCGCTTCCCATCGGTCAAAAGGGCCATGCTGAAAAAAGTGTCAAAATCAGAAATGCAGGACAGGCCATGGAGAAATGGGAGCCTTGCTACGCTGATGGGCGGGATGTAAATTGCCAACAGCCACTCTGGAGAAGCGTACGGTGAGTCCTGAAATATCTACAAAACAAAGCTTAGAGAGCATAGGGCACTTCCACTCATGGGGTTATAAATTGGGAAAATTAAAAATCAGCAAGACACAAGCACCCCAAAGTTTAGGGCTGCTCTGTTGACAAGGACCTCCACTTCATTCCACCTTCAATATCCCAGGAAAGAGAAAAATGGATAAAGAAGTTGTGGTCCTTATGTACAATGGAATATCACTCAGCCATGAAATCAATGTCATAAGGCTAGTAGCAGCATGATGAGTGGATTTAGGTACGACGATTCTAAGTGAAATAAGTCACACAGAAAAGGACACTTCTCATAAGGTATCACTTATAGAGGGAATGTAAAAACCGTTACACTTGAACAGAATTACAAAACAGAACAGAGTCACACATGCAGAAAACACACTATGGCTGCTTAACGGGAAAGGTGAGGTGGGGTGATACATAAAACAAGGGTTTCAAATTAGCTCAGATACCGTTCCATAAAACCAATATGTAATAGACAAGACCTACTCCTTGCTCAGAGAACTGGACTCAACACGCCCTATTCACCGCACAAGAATATATCTGACTAGTAATAATCTTAAAACCTATGTATTGATATCTCTCTGTTAGTGTGTCAAGTGGGTGTAAAGCGGCATAAACACAGCAGTGAAAAGCAGCTAAACCCCATTATAAAAATAAATTACTTTGAAAAACCCATGAAACAAAGACAGTGAAAGAGAGAGAAATTCTTACACAATGTGTTCAGGGGCTGTGATGCAACCTGGATTGACCATATCTAGACCCACAGGTGGATGAGACATAAGGGTGGACACTGTTGCGGCTGAGAGGTTTGGTGACGTTGGGTGAGCAAACGCAGACCCTTTAAAGTAATACTGCGTGGTACCCATCGCATGAGTCCCAAATCTCCAGGTTCAAGGTCATCTTCCTACATCGTAAACATGCATGAGATACCCAGAAGATGGTACACCGTGTGATGGGGAAAGGTTTCTAAAACGCACCTCATTTCTCATCTGCCTGTGCCCGGGTTCGCCATTCCAGCCACTTTACTAGCAATCTCCCTCCTTGGAGCATCAGCACCTTTAACCTCCTGTTCCGTACAGGTTGCAATTTGTACTGAGGATGAACGGGAAGACGTGGAACCAATGAATGACTAGCTCTTGGTGTTGGGACAGGCACAGGTCACTCTATTTTCCCATCAGGAAGAATAATTAACCACAGGCTCAGCCTGCCACCCGGAACCAGAACAGGGCCTGAAGCCATCCTGCGCTTTTGCGGCCAGCTCCCTAAAAAGCGAGTTGTAAAATGGAGGTTCAGGGCACTGCAATTCACAAACCTGCAGACTTATAAATGATAACTCTCATCCACAAATATATTGAGGGAAGGCAAAGACGAGGATTTGAAATCAAGGCAGAATTGCAGGAAACAGATTTCAGGAGGTAGATTCGAATCGCCTTTAAAGCACATGAAAAGCGGCAAAACGTTGACAATGATGCCCTTGGCCAAAAAGGGCGTATGCGTTTTTTCCTGAATATATTCAGGAAAAAACGCATACGCCCTTTTTGGCCAACCAAGCAACCTGGAAAGGCAAATCAGCGCTACAAAGATGTCTCGCTTCCCATCGGTCAAAAGGGCCATGCTGAAAAAAGTGTCAAAACCAGAAATGCAGGACAGGCCATGGAGAAATGGGAGCCTTGCTACACTGATGGGCGGGATGTAAATTGTCAACAGCCACTCTGGAGAACTGTACGGTGAGTCCTGAAACGTCTGAAAAGCAAAGCTTAGAGAGCATAGGGCACTTCCACTCATGGGGGTATAAATTGGGAAAATTAAAATTCAGCAAGACACAAGCACCCCAAAGTTTAGGACTGCTCTGTTGACAAGGACCTCCACTTCATTCCACCTTCAATATCCCAGGAAAGAGAAAAATGGATAAAGAAGTTGTGGTCCTTATGTACAATGGAATATCACTCAGCCATGAAATCAATGTCATAAGGCTAGTAGCAGCATGATGAGTGGATTTAGGTACGACGATTCTAAGTGAAATAAGTCACACAGAAAAGGACACTTCTCATAAGGTATCACTTATAGAGGGAATGTAAAAACCGTTACACTTGAACTGAATTACAAAACAGAACAGAGTCACACATGCAGAAAACACACTATGGCTGCTTAACGGGAAAGGTGAGGTGGGGTGATACATAAAACAAGGGTTTCAAATTAGCTCAGATACCGTTCCATAAACCCAATATGTAATAGACAAGACCTACTCCTTGCTCAGAGAACTGGACTCAACACGCCCTATTCACCGCACAAGAATATATCTGACTAGTAATAATCTTAAAACCTATGTATTGATATCTCTCTGTTAGTGTGTCAAGTGGGTGTAAAGCGGCATAAACACAGAAGTGAAAAGCAGCTAAACCCCATTATAAAAATAAATTACTTTGAAAAACCCATGAAACAAAGACAGTGAAAGAGATAGAAATTCTTACACAATGCGTTAACGGGCTGTGATGCAACCTGTATTGACCATATCTAGACCCACAGCTGGATGAGACATAAGGGTGGACACTCTTGGGGCTGAGAGGTTTGGTGAGGTTGGGTGAGCAAACGCAGACCCTTTAAAGTAATACTGCATGGTACCCATCGCCTGGGTCCCAAATCTCCAGGTTCAAGGGCATCTTCCTACATCAAAAACATGCATGAGAAACCCAGAAGATGGTACACCGTGTGATGTGGAAAGGTTTCTAAAACGCACCTCATTTCTCATCTCCTTGTGGCCGGGTTCGCTACTCCAGCGCTTTACTAGCAATCTCCCTACTTGGAGCATCAGCACCTTTAACCTCCTGTCCCGTACAGGTTGCAATTTGTCCTGAGGATGAACGGGAAGACGTGGAACCAATGAGAGACTAGCTCTTGGTGTTGGGACAGGCACAGGTCACTCTATTTTCCCATCAGGAAGAAGAATTAACCACAGGCTCAGCCTGCCCCCCGGAACCAGAACAGGGCCTGAAGCCATCCTGCGCTTTTGCGGCCAGCTCCCTAAAAAGCGAGTTGTAAAATGGAGGTTCAGGGCACTGCAATTCACAAACCTGCAGACTTATAAATGATAACTCTCATCCACAAATATATTGAGGGAAGGCAAAGAAGAGGATTTGAAATCAATGCAGAATTGCAGGAAACAGATTTCAGGAGGTAGATTCGAATTGCCTTTAAAGCACATGAAAAGCGGCAAAACGTTGACAATGATGCCCTTGGCCAAAAAGGGCGTATGCGTTTTTTCCTGAATATATTCAGGAAAAAACGCATACGCCCTTTTTGGCCAACCAAGCAACCTGGAAAGGCAAATCAGCGCTACAAAGATGTCTCGCTTCCCATCGGTCAAAAGGGCCATGCTGAAAAAAGTGTCAAAACCAGAAATGCAGGACAGGCCATGGAGAAATGGGAGCCTTGCTACACTGATGGGCGGGATGTAAATTGTCAACAGCCACTCTGGAGAACTGTACGGTGAGTCCTGAAACGTCTGAAAAGCAAAGCTTAGAGAGCATAGGGCACTTCCACTCATGGGGGTATAAATTGGGAAAATTAAAATTCAGCAAGACACAAGCACCCCAAAGTTTAGGGCTGCTCTGTTGACAAGGACCTCCACTTCATTCCACCTTCAATATCCCAGGAAAGAGAAAAATGGATAAAGAAGTTGTGGTCCTTATGTACAATGGAATATCACTCAGCCGTGAAATCAATGTCATAAGGCTAGTAACAGCATGATGAGGGGATTTAGGTATGACGACTCTAAGTGAAATAAGTCACACAGAAAAGGACACTTCTCATAAGGTATCACTTATAGAGGGAATGTAAAAACCGTTACACTTGAACTGAATTACAAAACAGAACAGAGTCACACATGCAGAAAACACACTATGGCTGCTTAACGGGAAAGGTGAGGTGGGGTGATACATAAAACAAGGGTTTCAAATTAGCTCAGATACCGTTCCATAAAACCAATATGTAATAGACAAGACCTACTCCTTGCTCAGAGAACTGGACTCAACACGCCCTATTCACCGCACAAGAATATATCTGACTAGTAATAATCTTAAAACCTATGTATTGATATCTCTCTGTTAGTGTGTCAAGTGGGTGTAAAGCGGCATAAACACAGAAGTGAAAAGCAGCTAAACCCCATTATAAAAATAAATTACTTTGAAAAACCCATGAAACAAAGACAGTGAAAGAGATAGAAATTCTTACACAATGCGTTCAGGGGCTGTGATGCAACCTGGATTGACCATATCTAGACCCACAGCTGGATGAGACATAAGGGTGGACACTCTTGGGGCTGAGAGGTTTGGTGAGGTTGGGTGAGCAAACGCAGACCCTTTAAAGTAATACTGCGTGGTACCCATCGCATGAGTCCCAAATCTCCAGGTTCAAGGTCATCTTCCTACATCGTAAACATGCATGAGATACCCAGAAGATGGTACACCGTGTGATGGGGAAAGGTTTCTAAAACGCACCTCATTTCTCATCTGCCTGTGCCCGGGTTCGCCATTCCAGCCACTTTACTAGCAATCTCCCTCCTTGGAGCATCAGCACCTTTAACCTCCTGTTCCGTACAGGTTGCAATTTGTACTGAGGATGAACGGGAAGACGTGGAACCAATGAATGACTAGCTCTTGGTGTTGGGACAGGCACAGGTCACTCTATTTTCCCATCAGGAAGAAGAATTAACCACAGGCTCAGCCTGCCACCCGGAACCAGAACAGGGCCTGAAGCCATCCTGCGCTTTTGCGGCCAGCTCCCTAAAAATCGAGTTGTAAAATGGAGGTTCAGGGCACTGCAATTCACAAACCTGCAGACTTATAAATGATAACTCTCGTCCACAAATATATTGAGGGAAGGCAAAGAAGAGGATTTGAAATCAAGGCAGAATTGCAGGAAACAGATTTCAGGAGGTAGATTCGAATCGCCTTTAAAGCACATGAAAAGCGGCAAAACGTTGACAATGATGCCCTTGGCCAAAAAGGGCGTATGCGTTTTTTCCTGAATATATTCAGGAAAAAACGCATACGCCCTTTTTGGCCAACCAAGCAACCTGGAAAGGCAAATCAGCGCTACAAAGATGTCTCGCTTCCCATCAGTCAAAAGGGCCATGCTGAAAAAAGTGTCAAAACCAGAAATGCAGGACAGGCCATGGAGAAATGGGAGCCTTGCTACACTGATGGGCGGGATGTAAATTGTCAACAGCCACTCTGGAGAACTGTACGGTGAGTCCTGAAACGTCTGAAAAGCAAAGCTTAGAGAGCATAGGGCACTTCCACTCATGGGGTTATAAATTGGGAAAATTAAAAATCAGCAAGACACAAGCACCCCAAAGTTTAGGGCTGCTCTGTTGACAAGGACCTCCACTTCATTCCACCTTCAATATCCCAGGAAAGAGAAAAATGGATAAAGAAGTTGGGGTCCTTATGTACAATGGAATATCACTCAGCCATGAAATCAATGTCATAAGGCTAGTAGCAGCATGATGAGTGGATTTAGGTACGACGATTCTAAGTGAAATAAGTCACACAGAAAAGCACACTTCTCATAAGGTATCACTGATAGAGGGAATGTAAAAACCGTTACACTTGAACAGAATTACAAAACAGAACAGAGTCACACATGCAGAAAACACACTATGGCTGCTTAACGGGAAAGGTGAGGTGGGGTGATACATAAAACAAGGGTTTCAAATTAGCTCAGATACCGTTCCATAAAACCAATATGTAATAGACAAGACCTACTCCTTGCTCAGAGAACTGGACTCAACACGCCCTATTCACGGCACAAGAATATATCTGACTAGTAATAATCTTAAAACCTATGTATTGATATCTCTCTGTTAGTGTGTCAAGTGGGTGTAAAGCGGCATAAACACAGCAGTGAAAAGCAGCTAAACCCCATTATAAAAATAAATTACTTTGAAAAACCCATGAAACAAAGACAGTGAAAGAGATAGAAATTCTTACACAATGCGTTCACGGGCTGTGATGCAACCTGGATTGACCATATCTAGACCCACAGCTGGATGAGACATAAGGGTGGACACTCTTGGGGCTGAGAGGTTTGGTGAGGTTGGGTGAGCAAACGCAGACCCTTTAAAGTAATACTGCATGGTACCCATCGCCTGGGTCCCAAATCTCCAGGTTCAAGGGCATCTTCCTACATCGAAAACATGCATGAGAAACCCAGAAGATGGTACACCGTGTGATGTGGAAAGGTTTCTAAAACGCACCTCATTTCTCATCTCCTTGTGGCCGGGTTCGCTATTCCAGCACTTTACTAGCAATCTCCCTACTTGGAGCATCAGCACCTTTAACCTCCTGTCCCGTACAGGTTGCAATTTGTCCTGAGGATGAACGGGAAGACGTGGAACCAATGAGAGACTAGCTCTTGGTGTTGGGACAGGCACAGGTCACTCTATTTTCCCATCAGGAAGAAGAATTAACCACAGGCTCAGCCTGCCACCCGGAACCAGAACAGGGCCTGAAGCCATCCTGCGCAATTGCGGCCAGCTCCCTAAAAAGCGAGTTGTAAAATGGAGGTTCAGGGCACTGCAATTCACAAACCTGCAGACTTATAAATGATAACTCTCGTCCACAAATATATTGAGGGAAGGCAAAGAAGAGGATTTGAAATCAAGGCAGAATTGCAGGAAACAGATTTCAGGAGGTAGATTCGAATCGCCTTTAAAGCACATGAAAAGCGGCAAAACGTTGACAATGATGCCCTTGGCCAAAAAGGGCGTATGCGTTTTTTCCTGAATATATTCAGGAAAAAACGCATACGCCCTTTTTGGCCAACCAAGCAACCTGGAAAGGCAAATCAGCGCTACAAAGATGTCTCGCTTCCCATCGGTCAAAAGGGCCATGCTGAAAAAAGTGTCAAAATCAGAAATGCAGGACAGGCCATGGAGAAATGGGAGCCTTGCTACACTGATGGGCGGGATGTAAATTGCCAACAGCCACTCTGGAGAAGCGTACGGTGAGTCCTGAAATATCTACAAAACAAAGCTTAGAGAGCATAGGGCACTTCCACTCATGGGGTTATAAATTGGGAAAATTAAAAATCAGCAAGACACAAGCACCCCAAAATTTAGGGCTGCTCTGTTGACAAGGACCTCCACTTCATTCCACCTTCAATATCCCAGGAAAGAGAAAAATGGATAAAGAAGTTGTGGTCCATATGTACAATGGAATATCACTCAGCCATGAAATCAATGTCATAAGGCTAGTAGCAGCATGATGAGTGGATTTAGGTACGACGATTCTTAGTGAAATAAGTCACACAGAAAAGGACACTTCTCATAAGGTATCACTTATAGAGGGAATGTAAAAACCGTTACACTTGAACTGAATTACAAAACAGAACAGAGTCACACATGCAGAAAACACACTATGGCTGCTTGACGGGAAAGTTGAGGTGGGGTGATACATAAAACAAGGGTTTCAAAATAGCTCAGATACCGTTCCATAAACCCAATAGGTAATAGACAAGACCTACTCCTTGCTCAGAGAACTGGACTCAACACGCCCTATTCACCGCACAAGAATATATCTGACTAGTAATAACCTTAAAACCTATGTATTGATATCTCTCTGGTAGTGTGTCAAGTGGGTAAAAAGCGGCATAAACACAGCAGTGAAAAGCAGCTAAACCCCATTATAAAAATAAATTACTTTGAAAAACCCATGAAACAAAGACAGTGAAAGAGAGAGAAATTCTTACACAATGCGTTCAGGGGCTGTGATGCAACCTGGATTGACCATATCTAGACCCACAGCTGGATGAGACATAAGGGTGGACACTGTTGCGGCTGAGAGGTTTGGTGAGGTTGGGTGAGCAAACGCAGACCCTTTAAAGTAATACTGCGTGGTACCCATCGCATGAGTCCCAAATCTCCAGGTTCAAGGTCATCTTCCTACATCGTAAACATGCATGAGATACCCAGAAGATGGTACACCATGTGATGGGGAAAGGTTTCTAATACGCACCTCATTTCTCATCTCCTTGTGGCCGGGTTCGCTATTCCAGCCGCTTTACTAGCAATCTCCCTACTTGGAGCATCAGCACCTTTAACATCCTGTTCCGTACAGGTTGCAATTTGTCCTGAGGATGAACTGGAAGACGTGGAACCAATGAGAGACTAGCTCTTGGTGTTGGGACAGGCACAGGTCACTCTATTTTCCCATCAGGAAGAAGAATTAACCACAGGCTCAGCCTGCCACCCGGAACCAGAACAGGGCCTGAAGCCATCCTGCGCTTTTGCGGCCAGCTCCCTAAAAATTGAGTTGTAAAATGGAGGTTCAGGGCACTGCAATTCACAAACCTGCAGACTTATAAATGATAACTCTCATCCACAAATATATTGAGGGAAGGCAAAGAAGAGGATTTGAAATCAAGGCAGAATTGCAGGAAACAGATTTCAGGAGGTAGATTCGAATCGCCTTTAAAGCACATGAAAAGCGGCAAAACGTTGACAATGATGCCCTTGGCCAAAAAGGGCGTATGCGTTTTTTCCTGAATATATTCAGGAAAAAACGCATACGCCCTTTTTGGCCAACCAAGCAACCTGGAAAGGCAAATCAGCGCTACAAAGATGTCTCGCTTCCCATCGGTCAAAAGGGCCATGCTGAAAAAAGTGTCAAAACCAGAAATGCAGGACAGGCCATGGAGAAATGGGAGCCTTGCTACACTGATGGGCGGGATGTAAATTGTCAACAGCCACTCTGGAGAACTGTACGGTGAGTCCTGAAACGTCTGAAAAGCAAAGCTTAGAGAGCATAGGGCACTTCCACTCATGGGGGTATAAATTGGGAAAATTAAAATTCAGCAAGACACAAGCACCCCAAAGTTTAGGACTGCTCTGTTGACAAGGACCTCCACTTCATTCCACCTTCAATATCCCAGGAAAGAGAAAAATGGATAAAGAAGTTGTGGTCCTTATGTACAATGGAATATCACTCAGCCATGAAATCAATATCATAAGGCTAGTAGCAGCATGATGAGTGGATTTAGGTACGACGATTCTAAGTGAAATAAGTCACACAGAAAAGGACACTTCTCATAAGGTATCACTTATAGAGGGAATGTAAAAACCGTTACACTTGAACTGAATTACAAAACAGAACAGAGTCACACATGCAGAAAACACACTATGGCTGCTTAACGGGAAAGGTGAGGTGGGGTGATACATAAAACAAGGGTTTCAAATTAGCTCAGATACCGTTCCATAAACCCAATATGTAATAGACAAGACCTACTCCTTGCTCAGAGAACTGGACTCAACACGCCCTATTCACCGCACAAGAATATATCTGACTAGTAATAATCTTAAAAGCTATGTATTGATATCTCTCTGTTAGTGTGTCAAGTGGGTGTAAAGCGGCATAAACACAGCAGTGAAAAGCAGCTAAACCCCATTATAAAAATAAATTACTTTGAAAAACCCATGAAACAAAGACAGTGAAAGAGATAGAAATTCTTACACAATGCGTTCACGGGCTGTGATGCAACCTGGATTGACCATATCTAGACCCACAGCTGGATGAGACCTAAGGGTGGACACTCTTGGGGCTGAGAGTTTTGGTGAGGTTGGGTGAGCAAACGCAGACCCTTTAAAGTAATACTGCGTGGTACCCATCGCATGGGTCCAAAATCTCCAGGTTCAAGGGCATCTTCCTACATCGAAAACATGCATGAGAAACCCAGAAGATGGTACACCGTGTGATGTGGAAAGGTTTCTAAAACGCACCTCATTTCTCATCTCCTTGTGGCCGGGTTCGCTATTCCAGCCGCTTTACTAGCAATCTCCCTACTTGGAGCATCATCACCTTTAACCTCCTGTTCCGTACAGGTTGCAATTTGTCCTGAGGATGAACTGGAAGACGTGGAACCAATGAGAGACTAGCTCTTGGTGTTGGGACAGGCACAGGTCACTCTATTTTCCCATCAGGAAGAAGAATTAACCACAGGCTCAGCCTGCCACCCGGAACCAGAACAGGGCCTGAAGCCATCCTGCGCATTTGCGGCCAGCTCCCTAAAAATCGAGTTGTAAAATGGAGGTTCAGGGCACTGCAATTCACAAACCTGCAGACTTATAAATGATAACTCTCATCCACAAATATATTGAGGGAAAGCAAAGAAGAGGATTTGAAATCAAGGCAGAATTGCAGGAAACAGATTTCAGGAGGTAGATTCGAATCGCCTTTAAAGCACATGAAAAGCGGCAAAACGTTGACAATGATGCCCTTGGCCAAAAAGGGCGTATGCGTTTTTTCCTGAATATATTCAGGAAAAAACGCATACGCCCTTTTTAGCCAACCAAGCAACCTGGAAAGGCAAATCAGCGGTACAAAGATGTCTCGCTTCCCATCAGTCAAAAGGGCCATGCTGAAAAAAGTGTCAAAACCAGAAATGCAGGACAGGCCATGGAGAAATGGGAGCCTTGCTACACTGATGGGCGGGATGTAAATTGTCAACAGCCACTCTGGAGAACTGTACGGTGAGTCCTGAAACGTCTGAAAAGCAAAGCTTAGAGAGCATAGGGCACTTCCACTCATGGGGTTATAAATTGGGAAAATTAAAAATCAGCAAGACACAAGCACCCCAAAGTTTAGGGCTGCTCTGTTGACAAGGACCTCCACTTCATTCCACCTTCAATATCCCAGGAAAGAGAAAAATGGATAAAGAAGTTGTGGTCCTTATGTACAATGGAATATCACTCAGCCATGAAATCAATGTCATAAGGCTAGTAGCAGCATGATGAGTGGATTTAGGTACGACGATTCTAAGTGAAATAAGTCACACAGAAAAGGACACTTCTCATAAGGTATCACTGATAGAGGGAATGTAAAAACCGTTACACTTGAACAGAATTACAAAACAGAACAGAGTCACACATGCAGAAAACACACTATGGCTGCTTAACGGGAAAGGTGAGGTGGGGTGATACATAAAACAAGGGTTTCAAATTAGCTCAGATACCGTTCCATAAAACCAATATGTAATAGACAAGACCTACTCCTTGCTCAGAGAACTGGACTCAACACGCCCTATTCACGGCACAAGAATATATCTGACTAGTAATAATCTTAAAACCTATGTATTGATATCTCTCTGTTAGTGTGTCAAGTGGGTGTAAAGCGGCATAAACACAGCAGTGAAAAGCAGCTAAACCCCATTATAAAAATAAATTACTTTGAAAAACCCATGAAACAAAGACAGTGAAAGAGATAGAAATTCTTACACAATGCGTTCACGGGCTGTGATGCAACCTGGATTGACCATATCTAGACCCACAGCTGGATGAGACATAAGGGTGGACACTCTTGGGGCTGAGAGGTTTGGTGAGGTTGGGTGAGCAAACGCAGACCCTTTAAAGTAATACTGCATGGTACCCATCGCATGGGTCCCAAATCTCCAGGTTCAAGGGCATCTTCCTACATCGAAAACATGCATGAGAAACCCAGAAGATGGTACACCGTGTGATGTGGAAAGGTTTCTAAAACGCACCTCATTTCTCATCTCCTTGTGGCCGGGTTCGCTATTCCAGCGCTTTACTAGCAATCTCCCTACTTGGAGCATCAGCACCTTTAACCTCCTGTCCCGTACAGGTTGCAATTTGTCCTGAGGATGAACGGGAAGACGTGGAACCAATGAGAGACTAGCTCTTGGTGTTGGGACAGGCACAGGTCACTCTATTTTCCCATCAGGAAGAAGAATTAACCACAGGCTCAGCCTGCCACCCGGAACCAGAACAGGGCCTGAAGCCATCCTGCGCTTTTGCGGCCAGCTCCCTAAAAATCGAGTTGTAAAATGGAGGTTCAGGGCACTGCAATTCACAAACCTGCAGACTTATAAATGATAACTCTCATCCACAAATATATTGAGGGAAGGCAAAGAAGAGGATTTGAAATCAAGGCAGAATTGCAGGAAACAGATTTCAGGAGGTAGATTCGAATCGCCTTTAAAGCACATGAAAAGCGGCAAAACGTTGACAATGATGCCCTTGGCCAAAAAGGGCGTATGCGTTTTTTCCTGAATATATTCAGGAAAAAACGCATACGCCCTTTTTGGCCAACCAAGCAACCTGGAAAGGCAAATCAGCGGTACAAAGATGTCTCGCTTCCCATCGGTCAAAAGGGCCATGCTGAAAAAAGTGTCAAAACAAGAAATGCAGGACAGGCCATGGAGAAATGGGAGCCTTGCTACACTGATGGGCGGGATGTAAATTGTCAACAGCCACTCTGGAGAACTGTACGGTGAGTCCTGAAACGTCTGAAAAGCAAAGCTTAGAGAGCATAGGGCACTTCCACTCATGGGGGTATAAATTGGGAAAATTAAAATTCAGCAAGACACAAGCACCCCAAAGTTTAGGACTGCTCTGTTGACAAGGACCTCCACTTCATTCCACCTTCAATATCCCAGGAAAGAGAAAAATGGATAAAGAAGTTGTGGTCCTTATGTACAATGGAATATCACTCAGCCATGAAATCAATATCATAAGGCTAGTAGCAGCATGATCAGTGGATTTAGGTACGACGATTCTAAGTGAAATAAGTCACACAGAAAAGGACACTTCTCATAAGGTATCACTTATAGAGGGAATGTAAAAACCGTTACACTTGAACTGAATTACAAAACAGAACAGAGTCACACATGCAGAAAACACACTATGGCTGCTTAACGGGAAAGGTGAGGTGGGGTGATACATAAAACAAGGGTTTCAAATTAGCTCAGATACCGTTCCATAAACCCAATATGTAATAGACAAGACCTACTCCTTGCTCAGAGAACTGGACTCAACACGCCCTATTCACCGCACAAGAATATATCTGACTAGTAATAATCTTAAAAGCTATGTATTGATATCTCTGTTAGTGTGTCAAGTGGGTATAAAGCGGCATAAACACAGCAGTGAAAAGCAGCTAAACCCCATTATAAAAATAAATTACTTTGAAAAACCCATGAAACAAAGACAGTGAAAGAGAGAGAAATTCTTACACAATGCGTTCAGGGGCTGTGATGCAACCTGGATTGACCATATCTAGACCCACAGCTGGATGAGACATAAGGGTGGACACTGTTGCGGCTGAGAGGTTTGGTGAGGTTGGGTGAGCAAATGCAGACCCTTTAAAGTAATACTGCGTGGTACCCATCGCATGGGTCCCAAATCTCCAGGTTCAAGGGCATCTTCCTACATCGAAAACATGCATGAGAAACCTAGAAGATGGTACACCGTGTGATGTGGAACGGTTTCTAAAACGCACCTCATTTCTCATCTCCTTGTGGCCGGGTTCGCTATTCCAGCGCTTTACTAGCAATCTCCCTACTTGGAGCATCATCACCTTTAACCTCCTGTTCCGTACAGGTTGCAATTTGTCCTGAAGATGAACGGGAAGACGTGGAACCAATGAGAGACTAGCTCTTGGTGTTGGGACAGGCACAGGTCACTCTATTTTCCCATCAGGAAGAAGAATTAACCACAGGCTCAGCCTGCCTCCCGGAACCAGAACAGGGCCTGAAGCCATCCTGCGCTATTGCGGCCAGCTCCCTAAAAAGCGAGTTGTAAAATGGAGGTTCAGGGCACTGCAATTCACAAACCTGCAGACTTATAAATGATAACTCTCGTCCACAAATATATTGAGGGAAGGCAAAGAAGAGGATTTGAAATCAAGGCAGAATTGCAGGAAACAGATTTCAGGAGGTAGATTCGAATCGCCTTTAAAGCACATGAAAAGCGGCAAAACGTTGACAATGATGCCCTTGGCCAAAAAGGGCGTATGCGTTTTTTCCTGAATATATTCAGGAAAAAACGCATACGCCCTTTTTGGCCAACCAAGCAACCTGGAAAGGCAAATCAGCGCTACAAAGATGTCTCGCTTCCCATCGGTCAAAAGGGCCATGCTGAAAAAAGTGTCAAAACCAGAAATGCAGGACAGGCCATGGAGAAATGGGAGCCTTGCTACACTGATGGGCGGGATGTAAATTGTCAACAGCCACTCTGGAGAACTGTACGGTGAGTCCTGAAACGTCTGAAAAGCAAAGCTTAGAGAGCATAGGGCACTTCCACTCATGGGGGTATAAATTGGGAAAATTAAAATTCAGCAAGACACAAGCACCCCAAAGTTTAGGACTGCTCTGTTGACAAGGACCTCCACTTCATTCCACCTTCAATATCCCAGGAAAGAGAAAAATGGATAAAGAAGTTGTGGTCCTTATGTACAATGGAATATCACTCAGCCATGAAATCAATATCATAAGGCTAGTAGCAGCATGATGAGTGGATTTAGGTACGACGATTCTAAGTGAAATAAGTCACACAGAAAAGGACACTTCTCATAAGGTATCACTTATAGAGGGAATGTAAAAACCGTTACACTTGAACTGAATTACAAAACAGAACAGAGTCACACATGCAGAAAACACACTATGGCTGCTTAACGGGAAAGGTGAGGTGGGGTGATACATAAAACAAGGGTTTCAAATTAGCTCAGATACCGTTCCATAAACCCAATATGTAATAGACAAGACCTACTCCTTGCTCAGAGAACTGGACTCAACACGCCCTATTCACCGCACAAGAATATATCTGACTAGTAATAATCTTAAAAGCTATGTATTGATATCTCTCTGTTAGTGTGTCAAGTGGGTGTAAAGCGGCATAAACACAGCAGTGAAAAGCAGCTAAACCCCATTATAAAAATAAATTACTTTGAAAAACCCATGAAACAAAGACAGTGAAAGAGATAGAAATTCTTACACAATGCGTTCACGGGCTGTGATGCAACCTGGATTGACCATATCTAGACCCACAGCTGGATGAGACCTAAGGGTGGACACTCTTGGGGCTGAGAGTTTTGGTGAGGTTGGGTGAGCAAACGCAGACCCTTTAAAGTAATACTGCGTGGTACCCATCGCATGGGTCCAAAATCTCCAGGTTCAAGGGCATCTTCCTACATCGAAAACATGCATGAGAAACCCAGAAGATGGTACACCGTGTGATGTGGAAAGGTTTCTAAAACGCACCTCATTTCTCATCTCCTTGTGGCCGGGTTCGCTATTCCAGCCGCTTTACTAGCAATCTCCCTACTTGGAGCATCATCACCTTTAACCTCCTGTTCCGTACAGGTTGCAATTTGTCCTGAGGATGAACTGGAAGACGTGGAACCAATGAGAGACTAGCTCTTGGTGTTGGGACAGGCACAGGTCACTCTATTTTCCCATCAGGAAGAAGAATTAACCACAGGCTCAGCCTGCCACCCGGAACCAGAACAGGGCCTGAAGCCATCCTGCGCATTTGCGGCCAGCTCCCTAAAAATCGAGTTGTAAAATGGAGGTTCAGGGCACTGCAATTCACAAACCTGCAGACTTATAAATGATAACTCTCATCCACAAATATATTGAGGGAAGGCAAAGAAGAGGATTTGAAATCAAGGCAGAATTGCAGGAAACAGATTTCAGGAGGTAGATTCGAATCGCCTTTAAAGCACATGAAAAGCGGCAAAACGTTGACAATGATGCCCTTGGCCAAAAAGGGCGTATGCGTTTTTTCCTGAATATATTCAGGAAAAAACGCATACGCCCTTTTTAGCCAACCAAGCAACCTGGAAAGGCAAATCAGCGGTACAAAGATGTCTCGCTTCCCATCAGTCAAAAGGGCCATGCTGAAAAAAGTGTCAAAACCAGAAATGCAGGACAGGCCATGGAGAAATGGGAGCCTTGCTACACTGATGGGCGGGATGTAAATTGTCAACAGCCACTCTGGAGAACTGTACGGTGAGTCCTGAAACGTCTGAAAAGCAAAGCTTAGAGAGCATAGGGCACTTCCACTCATGGGGTTATAAATTGGGAAAATTAAAAATCAGCAAGACACAAGCACCCCAAAGTTTAGGGCTGCTCTGTTGACAAGGACCTCCACTTCATTCCACCTTCAATATCCCAGGAAAGAGAAAAATGGATAAAGAAGTTGTGGTCCTTATGTACAATGGAATATCACTCAGCCATGAAATCAATGTCATAAGGCTAGTAGCAGCATGATGAGTGGATTTAGGTACGACGATTCTAAGTGAAATAAGTCACACAGAAAAGGACACTTCTCATAAGGTATCACTGATAGAGGGAATGTAAAAACCGTTACACTTGAACAGAATTACAAAACAGAACAGAGTCACACATGCAGAAAACACACTATGGCTGCTTAACGGGAAAGGTGAGGTGGGGTGATACATAAAACAAGGGTTTCAAATTAGCTCAGATACCGTTCCATAAAACCAATATGTAATAGACAAGACCTACTCCTTGCTCAGAGAACTGGACTCAACACGCCCTATTCACGGCACAAGAATATATCTGACTAGTAATAATCTTAAAACCTATGTATTGATATCTCTCTGTTAGTGTGTCAAGTGGGTGTAAAGCGGCATAAACACAGCAGTGAAAAGCAGCTAAACCCCATTATAAAAATAAATTACTTTGAAAAACCCATGAAACAAAGACAGTGAAAGAGATAGAAATTCTTACACAATGCGTTCACGGGCTGTGATGCAACCTGGATTGACCATATCTAGACCCACAGCTGGATGAGACATAAGGGTGGACACTCTTGGGGCTGAGAGGTTTGGTGAGGTTGGGTGAGCAAACGCAGACCCTTTAAAGTAATACTGCATGGTACCCATCGCATGGGTCCCAAATCTCCAGGTTCAAGGGCATCTTCCTACATCGAAAACATGCATGAGAAACCCAGAAGATGGTACACCGTGTGATGTGGAAAGGTTTCTAAAACGCACCTCATTTCTCATCTCCTTGTGGCCGGGTTCGCTATTCCAGCGCTTTACTAGCAATCTCCCTACTTGGAGCATCAGCACCTTTAACCTCCTGTCCCGTACAGGTTGCAATTTGTCCTGAGGATGAACGGGAAGACGTGGAACCAATGAGAGACTAGCTCTTGGTGTTGGGACAGGCACAGGTCACTCTATTTTCCCATCAGGAAGAAGAATTAACCACAGGCTCAGCCTGCCACCCGGAACCAGAACAGGGCCTGAAGCCATCCTGCGCTTTTGCGGCCAGCTCCCTAAAAATCGAGTTGTAAAATGGAGGTTCAGGGCACTGCAATTCACAAACCTGCAGACTTATAAATGATAACTCTCATCCACAAATATATTGAGGGAAGGCAAAGAAGAGGATTTGAAATCAAGGCAGAATTGCAGGAAACAGATTTCAGGAGGTAGATTCGAATCGCCTTTAAAGCACATGAAAAGCGGCAAAACGTTGACAATGATGCCCTTGGCCAAAAAGGGCGTATGCGTTTTTTCCTGAATATATTCAGGAAAAAACGCATACGCCCTTTTTGGCCAACCAAGCAACCTGGAAAGGCAAATCAGCGGTACAAAGATGTCTCGCTTCCCATCGGTCAAAAGGGCCATGCTGAAAAAAGTGTCAAAACAAGAAATGCAGGACAGGCCATGGAGAAATGGGAGCCTTGCTACACTGATGGGCGGGATGTAAATTGTCAACAGCCACTCTGGAGAACTGTACGGTGAGTCCTGAAACGTCTGAAAAGCAAAGCTTAGAGAGCATAGGGCACTTCCACTCATGGGGGTATAAATTGGGAAAATTAAAATTCAGCAAGACACAAGCACCCCAAAGTTTAGGACTGCTCTGTTGACAAGGACCTCCACTTCATTCCACCTTCAATATCCCAGGAAAGAGAAAAATGGATAAAGAAGTTGTGGTCCTTATGTACAATGGAATATCACTCAGCCATGAAATCAATATCATAAGGCTAGTAGCAGCATGATGAGTGGATTTAGGTACGACGATTCTAAGTGAAATAAGTCACACAGAAAAGGACACTTCTCATAAGGTATCACTTATAGAGGGAATGTAAAAACCGTTACACTTGAACTGAATTACAAAACAGAACAGAGTCACACATGCAGAAAACACACTATGGCTGCTTAACGGGAAAGGTGAGGTGGGGTGATACATAAAACAAGGGTTTCAAATTAGCTCAGATACCGTTCCATAAACCCAATATGTAATAGACAAGACCTACTCCTTGCTCAGAGAACTGGACTCAACACGCCCTATTCACCGCACAAGAATATATCTGACTAGTAATAATCTTAAAAGCTATGTATTGATATCTCTGTTAGTGTGTCAAGTGGGTATAAAGCGGCATAAACACAGCAGTGAAAAGCAGCTAAACCCCATTATAAAAATAAATTACTTTGAAAAACCCATGAAAAAAAGACAGTGAAAGAGAGAGAAATTCTTACACAATGCGTTCAGGGGCTGTGATGCAACCTGGATTGACCATATCTAGACCCACAGCTGGATGAGACATAAGGGTGGACACTGTTGCGGCTGAGAGGTTTGGTGAGGTTGGGTGAGCAAATGCAGACCCTTTAAAGTAATACTGCGTGGTACCCATCGCATGGGTCCCAAATCTCCAGGTTCAAGGGCATCTTCCTACATCGAAAACATGCATGAGAAACCTAGAAGATGGTACACCGTGTGATGTGGAACGGTTTCTAAAACGCACCTCATTTCTCATCTCCTTGTGGCCGGGTTCGCTATTCCAGCGCTTTACTAGCAATCTCCCTACTTGGAGCATCATCACCTTTAACCTCCTGTTCCGTACAGGTTGCAATTTGTCCTGAAGATGAACGGGAAGACGTGGAACCAATGAGAGACTAGCTCTTGGTGTTGGGACAGGCACAGGTCACTCTATTTTCCCATCAGGAAGAAGAATTAACCACAGGCTCAGCCTGCCTCCCGGAACCAGAACAGGGCCTGAAGCCATCCTGCGCTATTGCGGCCAGCTCCCTAAAAAGCGAGTTGTAAAATGGAGGTTCAGGGCACTGCAATTCACAAACCTGCAGACTTATAAATGATAACTCTCGTCCACAAATATATTGAGGGAAGGCAAAGAAGAGGATTTGAAATCAAGGCAGAATTGCAGGAAACAGATTTCAGGAGGTAGATTCGAATCGCCTTTAAAGCACATGAAAAGCAGCAAAACGTTGACAATGATGCCCTTGGCCAAAAAGGGCGTATGCGTTTTTTCCTGAATATATTCAGGAAAAAACGCATACGCCCTTTTTGGCCAACCAAGCAACCTGGAAAGGCAAATCAGCGCTACAAAGATGTCTCGCTTCCCATCGGTTAAAAAGGCCATGCTGAAAAAAGTGTCAAAACCAGAAATGCAGGACAGGCCATGGAGAAATGGGAGCCTTGCTACACTGATGGGCGGGATGTAAATTGTCAACAGCCACTCTGGAGAACTGTACGGTGAGTCCTGAAACGTCTGAAAAGCAAAGCTTAGAGAGCATAGGGCACTTCCACTCATGGGGGTATAAATTGGGAAAATTAAAATTCAGCAAGACACAAGCACCCCAAAGTTTAGGACTGCTCTGTTGACAAGGACCTCCACTTCATTCCACCTTCAATATCCCAGGAAAGAGAAAAATGGATAAAGAAGTTGTGGTCCTTATGTACAATGGAATATCACTCAGCCATGAAATCAATATCATAAGGCTAGTAGCAGCATGATGAGTGGATTTAGGTACGACGATTCTAAGTGAAATAAGTCACACAGAAAAGGACACTTCTCATAAGGTATCACTTATAGAGGGAATGTAAAAACCGTTACACTTGAACTGAATTACAAAACAGAACAGAGTCACACATGCAGAAAACACACTATGGCTGCTTAACGGGAAAGGTGAGGTGGGGTGATACATAAAACAAGGGTTTCAAATTAGCTCAGATACCGTTCCATAAAACCAATATGTAATAGACAAGACCTACTCCTTGCTCAGAGAACTGGACTCAACACGCCCTATTCACCGCACAAGAATATATCTGACTAGTAATAATCTTAAAACCTATGTATTGATATCTCTCTGTTAGTGTGTCAAGTGGGTGTAAAGCGGCATAAACACAGCAGTGAAAAGCAGCTAAACCCCATTATAAAAATAAATTACTTTGAAAAACCCATGAAACAAAGACAGTGAAAGAGATAGAAATTCTTACACAATGCGTTCACGGGCTGTGATGCAACCTGGATTGACCATATCTAGACCCACAGCTGGATGAGACCTAAGGGTGGACACTCTTGGGGCTGAGAGGTTTGGTGAGGTTGGGTGAGCAAACGCAGACCCTTTAAAGTAATACTGCGTGGTACCCATCGCATGGGTCCAAAATCTCCAGGTTCAAGGGCATCTTCCTACATCGAAAACATGCATGAGAAACCCAGAAGATGGTACACCGTGTGATGTGGAAAGGTTTCTAAAACGCACCTCATTTCTCATCTCCTTGTGGCCGGGTTCGCTATTCCAGCCGCTTTACTAGCAATCTCCCTACTTGGAGCATCATCACCTTTAACCTCCTGTTCCGTACAGGTTGCAATTTGTCCTGAGGATGAACTGGAAGACGTGGAACCAATGAGAGACTAGCTCTTGGTGTTGGGACAGGCACAGGTCACTCTATTTTCCCATCAGGAAGAAGAATTAACCACAGGCTCAGCCTGCCACCCGGAACCAGAACAGGGCCTGAAGCCATCCTGCGCATTTGCGGCCAGCTCCCTAAAAATCGAGTTGTAAAATGGAGGTTCAGGGCACTGCAATTCACAAACCTGCAGACTTATAAATGATAACTCTCATCCACAAATATATTGAGGGAAGGCAAAGAAGAGGATTTGAAATCAAGGCAGAATTGCAGGAAACAGATTTCAGGAGGTAGATTCGAATCGCCTTTAAAGCACATGAAAAGCGGCAAAACGTTGACAATGATGCCCTTGGCCAAAAAGGGCGTATGCGTTTTTTCCTGAATATATTCAGGAAAAAACGCATACGCCCTTTTTAGCCAACCAAGCAACCTGGAAAGGCAAATCAGCGGTACAAAGATGTCTCGCTTCCCATCAGTCAAAAGGGCCATGCTGAAAAAAGTGTCAAAACCAGAAATGCAGGACAGGCCATGGAGAAATGGGAGCCTTGCTACACTGATGGGCGGGATGTAAATTGTCAACAGCCACTCTGGAGAACTGTACGGTGAGTCCTGAAACGTCTGAAAAGCAAAGCTTAGAGAGCATAGGGCACTTCCACTCATGGGGTTATAAATTGGGAAAATTAAAAATCAGCAAGACACAAGCACCCCAAAGTTTAGGGCTGCTCTGTTGACAAGGACCTCCACTTCATTCCACCTTCAATATCCCAGGAAAGAGAAAAATGGATAAAGAAGTTGTGGTCCTTATGTACAATGGAATATCACTCAGCCATGAAATCAATGTCATAAGGCTAGTAGCAGCATGATGAGTGGATTTAGGTACGACGATTCTAAGTGAAATAAGTCACACAGAAAAGGACACTTCTCATAAGGTATCACTGATAGAGGGAATGTAAAAACCGTTACACTTGAACAGAATTACAAAACAGAACAGAGTCACACATGCAGAAAACACACTATGGCTGCTTAACGGGAAAGGTGAGGTGGGGTGATACATAAAACAAGGGTTTCAAATTAGCTCAGATACCGTTCCATAAAACCAATATGTAATAGACAAGACCTACTCCTTGCTCAGAGAACTGGACTCAACACGCCCTATTCACGGCACAAGAATATATCTGACTAGTAATAATCTTAAAACCTATGTATTGATATCTCTCTGTTAGTGTGTCAAGTGGGTGTAAAGCGGCATAAACACAGCAGTGAAAAGCAGCTAAACCCCATTATAAAAATAAATTACTTTGAAAAACCCATGAAACAAAGACAGTGAAAGAGATAGAAATTCTTACACAATGCGTTCACGGGCTGTGATGCAACCTGGATTGACCATATCTAGACCCACAGCTGGATGAGACATAAGGGTGGACACTCTTGGGGCTGAGAGGTTTGGTGAGGTTGGGTGAGCAAACGCAGACCCTTTAAAGTAATACTGCATGGTACCCATCGCATGGGTCCCAAATCTCCAGGTTCAAGGGCATCTTCCTACATCGAAAACATGCATGAGAAACCCAGAAGATGGTACACCGTGTGATGTGGAAAGGTTTCTAAAACGCACCTCATTTCTCATCTCCTTGTGGCCGGGTTCGCTATTCCAGCGCTTTACTAGCAATCTCCCTACTTGGAGCATCAGCACCTTTAACCTCCTGTCCCGTACAGGTTGCAATTTGTCCTGAGGATGAACGGGAAGACGTGGAACCAATGAGAGACTAGCTCTTGGTGTTGGGACAGGCACAGGTCACTCTATTTTCCCATCAGGAAGAAGAATTAACCACAGGCTCAGCCTGCCACCCGGAACCAGAACAGGGCCTGAAGCCATCCTGCGCTTTTGCGGCCAGCTCCCTAAAAATCGAGTTGTAAAATGGAGGTTCAGGGCACTGCAATTCACAAACCTGCAGACTTATAAATGATAACTCTCATCCACAAATATATTGAGGGAAGGCAAAGAAGAGGATTTGAAATCAAGGCAGAATTGCAGGAAACAGATTTCAGGAGGTAGATTCGAATCGCCTTTAAAGCACATGAAAAGCGGCAAAACGTTGACAATGATGCCCTTGGCCAAAAAGGGCGTATGCGTTTTTTCCTGAATATATTCAGGAAAAAACGCATACGCCCTTTTTGGCCAACCAAGCAACCTGGAAAGGCAAATCAGCGGTACAAAGATGTCTCGCTTCCCATCGGTCAAAAGGGCCATGCTGAAAAAAGTGTCAAAACAAGAAATGCAGGACAGGCCATGGAGAAATGGGAGCCTTGCTACACTGATGGGCGGGATGTAAATTGTCAACAGCCACTCTGGAGAACTGTACGGTGAGTCCTGAAACGTCTGAAAAGCAAAGCTTAGAGAGCATAGGGCACTTCCACTCATGGGGGTATAAATTGGGAAAATTAAAATTCAGCAAGACACAAGCACCCCAAAGTTTAGGACTGCTCTGTTGACAAGGACCTCCACTTCATTCCACCTTCAATATCCCAGGAAAGAGAAAAATGGATAAAGAAGTTGTGGTCCTTATGTACAATGGAATATCACTCAGCCATGATATCAATATCATAAGGCTAGTAGCAGCATGATGAGTGGATTTAGGTACGACGATTCTAAGTGAAATAAGTCACACAGAAAAGGACACTTCTCATAAGGTATCACTTATAGAGGGAATGTAAAAACCGTTACACTTGAACTGAATTACAAAACAGAACAGAGTCACACATGCAGAAAACACACTATGGCTGCTTAACGGGAAAGGTGAGGTGGGGTGATACATAAAACAAGGGTTTCAAATTAGCTCAGATACCGTTCCATAAACCCAATATGTAATAGACAAGACCTACTCCTTGCTCAGAGAACTGGACTCAACACGCCCTATTCACCGCACAAGAATATATCTGACTAGTAATAATCTTAAAAGCTATGTATTGATATCTCTGTTAGTGTGTCAAGTGGGTATAAAGCGGCATAAACACAGCAGTGAAAAGCAGCTAAACCCCATTATAAAAATAAATTACTTTGAAAAACCCATGAAACAAAGACAGTGAAAGAGAGAGAAATTCTTACACAATGCGTTCAGGGGCTGTGATGCAACCTGGATTGACCATATCTAGACCCACAGCTGGATGAGACATAAGGGTGGACACTGTTGCGGCTGAGAGGTTTGGTGAGGTTGGGTGAGCAAATGCAGACCCTTTAAAGTAATACTGCGTGGTACCCATCGCATGGGTCCCAAATCTCCAGGTTCAAGGGCATCTTCCTACATCGAAAACATGCATGAGAAACCTAGAAGATGGTACACCGTGTGATGTGGAACGGTTTCTAAAACGCACCTCATTTCTCATCTCCTTGTGCCCGGGTTCGCTATTCCAGCGCTTTACTAGCAATCTCCCTACTTGGAGCATCATCACCTTTAACCTCCTGTTCCGTACAGGTTGCAATTTGTCCTGAAGATGAACGGGAAGACGTGGAACCAATGAGAGACTAGCTCTTGGTGTTGGGACAGGCACAGGTCACTCTATTTTCCCATCAGGAAGAAGAATTAACCACAGGCTCAGCCTGCCTCCCGGAACCAGAACAGGGCCTGAAGCCATCCTGCGCTATTGCGGCCAGCTCCCTAAAAAGCGAGTTGTAAAATGGAGGTTCAGGGCACTGCAATTCACAAACCTGCAGACTTATAAATGATAACTCTCGTCCACAAATATATTGAGGGAAGGCAAAGAAGAGGATTTGAAATCAAGGCAGAATTGCAGGAAACAGATTTCAGGAGGTAGATTCGAATCGCCTTTAAAGCACATGAAAAGCAGCAAAACGTTGACAATGATGCCCTTGGCCAAAAAGGGCGTATGCGTTTTTTCCTGAATATATTCAGGAAAAAACGCATACGCCCTTTTTGGCCAACCAAGCAACCTGGAAAGGCAAATCAGCGCTACAAAGATGTCTCGCTTCCCATCGGTTAAAAAGGCCATGCTGAAGAAAGTGTCAAAACCAGAAATGCAGGACAGGCCATGGAGAAATGGGAGCCTTGCTACACTGATGGGCGGGATGTAAATTGCCAACAGCCACTCTGGAGAAGCGTACGGTGAGTCCTGAAACATCTAAAAAACAAAGCTTAGAGAGCATAGGGCACTTCCACTCATGGGGTTATAAATTGGGAAAATGAAAAATCAGCAAGACACAAGCACCCCAAAATTTAGGGCTGCTCTGTTGACAAGGACCTCCACTTCATTCCACCTTCAATATCCCAGGAAAGAGAAAAATGGATAAAGAAGTTGTGGTCCTTATATACAATGGAATATCACTCAGCCATGAAATCAATGTCATAAGGCTAGTAGCAGCATGATGAGTGGATTTAGGTACGACGATTCTAAGTGAAATAAGTCACACAGAAAAGGACACTTCTCATAAGGTATCACTTATAGAGGGAATGTAAAAACTGTTACACTTGAACTGAATTACAAAACAGAACAGAGTCACACATGCAGAAAACACACTATGGCTGCTTAACGGGAAAGGTGAGGTGGGGTGATACATAAAACAAGGGTATCAAATTAGCTCAGATACCATTCCATAAACCCAATATGTAATAGACAAGACCTACTCCTTGCTCAGAGAACTGGACTCAACACGCCCTATTCACCGCACAAGAATATATCTGACTAGTAATAATCTTAAAACCTATGTATTGATATCTCTCTGTTAGTGTGTCAAGTGGGTGTAAAGCGGCATAAACACAGCAGTGAAAAGCAGCTAAACCCCATTATAAAAATAAATTACTTTGAAAAACCCATGAAACAAAGACAGTGAAAGAGAGCGAAATTCTTACACAATTCGTTCAGGGGCTGTGATGCAACCTGGATTGACCATATCTAGACCCACAGCTGGATGAGACATAAGGGTGGAAACTCTTGGGGCTGAGAGGTTTGGTGAGGTTGGGTGAGCAAACGCAGACCCTTTAAAGTAATACTGCGTGGTAACCATCGCATGGGTCCCAAATCTCCAGGTTCAAGGGCACCTTCCTACATCGAAAACATGCATGAGATACCCAGAAGATGGTACACCGTGTGATGGGGAAAGTTTTCTAAAACGCACCTCATTTCTCATCTCCTTGTGCTCGGGTTCGCCATTCCAGCCACTTTACTAGCAATCTCCCTCCTTGGAGCATCATCACCTTTAACCTCCTGTTCCGTACAGGTTGCAATTTGTCCTGAGGATGAACGGGAAGACGTGGAACCAATGAGAGACTAGCTCTTGGTGTTGGGACAGGCACAGGTCACTCTATTTTCCTATCAGGAAGAAGAATTAACCACAGGCTCAGCCTGCCACCCGGAACCAGAACAGGGCCTGAAGCCATCCTGCGCTATTGCGGCCAGCTCCCTAAAAAGCGAGTTGTAAAATGGAGGTTCAGGGCACTGCAATTCACAAAACTGCAGACTTATAAATGATAACTCTCGTCCACAAATATATTGAGGGAAGGCAAAGAAGAGGATTTGAAATCAAGGCAGAATTGCAGGAAACAGATTTCAGGAGGTAGATTCGAATCGCCTTTAAAGCACATGAAAAGCGGCAAAACGTTGACAATGATGCCCTTGGCCAAAAAGGGCGTATGCGTTTTTTCCTGAATATATTCAGGAAAAAACGCATACGCCCTTTTTGGCCAACCAAGCAACCTGGAAAGGCAAATCAGCGCTACAAAGATGTCTCGCTTCCCATCGGTCAAAAGGGCCATGCTGAAAAAAGTGTCAAAACCAGAAATGCAGGACAGGCCATGGAGAAATGGGAGCCTTGCTACACTGATGGGCGGGATGTAATTTGTCAACAGCCACTCTGGAGAAGTGTACGGTGAGTCCTGAAACGTCTAAAAAGCAAAGCTTAGAGAGCACAGGGCACTTCCACTCATGGGGATATAAATTGGGAAAATGAAAAATCAGCAAGACACAAGCACCCCAAAGTTTAGGGCTGCTCTGTTGACAAGGACCTCCACTTCATTCCACCTTCAATATCCCAGGAAAGAGAAAAATGGATAAAGAAGTTGTGGTCCTTATGTACAATGGAATATCACTCAGCCATGAAATCAATGTCATAAGGCTAGTAGCAGCATGATGAGTGGATTTAGGTACGACGATTCTAAGTGAAATAAGTCACACAGAAAAGGACACTTCTCATAAGGTATCACTTATAGAGGGAATGTAAAAACCGTTACACTTGAACTGAATTACAAAACAGAACAGAGTCACACATGCAGAAAACACACTATGGCTGCTTAACGGGAAAGGTGAGGTGGGGTGATACATAAAACAAGGGTTTCAAATTAGCTCAGATACCGTTCCATAAACCCAATATGTAATAGACAAGACCTACTCCTTGCTCAGAGAACTGGACTCAACACGCCCTATTCACCGCACAAGAATATATCTGACTAGTAATAATCTTAAAAGCTATGTATTGATATCTCTGTTAGTGTGTCAAGTGGGTGTAAAGCGGCATAAACACAGCAGTGAAAAGCAGCTAAACCCCATTATAAAAATAAATTACTTTGAAAAACCCATGAAACAAAGACAGTGAAAGAGATAGAAATTCTTACACAATGCGTTCACGGGCTGTGATGCAACCTGGATTGATCATATCTAGACCCACAGCTGGATGAGACCTAAGGGTGGACACTCTTGGGGCTGAGAGGTTTGGTGAGGTTGGGTGAGCAAACGCAGACCCTTTAAAGTAATACTGCGTGGTACCCATCGCATGGGTTCAAAATCTCCAGGTTCAAGGGCATCTTCCTACATCGAAAACATGCATGAGAAACCCAGAAGATGGTACACCGTGTGATGTGGAATGGTTTCTAAAACGCACCTCATTTCTCATCTCCTTGTGGCCGGGTTCGCTATTCCAGCCGCTTTACTGGCAATCTCCCTACTTGGAGCATCAGCACCTTTAACCTCCTGTTCCGTACAGGTTGCAATTTGTCCTGAGGATGAACTGGAAGACGTGGAACCAATGAGAGACTAGCTCTTGGTGTTGGGACAGGCACAGGTCACTCTATTTTCCCATCAGGAAGAAGAATTAACCACAGGCTCAGCCTGCCACCCGGAACCAGAACAGGGCCTGAAGTCATCCTGCGCTTTTGCGGCCAGCTCCCTAAAAATCGAGTTGTAAAATGGAGGTTCAGGGCACTGCAATTCACAAACCTGCAGACTTATAAATGATAACTCTCATCCACAAATATATTGAGGGAAGGCAAAGAAGAGGATTTGAAATCAAGGCAGAATTGCAGGAAACAGATTTCAGGAGGTAGATTCGAATCGCCTTTAAAGCACATGAAAAGCGGCAAAACGTTGACAATGATGCCCTTGGCCAAAAAGGGCGTATGCGTTTTTTCCTGAATATATTCAGGAAAAAACGCATACGCCCTTTTTGGCCAACCAAGCAACCTGGAAAGGCAAATCAGCGGTACAAAGATGTCTCGCTTCCCATCGGTCAAAAGGGCCATGCTGAAAAAAGTGTCAAAACCAGAAATGCAGGACAGGCCATGGAGAAATGGGAGCCTTGCTACACTGATGGGCGGGATGTAAATTGTCAACAGCCACTCTGGAGAACTGTACGGTGAGTCCTGAAACGTCTGAAAAGCAAAGCTTAGAGAGCATAGGGCACTTCCACTCATGGGGTTATAAATTGGGAAAATTAAAAATCAGCAAGACACAAGCACCCCAAAGTTTAGGGCTGCTCTGTTGACAAGGACCTCCACTTCATTCCACCTTCAATATCCCAGGAAAGAGAAAAATGGATAAAGAAGTTGTGGTCCTTATGTACAATGGAATATCACTCAGCCATGAAATCAATGTCATAAGGCTAGTAGCAGCATGATGAGTGGATTTAGGTACGACGATTCTAAGTGAAATAAGTCACACAGAAAAGGACACTTCTCATAAGGTATCACTGATAGAGGGAATGTAAAAACCGTTACACTTGAACAGAATTACAAAACAGAACAGAGTCACACATGCAGAAAACACACTATGGCTGCTTAACGGGAAAGGTGAGGTGGGGTGATACATAAAACAAGGGTTTCAAATTAGCTCAGATACCGTTCCATAAAACCAATATGTAATAGACAAGACCTACTCCTTGCTCAGAGAACTGGACTCAACACGCCCTATTCACGGCACAAGAATATATCTGACTAGTAATAATCTTAAAACCTATGTATTGATATCTCTCTGTTAGTGTGTCAAGTGGGTAAAAAGCGGCATAAACACAGCAGTGAAAAGCAGCTAAACCCCATTATAAAAATAAATTACTTTGAAAAACCCATGAAACAAAGACAGTGAAAGAGATAGAAATTCTTACACAATGCGTTCACGGGCTGTGATGCAACCTGGATTGACCATATCTAGACCCACAGCTGGATGAGACATAAGGGTGGACACTCTTGGGGCTGAGAGGTTTGGTGAGGTTGGGTGAGCAAACGCAGACCCTTTAAAGTAATACTGCATGGTACCCATCGCATGGGTCCCAAATCTCCAGGTTCAAGGGCATCTTCCTACATCGAAAACATGCATGAGAAACCCAGAAGATGGTACACCGTGTGATGTGGAAAGGTTTCTAAAACGCACCTCATTTCTCATCTCCTTGTGGCCGGGTTCGCTATTCCAGCGCTTTACTAGCAATCTCCCTACTTGGAGAATCAGCACCTTTAACCTCCTGTTCCGTACAGGTTGCAATTTGTCCTGAGGATGAACGGGAAGACGTGGAACCAATGAGAGACTAGCTCTTGGTGTTGGGACAGGCACAGGTCACTCTATTTTCCCATCAGGAAGAAGAATTAACCACAGGCTCAGCCTGCCTCCCGGAACCAGAACAGGGCCTGAAGCCATCCTGCGCTTTTGCGGCCAGCTCCCTAAAAAGCGAGTTGTAAAATGGAGGTTCAGGGCACTGCAATTCACAAACATGCAGACTTATAAATGATAACTCTCGTCCACAAATATATTGAGGGAAGGCAAAGAAGAGGATTTGAAATCAAGGCAGAATTGCAGGAAACAGATTTCAGGAGGTAGATTCGAATCGCCTTTAAAGCACATGAAAAGCGGCAAAACGTTGACAATGATGCCCTTGGCCAAAAAGGGCGTATGCGTTTTTTCCTGAATATATTCAGGAAAAAACGCATACGCCCTTTTTGGCCAACCAAGCAACCTGGAAAGGCAAATCAGCGCTACAAAGATGTCTCGCTTCCCATCGGTCAAAAGGGCCATGCTGAAAAAAGTGTCAAAATCAGAAATGCAGGACAGGCCATGGAGAAATGGGAGCCTTGCTACGCTGATGGGCGGGATGTAAATTGCCAACAGCCACTCTGGAGAAGCATACGGTGAGTCCTGAAATATCTACAAAACAAAGCTTAGAGAGCATAGGGCACTTCCACTCATGGGGTTATAAATTGGGAAAATTAAAAATCAGCAAGACACAAGCACCCCAAAGTTTAGGGCTGCTCTGTTGACAAGGACCTCCACTTCATTCCACCTTCAATATCCCAGGAAAGAGAAAAATGGATAAAGAAGTTGTGGTCCATATGTACAATGGAATATCACTCAGCCATGAAATCAATGTCATAAGGCTAGTAGCAGCATGATGAGTGGATTTAGGTACGACGATTCTAAGTGAAATAAGTCACACAGAAAAGGACACTTCTCATAAGGTATCACTTATAGAGGGAATGTAAAAACCGTTACACTTGAACTGAATTACAAAACAGAACAGAGTCACACATGCAGAAAACACACTATGGCTGCTTAACGGGAAAGGTGAGGTGGGGTGATACATAAAACAAGGGTTTCAAAATAGCTCAGATACCGTTCCATAAACCCAATATGTAATAGACAAGACCTACTCCTTGCTCAGAGAACTGGACTCAACACGCCCTATTCACCGCACAAGAATATATCTGACTAGTAATAACCTTAAAACCTATGTATTGATATCTCTCTGGTAGTGTGTCAAGTGGGTAAAAAGCGGCATAAACACAGCAGTGAAAAGCAGCTAAACCCCATTATAAAAATAAATTACTTTGAAAAACCCATGAAACAAAGACAGTGAAAGAGAGAGAAATTCTTACACAATGCGTTCAGGGGCTGTGATGCAACCTGGATTGACCATATCTAGACCCACAGCTGGATGAGACATAACGGTGGACACTGTTGCGGCTGAGAGGTTTGGTGAGGTTGGGTGAGCAAACGCAGACCCTTTAAAGTAATACTGCGTGGTACCCATCGCATGAGTCCCAAATCTCCAGGTTCAAGGTCATCTTCCTACATCGTAAACATGCATGAGATACCCAGAAGATGGTACACCGTGTGATGGGGAAAGGTTTCTAATACGCACCTCATTTCTCATCTCCTTGTGGCCGGGTTCGCTATTCCAGCCGCTTTACTAGCAATCTCCCTACTTGGAGCATCAGCACCTTTAACCTCCTGTTCCGTACAGGTTGCAATTTGTCCTGAGGATGAACTGGAAGACGTGGAACCAATGAGAGACTAGCTCTTGGTGTTGGGACAGGCACAGGTCACTCTATTTTCCCATCAGGAAGAAGAATTAACCACAGGCTCAGCCTGCCACCCGGAACCAGAACAGGGCCTGAAGGCATCCTGCGCTTTTGCGGCCAGCTCCCTAAAAAGCGAGTTGTAAAATGGAGGTTCAGGGCACTGCAATTCACAAACCTGCAGACTTATAAATGATAACTCTCATCCACAAATATATTGAGGGAAGGCAAAGAAGAGGATTTGAAATCAAGGCAGAATTGCAGGAAACAGATTTCAGGAGGTAGATTCGAATCGCCTTTAAAGCACATGAAAAGCGGCAAAACGTTGACAATGAGGCCCTTGGCCAAAAAGGGCGTATGCGTTTTTTCCTGAATATATTCAGGAAAAAACGCATACGCCCTTTTTAGCCAACCAAGCAACCTGGAAAGGCAAATCAGCGGTACAAAGATGGCTCGCTTCCCATCGGTCAAAAGGGCCATGCTGAAAAAAGTGTCAAAACCAGAAATGCAGGACAGGCCATGGAGAAATGGGAGCCTTGCTACACTGATGGGCGGGATGTAAATTGTCAACAGCCACTCTGGAGAACTGTACGGTGAGTCCTGAAACGTCTGAAAAGCAAAGCTTAGAGAGCATAGGGCACTTCCACTCATGGGGGTATAAATTGGGAAAATTAAAATTCAGCAAGACACAAGCACCCCAAAGTTTAGGACTGCTCTGTTGACAAGGACCTCCACTTCATTCCACCTTCAATATCCCAGGAAAGAGAAAAATGGATAAAGAAGTTGTGGTCCTTATGTACAATGGAATATCACTCAGCCATGAAATCAATGTCATAAGGCTAGTAGCAGCATGACGAGTGGATTTAGGTACGACGATTCTAAGTGAAATAAGTCACACAGAAAAGGACACTTCTCATAAGGTATCACTTATAGAGGGAATGTAAAAACCGTTACACTTGAACTGAATTACAAAACAGAACAGAGTCACACATGCAGAAAACACACTATGGCTGCTTAACGGGAAAGGTGAGGTGGGGTGATACATAAAACAAGGGTTTCAAATTAGCTCAGATACCGTTCCATAAACCCAATATGTAATAGACAAGACCTACTCCTTGCTCAGAGAACTGGACTCAACACGCCCTATTCACTGCACAAGAATATATCTGACTAGAAATAATCTTAAAAGCTATGTATTGATATCTCTGTTAGTGTGTCAAGTGGGTGTAAAGCGGCATAAACACAGCAGTGAAAAGCAGCTAAACCCCATTATAAAAATAAATTACTTTGAAAAACCCATGAAACAAAGACAGTGAAAGAGATAGAAATTCTTACACAATGCGTTCACGGGCTGTGATGCAACCTGGATTGACCATATCTAGACCCACAGCTGGATGAGACCTAAGGGTGGACACTCTTGGGGCTGAGAGGTTTGGTGAGGTTGGGTGAGCAAACGCAGACCCTTTAAAGTAATACTGCGTGGTACCCATCGCATGGGTCCAAAATCTCCAGGTTCAAGGGCATCTTCCTACATCGAAAACATGCATGAGAAACCCAGAAGATGGTACACCGTGTGATGTGGAAAGGTTTCTAAAACGCACCTCATTTCTCATCTCCTTGTGGCCGGGTTCGCTATTCCAGCCGCTTTACTGGCAATCTCCCTACTTGGAGCATCAGCACCTTTAACCTCCTGTTCCGTACAGGTTGCAATTTGTCCTGAGGATGAACTGGAAGACGTGGAACCAATGAGAGACTAGCTCTTGGTGTTGGGACAGGCACAGGTCACTCTATTTTCCCATCAGGAAGAAGAATTAACCACAGGCTCAGCCTGCCACCCGGAACCAGAACAGGGCCTGAAGCCATCCTGCGCTATTGCGGCCAGCTCCCTAAAAATCGAGTTGTAAAATGGAGGTTCAGGGCACTGCAATTCACAAACCTGCAGACTTATAAATGATAACTCTCGTCCACAAATATATTGAGGGAAGGCAAAGAAGAGGATTTGAAATCAAGGCAGAATTGCAGGAAACAGATTTCAGGAGGTAGATTCGAATCGCCTTTAAAGCACATGAAAAGCGGCAAAACGTTGACAATGATGCCCTTGGCCAAAAAGGGCGTATGCGTTTTTTCCTGAATATATTCAGGAAAAAACGCATACGCCCTTTTTGGCCAACCAAGCAGCCTGGAAAGGCAAATCAGCGCTACAAAGATGTCTCGCTTCCCATCGGTCAAAAGGGCCATGCTGAAAAAAGTGTCAAAACCAGAAATGCAGGACAGGCCATGGAGAAATGGGAGCATTGCTACACTGATGGGCGGGATGTAAATTGTCAACAGCCACTCTGCAGAAGCGTACGGTGAGTCCTGAAACGTCTAAAAAGCAAAGCTTAGAGAGCATAGGGCACTTCCACTCATGGGGGTATAAATTGGGAAAATGAAAAATCAGCAAGACACAAGCACCCCAAAGTTTAGGGCTGCTCTGTTGACAAGGACCTCCACTTCATTCCACCTTCAATATCCCAGGAAAGAGAAAAATGGATAAAGAAGTTGTGGTCCTTATGTACAATGGAATATCACTCAGCCGTGAAATCAATGTCATAAGGCTAGTAGCAGCATGATGAGTGGATTTAGGTACGACGACTCTAAGTGAAATAAGTCACACAGAAAAGGACACTTCTCATAAGGTATCACTTATAGAGGGAATGTAAAAACCGTTACACTTGAACTGAATTACAAAACAGAACAGAGTCACACATGCAGAAAACACACTATGGCTGCTTAACGGGAAAGGTGAGGTGGGGTGATACATAAAACAAGGGTTTCAAATTAGCTCAGATACCGTTCCATAAACCCAATATGTAATAGACAAGACCTACTCCTTGCTCAGAGAACTGGACTCAACACGCCCTATTCACCGCACAAGAATATATCTGACTAGTAATAATCTTAAAACCTATGTACTGATATCTCTCTGTTAGTGTGTCAAGTGGGTAAAAAGCGGCATAAACACAGCAGTGAAAAGCAGCTAAACCCCATTATAAAAATAAATTACTTTGAAAAACCCATGAAACAAAGACAGTGAAAGAGAGAGAAATTCTTACACAATGCGTTCAGGGGCTGTGATGCAACCTGGATTGACCATATCTAGACCCACAGCTGGATGAGACATAAGGGTGGACACTGTTGCGGCTGAGAGGTTTGGTGAGGTTGGGTGAGCAAACGCAGACCCTTTAAAGTAATACTGCGTGGTACCCATCGCATGGGTCCCAAATCTCCAGGTTCCAGGGCATCTTCCTACATCGAAAACATGCATGAGATACCCAGAAGATGGTACACCGTGTGATGGGGAAAGGTTTCTAAAACGCACCTCATTTCTCATCTGCTTGTGCCCGGGTTCGCCATTCCAGCCACTTTACTAGCAATCTCCCTCCTTGGAGCATCAGCACCTTTAACCTCCTGTTCCGTACAGGTTGCAATTTGTCCTGAGGATGAACGGGAAGACGTGGAACCAATGAAAGACTAGCTCTTGGTGTTGGGACAGGCACAGGTCACTCTATTTTCCGATCAGGAAGAAGAATTAACCACAGGCTCAGCCTGCCCCCCGGAACCAGAACAGGGCCTGAAGCCATCCTGCACTTTTGCGGCCAGCTCCCTAAAAAGCGAGTTGTAAAATGGAGGTTCAGGGCACTGCAATTCACAAACCTGCAGACTTATAAATGATAACTCTCATCCACAAATATATTGAGGGAAGGCAAAGAAGAGGATTTGAAATCAAGGCAGAATTGCAGGAAACAGATTTCAGGAGGTAGATTCGAATCGCCTTTAAAGCACATGAAAAGCGGCAAAACGTTGACAATGATGCCCTTGGCCAAAAAGGGCGTATGCGTTTTTTCCTGAATATATTCAGGAAAAAACGCATACGCCCTTTTTGGCCAACCAAGCAACCTGGAAAGGCAAATCAGCGCTACAAAGATGTCTCGCTTCCCATCGGTCAAAAGGGCCATGCTGAAAAAAGTGTCAACACCAGAAATGCAGGACAGGCCATGGAGAAATGGGAGCCTTGCTACACTGATGGGCGGGATGTAAATTGTCAACAGCCACTCTGGAGAAGTGTACGGTGAGTCCTGAAACGTCTAAAGAGCAAAGCTTAGAGAGCATAGGGCACTTCCACTCATGGGGGTATAAATTGGGAAAATGAAAAATCAGCAAGACACAAGCACCCCAAAGTTTAGGGCTGCTCTGTTGACAAGGACCTCCACTTCATTCCACCTTCAATATCCCAGGAAAGAGAAAAATGGATAAAGAAGTTGTGGTCCTTATGTACAATGGAATATCACTCAGCCATGAAATCAATGTCATAAGGCTAGTAGCAGCATGATGAGTGGATTTAGGTACGACGATTCTAAGTGAAATAAGTCACACAGAAAAGGACACTTCTCATAAGGTATCACTGATAGAGGGAATGTAAAAACCGTTACACTTGAACTGAATTACAAAACAGAACAGAGTCACACATGCAGAAAACACACTATGGCTGCTTAACGGGAAAGGTGAGGTGGGGTGATACATAAAACAAGGGTTTCAAATTAGCTCAGATACCGTTCCATAAAACCAATATGTAATAGACAAGACCTACTCCTTGCTCAGAGAACTGGACTCAACACGCCCTATTCACCGCACAAGAATATATCTGACTAGTAATAATCTTAAAACCTATGTATTGATATCTCTCTGTTAGTGTGTCAAGTGGGTAAAAAGCGGCATAAACACAGCAGTGAAAAGCAGCTAAACCCCATTATAAAAATAAATTACTTTGAAAAACCCATGAAACAAAGACAGTGAAAGAGATAGAAATTCTTACACAATGCGTTCACGGGCTGTGATGCAACCTGGATTGACCATATCTAGACCCACAGCTGGATGAGACATAAGGGTGGACACTCTTGGGGCTGAGAGGTTTGGTGAGGTTGGGTGAGCAAACGCAGACCCTTTAAAGTAATACTGCATGGTACCCATCGCATGGGTCCCAAATCTCCAGGTTCAAGGGCATCTTCCTACATCGAAAACATGCATGAGAAACCCAGAAGATGGTACACCGTGTGATGTGGAAAGGTTTCTAAAACGCACCTCATTTCTCATCTCCTTGTGCCCGGGTTCGCTATTCCAGCCGCTTTACTAGCAATCTCCCTACTTGGAGCATCAGCACCTTTAACCTCCTGCTCCGTACAGGTTGCAATTTGTCCTGAGGGTGAACGGGAAGACGTGGAACCAATGAGAGACTAGCTCTTGGTGTTGGGACAGGCACAGGTCACTCTATTTTCCCATCAGGAAGAAGAATTAACCACAGGCTCAGCCTGCCCCCGGAACCAGAACAGGGCCTGAAGGCATCCTGCGCTTTTGCGGCCAGCTCCCTAAAAAGCGAGTTGCAAAATGGAGGTTCAGGGCACTGCAATTCACAAACCTGCAGAGTTATAAATGATAACTCTCGTCCACAAATATATTGAGGGAAGGCAAAGAAGAGGATTTGAAATCAAGGCAGAATTGCAGGAAACAGATTTCAGGAGGTAGATTCGAATCGCCTTTAAAGCACATGAAAAGCGGCAAAACGTTGACAATGATGCCCTTGGCCAAAAACGGCGTATGCGTTTTTTCCTGAATATATTCAGGAAAAAACGCATACGCCCTTTTTGGCCAACCAAACAACCTGGAAAGGCAAATCAGCGCTACAAAGATGTCTCGCTTCCCATCGGTCAAAAGGGCCATGCTGAAAAAAGTGTCAAAACCAGAAATGCAGGACAGGCCATGGAGAAATGGGAGCATTGCTACACTGATGGGCGGGATGTAAATTGTCAACAGCCACTCTGCAGAAGCATACGGTGAGTCCTGAAACGTCTAAAAAGCAAAGCTTAGAGAGCATAGGGCACTTCCACTCATGGGGGTATAAATTGGGAAAATGAAAAATCAGCAAGACACAAGCACCCCAAAGTTTAGGGCTGCTCTGTTGACAAGGACCTCCACTTCATTCCACCTTCAATATCCCAGGAAAGAGAAAAATGGATAAAGAAGTTGTGGTCCTTATGTACAATGGAATATCACTCAGCCGTGAAATCAATGTCATAAGGCTAGTAGCAGCATGATGAGTGGATTTAGGTACGACGACTCTAAGTGAAATAAGTCACACAGAAAAGGACACTTCTCATAAGGTATCACTTATAGAGGGAATGTAAAAACCGTTACACTTGAACTGAATTACAAAACAGAACAGAGTCACACATGCAGAAAACACACTATGGCTGCTTAACGGGAAAGGTGAGGTGGGGTGATACATAAAACAAGGGTTTCAAATTAGCTCAGATACCGTTCCATAAACCCAATATGTAATAGACAAGACCTACTCCTTGCTCAGAGAACTGGACTCAACACGCCCTATTCACCGCACAAGAATATATCTGACTAGTAATAATCTTAAAACCTATGTACTGATATCTCTCTGTTAGTGTGTCAAGTGGGTAAAAAGCGGCATAAACACAGCAGTGAAAAGCAGCTAAACCCCATTATAAAAATAAATTACTTTGAAAAACCCATGAAACAAAGACAGTGAAAGAGAGAGAAATTCTTACACAATGCGTTCAGGGGCTGTGATGCAACCTGGATTGACCATATCTAGACCCACAGCTGGATGAGACATAAGGGTGGACACTGTTGCGGCTGAGAGGTTTGGTGAGGTTGGGTGAGCAAACGCAGACCCTTTAAAGTAATACTGCGTGGTACCCATCGCATGGGTCCCAAATCTCCAGGTTCCAGGGCATCTTCCTACATCGAAAACATGCATGAGATACCCAGAAGATGGTACACCGTGTGATGGGGAAAGGTTTCTAAAACGCACCTCATTTCTCATCTGCTTGTGCCCGGGTTCGCCATTCCAGCCACTTTACTAGCAATCTCCCTCCTTGGAGCATCAGCACCTTTAACCTCCTGTTCCGTACAGGTTGCAATTTGTCCTGAGGATGAACGGGAAGACGTGGAACCAATGAAAGACTAGCTCTTGGTGTTGGGACAGGCACAGGTCACTCTATTTTCCGATCAGGAAGAAGAATTAACCACAGGCTCAGCCTGCCCCCCGGAACCAGAACAGGGCCTGAAGCCATCCTGCACTTTTGCGGCCAGCTCCCTAAAAAGCGAGTTGTAAAATGGAGGTTCAGGGCACTGCAATTCACAAACCTGCAGACTTATAAATGATAACTCTCATCCACAAATATATTGAGGGAAGGCAAAGAAGAGGATTTGAAATCAAGGCAGAATTGCAGGAAACAGATTTCAGGAGGTAGATTCGAATCGCCTTTAAAGCACATGAAAAGCAGCAAAACGTTGACAATGATGCCCTTGGCCAAAAAGGGCGTATGCGTTTTTTCCTGAATATATTCAGGAAAAAACGCATACGCCCTTTTTGGCCAACCAAGCAACCTGGAAAGGCAAATCAGCGCTACAAAGATGTCTCGCTTCCCATCGGTCAAAAGGGCCCTGCTGAAAAAAGTGTCAACACCAGAAATGCAGGACAGGCCATGGAGAAATGGGAGCCTTGCTACACTGATGGGCGGGATGTAAATTGTCAACAGCCACTCTGGAGAAGTGTACGGTGAGTCCTGAAACGTCTAAAGAGCAAAGCTTAGAGAGCATAGGGCACTTCCACTCATGGGGGTATAAATTGGGAAAATGAAAAATCAGCAAGACACAAGCACCCCAAAGTTTAGGGCTGCTCTGTTGACAAGGACCTCCACTTCATTCCACCTTCAATATCCCAGGAAAGAGAAAAATGGATAAAGAAGTTGTGGTCCTTATGTACAATGGAATATCACTCAGCCATGAAATCAATGTCATAAGGCTAGTAGCAGCATGATGAGTGGATTTAGGTACGACGATTCTAAGTGAAATAAGTCACACAGAAAAGGACACTTCTCATAAGGTATCACTGATAGAGGGAATGTAAAAACCGTTACACTTGAACTGAATTACAAAACAGAACAGAGTCACACATGCAGAAAACACACTATGGCTGCTTAACGGGAAAGGTGAGGTGGGGTGATACATAAAACAAGGGTTTCAAATTAGCTCAGATACCGTTCCATAAAACCAATATGTAATAGACAAGACCTACTCCTTGCTCAGGGAACTGGACTCAACACGCCCTATTCACCGCACAAGAATATATCTGACTAGTAATAATCTTAAAACCTATGTATTGATATCTCTCTGTTAGTGTGTCAAGTGGGTAAAAAGCGGCATAAACACAGCAGTGAAAAGCAGCTAAACCCCATTATAAAAATAAATTACTTTGAAAAACCCATGAAACAAAGACAGTGAAAGAGATAGAAATTCTTACACAATGCGTTCACGGGCTGTGATGCAACCTGGATTGACCATATCTAGACCCACAGCTGGATGAGACATAAGGGTGGACACTCTTGGGGCTGAGAGGTTTGGTGAGGTTGGGTGAGCAAACGCAGACCCTTTAAAGTAATACTGCATGGTACCCATCGCATGGGTCCCAAATCTCCAGGTTCAAGGGCATCTTCCTACATCGAAAACATGCATGAGAAACCCAGAAGATGGTACACCGTGTGATGTGGAAAGGTTTCTAAAACGCACCTCATTTCTCATCTCCTTGTGCCCGGGTTCGCTATTCCAGCCGCTTTACTAGCAATCTCCCTACTTGGAGCATCAGCACCTTTAACCTCCTGCTCCGTACAGGTTGCAATTTGTCCTGAGGGTGAACGGGAATACGTGGAACCAATGAGAGACTAGCTCTTGGTGTTGGGACAGGCACAGGTCACTCTATTTTCCCATCAGGAAGAAGAATTAACCACAGGCTCAGCCTGCCCCCGGAACCAGAACAGGGCCTGAAGGCATCCTGCGCTTTTGCGGCCAGCTCCCTAAAAAGCGAGTTGCAAAATGGAGGTTCAGGGCACTGCAATTCACAAACCTGCAGAGTTATAAATGATAACTCTCGTCCACAAATATATTGAGGGAAGGCAAAGAAGAGGATTTGAAATCAAGGCAGAATTGCAGGAAACAGATTTCAGGAGGTAGATTCGAATCGCCTTTAAAGCACATGAAAAGCGGCAAAACGTTGACAATGATGCCCTTGGCCAAAAAGGGCGTATGCGTTTTTTCCTGAATATATTCAGGAAAAAACGCATAAGCCCTTTTAGGCCAACCAAGCAACCTGGAAAGGCAAATCAGCGCTACAAAGATGTCTCGCTTCCCATCGGTCAAAAGGGCCATGCTGAAAAAAGTGTCAACACCAGAAATGCAGGACAGGCCATGGAGAAATGGGAGCCTTGCTACACTGATGGGCGGGATGTAAATTGTCAACAGCCACTCTGGAGAAGTGTACGGTGAGTCCTGAAACGTCTAAAGAGCAAAGCTTAGAGAGCATAGGGCACTTCCACTCATGGGGGTATAAATTGGGAAAATGAAAAATCAGCAAGACACAAGCACCCCAAAGTTTAGGGCTGCTCTGTTGACAAGGACCTCCACTTCATTCCACCTTCAATATCCCAGGAAAGAGAAAAATGGATAAAGAAGTTGTGGTCCTTATGTACAATGGAATATCACTCAGCCATGAAATCAATGTCATAAGGCTAGTAGCAGCATGATGAGTGGATTTAGGTACGACGATTCTAAGTGAAATAAGTCACACAGAAAAGGACACTTCTCATAAGGTATCACTGATAGAGGGAATGTAAAAACCGTTACACTTGAACTGAATTACAAAACAGAACAGAGTCACACATGCAGAAAACACACTATGGCTGCTTAACGGGAAAGGTGAGGTGGGGTGATACATAAAACAAGGGTTTCAAATTAGCTCAGATACCGTTCCATAAAACCAATATGTAATAGACAAGACCTACTCCTTGCTCAGGGAACTGGACTCAACACGCCCTATTCACCGCACAAGAATATATCTGACTAGTAATAATCTTAAAACCTATGTATTGATATCTCTCTGTTAGTGTGTCAAGTGGGTAAAAAGCGGCATAAACACAGCAGTGAAAAGCAGCTAAACCCCATTATAAAAATAAATTACTTTGAAAAACCCATGAAACAAAGACAGTGAAAGAGATAGAAATTCTTACACAATGCGTTCACGGGCTGTGATGCAACCTGGATTGACCATATCTAGACCCACAGCTGGATGAGACATAAGGGTGGACACTCTTGGGGCTGAGAGGTTTGGTGAGGTTGGGTGAGCAAACGCAGACCCTTTAAAGTAATACTGCGTGGTACCCATCGCATGGGTCCCAAATCTCCAGGTTCAAGGGCATCTTCCTACATCGAAAACATGCATGAGAAACCCAGAAGATGGTACACCGTGTGATGGGGAAAGGTTTCTAAAACGCACCTCATTTCTCATCTCCTTGTGCTCGGGTTCGCCATTCCAGCCACTTTACTAGCAATCTCCCTCCTTGGAGCATCATCACCTTTTACCTCCTGTTCCGTACAGGTTGCAATTTGTCCTGAGGATGAAAGGGAAGACGTGAAACCAATGAGAGACTATCTCTTGGTGTTGGGACAGGCACAGGTCACTCTATTTCCCCATCAGGAAGAAGAATTAACCACAGGCTCAGCCTGCCCCCCGGAACAAGAACAGGGCCTGAAGCCATCCTGCGCTTTTGCGGCCATCTCCCAAAAACGCAGGTTGTAAAATGGAGGTTCAGGGCACTGCAATTCACAAACCTGCAGAGTTATAAATGATAACTCTCGTCCACAAATATATTGAGGGAAGGCAAAGAAGAGGATTTGAAATCAAGGCAGAATTGCAGGAAACAGATTTCAGGAGGTAGATTCGAATCGCCTTTAAAGCACATGAAAAGCGGCAAAACGTTGACAATGATGCCCTTGGCCAAAAAGGGCGTATGCGTTTTTTCCTGAATATATTCAGGAAAAAACGCATACGCCCTTTTTGGCCAGCCAAGCAACCTGGAAAGGCAAATCAGCGCTACAAAGATGTCTCGCTTCCCATCGGTCAAAAGGGCCATGCTGAAAAAAGTGTCAAAACCAGAAATGCAGGACAGGCCATGGAGAAATGGGAGCCTTGCTACACTGATGGGCGGGATGTAAATTGTCAACAGCCACTCTGGAGAAGCGTACGGTGAGTCCTGAAACGTCTAAAAAGCAAAGCTTAGAGAGCATAGGGCACTTCCACTCATGGGGGTATAAATTGGGAAAATTAAAAATCAGCAAGACACAAGCACCCCAAAGTTTAGGGCTGCTCTGTTGACAAGGACCTCCACTTCATTCCACCTTCAATATCCCAGGAAAGAGAAAAATGGATAAAGAAGTTGTGGTCCTTATGTACAATGGAATATCACTCAGCCATGAAATCAATGTCATAAGGCTAGTAGCAGCATGATGAGTGGATTTAGGTACGACGATTCTAAGTGAAATAAGTCACACAGAAAAGGACACTTCTCATAAGGTATCACTGATAGAGGGAATGTAAAAACCGTTACACTTGAACTGCATTACAAAACAGAACAGAGTCACACATGCAGAAAACACACTATGGCTGCTTCACGGGAAAGGTGAGGTGGGGTGATACATAAAACAAGGGTTTCAAATTAGCTCAGATACCGTTCCATAAAACCAATATGTAATAGACAAGACCTACTCCTTGCTCAGAGAACTGGACTCAACACGCCCTATTCACCGCACAAGAATATATCTGACTAGTAATAATCTTAAAACCTATATATAGATATCTCTCTGTTAGTGTGTCAAGTGGGTGTAAAGCAGCATAAACACAGAAGTGAAAAGCAGCTAAACCCCATTATAAAAATAAATTACTTTGAATAACCCATGAAACAAAGACAGTGAAAGAGAGCGAAATTCTTACACAATTCGTTCAGGGGCTGTGATGCAACCTGGATTGACCATATCTAGACCCACAGCTGGATGAGACATAAGGGTGGACACTCTTGGGGCTGAGAGGTTTGGTGAGGTTGGGTGAGCAAACGCAGACCCTTTAAAGTAATACTGCATGGTACCCATCGCATGGGTCACAAATCTCCAGGTTCAAGGGCATCTTCCTACATCGAAAACATGCATGAGAAACCCAGAAGATGGTACACCGTGTGATGTGGAAAGGTTTCTAAAACGCACCTCATTTCTCATCTCCTTGTGGCCGGGTTCGCTATTCCAGCCGCTTTACTAGCAATCTCCCTACTTGGAGCATCAGCACCTTTAACCTCCTGTTCTGTACAGGTTGCAATTTGTCCTGAGGATGAACTGGAAGACGTGGAACCAATGAGAGACTAGCTCTTGGTGTTGGGACAGGCACAGGTCACTCTATTTTCCCATCAGGAAGAATAATTAACCACAGGCTCATCCTGCCCCCCGGAACCAGAACAGGGCCTGAAGGCATCCTGCGCTTTTGCGGCCAGCTCCCTAAAAAGCGAGTTGTAAAATGGAGGTTCAGGGCACTGCAATTCACAAACCTGCAGACTTATAAATGATAACTCTCATCCACAAATATATTGAGGGAAGGCAAAGAAGAGGATTTGAAATCAAGGCAGAATTGCAGGAAACAGATTTCAGGAGGTAGATTCGAATCGCCTTTAAAGCACATGAAAAGCGGCAAAACGTTGACAATGATGCCCTTGGCCAAAAAGGGCGTATGCGTTTTTTCCTGAATATATTCAGGAAAAAACGCATACGCCCTTTTTGGCCAACCAAGCAACCTGGAAAGGCAAATCAGCGCTACAAAGATGTCTCGCTTCCCATCGGTCAAAAGGGCCATGCTGAAAAAAGTGTCAACACCAGAAATGCAGGACAGGCCATGGAGAAATGGGAGCCTTGCTACACTGATGGGCGGGATGTAAATTGTCAACAGCCACTCTGGAGAAGTGTACGGTGAGTCCTGAAACGTCTAAAGAGCAAAGCTTAGAGAGCATAGGGCACTTCCACTCATGGGGGTATAAATTGGGAAAATGAAAAATCAGCAAGACACAAGCACCCCAAAGTTTAGGGCTGCTCTGTTGACAAGGACCTCCACTTCATTCCACCTTCAATATCCCAGGAAAGAGAAAAATGGATAAAGAAGTTGTGGTCCTTATGTACAATGGAATATCACTCAGCCATGAAATCAATGTCATAAGGCTAGTAGCAGCATGATGAGTGGATTTAGGTACGACGATTCTAAGTGAAATAAGTCACACAGAAAAGGACACTTCTCATAAGGTATCACTGATAGAGGGAATGTAAAAACCGTTACACTTGAACTGAATTACAAAACAGAACAGAGTCACACATGCAGAAAACACACTATGGCTGCTTAACGGGAAAGGTGAGGTGGGGTGATACATAAAACAAGGGTTTCAAATTAGCTCAGATACCGTTCCATAAAACCAATATGTAATAGACAAGACCTACTCCTTGCTCAGGGAACTGGACTCAACACGCCCTATTCACCGCACAAGAATATATCTGACTAGTAATAATCTTAAAACCTATGTATTGATATCTCTCTGTTAGTGTGTCAAGTGGGTAAAAAGCGGCATAAACACAGCAGTGAAAAGCAGCTAAACCCCATTATAAAAATAAATTACTTTGAAAAACCCATGAAACAAAGACAGTGAAAGAGATAGAAATTCTTACACAATGCGTTCACGGGCTGTGATGCAACCTGGATTGACCATATCTAGACCCACAGCTGGATGAGACATAAGGGTGGACACTCTTGGGGCTGAGAGGTTTGGTGAGGTTGGGTGAGCAAACGCAGACCCTTTAAAGTAATACTGCATGGTACCCATCGCATGGGTCCCAAATCTCCAGGTTCAAGGGCATCTTCCTACATCGAAAACATGCATGAGAAACCCAGAAGATGGTACACCGTGTGATGTGGAAAGGTTTCTAAAACGCACCTCATTTCTCATCTCCTTGTGCCCGGGTTCGCTATTCCAGCCGCTTTACTAGCAATCTCCCTACTTGGAGCATCAGCACCTTTAACCTCCTGCTCCGTACAGGTTGCAATTTGTCCTGAGGGTGAACGGGAATACGTGGAACCAATGAGAGACTAGCTCTTGGTGTTGGGACAGGCACAGGTCACTCTATTTTCCCATCAGGAAGAAGAATTAACCACAGGCTCAGCCTGCCCCCGGAACCAGAACAGGGCCTGAAGGCATCCTGCGCTTTTGCGGCCAGCTCCCTAAAAAGCGAGTTGCAAAATGGAGGTTCAGGGCACTGCAATTCACAAACCTGCAGAGTTATAAATGATAACTCTCGTCCACAAATATATTGAGGGAAGGCAAAGAAGAGGATTTGAAATCAAGGCAGAATTGCAGGAAACAGATTTCAGGAGGTAGATTCGAATCGCCTTTAAAGCACATGAAAAGCGGCAAAACGTTGACAATGATGCCCTTGGCCAAAAAGGGCGTATGCGTTTTTTCCTGAATATATTCAGGAAAAAACGCATACGCCCTTTTTGGCCAACCAAGCAACCTGGAAAGGCAAATCAGCGCTACAAAGATGTCTCGCTTCCCATCGGTCAAAAGGGCCATGCTGAAAAAAGTGTCAAAACCAGAAATGCAGGACAGGCCATGGAGAAATGGGAGCCTTGCTACACTGATGGGCGGGATGTAAATTGTCAACAGCCACTCTGGAGAAGTGTACGGTGAGTCCTGAAACGTCTGAAAAGCAAAGCTTAGAGAGCATAGGGCACTTACTCTCATGGGGGTATAAATTGGGAAAATTAAAATTCAGCAAGACACAAGCACCCCAAAGTTTAGGACTGCTCTGTTGACAAGGACCTCCACTTCATTCCACCTTCAATATCCCAGGAAAGAGAAAAATGGATAAAGAAGTTGTGGTCCTTATGTACAATGGAATATCACTCAGCCATGAAATCAATGTCATAAGGCTAGTAGCAGCATGATGAGTGGATTTAGGTACGACGACTCTAAGTGAAATAAGTCACACAGAAAAGGACACTTCTCATAAGGTATCACTTATAGAGGGAATGTAAAAACCGTTACACTTGAACTGAATTACAAAACAGAACAGAGTCACACATGCAGAAAACACACTATGGCTGCTTCACGGGAAAGGTGAGGTGGGGTGATACATAAAACAAGGGTTTCAAATTAGCTCAGATACCGTTCCATAAACCCAATATGTAATAGACAAGACCTACTCCTTGCTCAGAGAACTGGACTCAACACGCCCTATTCACCGCACAAGAATATATCTGACTAGTAATAATCTTAAAAGCTATGTATTGATATCTCTCTGTTAGTGTGTCAAGTGGGTGTAAAGCGGCATAAACACAGCAGTGAAAAGCAGCTAAACCCCATTATAAAAATAAATTACTTTGAAAAACCCATGAAACAAAGACAGTGAAAGAGAGCGAAATTCTTACACAATGCGTTCAGGGGCTGTGATGCAACCTGGATTGACCATATCTAGACCCACAGCTGGATGAGACATAAGGGTGGACACTGTTGCGGCTGAGAGGTTTGGTGAGGTTGGGTGAGCAAACGCAGACCCTTTAAAGTAATACTGTGTGGTACCCATCGCATGGGTCCCAAATCTCCAGGTTCAAGGGCATCTTCCTACATCGAAAACATGCATGAGAAACCCAGAAGATGGTACACCGTGTGATGGGGAAAGGTTTCTAAAACGCACCTCATTTCTCATCTCCTTGTGCTCGGGTTCGCCATTCCAGCCACTTTACTAGCAATCTCCCTCCTTGGAGCATCATCACCTTTAACCTCCTGTTCCGTACAGGTTGCAATTTGTCCTGAGGATGAACGGGAAGACGTGGAACCAATGAGAGACTAGCTCTTGGTGTTGGCACAGGCACAGGTCACTCTATTTTCCCATCAGGAAGAAGAATTAACCACAGGCTCAGCCGGCCCCCAGGAACAAGAACAGGGCCTGAAGCCATCCTGCGCTTTTGCGGCCATCTCCCAAAAACGCGAGTTGTAAAATGGAGGTTCAGGGCACTGCAATTTACAAACCTGCAGAGTTATAAATGATAACTCTCGTCCACAAATATATTGAGGGAAGGCAAAGAAGAGGATTTGAAATCAAGGCAGAATTGCAGGAAACAGATTTCAGGAGGTAGATTCGAATCGCCTTTAAAGCACATGAAAAGCGGCAAAACGTTGACAATGATGCCCTTGGCCAAAAAGGGCGTATGCGTTTTTTCCTGAATATATTCAGGAAAAAACGCATACGCCCTTTTTGGCCAACCAAGCAACCTGGAAAGGCAAATCAGCGCTACAAAGATGTCTCGCTTCCCATCGGTCAAAAGGGCCATGCTGAAAAAAGTGTCAACACCAGAAATGCAGGACAGGCCATGGAGAAATGGGAGCCTTGCTACACTGATGGGCGGGATGTAAATTGTCAACAGCCACTCTGGAGAAGTGTACGGTGAGTCTTGAAACGTCTAAAGAGCAAAGCTTAGAGAGCATAGGGCACTTCCACTCATGGGGGTATAAATTGGGAAAATGAAAAATCAGCAAGACACAAGCACCCCAAAGTTTAGGGCTGCTCTGTTGACAAGGACCTCCACTTCATTCCACCTTCAATATCCCAGGAAAGAGAAAAATGGATAAAGAAATTGTGGTCCTTATGTACAATGGAATATCACTCAGCCATGAAATCAATGTCATAAGGCTAGTAGCAGCATGATGAGTGGATTTAGGTACGACGATTCTAAGTGAAATAAGTCACACAGAAAAGGACACTTCTCATAAGGTATCACTGATAGAGGGAATGTAAAAACCGTTACACTTGAACTGAATTACAAAACAGAACAGAGTCACACATGCAGAAAACAAACTATGGCTGCTTAACGGGAAAGGTGAGGTGGGGTGATACATAAAACAAGGGTTTCAAATTAGCTCAGATACCGTTCCATAAACCCAATATGTAATAGACAAGACCTACTCCTTGCTCAGGGAACTGGACTCAACACGCCCTATTCACCGCACAAGAATATATCTGACTAGTAATAATCTTAAAACCTATGTATTGATATCTCTCTGTTAGTGTGTCAAGTGGGTAAAAAGCGGCATAAACACAGCAGTGAAAAGCAGCTAAACCCCATTATAAAAATAAATTACTTTGAAAAACACATGAAACAAAGACAGTGAAAGAGATAGAAATTCTTACACAATGCGTTGACGGGCTGTGATGCAACCTGGATTGACCATATCTAGACCCACAGCTGGATGAGACATAAGGGTGGACACTCTTGGGGCTGAGAGGTTTGGTGAGGTTGGGTGAGCAAACGCAGACCCTTTAAAGTAATACTGCATGGTACCCATCGCATGGGTCCCAAATCTCCAGGTTCAAGGGCATCTTCCTACATCGAAAACATGCATGAGAAACCCAGAAGATGGTACACCGTGTGATGTGGAAAGGTTTCTAAAACGCACCTCATTTCTCATCTCCTTGTGCCCGGGTTCGCCATTCCAGCCGCTTTACTAGCAATCTCCCTACTTGGAGCATCAGCACCTTTAACCTCCTGTTCCGTACAGGTTGCAATTTGTCCTGAGGGTGAACGGGAAGACGTGGAACCAATGAGAGACTAGCTCTTGGTGTTGGCACAGGCACAGGTCACTCTATTTTCCCATCAGGAAGAAGAATTAACCACAGGCTCAGCCTGCCACCCGGAACCAGAACAGGGCCTGAAGCCATCCTGCGCTATTGCGGCCAGCTCCCTAAAAAGCGAGTTGTAAAATGGAGGTTCAGGGCACTGCATTTCACAAACCTGCAGACTTATAAATGATAACTCTCGTCCACAAATATATTGAGGGAAGGCAAAGAAGAGGATTTGAAATCAAGGCAGAATTGCAGGAAACAGATTTCAGGAGGTAGATTCGAATCGCCTTTAAAGCACATGAAAAGAGGAAAAACTTTGACAATGATGCCCTTGGCCAAAAAGGGCGTATGCGTTTTTTCCTGAATATATTCAGGAAAAAACGCATACGCCCTTTTTGGCCAACCAAGCAACCTGGAAAGGCAAATCAGCGCTACAAAGAAGTCTCGCTTCCCATCGGTTAAAAGGGCCATGCTGAAAAAAGTGTCAAAACCAGAAATGCAGGACAGGCCATGGAGAAATGGGAGCCTTGCTACACTGATGGGCGGGATGTAAATTGTCAACAGCCACTCTGGAGAAGTGTACGGTGAGTCCTGAAACGTCTAAAGAGCAAAGCTTAGAGAGCATAGGGCACTTCCACTCATGGGGGTATAAATTGGGAAAATTAAAAATCAGCAAGACACAAGCACCCCAAAGTTTAGGGCTGCTCTGTTGACAAGGACCTCCACTTCATTCCACCTTCAATATCCCAGGAAAGAGAAAAATGGATAAAGAAGTTGTGGTCCTTATGTACAATGGAATATCACTCAGCCGTGAAATCAATGTCATAAGGCTAGTAGCAGCATGATGAGTGGATTTAGGTACGACGACTCTAAGTGAAATAAGTCACACAGAAAAGGACACTTCTCATAAGGTATCACTTATAGAGGGAATGTAAAAACCGTTACACTTGAACTGAATTACAAAACAGAACAGAGTCACACATGCAGAAAACACACTATGGCTGCTTAACGGGAAAGGTGAGGTGGGGTGATACATAAAACAAGGGTTTCAAATTAGCTCAGATACCGTTCCATAAACCCAATATGTAATAGACAAGACCTACTCCTTGCTCAGAGAACTGGACTCAACACGCCCTATTCACCGCACAAGAATATATCTGACTAGTAATAATCTTAAAACCTATGTACTGATATCTCTCTGTTAGTGTGTCAAGTGGGTAAAAAGCGGCATAAACACAGCAGTGAAAAGCAGCTAAACCCCATTATAAAAATAAATTACTTTGAAAAACCCATGAAACAAAGACAGTGAAAGAGAGAGAAATTCTTACACAATGCGTTCAGGGGCTGTGATGCAACCTGGATTGACCATATCTAGACCCACAGCTGGATGAGACATAAGGGTGGACACTGTTGCGGCTGAGAGGTTTGGTGAGGTTGGGTGAGCAAACGCAGACCCTTTAAAGTAATACTGCGTGGTACCCATTGCATGGGTCCCAAATCTCCAGGTTCAAGGGCATCTTCCTACATCGAAAACATGCATGAGAATCCCAGAAGATGGTACACCGTGTGATGGGGAAAGGTTTCTAAAACGCACCTCATTTCTCATCTGCTTGTGCCCGGGTTCGCCATTCCAGCCACTTTACTAGCAATCTCCCTCCTTGGAGCATCAGCACCTTTAACCTCCTCTTCCGTACAGGTTGCAATTTGTCCTGAGGATGAACTGGAATACGTGGAACCAATGAGAGACTAGCTCTTGGTGTTGGGACAGGCACAGGTCACTCTATTTTCCCATCAGGAAGAAGAATTAACCACAGGCTCAGCCTGCCACCCGGAACCAGAACAGGGCCTGAAGCCATCCTGCGCTATTGCGGCCAGCTCCCTAAAAAGCGAGTTGTAAAATGGAGGTTCAGGGCACTGCAATTCACAAACCTGCAGACTTATAAATGATAACTCTCGTCCACAAATATATTGAGGAAAGGGAAAGAAGAGGATTTGAAATCAAGGCAGAATTGCAGGAAACAGATTTCAGGAGGTAGATTCGAATCGCCTTTAAAGCACATGAAAAGCGGCAAAACGTTGACAATGATGCCCTTGGCCAAAAAGGGCGTATGCGTATTTTCCTGAATATATTCAGGAAAAAATGCATACGCCCTTTTTGGCCAACCAAGCAACCTGGAAAGGCAAATCAGCGCTACAAAGATGTCTCGCTTCCCATCGGTCAAAAGGGCCATGCTGAAAAAAGTGTCAAAACCAGAAATGCAGGACAGGCCATGGAGAAATGGGAGCCTTGCTACACTGATGGGCGGGATGAAAATTGTCAACAGCCACTCTGGAGAAGTGTACGGTGAGTACTGAAACGTCTAAAAAGCAAAGCTAAGAGAGCATAGGGCACTTCCACTCATGGGGGTATAAATTGGGAAAATGAAAAATCAGCAAGACACAAGCACCCCAAAGTTTAGGGCTGCTCTGTTGACAAGGACCTCCACTTCATTCCACCTTCAATATCCCAGGAAAGAGAAAAATGGATAAAGAAGTTGTGGTCCTTATGTACAATGGAATATCACTCAGCCATGAAATCAATGTCATAAGGCTAGTAGCAGCATGATGAATGGATTTAGGTACGACGATTCTAAGTGAAATAAGTCACACAGAAAAGGACACTTCTCATAAGGTATCACTTATAGAGGGACTGTAAAAACCGTTACACTTGAACTGAATTACAAAACAGAACAGAGTCACACATGCAGAAAACACACTATGGCTGCTTAACGGGAAACGTGAGGTGGGGTGATACATAAAACAAGGGTTTCAAATTAGCTCAGATACCGTTCCATAAAACCAATATGTAATAGACAAGACCTACTCCTTGCTCAGAGAACTGGACTCAACACGCCCTATTCACCGCACAAGAATATATCTGACTAGTAATAATCTTAAAACCTATGTATTGATATCTCTCTGTTAGTGTGTCAAGTGGGTAAAAAGTGGCATAAACACAGCAGTGAAAAGCAGCTAAACCCCATTATAAAAATAAATTACTTTGAAAAACCCATGAAACAAAGACAGTGAAAGAGATAGATATTCTTACACAATGCGTTCACGGGCTGTGATGCAACCTGGATTGACCATATCTAAACCCACAGCTGGATGAGACATAAGGGTGGACACTCTTGGGGCTGAGAGGTTTGGTGAGGTTAGGTGAGCAAACGCAAACCCTTTTAAGTAATACTGCGTGGTACCCATCGCATGGGTCCCAAATCTCCAGGTTCAAGGGCATCTTCCTACATCGAAAACATGCATGAGATACCCAGAAGATGGTACACCGTGTGATGGGGAAAGGTTTCTAAAACGCACCTCATTTCTCATCTCCTTGTGCCCGGGTTCGCCATTCCAGCCACTTAACAAGCAATCTCCCTCCTTGGAGCATCAGCACCTTTAACCTCCTGTTCCGTACAGGTTGCAATTTGTACTGAGGATGAACGGGAAGACGTGGAACCAATGAAAGACTAGCTCTTGGTGTTGGGACAGGCACAGGTCACTCTATTTTCCCATCAGGAAGAAGAATTAACCACAGGCTCAGCCTGCCCCCCGGAACCAGAACAGGGCCTGAAGCCATCCTGTGCTTTTGCGGCCAGCTCCCTAAAAAGCGAGTTGTAAAATGGAGGTTCAGGGCACTGCAATTCAGAAACCTGCAGAGTTATAAATGATAACTCTCATCCACAAATATATTGAGGGAAGGCAAAGAAGAGGATTTGAAATCAAGGCAGAATTGCAGGAAACAGATTTCAGGAGGTAGATTCGAATCGCCTTTAAAGCACATGAAAAGCGGCAAAACGTTGACAATGATGCCCTTGGCCAAAAAGGGCGTATGCGTTTTTTCCTGAATATATTCAGGAAAAAACGCATACGCCCTTTTTGGCCAGCCAAGCAACCTGGAAAGGCAAATCAGCGCTACAAAGATGTCTCGCTTCCCATCGGTCAAAAGGGCCATGCTGAAAAAAGTGTCAAAACCAGAAATGCAGGACAGGCCATGGAGAAATGGGAGCCTTGCTACACTGATGGGCGGGATGTAAATTGTCAACAGCCACTCTGGAGAAGTGTACGGTGAGTCCTGAAACTTCTAAAAAGCAAAGCTTAGGGAGCATAGGGCACTTCCACTCATGTGGGTATAAATTGGGAAAATTAAAAATCAGCAAGACACAAGCACCCCAAAGTTTAGGGCTGCTCTGTTGACAAGGACCTCCACATCATTTCACCTTCAATATCCCAGGAAAGATTAAAATGGATAAAGAAGTTGTGGTCCTTATGTACAATGGAATATCACTCAGCCATGAAATCAATGTCATAAGGCTAGTAGCAGCATGATGAGTGGATTTAGGTACGACGATTCTAAGTGAAATAAGTCACACAGAAAAGGACACTTCTCATAAGGTATCACTGATAGAGGGAATGTAAAAACCGTTACACTTGAACTGAATTACAAAACAGAACAGAGTCACACATGCAGAAAACACACTATGGCTGCTTAACGGGAAACGTGAGGTGGGGTGATACATAAAACAAGGGTTTCAAATTAGCTCAGATACCGTTCCATAAAACCAATATGTAATAGACAAGACCTACTCCTTGCTCAGAGAACTGGACTCAACACGCCCTATTCACCGCACAAGAATATATCTGACTAGTAATAATCTTAAAACCTATGTATTGATATCTCTCTGTTAGTGTGTCAAGTGGGTAAAAAGTGGCATAAACACAGCAGTGAAAAGCAGCTAAACCCCATTATAAAAATAAATTACTTTGAAAAACCCATGAAACAAAGACAGTGAAAGAGATAGATATTCTTACACAATGCGTTCACGGGCTGTGATGCAACCTGGATTGACCATATCTAAACCCACAGCTGGATGAGACATAAGGGTGGACACTCTTGGGGCTGAGAGGTTTGGTGAGGTTAGGTGAGCAAACGCAAACCCTTTTAAGTAATACTGCGTGGTACCCATCGCATGGGTCCCAAATCTCCAGGTTCAAGGGCATCTTCCTACATCGAAAACATGCATGAGATACCCAGAAGATGGTACACCGTGTGATGGGGAAAGGTTTCTAAAACGCACCTCATTTCTCATCTCCTTGTGCTCGGGTTCGCCATTCCAGCCACTTTACTAGCAATCTCCCTCCTTGGAGCATCATCACGTTTAACCTCCTGTTCCGTACAGGTTGATATTTGTCCTGAGGATGAACGGGAAGACGTGGAACCAATGAGAGACTAGCTCTTGGTGTTGGGACAGGCACAGGTCACTCTATTTTCCCATCAGGAAGAAGAATTAACCACAGGCTCAGCCTGCCCCCCGGAACAAGAACAGGGCCGGAAGCCATCCTGCGCTTTTGCGGCCATCTCCCAAAAACGCGAGTTGTAAAATGGAGGTTCAGGGCACTGCAATTCACAAACCTGCAGAGTTATAAATGATAACTCTCATCCACAAATATATTGAGGGAAGGCAAAGAAGAGGATTTGAAATCAAGGCAGAATTGCAGGAAACAGATTTCAGGAGGTAGATTCGAATCGCCTTTAAAGCACTTGAAAAGCGGCAAAACGTTGACAATGATGCCCTTGGCCAAAAAAGGCGTATGCGTATTTTCCTGAATATATTCAGGAAAAAACGCATACGCCCTTTTTGGCCAACCAAGCAACCTGGAAAGGCAAATCAGCGCTACAAAGATGTATCACTTCCCATCGGTTAAAAAGGCCATGCTGAATAAAGTGTCAAAACCAGAAATGCAGGACAGGCCATGGAGAAATGGGAGCCTTGCTACACTGATGGGCGGGATGTAAATTGCCAACAGCCACTCTGGAGAAGCGTACGGTGAGTCCTGAAACATCTAAAAAACAAAGCTTAGAGAGCATAGGGCACTTCCACTCATGGGGTTATAAATTGGGAAAATTAAAAATCAGCAAGACACAAGCACCCCAAAGTTTAGGGCTGCTCTGTTGACAAGGACCTCCACTTCATTCCACCTTCAATATCCCAGGAAAGAGAAAAATGGATAAAGAAGTTGTGGTCCTTATGTACAATGGAATATCACTCAGCCGTGAAATCAATGTCATAAGGCTAGTAGCAGCATGATGAGTGGATTTAGGTACGACGACTCTAAGTGAAATAAGTCACACAGAAAAGGACACTTCTCATAAGGTATCACTTATAGAGGGACTGTAAAAACCGTTACACTTGAACTGAATTACAAAACAGAACAGAGTCACACATGCAGAAAACACACTATGGCTGCTTAACGGGAAAGGTGAGGTGGGGTGATACATAAAACAAGGGTTTCAAATTAGCTCAGATACCGTTCCATAAACCCAATATGTAATAGACAAGACCTACTCCTTGCTCAGAGAACTGGACTCAACACGCCCTATTCACCGCACAAGAATATATCTGACTAGTAATAATCTTAAAACCTATGTATTGATATCTCTCTGTTAGTGTGTCAAGTGGGTAAAAAGCGGCATAAACACAGCAGTGAAAAGCAGCTAAACCCCATTATAAAAATAAATTACTTTGAAAAACCCATGAAACAAAGACAGTGAAAGAGAGAGAAATTCTTACACAATGCGTTCAGGGGCTGTGATGCAACCTGGATTGACCATATCTAGACCCACAGCTGGATGAGACATAAGGGTGGACACTGTTGCAGCTGAGAGGTTTGGTGAGGTTGGGTGAGCAAACGCAGACCCTTTAAAGTAATACTGCGTGGTACCCATCGCATGGGTCCCAAATCTCCAGGTTCCAGGGCATCTTCCTACATCGAAAACATGCATGAAATACCCAGAAGATGGTACACCGTGTGATGTGGAAAGGTTTCCAAAACGCACCTCATTTCTCATCTGCTTGTGCCCGGGTTCGCCATTCCAGCCACTTAACAAGCAATCTCCCTCCTTGGAGCATCAGCACCTTTAACCTCCTGTTCCGTACAGGTTGCAATTTGTACTGAGGATGAACGGGAAGACGTGGAACCAATGAAAGACTAGCTCTTGGTGTTGGGACAGGCACAGGTCACTCTATTTTCCCATCAGGAAGAAGAATTAACCACAGGCTCAGCCTGCCCCCCGGAACCAGAACAGGGCCTGAAGCCATCCTGCGCTTTTGCGGCCAGCTCCCTAAAAAGCGAGTTGTAAAATGGAGGTTCAGGGCACTGCAATTCACAAACCTGCAGAGTTATAAATGATAACTCTCATCCACAAATATATTGAGGGAAGGCAAAGAAGAGGATTTGAAATCAAGGCAGAATTGCAGGAAACAGATTTCAGGAGGTAGATTCGAATCGCCTTTAAAGCACATGAAAAGCGGCAAAACGTTGACAATGATGCCCTTGGCCAAAAAGGGCGTATGCGTTTTTTCCTGAATATATTCAGGAAAAAACGCATACGCCCTTTTTGGCCAACCAAGCAACCTGGAAAGGCAAATCAGCGCTACAAAGATGTCTCGCTTCCCATCGGTCAAAAGGGCCATGCTGAAAAAAGTGTCAAAACCAGAAATGCAGGACAGGCCATGGAGAAATGGGAGCCTTGCTACACTGATGGGCGGGATGTAAATTGTCAACAGCCACTCTGGAGAAGTGTACGGTGAGTCCTGAAACTTCTAAAAAGCAAAGCTTAGGGAGCATAGGGCACTTCCACTCATGTGGGTATAAATTGGGAAAATTAAAAATCAGCAAGACACAAGCACCCCAAAGTTTAGGGCTGCTCTGTTGACAAGGACCTCCACATCATTTCACCTTCAATATCCCAGGAAAGATTAAAATGGATAAAGAAGTTGTGGTCCTTATGTACAATGGAATATCACTCAGCCATGAAATCAATGTCATAAGGCTAGTAGCAGCATGATGAGTGGATTTAGGTACGACGATTCTAAGTGAAATAAGTCACACAGAAAAGGACACTTCTCATAAGGTATCACTGATAGAGGGAATGTAAAAACCGTTACACTTGAACTGAATTACAAAACAGAACAGAGTCACACATGCAGAAAACACACTATGGCTGCTTAACGGGAAACGTGAGGTGGGGTGATACATAAAACAAGGGTTTCAAATTAGCTCAGATACCGTTCCATAAAACCAATATGTAATAGACAAGACCTACTCCTTGCTCAGAGAACTGGACTCAACACGCCCTATTCACCGCACAAGAATATATCTGACTAGTAATAATCTTAAAACCTATGTATTGATATCTCTCTGTTAGTGTGTCAAGTGGGTAAAAAGTGGCATAAACACAGCAGTGAAAAGCAGCTAAACCCCATTATAAAAATAAATTACTTTGAAAAACCCATGAAACAAAGACAGTGAAAGAGATAGATATTCTTACACAATGCGTTCACGGGCTGTGATGCAACCTGGATTGACCATATCTAAACCCACAGCTGGATGAGACATAAGGGTGGACACTCTTGGGGCTGAGAGGTTTGGTGAGGTTAGGTGAGCAAACGCAAACCCTTTTAAGTAATACTGCGTGGTACCCATCGCATGGGTCCCAAATCTCCAGGTTCAAGGGCATCTTCCTACATCGAAAACATGCATGAGATACCCAGAAGATGGTACACCGTGTGATGGGGAAAGGTTTCTAAAACGCACCTCATTTCTCATCTCCTTGTGCTCGGGTTCGCCATTCCAGCCACTTTACTAGCAATCTCCCTCCTTGGAGCATCATCACGTTTAACCTCCTGTTCCGTACAGGTTGATATTTGTCCTGAGGATGAACGGGAAGACGTGGAACCAATGAGAGACTAGCTCTTGGTGTTGGGACAGGCACAGGTCACTCTATTTTCCCATCAGGAAGAAGAATTAACCACAGGCTCAGCCTGCCCCCCGGAACAAGAACAGGGCCGGAAGCCATCCTGCGCTTTTGCGGCCATCTCCCAAAAACGCGAGTTGTAAAATGGAGGTTCAGGGCACTGCAATTCACAAACCTGCAGAGTTATAAATGATAACTCTCATCCACAAATATATTGAGGGAAGGCAAAGAAGAGGATTTGAAATCAAGGCAGAATTGCAGGAAACAGATTTCAGGAGGTAGATTCGAATCGCCTTTAAAGCACTTGAAAAGCGGCAAAACGTTGACAATGATGCCCTTGGCCAAAAAAGGCGTATGCGTTTTTTCCTGAATATATTCAGGAAAAAACGCATACGCCCTTTTTGGCCAACCAAGCAACCTGGAAAGGCAAATCAGCGCTACAAAGATGTATCACTTCCCATCGGTTAAAAAGGCCATGCTGAATAAAGTGTCAAAACCAGAAATGCAGGACAGGCCATGGAGAAATGGGAGCCTTGCTACACTGATGGGCGGGATGTAAATTGCCAACAGCCACTCTGGAGAAGCGTACGGTGAGTCCTGAAACATCTAAAAAACAAAGCTTAGAGAGCATAGGGCACTTCCACTCATGGGGTTATAAATTGGGAAAATTAAAAATCAGCAAGACACAAGCACCCCAAAGTTTAGGGCTGCTCTGTTGACAAGGACCTCCACTTCATTCCACCTTCAATATCCCAGGAAAGAGAAAAATGGATAAAGAAGTTGTGGTCCTTATGTACAATGGAATATCACTCAGCCGTGAAATCAATGTCATAAGGCTAGTAGCAGCATGATGAGTGGATTTAGGTACGACGACTCTAAGTGAAATAAGTCACACAGAAAAGGACACTTCTCATAAGGTATCACTTATAGAGGGACTGTAAAAACCGTTACACTTGAACTGAATTACAAAACAGAACAGAGTCACACATGCAGAAAACACACTATGGCTGCTTAACGGGAAAGGTGAGGTGGGGTGATACATAAAACAAGGGTTTCAAATTAGCTCAGATACCGTTCCATAAACCCAATATGTAATAGACAAGACCTACTCCTTGCTCAGAGAACTGGACTCAACACGCCCTATTCACCGCACAAGAATATATCTGACTAGTAATAATCTTAAAACCTATGTATTGATATCTCTCTGTTAGTGTGTCAAGTGGGTAAAAAGCGGCATAAACACAGCAGTGAAAAGCAGCTAAACCCCATTATAAAAATAAATTACTTTGAAAAACCCATGAAACAAAGACAGTGAAAGAGAGAGAAATTCTTACACAATGCGTTCAGGGGCTGTGATGCAACCTGGATTGACCATATCTAGACCCACAGCTGGATGAGACATAAGGGTGGACACTGTTGCAGCTGAGAGGTTTGGTGAGGTTGGGTGAGCAAACGCAGACCCTTTAAAGTAATACTGCGTGGTACCCATCGCATGGGTCCCAAATCTCCAGGTTCCAGGGCATCTTCCTACATCGAAAACATGCATGAAATACCCAGAAGATGGTACACCGTGTGATGTGGAAAGGTTTCCAAAACGCACCTCATTTCTCATCTGCTTGTGCCCGGGTTCGCCATTCCAGCCACTTAACAAGCAATCTCCCTCCTTGGAGCATCAGCACCTTTAACCTCCTGTTCCGTACAGGTTGCAATTTGTACTGAGGATGAACGGGAAGACGTGGAACCAATGAAAGACTAGCTCTTGGTGTTGGGACAGGCACAGGTCACTCTATTTTCCCATCAGGAAGAAGAATTAACCACAGGCTCAGCCTGCCCCCCGGAACCAGAACAGGGCCTGAAGCCATCCTGCGCTTTTGCGGCCAGCTCCCTAAAAAGCGAGTTGTAAAATGGAGGTTCAGGGCACTGCAATTCACAAACCTGCAGAGTTATAAATGATAACTCTCATCCACAAATATATTGAGGGAAGGCAAAGAAGAGGATTTGAAATCAAGGCAGAATTGCAGGAAACAGATTTCAGGAGGTAGATTCGAATCGCCTTTAAAGCACATGAAAAGCGGCAAAACGTTGACAATGATGCCCTTGGCCAAAAAGGGCGTATGCGTTTTTTCCTGAATATATTCAGGAAAAAACGCATACGCCCTTTTTGGCCAACCAAGCAACCTGGAAAGGCAAATCAGCGCTACAAAGATGTCTCGCTTCCCATCGGTCAAAAGGGCCATGCTGAAAAAAGTGTCAAAACCAGAAATGCAGGACAGGCCATGGAGAAATGGGAGCCTTGCTACACTGATGGGCGGGATGTAAATTGTCAACAGCCACTCTGGAGAAGTGTACGGTGAGTCCTGAAACTTCTAAAAAGCAAAGCTTAGGGAGCATAGGGCACTTCCACTCATGTGGGTATAAATTGGGAAAATTAAAAATCAGCAAGACACAAGCACCCCAAAGTTTAGGGCTGCTCTGTTGACAAGGACCTCCACTTCATTTCACCTTCAATATCCCAGGAAAGATTAAAATGGATAAAGAAGTTGTGGTCCTTATGTACAATGGAATATCACTCAGCCATGAAATCAATGTCATAAGGCTAGTAGCAGCATGATGAGTGGATTTAGGTACGACGATTCTAAGTGAAATAAGTCACACAGAAAAGGACACTTCTCATAAGGTATCACTGATAGAGGGAATGTAAAAACCGTTACACTTGAACTGAATTACAAAACAGAACAGAGTCACACATGCAGAAAACACACTATGGCTGCTTAACGGGAAAGGTGAGGTGGGGTGATACATAAAACAAGGGTTTCAAATTAGCTCAGATACCGTTCGATAAAACCAATATGTAATAGACAAGACCTACTCCTTGCTCAGAGAACTGGACTCAACACGCCCTATTCACCGCACAAGAATATATCTGACTAGTAATAATCTTAAAACCTATGTATTGATATCTCTCTGTTAGTGTGTCAAGTGGGTAAAAAGCGGCATAAACACAGCAGTGAAAAGCAGCTAAACCCCATTATAAAAATAAATTACTTTGAAAAACCCGTGAAACAAAGACAGTGAAAGAGAGCGAAATTCTTACACAATGCGTTCAGGGGCTGTGATGCAACCTGGATTGACCATATCTAGACCCACAGCTGGATGAGACATAAGGGTGGACACTGTTGCGGCTGAGAGGTTTGGTGAGGTTGGGTGAGCAAACGCAGACCCTTTAAAGTAATACTGCGTGGTACCGATCGCATGGGTCCCAAATCTCCAGGTTCCAGGGCATCTTCCTACATCGAAAACATGCATGAGATACCCAGAAGATGGTACACCGTGTGATGGGGAAAGGTTTCTAAAACGCACCTCATTTCTCATCTGCTTGTGCCCGGGTTCGCCATTCCAGCCACTTTACTTGCAATCTCCCTCCTTGGAGCATCAGCACCTTTAACCTCCTGTTCCGTACAGGTTGCAATTTGTACTGAGGATGAACGGGAAGACGTGGAACCAATGAAAGACTAGCTCTTGGTGTTGGGACAGGCACAGGTCACTCTATTTTCCCATCAGGAAGAATAATTAACCACAGGCTCAGCCTGCCCCCCGGAACCAGAACAGGGCCTGAAGCCATCCTGTGCTTTTGCGGCCAGCTCCCTAAAAAGCGAGTTGTAAATTGGAGGTTCAGGGCACTGCAATTCAGAAACCTGCAGACTTATAAATGATAACTCTCATCCACAAATATATTGAGGGAAGGCAAAGAAGAGGATTTGAAATCAAGGCAGAATTGCAGGAAACAGATTTCAGGAGGTAGATTCGAATCGCCTTTAAAGCACATGAAAAGCGGCAAAACGTTGACAATGATGCCCTTGGCCAAAAAGGGCGTATGCGTATTTTCCTGAATATATTCAGGAAAAAACGCATACGCCCTTTTTGGCCAACCAAGCAACCTGGAAAGGCAAATCAGCGCTACAAAGATGTCTCGCTTCCCATCGGTCAAAAAGGCCATGCTGAAAAAAGTGTCAAAACCAGAAATGCAGGACAGGCCATGGAGAAATGGGAGCCTTGCTACACTGATGGGCGGGATGTAAATTGTCAACAGCCACTCTGGAGAAGTGTACGGTGAGTCCTGAAACGTCTAAAAAGCAAAGCTTAGAGAGCATAGGGCACTTCCACTCATGGGGGTATAAATTGGGAAAATTAAAAATCAGCAAGACACAAGCACCCCAAAGTTTAGGGCTGCTCTGTTGACAAGGACCTCCACTTCATTCCACCTTCAATATCCCAGGAAAGAGAAAAATGGATAAAGAAGTTGTGGTCCTTATGTACAATGGAATATCACTCAGCCGTGAAATCAATGTCATAAGGCTAGTAGCAGCATGATGAGTGGATTTAGGTACGACGACTCTAAGTGAAATAAGTCACACAGAAAAGGACACTTCTCATAAGGTATCACTGATAGAGGGAATGTAAAAACCGTTACACTTGAACTGAATTACAAAACAGAACAGAGTCACACATGCAGAAAACACACTATGGCTGCTTAACGGGAAAGGTGAGGTGGGGTGATACATAAAACAAGGGTTTCAAATTAGCTCAGATACCGTTCCATAAACCCAATATGTAATAGACAAGACCTACTCCTTGCTCAGAGAACTGGACTCAACACGCCCTATTCACCGCACAAGAATATATCTGACTAGTAATAATCTTAAAACCTATGTATTGATATCTCTCTGTTAGTGTGTCAAGTGGGTAAAAAGCGGCATAAACACAGCAGTGAAAAGCAGCTAAACCCCATTATAAAAATAAATTACTTTGAAAAACCCATGAAACAAAGACAGTGAAAGAGAGAGAAATTCTTACACAATGCGTTCAGGGGCTGTGATGCAACCTGGATTGACCATATCTAGACCCACAGCTGGATGAGACATAAGGGTGGACACTGTTGCGGCTGAGAGGTTTGGTGAGGTTGGGTGAGCAAACGCAGACCCTTTAAAGTAATACTGCGTGGTACCCATCGCATGGGTCCCAAATCTCCAGGTTCCAGGGCATCGTCCTACATCGAAAACATGCATGAGATACCCAGAAGATGGTACACCGTGTGATGGGGAAATGTTTCTAAAACGCACCTCATTTCTCATCTGCTTGTGCCCGGGTTCGCCATTCCAGCCACTTAACTAGCAATCTCCCTCCTTGGAGCATCAGCACCTTTAACCTCCTGTTCCGTACAGGTTGCAATTTGTACTGAGGATGAACGGGAAGACGTGGAACCAATGAAAGACTAGCTCTTGGTGTTGGGACAGGCACAGGTCACTCTATTTTCCCATCAGGAAGAAGAATTAACCACAGGCTCAGCCTGCCCCCCGGAACAAGAAGACGGCCTGAAGCCATCCTGCGCTTTTGCGGCCATCTCCCAAAAACGCGAGTTGTAAAATGGAGGTTCAGGGCACTGCAATTCACAAACCTGCAGAGTTATAAATGATAACTCTCGTCCACAAATATATTGAGGGAAGGCAAAGAAGAGGATTTGAAATCAAGGCAGAATTGCAGGAAACAGATTTCAGGAGGTAGATTCGAATCGCCTTTAAAGCACATGAAAAGCGGCAAAACGTTGACAATGATGCCCTTGGCCAAAAAGGGCGTATGCGTTTTTTCCTGAATATATTCAGGAAAAAACGCATACGCCCTTTTTGGCCAACCAAGCAACCTGGAAAGGCAAATCAGCGCTACAAAGATGTCTCGCTTCCCATCGGTTAAAAAGGCCATGCTGAAAAAAGTGTCAAAACCAGAAATGCAGGACAGGCCATGGAGAAATGGGAGCCTTGCTACACTGATGGGCGGGATGTAAATTGCCAAGAGCCACTCTGGAGAAGCGTACGGTGAGTCCTGAAACATCTAAAAAACAAAGCTTAGAGAGCATAGGGCACTTCCATTCATGGGGGTATAAATTGGGAAAATTAAAAATCAGCAAGACACAAGCACCCCAAAGTTTAGGGCTGCTCTGTTGACAAGGACCTCCACTTCATTCCACCTTCAATATCCCAGGAAAGAGAAAAATGGATAAAGAAGTTGTGGTCCTTATGTACAATGGAATATCACTCAGCCGTGAAATCAATGTCATAAGGCTAGTAGCAACATGATGAGTGGATTTAGGTACGACGACTCTAAGTGAAATAAGTCACACAGAAAAGGACACTTCTCATAAGGTATCACTGATAGAGGGAATGTAAAAACCGTTACACTTGAACTGAATTACAAAACAGAACAGAGTCACACATGCAGAAAACACACTATGGCTGCTTAACGGGAAAGGTGAGGTGGGGTGATACATAAAACAAGGGTTTCAAATTAGCTCAGATACCGTTCCATAAACCCAATATGTAATAGACAAGACCTACTCCTTGCTCAGAGAACTGGACTCAACACGCCCTATTCACCGCACAAGAATATATCTGACTAGTAATAATCTTAAAACCTATGTATTGATATCTCTCTGTTAGTGTGTCAAGTGGGTGTAAAGCGGCATAAACACAGCAGTTAAAAGCAGCTAAACCCCATTATAAAAATAAATTACTTTGAAAAACCCATGAAACAAAGACAGTGAAAGAGAGAGAAATTCTTACACAATGCGTTCAGGGGCTGTGATGCAACCTGGATTGACCATATCTAGACCCACAGCTGGATGAGACATAAGGGTGGACACTGTTGCGGCTGAGAGGTTTGGTGAGGTTGGGTGAGCAAACGCAGACCCTTTAAAGTAATACTGCGTGGTACACATCGCATGGGTCCCAAATCTCCAGGTTCAAGGTCATCTTCCTACGTCGTAAACATGCATGAGATACCCAGAAGATGGTACACCGTGTGATGGGGAAAGGTTTCTAAAACGCACCTCATTTCTCATCTGCCTGTGCCCGGGTTCGCCATTCCAGCCACTTTACTAGCAATCTCCCACCTTGGAGCATCAGTACCTTTAACCTCCTGTTCCGTTCAGGTTGCAATTTGTCCTGAGGATGAACGGGAAGACGTGGAACCAATGAAAGACTAGCTCTTGGTGTTGGGACAGGCACAGGTCACTCTATTTTCCCATCAGGAAGAAGAATTAACCACAGGCTCAGCCTGCCCCCCGGAACCAGAACAGGGCCTGAAGCCATCCTGCGCTATTGCGGCCATCTCCCTAAAAAGCGAGTTGTAAAATGGAGGTTCAGAGCACTGCAATTCACAAACCTGCAGAGTTATAAATGATAACTCTCATCCACAAATATATTGAGGGAAGGCAAAGAAGAGGATTTGAAATCAAGGCAGAATTGCAGGAAACAGATTTCAGGAGGTAGATTCGAATCGCCTTTAAAGCACATGAAAAGCGGCAAAACGTTGACAATGATGCCCTTGGCCAAAAAGGGCGTATGCGTTTTTTCCTGAATATATTCAGGAAAAAACGCATACGCCCTTTTTGGCCAACCAAGCAACCTGGAAAGGCAAATCAGCGCTACAAAGATGTCTCGCTTCCCATCGGTCAAAAGGGCCATGCTGAAAAAAGTGTCAAAACCAGAAATGCAGGACAGGCCATGGAGAAATGGGAGCCTTGCTACACTGATGGGCGGGATGTAAATTGTCAACAGCCACTCTGGAGAAGTGTACAGTGAGTCCTGAAACGTCTAAAAAGCAAAGCTTAGAGAGCATAGGGCACTTCCACTCATGGGGATATAAATTGGGAAAATGAAAAATCAGCAAGACACAAGCACCCCAAAGTTTAGGGCTGCTCTGTTGACAAGGACCTCCACTTCATTCCACCTTCAATATCCCAGGAAAGAGAAAAATGGATAAAGAAGTTGTGGTCCTTATGTACAATGGAATATCACTCAGCCATGAAATCAATGTCATAAGGCTAGTAGCAGCATGATGAGTGGATTTAGGTACGACGATTCTAAGTGAAATAAGTCACACAGAAAAGGACACTTCTCATAAGGTATCACTTATAGAGGGAATGTAAAAAGCGTTACACTTGAACTGAATTATAAAACAGAACAGAGTCACACATGCAGAAAACACACTATGGCTGCTTCACGGGAAAGGTGAGGTGGGGTGATACATAAAACAAGGTTTTCAAATTAGCTCAGATACCATTCCATAAACCCAATATGTAATAGACAAGACCTACTCCTTGCTCAGAGAACTGGACTCAACACGCCCTATTCACCGCACAAGAATATATCTGACTAGTAATAATCTTAAAACCTATGTATTGATATCTCTCTGTTAGTGTGTCAAGTGGGTGTAAAGCGGCATAAACACAGCAGTGAAAAGCAGCTAAACCCCATTATAAAAATAAATTACTTTGAAAAACCCATGAAACAAAGACAGTGAAAGAGATAGAAATTCTTACACAATGCGTTCACGGGCTGTGATGCAACCTGGATTGACCATATCTAGACCCACAGCTGGATGAGACATAAGGGTGGACACTGTTACGGCTGAGAGGTTTGGTGAGGTTGGGTGAGCAAACGCAGACCCTTTAAAGTAATACTGCATGGTACCCATCGCATGGGTCCCAAATCTCCAGGTTCAAGGGCGTCTTCCTACATCGAAAACATGCATGAGAAACCCAGAAGATGGTATACCGTGTGATGTGGAAAGGTTTCTAAAACGCACCTCATTTCTCATCTCCTTGTGCCCGGGTTCGCTATTCCAGCCGCTTTACTAGCAATCTCCCTCCTTGGATCATCAGCACCTTTAACCTCCTGTTCCGTACAGGTTGCAATTTGTCCTGAGGATGAACGGGAAGACGTGGAACCAATGAGAGACTAGCTCTTGGTGTTGGGACAGGCACAGGTCACTCTATTTTCCCATCAGGAAGAAGAATTAACCACAGGCTCAGCCTGCCCCCCGGAACCAGAACAGGGCCTGAAGCCATCCTGCGCTTTTGCGGCCAGTTCCCTAAAAAGCGAGTTGTAAAATGGAGGTTCAGGGCACTGCAATTCACAAACCTGCAGACTTATAAATGATAACTCTCATCCACAAATATATTGAGGGAAGGCAAAGAAGAGGATTTGAAATCAAGGCAGAATTGCAGGAAACAGATTTCAGGAGGTAGATTCGAATCGCCTTTAAAGCACATGAAAAGCGGCAAAACGTTGACAATGATGCCCTTGGCCAAAAAGGGCGTATGCGTTTTTTCCTGAATATATTCAGGAAAAAACGCATACGCCCTTTTTGGCCAACCAAGCAACCTGGAAAGGCAAATCAGCGCTACAAAGATGTCTCGCTTCCCATCGGTCAAAAGGGCCATGCTGAAAAAAGTGTCAACACCAGAAATGCAGGACAGGCCATGGAGAAATGGGAGCCTTGCTACACTGATGGGCGGGATGTAAATTGTCAACAGCCACTCTGGAGAAGTGTACGGTGAGTCCTGAAACGTCTAAAGAGCAAAGCTTAGAGAGCATAGGGCACTTCCACTCATGGGGGTATAAATTGGGAAAATGAAAAATCAGCAAGACACAAGCACCCCAAAGTTTAGGGCTGCTCTGTTGACAAGGACCTCCACTTCATTCCACCTTCAATATCCCAGGAAAGAGAAAAATGGATAAAGAAGTTGTGGTCCTTATGTACAATGGAATATCACTCAGCCATGAAATCAATGTCATAAGGCTAGTAGCAGCATGACGAGTGGATTTAGGTACGACGATTCTAAGTGAAATAAGTCACACAGAAAAGGACACTTCTCATAAGGTATCACTGATAGAGGGAATGTAAAAACCGTTACACTTGAACTGAATTACAAAACAGAACAGAGTCACACATGCAGAAAACACACTATGGCTGCTTAACGGGAAAGGTGAGGTGGGGTGATACATAAAACAAGGGTTTCAAATTAGCTCAGATACCGTTCCATAAACCCAATATGTAATAGACAAGACCTACTCCTTGCTCAGGGAACTGGACTCAACACGCCCTATTCACCGCACAAGAATATATCTGACTAGTAATAATCTTAAAACCTATGTATTGATATCTCTCTGTTAGTGTGTCAAGTGGGTGTAAAGCGGCATAAACACAGCAGTGAAAAGCAGCTAAACCCCATTATAAAAATAAATTACTTTGAAAAACCCATGAAACAAAGACAGTGAAAGAGAGAGAAATTCTTACACAATGCGTTCACGGGCTGTGATGCAACCTGGATTGACCATATCTAGACCCACAGCTGGATGAGACATAAGGGTGGACACTCTTGGGGCTGAGAGGTTTGGTGAGGTTGGGTGAGCAAACGCAGACCCTTTAAAGTAATACTGCATGGTACCCATCGCATGGGTCCCAAATCTCCAGGTTCAAGGGCATCTTCCTACATCGAAAACATGCATGAGAAACCCAGAAGATGGTACACCGTGTGATGTGGAAAGGTTTCTAAAACGCACCTCATTTCTCATCTCCTTGTGCCCGGGTTCGCCATTCCAGCCGCTTTACTAGCAATCTCCCTACTTGGAGCATCAGCACTTTTAACCTCCTGCTCCGTACAGGTTGCAATTTGTCCTGAGGGTGAACGGGAATACGTGGAACCAATGAGAGACTAGCTCTTGGTGTTGGGACAGGCACAGGTCACTCTATTTTCCCATCAGGAAGAAGAATTAACCACAGGCTCAGCCTGCCCCCGGAACCAGAACAGGGCCTGAAGGCATCCTGCGCTTTTGCGGCCAGCTCCCTAAAAAGCGAGTTGCAAAATGGAGGTTCAGGGCACTGCAATTCACAAACCTGCAGAGTTATAAATGATAACTCTCGTCCACAAATATATTGAGGGAAGGCAAAGAAGAGGATTTGAAATCAAGGCAGAATTGCAGGAAACAGATTTCAGGAGGTAGATTCGAATCGCCTTTAAAGCACATGAAAAGCGGCAAAACGTTGACAATGATGCCCTTGGCCAAAAAGGGCGTATGCGTTTTTTCCTGAATATATTCAGGAAAAAACGCATACGCCCTTTTTGGCCAACCAAGCAACCTGGAAAGGCAAATCAGCGCTACAAAGATGTCTCGCTTCCCATCGGTCAAAAGGGCCATGCTGAAAAAAGTGTCAACACCAGAAATGCAGGACAGGCCATGGAGAAATGGGAGCCTTGCTACACTGATGGGCGGGATGTAAATTGTAAACAGCCACTCTGGAGAAGCGTACGGTGAGTCCTGAAACGTCTAAAAAGCAAAGCTTAGAGAGCATAGGGCACTTCCTCTCATGGGGGTATAAATTGGGAAAATTAAAAATCAGCAAGACACAAGCACCCCAAAGTTTAGGGCTGCTCTGTTGACAAGGACCTCCACTTCATTCCACCTTCAATATTCCAGGAAAGAGAAAAATGGATAAAGAAGTTGTGGTCCTTATGTACAATGGAATATCACTCAGCCATGAAATCAATGTCATAAGGCTAATAGCAGCATGATGAGTGGATTTAGGTACGACGATTCTAAGTGAAATAAGTCACACAGAAAAGGACACTTCTCATAAGGTATCACTGATAGAGGGAATGTAAAAACCGTTACACTTGAACTGAATTACAAAACAGAACAGAGTCACACATGCAGAAAACACACTATGGCTGCTTCACGGGAAAGGTGAGGTGGGGTGATACATAAAACAAGGGTTTCAAATTAGCTCAGATACCGTTCCATAAAACCAATATGTAATAGACAAGACCTACTCCTTGCTCAGAGAACTGGACTCAACACGCCCTATTCACCGCACAAGAATATATCTGACTAGTAATAATCTTAAAACCTATGTATAGATATCTCTCTGTTAGTTTGTCAAGTGGGTGTAAAGCGGCATAAACACAGAAGTGAAAAGCAGCTAAACCCCATTATAAAAATAAATTACTTTGAATAACCCATGAAACAAAGACAGTGAAAGAGAGCGAAATTCTTACACAATTCGTTCAGGGGCTGTGATGCAACCTGGATTGACCATATCTAGACCCACAGCTGGATGAGACATAAGGGTGGACACTCTTGGGGCTGAGAGGTTTGGTGAGGTTGGGTGAGCAAACGCAGACCCTTTACAGTAATACTGCATGGTACCCATCGCATGGGTCACAAATCTCCAGGTTCAAGGGCATCTTCCTACATCGAAAACATGCATGAGAAACCCAGAAGATGGTACACCGTGTGATGTGGAAAGGTTTCTAAAACGCACCTCATTTCTCATCTCCTTGTGGCCGGGTTCGCTATTCCAGCCGCTTTACTAGCAATCTCCCTACTTGGAGCATCAGCACCTTTAACCTCCTGTTCTGTACAGGTTGCAATTTGTCCTGAGGATGAACTGGAAGACGTGGAACCAATGAGAGACTAGCTCTTGGTGTTAGGACAGGCACAGGTCACTCTATTTTCCCATCAGGAAGAAGAATTAACCACAGGCTCAGCCTGCCACCCAGAACCAGAACAGGGCCTGAAGCCATCCTGCGCTATTGCGGCCAGCTCTCTAAAAAGCGAGTTGTAAAATGGAGGTTCAGGGCACTACAATTCACAAACCTGCAGACTTATAAATGATAACTCTCGTCCACAAATATATTGAGGGAAGGCAAAGAAGAGGATTTGAAATCAAGGCAGAATTGCAGGAAACAGATTTCAGGAGGTAGATTCGAATCGCCTTTAAAGCACATGAAAAGCGGCAAAACGTTGACAATGATGCCCTTGGCCAAAAAGGGCGTATGCGTTTTTTCCTGAATATATTCAGGAAAAAACGCATACGCCCTTTTTGGCCAACCAAGCAACCTGGAAAGGCAAATCAGCGCTACAAAGATGTCTCGCTTCCCATCGGTCAAAAGGGCCATGCTGAAAAAAGTGTCAAAACCAGAAATGCAGGACAGGCCATGGAGAAATGGGAGCATTGCTACACTGATGGGCGGGATGTAAATTGTCAACAGCCACTCTGCAGAAGCGTACGGTGAGTCCTGAAACGTCTAAAAAGCAAAGCTTAGAGAGCATAGGGCACTTCCACTCATGGGGGTATAAATTGGGAAAATGAAAAATCAGCAAGACACAAGCACCCCAAAGTTTAGGGCTGCTCTGTTGACAAGGACCTCCACTTCATTCCACCTTCAATATCCCAGGAAAGAGAAAAATGGATAAAGAAGTTGTGGTCCTTATGTACAATGGAATATCACTCAGCCGTGAAATCAATGTCATAACGCTAGTAGCAGCATGATGAGTGGATTTAGGTACGACGACTCTAAGTGAAATAAGTCACACAGCAAAGGACACTTCTCATAAGGTATCACTGATAGAGGGAATGTAAAAACCGTTACACTTGAACTGAATTACAAAACAGAACAGAGTCACACATGCAGAAAACACACTATGGCTGCTTAACGGGAAAGGTGAGGTGGGGTGATACATAAAACAAGGGTTTCAAATTAGCTCAGATACCGTTCCATAAACCCAATATGTAATAGACAAGACCTACTCCTTGCTCAGAGAACTGGACTCAACACGTCCTATTCACCGCACAAGAATATATCTGACTAGTAATAATCTTAAAACCTATGTACTGATATCTCTCTGTTAGTGTGTCAAGTGGGTAAAAAGCGGCATAAACACAGCAGTGAAAAGCAGCTAAACCCCATTATAAAAATAAATTACTTTGAAAAACCCATGAAACAAAGACAGTGAAAGAGAGAGAAATTCTTACACAATGCGTTCAGGGGCTGTGATGCAACCTGGATTGACCATATCTAGACCCACAGCTGGATGAGACATAAGGGTGGACACTGTTGCGGCTGAGAGGTTTGGTGAGGTTGGGTGAGCAAACGCAGACCCTTTAAAGTAATACTGCATGGTACCCATCGCATGGGTCCCAAATCTCCAGGTTCCAGGGCATCTTCCTACATCGAAAACATGCATGAGAAACCCAGAAGATGGTACACCGTGTGATGGGGAAAGGTTTCTAAAACGCACCTCATTTCTCATCTGCTTGTGCCCGGGTTCGCCATTCCAGCCACTTTACTAGCAATCTCCCTCCTTGGAGCATCAGCACCTTTAACCTCCTGTTCCGTACAGGTTGCAATTTGTCCTGAGGATGAACGGGAAGACGTGGAACCAATGAAAGACTAGCTCTTGGTGTTGGGACAGGCACAGGTCACTCTATTTTCCCATCAGGAAGAAGAATTAACCACAGGCTCAGCCTGCCCCCCGGAACCAGAACAGGGCCTGAAGCCATCCTGCGCTTTTGCGGCCAGCTCCCTAAAAAGCGAGTTGTAAAATGGAGGTTCAGGGCACTGCAATTCACAAACCTGCAGACTTATAAATGATAACTCTCATCCACAAATATATTGAGGGAAGGCAAAGAAGAGGATTTGAAATCAAGGCAGAATTGCAGGAAACAGATTTCAGGAGGTAGATTCGAATCGCCTTTAAAGCACATGAAAAGCGGCAAAACGTTGACAATGATGCCCTTGGCCAAAAAGGGCGTATGCGTTTTTTCCTGAATATATTCAGGAAAAAACGCATACGCCCTTTTTGGCCAACCAAGCAACCTGGAAAGGCAAATCAGCGCTACAAAGATGTCTCGCTTCCCATCGGTCAAAAGGGCCATGCTGAAAAAAGTGTCAACACCAGAAATGCAGGACAGGCCATGGAGAAATGGGAGCCTTGCTACACTGATGGGCAGGATGTAAATTGTCAACAGCCACTCTGGAGAAGTGTACGGTGAGTCCTGAAACGTCTAAAGAGCAAAGCTTAGAGAGCATAGGGCACTTCCACTCATGGGGGTATAAATTGGGAAAATGAAAAATCAGCAAGACACAAGCACCCCAAAGTTTAGGGCTGCTCTGTTGACAAGGACCTCCACTTCATTCCACCTTCAATATCCCAGGAAAGAGAAAAATGGATAAAGAAGTTGTGGTCCTTATGTACAATGGAATATCACTCAGCCATGAAATCAATGTCATAAGGCTAGTAGCAGCATGATGAGTGGATTTAGGTACGACGATTCTAAGTGAAATAAGTCACACAGAAAAGGACACTTCTCATAAGGTATCACTGATAGAGGGAATGTAAAAACCGTTACACTTGAACTGAATTACAAAACAGAACAGAGTCACACATGCAGAAAACACACTATGGCTGCTTAACGGGAAAGGTGAGGTGGGGTGATACATAAAACAAGGGTTTCAAATTAGCTCAGATACCGTTCCATAAAACCAATATGTAATAGACAAGACCTACTCCTTGCTCAGGGAACTGGACTCAACACGCCCTATTCACTGCACAAGAATATATCTGACTAGTAATAATCTTAAAACCTATGTATTGATATCTCTCTGTTAGTGTGTCAAGTGAGTAAAAAGCGGCATAAACACAGCAGTGAAAAGCAGCTAAACCCCATTATAAAAATAAATTACTTTGAAAAACCCATGAAACAAAGACAGTGAAAGAGATAGAAATTCTTACACAATGCGTTCACGGGCTGTGATGCAACCTGGATTGACCATATCTAGACCCACAGCTGGATGAGACATAAGGGTGGACACTCTTGGGGCTGAGAGGTTTGGTGAGGTTGGGTGAGCAAACGCAGACCCTTTAAAGTAATACTGCATGGTACCCATCGCATGGGTCCCAAATCTCCAGGTTCAAGGGCATCTTCCTACATCGAAAACATGCATGAGAAACCCAGAAGATGGTACACCGTGTGATGTGGAAAGGTTTCTAAAACGCACCTCATTTCTCATCTCCTTGTGCCCGGGTTCGCTATTCCAGCCGCTTTACTAGCAATCTCCCTACTTGGAGCATCAGCACCTTTAACCTCCTGCCCCCTACAGGTTGCAATTTGTCCTGAGGGTGAACGGGAATACGTGGAACCAATGAGAGACTAGCTCTTGGTGTTGGGACAGGCACAGGTCACTCTATTTTCCCATCAGGAAGAAGAATTAACCACAGGCTCAGCCTGCCCCCGGAACCAGAACAGGGCCTGAAGGCATCCTGCGCTTTTGCGGCCAGCTCCCTAAAAAGCGAGTTGCAAAATGGAGGTTCAGGGCACTGCTATTCACAAACCTGCAGAGTTATAAATGATAACTCTCGTCCACAAATATATTGAGGGAAGGCAAAGAAGAGGATTTGAAATCAAGGCAGAATTGCAGGAAACAGATTTCAGGAGGTAGATTCGAATCGCCTTTAAAGCACATGAAAAGCGGCAAAACGTTGACAATGATGCCCTTGGCCAAAAAGGGCGTATGCGTTTTTTCCTGAATATATTCAGGAAAAAACGCATAAGCACTTTTAGGCCAACCAAGCAACCTGGAAAGGCAAATCAGCGCTACAAAGATGTCTCGCTTCCCATCGGTCAAAAGGGCCATGCTGAAAAAAGTGTCAACACCAGAAATGCAGGACAGGCCATGGAGAAATGGGAGCCTTGCTACACTGATGGGCGTGATGTAAATTGTCAACAGCCACTCTGGAGAAGTGTACGGTGAGTCCTGAAACGTCTAAAGAGCAAAGCTTAGAGAGCATAGGGCACTTCCACTCATGGGGGTATAAATTGGGAAAATGAAAAATCAGCAAGACACAAGCACCCCAAAGTTTAGGGCTGCTCTGTTGACAAGGACCTCCACTTCATTCCACCTTCAATATCCCAGGAAAGAGAAAAATGGATAAAGAAGTTGTGGTCCTTATGTACAATGGAATATCACTCAGCCATGAAATCAATGTCATAAGGCTAGTAGCAGCATGATGAGTGGATTTAGGTACGACGATTCTAAGTGAAATAAGTCACACAGAAAAGGACACTTCTCATAAGGTATCACTGATAGAGGGAATGTAAAAACCGTTACACTTGAACTGAATTACAAAACAGAACAGAGTCACACATGCAGAAAACACACTATGGCTGCTTAACGGGAAAGGTGAGGTGGGGTGATACATAAAACAAGGGTTTCAAATTAGCTCAGATACCGTTCCATAAAACCAATATGTAATAGACAAGACCTACTCCTTGCTCAGGGAACTGGACTCAACACGCCCTATTCACCGCACAAGAATATATCTGACTAGTAATAATCTTAAAACCTATGTATTGATATCTCTCTGTTAGTGTGTCAAGTGGGTAAAAAGCGGCATAAACCCAGCAGTGAAAAGCAGCTAAACCCCATTATAAAAATAAATTACTTTGAAAAACCCATGAAACAAAGACAGTGAAAGAGATAGAAATTCTTACACAATGCGTTCACGGGCTGTGATGCAACCTGGATTGACCATATCTAGACCCACAGCTGGATGAGACATAAGGGTGGACACTCTTGGGGCTGAGAGGTTTGGTGAGGTTGGGTGAGCAAACGCAGACCCTTTAAAGTAATACTGCGTGGTACCCATCGCATGGGTCCCAAATCTCCAGGTTCAAGGGCATCTTCCTACATCGAAAACATGCATGAGAAACCCAGAAGATGGTACACCGTGTGATGGGGAAAGGTTTCTAAAACGCACCTCATTTCTCATCTCCTTGTGCTCGGGTTCGCCATTCCAGCCACTTTACTAGCAATCTCCCTCCTTGGAGCATCATCACCTTTTACCTCCTGTTCCGTACAGGTTGCAATTTGTCCTGAGGATGAAAGGGAAGACGTGAAACCAATGAGAGACTATCTCTTGGTGTTGGGACAGGCACAGGTCACTCTATTTTCCCATCAGGAAGAAGAATTAACCACAGGCTCAGCCTGCCCCCCGGAACAAGAACAGGGCCGGAAGCCATCCTGCGCTTTTGCGGCCATCTCCCAAAAACGCAGGTTGTAAAATGGAGGTTCAGGGCACTGCAATTCACAAACCTGCAGAGTTATAAATGATAACTCTCGTCCACAAATATATTGAGGGAAGGCAAAGAAGAGGATTTGAAATCAAGGCAGAATTGCAGGAAACAGATTTCAGGAGGTAGATTCGAATCGCCTTTAAAGCACATGAAAAGCGGCAAAACGTTGACAATGATGCCCTTGGCCAAAAAGGGCGTATGCGTTTTTTCCTGAATATATTCAGGAAAAAACGCATACGCCCTTTTTGGCCAGCCAAGCAACCTGGAAAGGCAAATCAGCGCTACAAAGATGTCTCGCTTCCCATCGGTCAAAAGGGCCATGCTGAAAAAAGTGTCAAAACCAGAAATGCAGGACAGGCCATGGAGAAATGGGAGCCTTGCTACACTGATGGGCGGGATGTAAATTGTCAACAGCCACTCTGGAGAAGCGTACGGTGAGTCCTGAAACGTCTAAAAAGCAAAGCTTCGAGAGCATAGGGCACTTCCACTCATGGGGGTATAAATTGGGAAAATTAAAAATCAGCAAGACACAAGCACCCCAAAGTTTAGGGCTGCTCTGTTGACAAGGACCTCCACTTCATTCCACCTTCAATATCCCAGGAAAGAGAAAAATGGATAAAGAAGTTGTGGTCCTTATGTACAATGGAATATCACTCAGCCATGAAATCAATGTCATAAGGCTAGTAGCAGCATGATGAGTGGATTTAGGTACGACGATTCTAAGTGAAATAAGTCACACAGAAAAGGACACTTCTCATAAGGTATCACTGATAGAGGGAATGTAAAAACCGTTACACTTGAACTGCATTACAAAACAGAACAGAGTCACACATGCAGAAAACACACTATGGCTGCTTCACGGGAAAGGTGAGGTGGGGTGATACATAAAACAAGGGTTTCAAATTAGCTCAGATACCGTTCCATAAAACCAATATGTAATAGACAAGACCTACTCCTTGCTCAGAGAACTGGACTCAACACGCCCTATTCACCGCACAAGAATATATCTGACTAGTAATAATCTTAAAACCTATATATAGATATCTCTCTGTTAGTGTGTCAAGTGGGTGTAAAGCAGCATAAACACAGAAGTGAAAAGCAGCTAAACCCCATTATAAAAATAAATTACTTTGAATAACCCATGAAACAAAGACAGTGAAAGAGAGCGAAATTCTTACACAATTCGTTCAGGGGCTGTGATGCAACCTGGATTGACCATATCTAGACCCACAGCTGGATGAGACATAAGGGTGGACACTCTTGGGGCTGAGAGGTTTGGTGAGGTTGGGTGAGCAAACGCAGACCCTTTAAAGTAATACTGCATGGTACCCATCGCATGGGTCACAAATCTCCAGGTTCAAGGGCATCTTCCTACATCGAAAACATGCATGAGAAACCCAGAAGATGGTACACCGTGTGATGTGGAAAGGTTTCTAAAACGCACCTCATTTCTCATCTCCTTGTGGCCGGGTTCGCTATTCCAGCCGCTTTACTAGCAATCTCCCTACTTGGAGCATCAGCACCTTTAACCTCCTGTTCTGTACAGGTTGCAATTTGTCCTGAGGATGAACTGGAAGACGTGGAACCAATGAGAGACTAGCTCTTGGTGTTGGGACAGGCACAGGTCACTCTATTTTCCCATCAGGAAGAATAATTAACCACAGGCTCAGCCTGCCCCCCGGAACCAGAACAGGGCCTGAAGGCATCCTGCGCTTTTGCGGCCAGCTCCCTAAAAAGCGAGTTGTAAAATGGAGGTTCAGGGCACTGCAATTCACAAACCTGCAGACTTATAAATGATAACTCTCATCCACAAATATATTGAGGGAAGGCAAAGAAGAGGATTTGAAATCAAGGCAGAATTGCAGGAAACAGATTTCAGGAGGTAGATTCGAATCGCCTTTAAAGCACATGAAAAGCGGCAAAACGTTGACAATGATGCCCTTGGCCAAAAAGGGCGTATGCGTTTTTTCCTGAATATATTCAGGAAAAAACGCATACGCCCTTTTTGGCCAACCAAGCAACCTGGAAAGGCAAATCAGCGCTACAAAGATGTCTCGCTTCCCATCGGTCAAAAGGGCCATGCTGAAAAAAGTGTCAACACCAGAAATGCAGGACAGGCCATGGAGAAATGGGAGCCTTGCTACACTGATGGGCGGGATGTAAATTGTCAACAGCCACTCTGGAGAAGTGTACGGTGAGTCCTGAAACGTCTAAAGAGCAAAGCTTAGAGAGCATAGGGCACTTCCACTCATGGGGGTATAAATTGGGAAAATGAAAAATCAGCAAGACACAAGCACCCCAAAGTTTAGGGCTGCTCTGTTGACAAGGACCTCCACTTCATTCCACCTTCAATATCCCAGGAAAGAGAAAAATGGATAAAGAAGTTGTGGTCCTTATGTACAATGGAATATCACTCAGCCATGAAATCAATGTCATAAGGCTAGTAGCAGCATGATGAGTGGATTTAGGTACGACGATTCTAAGTGAAATAAGTCACACAGAAAAGTACACTTCTCATAAGGTATCACTGATAGAGGGAATGTAAAAACCGTTACACTTGAACTGAATTACAAAACAGAACAGAGTCACACATGCAGAAAACACACTATGGCTGCTTAACGGGAAAGGTGAGGTGGGGTGATACATAAAACAAGGGTTTCAAATTAGCTCAGATACCGTTCCATAAAACCAATATGTAATAGACAAGACCTACTCCTTGCTCAGGGAACTGGACTCAACACGCCCTATTCACCGCACAAGAATATATCTGACTAGTAATAATCTTAAAACCTATGTATTGATATCTCTCTGTTAGTGTGTCAAGTGGGTAAAAAGCGGCATAAACCCAGCAGTGAAAAGCAGCTAAACCCCATTATAAAAATAAATTACTTTGAAAAACCCATGAAACAAAGACAGTGAAAGAGATAGAAATTCTTACACAATGCGTTCACGGGCTGTGATGCAACCTGGATTGACCATATCTAGACCCACAGCTGGATGAGACATAAGGGTGGACACTCTTGGGGCTGAGAGGTTTGGTGAGGTTGGGTGAGCAAACGCAGACCCTTTAAAGTAATACTGCATGGTACCCATCGCATGGGTCCCAAATCTCCAGGTTCAAGGGCATCTTCCTACATCGAAAACATGCATGAGAAACCCAGAAGATGGTACACCGTGTGATGTGGAAAGGTTTCTAAAACGCACCTCATTTCTCATCTCCTTGTGCCCGGGTTCGCTATTCCAGTCGCTTTACTAGCAATCTCCCTACTTGGAGCATCAGCACCTTTAACCTCCTGCTCCGTACAGGTTGCAATTTGTCCTGAGGGTGAACGGGAATACGTGGAACCAATGAGAGACTAGCTCTTGGTGTTGGGACAGGCACAGGTCACTCTATTTTCCCATCAGGAAGAAGAATTAACCACAGGCTCAGCCTGCCCCCGGAACCAGAACAGGGCCTGAAGGCATCCTGCGCTTTTGCGGCCAGCTCCCTAAAAAGCGAGTTGCAAAATGGAGGTTCAGGGCACTGCAATTCACAAACCTGCAGAGTTATAAATGATAACTCTCGTCCACAAATATATTGAGGGAAGGCAAAGAAGAGGATTTGAAATCAAGGCAGAATTGCAGGAAACAGATTTCAGGAGGTAGATTCGAATCGCCTTTAAAGCACATGAAAAGCGGCAAAACGTTGACAATGATGCCCTTGGCCAAAAAGGGCGTATGCGTTTTTTCCTGAATATATTCAGGAAAAAACGCATAAGCCCTTTTTGGCCAACCAAGCAACCTGGAAAGGCAAATCAGCGCTACAAAGATGTCTCGCTTCCCATCGGTCAAAAGGGCCATGCTGAAAAAAGTGTCAAAACCAGAAATGCAGGACAGGCCATGGAGAAATGGGAGCCTTGCTACACTGATGGGCGGGATGTAAATTGTCAACAGCCACTCTGGAGAAGTGTACGGTGAGTCCTGAAACGTCTGAAAAGCAAAGCTTAGAGAGCATAGGGCACTTACTCTCATGGGGGTATAAATTGGGAAAATTAAAATTCAGCAAGACACAAGCACCCCAAAGTTTAGGACTGCTCTGTTGACAAGGACCTCCACTTCATTCCACCTTCAATATCCCAGGAAAGAGAAAAATGGATAAAGAAGTTGTGGTCCTTATGTACAATGGAATATCACTCAGCCATGAAATCAATGTCATAAGGCTAGTAGCAGCATGATGAGTGGATTTAGGTACGACGACTCTAAGTGAAATAAGTCACACAGAAAAGGACACTTCTCATAAGGTATCACTTATAGAGGGAATGTAAAAACCGTTACACTTGAACTGAATTACAAAACAGAACAGAGTCACACATGCAGAAAACACACTATGGCTGCTTCACGGGAAAGGTGAGGTGGGGTGATACATAAAACAAGGGTTTCAAATTAGCTCAGATACCGTTCCATAAACCCAATATGTAATAGACAAGACCTACTCCTTGCTCAGAGAACTGGACTCAACACGCCCTATTCACCGCACAAGAATATATCTGACTAGTAATAATCTTAAAAGCTATGTATTGATATCTCTCTGTTAGTGTGTCAAGTGGGTGTAAAGCGGCATAAACACAGCAGTGAAAAGCAGCTAAACCCCATTATAAAAATAAATTACTTTGAAAAACCCATGAAACAAAGACAGTGAAAGAGAGCGAAATTCTTACACAATGCGTTCAGGGGCTGTGATGCAACCTGGATTGACCATATCTAGACCCACAGCTGGATGAGACATAAGGGTGGACACTGTTGCGGCTGAGAGGTTTGGTGAGGTTGGGTGAGCAAACGCAGACCCTTTAAAGTAATACTGTGTGGTACCGATCGCATGGGTCCCAAATCTCCAGGTTCAAGGGCATCTTCCTACATCGAAAACATGCATGAGAAACCCAGAAGATGGTACACCGTGTGATGGGGAAAGGTTTCTAAAACGCACCTCATTTCTCATCTCCTTGTGCTCGGGTTCGCCATTCCAGCCACTTTACTAGCAATCTCCCTCCTTGGAGCATCATCACATTTAACCTCCTGTTCCGTACAGGTTGCAATTTGTCCTGAGGATGAACGGGAAGACGTGGAACCAATGAGAGACTAGCTCTTGGTGTTGGCACAGGCACAGGTCACTCTATTTTCCCATCAGGAAGAAGAATTAACCACAGGCTCAGCCGGCCCCCAGGAACAAGAACAGGGCCTGAAGCCATCCTGCGCTTTTGCGGCCATCTCCCAAAAACGCGAGTTGTAAAATGGAGGTTCAGGGCACTGCAATTTACAAACCTGCAGAGTTATAAATGATAACTCTCGTCCACAAATATATTGAGGGAAGGCAAAGAAGAGGATTTGAAATCAAGGCAGAATTGCAGGAAACAGATTTCAGGAGGTAGATTCGAATCGCCTTTAAAGCACATGAAAAGCGGCAAAACGTTGACAATGATGCCCTTGGCCAAAAAGGGCGTATGCGTTTTTTCCTGAATATATTCAGGAAAAAACGCATACGCCCTTTTTGGCCAACCAAGCAACCTGGAAAGGCAAATCAGCGCTACAAAGATGTCTCGCTTCCCATCGGTCAAAAGGGCCATGCTGAAAAAAGTGTCAACACCAGAAATGCAGGACAGGCCATGGAGAAATGGGAGCCTTGCTACACTGATGGGCGGGATGTAAATTGTCAACAGCCACTCTGGAGAAGTGTACGGTGAGTCCTGAAACGTCTAAAGAGCAAAGCTTAGAGAGCATAGGGCACTTCCACTCATGGGGGTATAAATTGGGAAAATGAAAAATCAGCAAGACACAAGCACCCCAAAGTTTAGGGCTGCTCTGTTGACAAGGACCTCCACTTCATTCCACCTTCAATATCCCAGGAAAGAGAAAAATGGATAAAGAAGTTGTGGTCCTTATGTACAATGGAATATCACTCAGCCATGAAATCAATGTCATAAGGCTAGTAGCAGCATGATGAGTGGATTTAGGTACGACGATTCTAAGTGAAATAAGTCACACAGAAAAGGACACTTCTCATAAGGTATCACTGATAGAGGGAATGTAAAAACCGTTACACTTGAACTGAATTACAAAACAGAACAGAGTCACACATGCAGAAAACACACTATGGCTGCTTAACGGGAAAGGTGAGGTGGGGTGATACATAAAACAAGGGTTTCAAATTAGCTCAGATACCGTTCCATAAACCCAATATGTAATAGACAAGACCTACTCCTTGCTCAGGGAACTGGACTCAACACGCCCTATTCACCGCACAAGAATATATCTGACTAGTAATAATCTTAAAACCTATGTATTGATATCTCTCTGTTAGTGTGTCAAGTGGGTAAAAAGCGGCATAAACACAGCAGTGAAAAGCAGCTAAACCCCATTATAAAAATAAATTACTTTGAAAAACACATGAAACAAAGACAGTGAAAGAGATAGAAATTCTTACACAATGCGTTGACGGGCTGTGATGCAACCTGGATTGACCATATCTAGACCCACAGCTGGATGAGACATAAGGGTGGACACTCTTGGGGCTGAGAGGTTTGGTGAGGTTGGGTGAGCAAACGCAGACCCTTTAAAGTAATACTGCATGGTACCCATCGCATGGGTCCCAAATCTCCAGGTTCAAGGGCATCTTCCTACATCGAAAACATGCATGAGAAACCCAGAAGATGGTACACCGTGTGATGTGGAAAGGTTTCTAAAACGCACCTCATTTCTCATCTCCTTGTGCCCGGGTTCGCCATTCCAGCCGCTTTACTAGCAATCTCCCTACTTGGAGCATCAGCACCTTTAACCTCCTGTTCCGTACAGGTTGCAATTTGTCCTGAGGGTGAACGGGAAGACGTGGAACCAATGAGAGACTAGCTCTTGGTGTTGGCACAGGCACAGGTCACTCTATTTTCCCATCAGGAAGAAGAATTAACCACAGGCTCAGCCTGCCACCCGGAACCAGAACAGGGCCTGAAGCCATCCTGCGCTATTGCGGCCAGCTCCCTAAAAAGCGAGTTGTAAAATGGAGGTTCAGGGCACTGCATTTCACAAACCTGCAGACTTATAAATGATAACTCTCGTCCACAAATATATTGAGGGAAGGCAAAGAAGAGGATTTGAAATCAAGGCAGAATTGCAGGAAACAGATTTCAGGAGGTAGATTCGAATCGCCTTTAAAGCACATGAAAAGAGGAAAAACTTTGACAATGATGCCCTTGGCCAAAAAGGGCGTATGCGTTTTTTCCTGAATATATTCAGGAAAAAACGCATACGCCCTTTTTGGCCAACCAAGCAACCTGGAAAGGCAAATCAGCGCTACAAAGAAGTCTCGCTTCCCATCGGTTAAAAGGGCCATGCTGAAAAAAGTGTCAAAACCAGAAATGCAGGACAGGCCATGGAGAAATGGGAGCCTTGCTACACTGATGGGCGGGATGTAAATTGTCAACAGCCACTCTGGAGAAGTGTACGGTGAGTCCTGAAACGTCTAAAGAGCAAAGCTTAGAGAGCATAGGGCACTTCCACTCATGGGGGTATAAATTGGGAAAATTAAAAATCAGCAAGACACAAGCACCCCAAAGTTTAGGGCTGCTCTGTTGACAAGGACCTCCACTTCATTCCACCTTCAATATCCCAGGAAAGAGAAAAATGGATAAAGAAGTTGTGGTCCTTATGTACAATGGAATATCACTCAGCCGTGAAATCAATGTCATAAGGCTAGTAGCAGCATGATGAGTGGATTTAGGTACGACGACTCTAAGTGAAATAAGTCACACAGAAAAGGACACTTCTCATAAGGTATCACTTATAGAGGGAATGTAAAAACCGTTACACTTGAACTGAATTACAAAACAGAACAGAGTCACACATGCAGAAAACACACTATGGCTGCTTAACGGGAAAGGTGAGGTGGGGTGATACATAAAACAAGGGTTTCAAATTAGCTCAGATACCGTTCCATAAAACCAATATGTAATAGACAAGACCTACTCCTTGCTCAGAGAACTGGACTCAACACGCCCCATTCACCGCACAAGAATATATCTGACTAGTAATAATCTTAAAACCTATGTACTGATATCTCTCTGTTAGTGTGTCAAGTGGGTAAAAAGCGGCATAAACACAGCAGTGAAAAGCAGCTAAACCCCATTATAAAAATAAATTACTTTGAAAAACCCATGAAACAAAGACAGTGAAAGAGAGAGAAATTCTTACACAATGCGTTCAGGGGCTGTGATGCAACCTGGATTGACCATATCTAGACCCACAGCTGGATGAGACATAAGGGTGGACACTGTTGCGGCTGAGAGGTTTGGTGAGGTTGGGTGAGCAAACGCAGACCCTTTAAAGTAATACTGCGTGGTACCCATCGCATGGGTCCCAAATCTCCAGGTTCAAGGGCATCTTCCTACATCGAAAACATGCATGAGATACACAGAAGATGGTACACCGTGTGATGGGGAAAGGTTTCTAAAACGCACCTCATTTCTCATCTGCTTGTGCCCGGGTTCGACTTTGCAGCCACTTAACTAGCAATCTCCCTCCTTGGAGCATCAGCACCTTTAACCTCCTGTTCCGTACAGGTTGCAATTTGTCCTGAGGATGAACTGGAATACGTGGAACCAATGAAAGACTAGCTCTTGGTGTTGGGACAGGCACAGGTCACTCTATTTTCCCATCAGGAAGAAGAATTAACCACAGTCTCAGCCTGCCACCCGGAACCAGAACAGGGCCTGAAGCCATCCTGCGCTATTGCGGCCAGCTCCCTAAAAAGCGAGTTGTAAAATGGAGGTTCAGGGCACTGCAATTCACAAACCTGCAGACTTATAAATGATAACTCTCGTCCACAAATATATTGAGGAAAGGGAAAGAAGAGGATTTGAAATCAAGGCAGAATTGCAGGAAACAGATTTCAGGAGGTAGATTCGAATCGCCTTTAAAGCACATGAAAAGCGGCAAAACGTTGACAATGATGCCCTTGGCCAAAAAGGGCGTATGCGTATTTTCCTGAATATATTCAGGAAAAAATGCATACGCCCTTTTTGGCCAACCAAGCAACCTGGAAAGGCAAATCAGCGCTACAAAGATGTCTCGCTTCCCATCGGTCAAAAGGGCCATGCTGAAAAAAGTGTCAAAACCAGAAATGCAGGACAGGCCATGGAGAAATGGGAGCCTTGCTACACTGATGGGCGGGATGAAAATTGTCAACAGCCACTCTGGAGAAGTGTACGGTGAGTACTGAAACGTCTAAAAAGCAAAGCTAAGAGAGCATAGGGCACTTCCACTCATGGGGGTATAAATTGGGAAAATGAAAAATCAGCAAGACACAAGCACCCCAAAGTTTAGGGCTGCTCTGTTGACAAGGACCTCCACTTCATTCCACCTTCAATATCCCAGGAAAGAGAAAAATGGATAAAGAAGTTGTGGTCCTTATGTACAATGGAATATCACTCAGCCATGAAATCAATGTCATAAGGCTAGTAGCAGCATGATGAGTGGATTTAGGTACGACGATTCTAAGTGAAATAAGTCACACAGAAAAGGACACTTCTCATAAGGTATCACTTATAGAGGGACTGTAAAACCGTTACACTTGAACTGAATTACAAAACAGAACAGAGTCACACATGCAGAAAACACACTATGGCTGCTTAACGGGAAACGTGAGGTGGGGTGATACATAAAACAAGGGTTTCAACTTAGCTCAAATACCGTTCCATAAAACCAATATGTAATAGACAAGACCTACTCCTTGCTCAGAGAACTGGACTCAACACGCCCTATTCACCGCACAAGAATATATCTGACTAGTAATAATCTTAAAACCTATGTATTGATATCTCTCTGTTAGTGTGTCAAGTGGGTAAAAAGTGGCATAAACACAGCAGTGAAAAGCAGCTAAACCCCATTATAAAAATAAATTACTTTGAAAAACCCATGAAACAAAGACAGTGAAAGAGATAGATATTCTTACACAATGCGTTCACGGGCTGTGATGCAACCTGGATTGACCATATCTAAACCCACAGCTGGATGAGACATAAGGGTGGACACTCTTGGGGCTGAGAGGTTTGGTGAGGTTAGGTGAGCAAACGCAAACCCTTTTAAGTAATACTGCGTGGTACCCATCGCATGGGTCCCAAATCTCCAGGTTCAAGGGCATCTTCCTACATCGAAAACATGCATGAGATACCCAGAAGATGGTACACCGTGTGATGGGGAAAGGTTTCTAAAACGCACCTCATTTCTCATCTCCTTGTGCTCGGGTTCGCCATTCCAGCCACTTTACTAGCAATCTCCCTCCTTGGAGCATCATCACGTTTAACCTCCTGTTCCGTACAGGTTGATATTTGTCCTGAGGATGAACGGGAAGACGTGGAACCAATGAGAGACTAGCTCTTGGTGTTGGGACAGGCACAGGTCACTCTATTTTCCCATCAGGAAGAAGAATTAACCACAGGCTCAGCCTGCCCCCCGGAACAAGAACAGGGCCGGAAGCCATCCTGCGCTTTTGCGGCCATCTCCCAAAAACGCGAGTTGTAAAATGGAGGTTCAGGGCACTGCAATTCACAAACCTGCAGAGTTATAAATGATAACTCTCATCCACAAATATATTGAGGGAAGGCAAAGAAGAGGATTTGAAATCAAGGCAGAATTGCAGGAAACAGATTTCAGGAGGTAGATTCGAATCGCCTTTAAAGCACATGAAAAGCGGCAAAACGTTGACAATGATGCCCTTGGCCAAAAAAGGCGTATGCGTTTTTTCCTGAATATATTCAGGAAAAAACGCATACGCCCTTTTTGGCCAACCAAGCAACCTGGAAAGGCAAATCAGCGCTACAAAGATGTATCACTTCCCATCGGTTAAAAAGGCCATGCTGAATAAAGTGTCAAAACCAGAAATGCAGGACAGGCCATGGAGAAATGGGAGCCTTGCTACACTGATGGGCGGGATGTAAATTGCCAACAGCCACTCTGGAGAAGCGTACGGTGAGTCCTGAAACATCTAAAAAACAAAGCTTAGAGAGCATAGGGCACTTCCACTCATGGGGTTATAAATTGGGAAAATTAAAAATCAGCAAGACACAAGCACCCCAAAGTTTAGGGCTGCTCTGTTGACAAGGACCTCCACTTCATTCCACCTTCAATATCCCAGGAAAGAGAAAAATGGATAAAGAAGTTGTGGTCCTTATGTACAATGGAATATCACTCAGCCGTGAAATCAATGTCATAAGGCTAGTAGCAGCATGATGAGTGGATTTAGGTACGACGACTCTAAGTGAAATAAGTCACACAGAAAAGGACACTTCTCATAAGGTATCACTTATAGAGGGACTGTAAAAACCGTTACACTTGAACTGAATTACCAAACAGAACAGAGTCACACATGCAGAAAACACACTATGGCTGCTTAACGGGAAAGGTGAGGTGGGGTGATACATAAAACAAGGGTTTCAAATTAGCTCAGATACCGTTCCATAAACCCAATATGTAATAGACAAGACCTACTCCTTGCTCAGAGAACTGGACTCAACACGCCCTATTCACCGCACAAGAATATATCTGACTAGTAATAATCTTAAAACCTATGTATTGATATCTCTCTGTTAGTGTGTCAAGTGGGTAAAAAGCGGCATAAACACAGCAGTGAAAAGCAGCTAAACCCCATTATAAAAATAAATTACTTTGAAAAACCCATGAAACAAAGACAGTGAAAGAGAGAGAAATTCTTACACAATGCGTTCAGGGGCTGTGATGCAACCTGGATTGACCATATCTAGACCCACAGCTGGATGAGACATAAGGGTGGACACTGTTGCAGCTGAGAGGTTTGGTGAGGTTGGGTGAGCAAACGCAGACCCTTTAAAGTAATACTGCGTGGTACCCATCGCATGGGTCCCAAATCTCCAGGTTCCAGGGCATCTTCCTACATCGAAAACATGCATGAGATACCCAGAAGATGGTACACCGTGTGATGTGGAAAGGTTTCTAAAACGCACCTCATTTCTCATCTGCTTGTGCCCGGGTTCGCCATTCCAGCCACTTAACAAGCAATCTCCCTCCTTGGAGCATCAGCACCTTTAACCTCCTGTTCCGTACAGGTTGCAATTTGTACTGAGGATGAACGGGAAGACGTGGAACCAATGAAAGACTAGCTCTTGGTGTTGGGACAGGCACAGGTCACTCTATTTTCCCATCAGGAAGAAGAATTAACCACAGGCTCAGCCTGCCCCCCGGAACCAGAACAGGGCCTGAAGCCATCCTGCGCTTTTGAGGCCAGCTCCCTAAAAAGCGAGTTGTAAAATGGAGGTTCAGGGCACTGCAATTCAGAAACCTGCAGAGTTATAAATGATAACTCTCATCCACAAATATATTGAGGGAAGGCAAAGAAGAGGATTTGAAATCAAGGCAGAATTGCAGGAAACAGATTTCAGGAGGTAGATTCGAATCGCCTTTAAAGCACATGAAAAGCGGCAAAACGTTGACAATGATGCCCTTGGCCAAAAAGGGCGTATGCGTTTTTTCCTGAATATATTCAGGAAAAAACGCATACGCCCTTTTTGGCCAACCAAGCAACCTGGAAAGGCAAATCAGCGCTACAAAGATGTCTCGCTTCCCATCGGTCAAAAGGGCCATGCTGAAAAAAGTGTCAAAACCAGAAATGCAGGACAGGCCATGGAGAAATGGGAGCCTTGCTACACTGATGGGCGGGATGTAAACTGTCAACAGCCACTCTGGAGAAGTGTACGGTGAGTCCTGAAACTTCTAAAAAGCAAAGCTTAGGGAGCATAGGGCACTTCCACTCATGTGGGTATAAATTGGGAAAATTAAAAATCAGCAAGACACAAGCACCCCAAAGTTTAGGGCTGCTCTGTTGACAAGGACCTCCACATCATTTCACCTTCAATATCCCAGGAAAGATTAAAATGGATAAAGAAGTTGTGGTCCTTATGTACAATGGAATATCACTCAGCCATGAAATCAATGTCATAAGGCTAGTAGCAGCATGATGAGTGGATTTAGGTACGACGATTCTAAGTGAAATAAGTCACACAGAAAAGGACACTTCTCATAAGGTATCACTGATAGAGGGAATGTAAAAACCGTTACACTTGAACTGAATTACAAAACAGAACAGAGTCACACATGCAGAAAACACACTATGGCTGCTTAACGGGAAACGTGAGGTGGGGTGATACATAAAACAAGGGTTTCAAATTAGCTCAGATACCGTTCCATAAAACCAATATGTAATAGACAAGACCTACTCCTTGCTCAGAGAACTGGACTCAACACGCCCTATTCACCGCACAAGAATATATCTGACTAGTAATAATCTTAAAACCTATGTATTGATATCTCTCTGTTAGTGTGTCAAGTGGGTAAAAAGTGGCATAAACACAGCAGTGAAAAGCAGCTAAACCCCATTATAAAAATAAATTACTTTGAAAAACCCATGAAACAAAGACAGTGAAAGAGATAGATATTCTTACACAATGCGTTCACGGGCTGTGATGCAACCTGGATTGACCATATCTAAACCCACAGCTGGATGAGACATAAGGGTGGACACTCTTGGGGCTGAGAGGTTTGGTGAGGTTAGGTGAGCAAACGCAAACCCTTTTAAGTAATACTGCGTGGTACCCATCGCATGGGTCCCAAATCTCCAGGTTCAAGGGCATCTTCCTACATCGAAAACATGCATGAGATACCCAGAAGATGGTACACCGTGTGATGGGGAAAGGTTTCTAAAACGCACCTCATTTCTCATCTCCTTGTGCTCGGGTTCGCCATTCCAGCCACTTTACTAGCAATCTCCCTCCTTGGAGCATCATCACGTTTAACCTCCTGTTCCGTACAGGTTGATATTTGTCCTGAGGATGAACGGGAAGACGTGGAACCAATGAGAGACTAGCTCTTGGTGTTGGGACAGGCACAGGTCACTCTATTTTCCCATCAGGAAGAAGAATTAACCACAGGCTCAGCCTGCCCCCCGGAACAAGAACAGGGCCGGAAGCCATCCTGCGCTTTTGCGGCCATCTCCCAAAAACGCGAGTTGTAAAATGGAGGTTCAGGGCACTGCAATTCACAAACCTGCAGAGTTATAAATGATAACTCTCATCCACAAATATATTGAGGGAAGGCAAAGAAGAGGATTTGAAATCAAGGCAGAATTGCAGGAAACAGATTTCAGGAGGTAGATTCGAATCGCCTTTAAAGCACTTGAAAAGCGGCAAAACGTTGACAATGATGCCCTTGGCCAAAAAAGGCGTATGCGTTTTTTCCTGAATATATTCAGGAAAAAACGCATACGCCCTTTTTGGCCAACCAAGCAACCTGGAAAGGCAAATCAGCGCTACAAAGATGTATCACTTCCAATCGGTTAAAAAGGCCATGCTGAATAAAGTGTCAAAACCAGAAATGCAGGACAGGCCATGGAGAAATGGGAGCCTTGCTACACTGATGGGCGGGATGTAAATTGCCAACAGCCACTCTGGAGAAGCGTACGGTGAGTCCTGAAACATCTAAAAAACAAAGCTTAGAGAGCATAGGGCACTTCCACTCATGGGGTTATAAATTGGGAAAATTAAAAATCAGCAAGACACAAGCACCCCAAAGTTTAGGGCTGCTCTGTTGACAAGGACCTCCACTTCATTCCACCTTCAATATCCCAGGAAAGAGAAAAATGGATAAAGAAGTTGTGGTCCTTATGTACAATGGAATATCACTCAGCCGTGAAATCAATGTCATAAGGCTAGTAGCAGCATGATGAGTGGATTTAGGTACGACGACTCTAAGTGAAATAAGTCACACAGAAAAGGACACTTCTCATAAGGTATCACTTATAGAGGGACTGTAAAAACCGTTACACTTGAACTGAATTACAAAACAGAACAGAGTCACACATGCAGAAAACACACTATGGCTGCTTAACGGGAAAGGTGAGGTGGGGTGATACATAAAACAAGGGTTTCAAATTAGCTCAGATACCGTTCCATAAACCCAATATGTAATAGACAAGACCTACTCCTTGCTCAGAGAACTGGACTCAACACGCCCTATTCACCGCACAAGAATATATCTGACTAGTAATAATCTTAAAACCTATGTATTGATATCTCTCTGTTAGTGTGTCAAGTGGGTAAAAAGCGGCATAAACACAGCAGTGAAAAGCAGCTAAACCCCATTATAAAAATAAATTACTTTGAAAAACCCATGAAACAAAGACAGTGAAAGAGAGAGAAATTCTTACACAATGCGTTCAGGGGCTGTGATGCAACCTGGATTGACCATATCTAGACCCACAGCTGGATGAGACATAAGGGTGGACACTGTTGCAGCTGAGAGGTTTGGTGAAGTTGGGTGAGCAAACGCAGACCCTTTAAAGTAATACTGCGTGGTACCCATCGCATGGGTCCCAAATCTCCAGGTTCCAGGGCATCTTCCTACATCGAAAACATGCATGAGATACCCAGAAGATGGTACACCGTGTGATGTGGAAAGGTTTCTAAAACGCACCTCATTTCTCATCTGCTTGTGCCCGGGTTCGCCATTCCAGCCACTTAACAAGCAATCTCCCTCCTTGGAGCATCAGCACCTTTAACCTCCTGTTCCGTACAGGTTGCAATTTGTACTGAGGATGAACGGGAAGACGTGGAACCAATGAAAGACTAGCTCTTGGTGTTGGGACAGGCACAGGTCACTCTATTTTCCCATCAGGAAGAAGAATTAACCACAGGCTCAGCCTGCCCCCCGGAACCAGAACAGGGCCTGAAGCCATCCTGTGCTTTTGCGGCCAGCTCCCTAAAAAGCGAGTTGTAAATTGGAGGTTCAGGACACTGCAATTCAGAAACCTGCAGACTTATAAATGATAACTCTCATCCACAAATATATTGAGGGAAGGCAAAGAAGAGGATTTGAAATCAAGGCAGAATTGCAGGAAACAGATTTCAGGAGGTAGATACGAATCGCCTTTAAAGCACATGAAAAGCGGCAAAACGTTGACAATGATGCCCTTGGCCAAAAAGGGCGTATGCGTATTTTCCTGAATATATTCAGGAAAAAACGCATACGCCCTTTTTGGCCAACCAAGCAACCTGGAAAGGCAAATCAGCGCTACAAAGATGTCTCGCTTCCCATCGGTCAAAAAGGCCATGCTGAAAAAAGTGTCAAAACCAGAAATGCAGGACAGGCCATGGAGAAATGGGAGCCTTGCTACACTGATGGGCGGGATGTAAATTGTCAACAGCCACTCTGGAGAAGTGTACGGTGAGTCCTGAAACGTCTAAAAAGCAAAGCTTAGAGAGCATAGGGCACTTCCACTCATGGGGGTATAAATTGGGAAAATTAAAAATCAGCAAGACACAAGCACCCCAAAGTTTAGGGCTGCTCTGTTGACAAGGACCTCCACTTCATTCCACCTTCAATATCCCAGGAAAGAGAAAAATGGATAAAGAAGTTGTGGTCCTTATGTACAATGGAATATCACTCAGCCGTGAAATCAATGTCATAAGGCTAGTAGCAGCATGATGAGTGGATTTAGGTACGACGACTCTAAGTGAAATAAGTCACACAGCAAAGGACACTTCTCATAAGGTATCACTGATAGAGGGAATGTAAAAACCGTTACACTTGAACTGAATTACAAAACAGAACAGAGTCACACATGCAGAAAACACACTATGGCTGCTTAACGGGAAACGTGAGGTGGGGTTATACATAAAACAAGGGTTTCAAATTAGCTCAGATACCGTTCCATAAACCCAATATGTAATAGACAAGACCTACTCCTTGCTCAGAGAACTGGACTCAACACGCCCTATTCACCGCACAAGAATATATCTGACTAGTAATAATCTTAAAACCTATGTATTGATATCTCTCTGTTAGTGTGTCAAGTGGGTAAAAAGCGGCATAAACACAGCAGTGAAAAGCAGCTAAACCCCATTATAAAAATAAATTACTTTGAAAAACCCATGAAACAAAGACAGTGAAAGAGAGAGAAATTCTTACACAATGCGTTCAGGGGCTGTGATGCAACCTGGATTGACCATATCTAGACCCACAGCTGGATGAGACATAAGGGTGGACACTGTTGCGGCTGAGAGGTTTGGTGAGGTTGGGTGAGCAAACGCAGACCCTTTAAAGTAATACTGCGTGGTACCCATCGCATGGGTCCCAAATCTCCAGGTTCCAGGGCATCGTCCTACATCGAAAACATGCATGAGATACCCAGAAGATGGTACACCGTGTGATGGGGAAAGGTTTCTAAAACGCACCTCATTTCTCATCTGCTTGTGCCCGGGTTCGCCATTCCAGCCACTTAACTAGCAATCTCCCTCCTTGGAGCATCAGCACCTTTAACCTCCTGTTCCGTACAGGTTGCAATTTGTCCTGAGGATGAACGGGAAGACGTGGAACCAATGAAAGACTAGCTCTTGGTGTTGGGACAGGCACAGGTCACTCTATTTTCCCATCAGGAAGAAGAATTAACCACAGGCTCAGCCTGCCCCCCGGAACAAGAAGACGGCCTGAAGCCATCCTGCGCTTTTGCGGCCATCTCCCAAAAACGCGAGTTGTAAAATGGAGGTTCAGGGCACTGCAATTCACAAACCTGCAGAGTTATAAATGATAACTCTCGTCCACAAATATATTGAGGGAAGGCAAAGAAGAGGATTTGAAATCAAGGCAGAATTGCAGGAAACAGATTTCAGGAGGTAGATTCGAATCGCCTTTAAAGCACATGAAAAGCGGCAAAACGTTGACAATGATGCCCTTGGCCAAAAAGGGCGTATGCGTTTTTTCCTGAATATATTCAGGAAAAAACGCATACGCCCTTTTTGGCCAACCAAGCAACCTGGAAAGGCAAATCAGCGCTACAAAGATGTCTCGCTTCCCATCGGTTAAAAAGGCCATGCTGAAAAAAGTGTCAAAACCAGAAATGCAGGACAGGCCATGGAGAAATGGGAGCCTTGCTACACTGATGGGCGGGATGTAAATTGCCAAGAGCCACTCTGGAGAAGCGTACGGTGAGTCCTGAAACATCTAAAAAACAAAGCTTAGAGAGCATAGGGCACTTCCATTCATGGGGGTATAAATTGGGAAAATTAAAAATCAGCAAGACACAAGCACCCCAAAGTTTAGGGCTGCTCTGTTGACAAGGACCTCCACTTCATTCCACCTTCAATATCCCAGGAAAGAGAAAAATGGATAAAGAAGTTGTGGTCCTTATGTACAATGGAATATCACTCAGCCGTGAAATCAATGTCATAAGGCTAGTAGCAACATGATGAGTGGATTTAGGTACGACGACTCTAAGTGAAATAAGTCACACAGAAAAGGACACTTCTCATAAGGTATCACTGATAGAGGGAATGTAAAAACCGTTACACTTGAACTGAATTACAAAACAGAACAGAGTCACACATGCAGAAAACACACTATGGCTGCTTAACGGGAAAGGTGAGGTGGGGTGATACATAAAACAAGGGTTTCAAATTAGCTCAGATACCGTTCCATAAACCCAATATGTAATAGACAAGACCTACTCCTTGCTCAGAGAACTGGACTCAACACGCCCTATTCACCGCACAAGAATATATCTGACTAGTAATAATCTTAAAACCTATGTATTGATATCTCTCTGTTAGTGTGTCAAGTGGGTGTAAAGCGGCATAAACACAGCAGTGAAAAGCAGCTAAACCCCATTATAAAAATAAATTACTTTGAAAAACCCATGAAACAAAGACAGTGAAAGAGAGAGAAATTCTTACACAATGCGTTCAGGGGCTGTGATGCAACCTGGATTGACCATATCTAGACCCACAGCTGGATGAGACATAAGGGTGGACACTGTTGCGGCTGAGAGGTTTGGTGAGGTTGGGTGAGCAAACGCAGACCCTTTAAAGTAATACTGCGTGGTACACATCGCATGGGTCCCAAATCTCCAGGTTCAAGGTCATCTTCCTACGTCGTAAACATGCATGAGATACCCAGAAGATGGTACACCGTGTGATGGGGAAAGGTTTCTAAAACGCACCTCATTTCTCATCTGCCTGTGCCCGGGTTCGCCATTCCAGCCACTTTACTAGCAATCTCCCGCCTTGGAGCATCAGTACCTTTAACCTCCTGTTCCGTTCAGGTTGCAATTTGTCCTGAGGATGAACGGGAAGACGTGGAACCAATGAAAGACTAGCTCTTGGTGTTGGGACAGGCACAGGTCACTCTATTTTCCCATCAGGAAGAAGAATTAACCACAGGCTCAGCCTGCCCCCCGGAACCAGAACAGGGCCTGAAGCCATCCTGCGCTATTGCGGCCATCTCCCTAAAAAGCGAGTTGTGAAATGGAGGTTCAGAGCACTGCAATTCACAAACCTGCAGAGTTATAAATGATAACTCTCATCCACAAATATATTGAGGGAAGGCAAAGAAGAGGATTTGAAATCAAGGCAGAATTGCAGGAAACAGATTTCAGGAGGTAGATTCGAATCGCCTTTAAAGCACATGAAAAGCGGCAAAACGTTGACAATGATGCCCTTGGCCAAAAAGGGCGTATGCGTTTTTTCCTGAATATATTCAGGAAAAAACGCATACGCCCTTTTTGGCCAACCAAGCAACCTGGAAAGGCAAATCAGCGCTACAAAGATGTCTCGCTTCCCATCGGTCAAAAGGGCCATGCTGAAAAAAGTGTCAAAACCAGAAATGCAGGACAGGCCATGGAGAAATGGGAGCCTTGCTACACTGATGGGCGGGATGTAAATTGTCAACAGCCACTCTGGAGAAGTGTACAGTGAGTCCTGAAACGTCTAAAAAGCAAAGCTTAGAGAGCATAGGGCACTTCCACTCATGGGGATATAAATTGGGAAAATGAAAAATCAGCAAGACACAAGCACCCCAAAGTTTAGGGCTGCTCTGTTGACAAGGACCTCCACTTCATTCCACCTTCAATATCCCAGGAAAGAGAAAAATGGATAAAGAAGTTGTGGTCCTTATGTACAATGGAATATCACTCAGCCATGAAATCAATGTCATAAGGCTAGTAGCAGCATGATGAGTGGATTTAGGTACGATGATTCTAAGTGAAATAAGTCACACAGAAAAGGACACTTCTCATAAGGTATCACTTATAGAGGGAATGTAAAAAGCGTTACACTTGAACTGAATTATAAAACAGAACAGAGTCACACATGCAGAAAACACACTATGGCTGCTTCACGGGAAAGGTGAGGTGGGGTGATACATAAAACAAGGTTTTCAAATTAGCTCAGATACCATTCCATAAACCCAATATGTAATAGACAAGACCTACTCCTTGCTCAGAGAACTGGACTCAACACGCCCTATTCACCGCACAAGAATATATCTGACTAGTAATAATCTTAAAACCTATGTATTGATATCTCTCTGTTAGTGTGTCAAGTGGGTGTAAAGCGCCATAAACACAGCAGTGAAAAGCAGCTAAACCCCATTATAAAAATAAATTACTTTGAAAAACCCATGAAACAAAGACAGTGAAAGAGATAGAAATTCTTACACAATGCGTTCACGGGCTGTGATGCAACCTGGATTGACCATATCTAGACCCACAGCTGGATGAGACATAAGGGTGGACACTGTTACGGCTGAGAGGTTTGGTGAGGTTGGGTGAGCAAACGCAGACCCTTTAAAGTAATACTGCATGGTACCCATCGCATGGGTCCCAAATCTCCAGGTTCAAGGGCGTCTTCCTACATCGAAAACATGCATGAGAAACCCAGAAGATGGTATACCGTGTGATGTGGAAAGGTTTCTAAAACGCACCTCATTTCTCATCTCCTTGTGCCCGGGTTCGCTATTCCAGCCGCTTTACTAGCAATCTCCCTCCTTGGATCATCAGCACCTTTAACCTCCTGTTCCGTACAGGTTGCAATTTGTCCTGAGGATGAACGGGAAGACGTGGAACCAATGAGAGACTAGCTCTTGGTGTTGGGACAGGCACAGGTCACTCTATTTTCCCATCAGGAAGAAGAATTAACCACAGGCTCAGCCTGCCCCCCGGAACCAGAACAGGGCCTGAAGCCATCCTGCGCTTTTGCGGCCAGCTCCCTAAAAAGCGAGTTGTAAAATGGAGGTTCAGGGCACTGCAATTCACAAACCTGCAGACTTATAAATGATAACTCTCATCCACAAATATATTGAGGGAAGGCAAAGAAGAGGATTTGAAATCAAGGCAGAATTGCAGGAAACAGATTTCAGGAGGTAGATTCGAATCGCCTTTAAAGCACATGAAAAGCGGCAAAACGTTGACAATGATGCCCTTGGCCAAAAAGGGCGTATGCGTTTTTTCCTGAATATATTCAGGAAAAAACGCATACGCCCTTTTTGGCCAACCAAGCAACCTGGAAAGGCAAATCAGCGCTACAAAGATGTCTCGCTTCCCATCGGTCAAAAGGGCCATGCTGAAAAAAGTGTCAACACCAGAAATGCAGGACAGGCCATGGAGAAATGGGAGCCTTGCTACACTGATGGGCGGGATGTAAATTGTCAACAGCCACTCTGGAGAAGTGTACGGTGAGTCCTGAAACGTCTAAAGAGCAAAGCTTAGAGAGCATAGGGCACTTCCACTCATGGGGGTATAAATTGGGAAAATGAAAAATCAGCAAGACACAAGCACCCCAAAGTTTAGGGCTGCTCTGTTGACAAGGACCTCCACTTCATTCCACCTTCAATATCCCAGGAAAGAGAAAAATGGATAAAGAAGTTGTGGTCCTTATGTACAATGGAATATCACTCAGCCATGAAATCAATGTCATAAGGCTAGTAGCAGCATGACGAGTGGATTTAGGTACGACGATTCTAAGTGAAATAAGTCACACAGAAAAGGACACTTCTCATAAGGTATCACTGATAGAGGGAATGTAAAAACCGTTACACTTGAACTGAATTACAAAACAGAACAGAGTCACACATGCAGAAAACACACTATGGCTGCTTAACGGGAAAGGTGAGGTGGGGTGATACATAAAACAAGGGTTTCAAATTAGCTCAGATACCGTTCCATAAAACCAATATGTAATAGACAAGACCTACTCCTTGCTCAGGGAACTGGACTCAACACGCCCTATTCACCGCACAAGAATATATCTGACTAGTAATAATCTTAAAACCTATGTATTGATATCTCTCTGTTAGTGTGTCAAGTGGGTGTAAAGCGGCATAAACACAGCAGTGAAAAGCAGCTAAACCCCATTATAAAAATAAATTACTTTGAAAAACCCATGAAACAAAGACAGTGAAAGAGATAGAAATTCTTACACAATGCGTTCACGGGCTGTGATGCAACCTGGATTGACCATATCTAGACCCACAGCTGGATGAGACATAAGGGTGGACACTCTTGGGGCTGAGAGGTTTGGTGAGGTTGGGTGAGCAAACGCAGACCCTTTAAAGTAATACTGCATGGTACCCATCGCATGGGTCCCAAATCTCCAGGTTCAAGGGCATCTTCCTACATCGAAAACATGCATGAGAAACCCAGAAGATGGTACACCGTGTGATGTGGAAAGGTTTCTAAAACGCACCTCATTTCTCATCTCCTTGTGCCCGGGTTCGCCATTCCAGCCGCTTTACTAGCAATCTCCCTACTTGGAGCATCAGCACTTTTAACCTCCTGCTCCGTACAGGTTGCAATTTGTCCTGAGGGTGAACGGGAATACGTGGAACCAATGAGAGACTAGCTCTTGGTGTTGGGACAGGCACAGGTCACTCTATTTTCCCATCAGGAAGAAGAATTAACCACAGGCTCAGCCTGCCCCCGGAACCAGAACAGGGCCTGAAGGCATCCTGCGCTTTTGCGGCCAGCTCCCTAAAAAGCGAGTTGCAAAATGGAGATTCAGGGCACTGCAATTCACAAAACTGCAGAGTTATAAATGATAACTCTCGTCCACAAATATATTGAGGGAAGGCAAAGAAGAGGATTTGAAATCAAGGCAGAATTGCAGGAAACAGATTTCAGGAGGTAGATTCGAATCGCCTTTAAAGCACATGAAAAGCGGCAAAACGTTGACAATGATGCCCTTGGCCAAAAAGGGCGTATGCGTTTTTTCCTGAATATATTCAGGAAAAAACGCATACGCCCTTTTTGGCCAACCAAGCAACCTGGAAAGGCAAATCAGCGCTACAAAGATGTCTCGCTTCCCATCGGTCAAAAGGGCCATGCTGAAAAAAGTGTCAAAACCAGAAATGCAGGACAGGCCATGGAGAAATGGGAGCCTTGCTACACTGATGGGCGGGATGTAAATTGTAAACAGCCACTCTGGAGAAGCGTACGGTGAGTCCTGAAACGTCTAAAAAGCAAAGCTTAGAGAGCATAGGGCACTTCCACTCATGGGGGTATAAATTGGGAAAATTAAAAATCAGCAAGACACAAGCACCCCTAAGTTTAGGGCTGCTCTGTTGACAAGGACCTCCACTTCATTCCACCTTCAATATCCCAGGAAAGAGAAAAATGGATAAAGAAGTTGTGGTCCTTATGTACAATGGAATATCACTCAGCCATGAAATCAATGTCATAAGGCTAGTAGCAGCATGATGAGTGGATTTAGGTACGACGATTCTAAGTGAAATAAGTCACACAGAAAAGGACACTTCTCATAAGGTATCACTGATAGAGGGAATGTAAAAACCGTTACACTTGAACTGAATTACAAAACAGAACAGAGTCACACATGCAGAAAACACACTATGGCTGCTTAACGGGAAAGGTGAGGTGGGGTGATACATAAAACAAGGGTTTCAAATTAGCTCAGATACCGTTCCATAAAACCAATATGTAATAGACAAGACCTACTCCTTGCTCAGAGAACTGGACTCAACACGCCCTATTCACCGCACAAGAATATATCTGACTAGTAATAATCTTAAAACTTATGTATTGATATCTCTCTGTTAGTGTGTCAAGTGGGTGTAAAGCGGCATAAACACAGCAGTGAAAAGCAGCTAAACCCCATTATAAAAATAAATTACTTTGAAAAACCCATGAAACAAAGACAGTGAAAGAGAGAGAAATTCTTACACAATGCGTTCATGGGCTGTGATGCAACCTGGATTGACCATATCTAGACCCACAGCTGGATGAGACATAAGGGTGGACACTCTTGGGGCTGAGAGGTTTGGTGAGGTTGGGTGAGCAAACGCAGACCCTTTAAAGTAATACTGCGTGGTACCCATCGCATGGGTCCCAAATCTCCAGGTTCAAGGGCATCTTCCTACATCGAAAACATGCATGAGAAACCCAGAAGATGGTACACCGTGTGATGTGGAAAGGTTTCTAAAACGCACCTCATTTCTCATCTCCTTGTGCCCGGGTTCGCTATTCCAGCCGCTTTACTAGCAATCTCCCTACTTGGAGCATCAGCACCTTTAACCTCCTGCTCCGTACAGGTTGCAATTTGTCCTGAGGGTGAACGGGAAGACGTGGAACCAATGAGAGACTAGCTCTTGGTGTTGGGACAGGCACAGGTCACTCTATTTTCCCATCAGGAAGAAGAATTAACCACAGGCTCAGCCTGCCCCCCGGAACAAGAACAGGGCCTGAAGCCATCCTGCGCTTTTGCGGCCATCTCCCAAAAACGCGAGTTGTAAAATGGAGGTTCAGGGCACTGCAATTCACAAACCTGCAGAGTTATAAATGATAACTCTCGTCCACAAATATATTGAGGGAAGGCAAAGAAGAGGATTTGAAATCAAGGCAGAATTGCAGGAAACAGATTTCAGGAGGTAGATTCGAATCGCCTTTAAAGCACATGAAAAGCGGCAAAACGTTGACAATGATGCCCTTGGCCAAAAAGGGCGTATGCGTTTTTTCCTGAATATATTCAGGAAAAAACGCATACGCCCTTTTTGGCCAACCAAGCAACCTGGAAAGGCAAATCAGCGCTACAAAGATGTCTCGCTTCCCATCGGTTAAAAAGGCCATGCTGAAAAAAGTGTCAAAACCAGAAATGCAGGACAGGCCATGGAGAAATGGGAGCCTTGCTACACTGATGGGCGGGATGTAAATTGCCAACAGCCACTCGGGAGAAGCGTACGGTGAGTCCTGAAACATCTAAAAAACAAAGCTTAGAGAGCATAGGGCACTTCCACTCATGGGGTTATAAATTGGGAAAATTAAAAATCAGCAAGACACAAGCACCCCAAAGTTTAGGGCTGCTCTGTTGACAAGGACCTCCACTTCATTCCACCTTCAATATCCCAGGAAAGAGAAAAATGGATAAAGAAGTTGTGGTCCTTATGTACAATGGAATATCACTCAGCCATGAAATCAATGTCATAAGGCTAATAGCAGCATGATGAGTGGATTTAGGTACGACGATTCTAAGTGAAATAAGTCACACAGAAAAGGACACTTCTCATAAGGTATCACTGATAGAGGGAATGTAAAAACCGTTACACTTGAACTGAATTACAAAACAGAACAGAGTCACACATGCAGAAAACACACTATGGCTGCTTCACGGGAAAGGTGAGGTGGGGTGATACATAAAACAAGGGTTTCAAATTAGCTCAGATACCGTTCCATAAAACCAATATGTAATAGACAAGACCTACTCCTTGCTCAGAGAACTGGACTCAACACGCCCTATTCACCGCACAAGAATATATCTGACTAGTAATAATCTTAAAACCTATGTATAGATATCTCTCTGTTAGTTTGTCAAGTGGGTGTAAAGCGGCATAAACACAGAAGTGAAAAGCAGCTAAACCCCATTATAAAAATAAATTACTTTGAATAACCCATGAAACAAAGACAGTGAAAGAGAGCGAAATTCTTACACAATTCGTTCAGGGGCTGTGATGCAACCTGGATTGACCATATCTAGACCCACAGCTGGATGAGACATAAGGGTGGACACTCTTGGGGCTGAGAGGTTTGGTGAGGTTGGGTGAGCAAACGCAGACCCTTTACAGTAATACTGCATGGTACCCATCGCATGGGTCACAAATCTCCAGGTTCAAGGGCATCTTCCTACATCGAAAACATGCATGAGAAACCCAGAAGATGGTACACCGTGTGATGTGGAAAGGTTTCTAAAACGCACCTCATTTCTCATCTCCTTGTGGCCGGGTTCGCTATTCCAGCCGCTTTACTAGCAATCTCCCTACTTGGAGCATCAGCACCTTTAACCTCCTGTTCTGTACAGGTTGCAATTTGTCCTGAGGATGAACTGGAAGACGTGGAACCAATGAGAGACTAGCTCTTGGTGTTAGGACAGGCACAGGTCACTCTATTTTCCCATCAGGAAGAAGAATTAACCACAGGCTCAGCCTGCCACCCGGAACCAGAACAGGGCCTGAAGCCATCCTGCGCTATTGCGGCCAGCTCTCTAAAAAGCGAGTTGTAAAATGGAGGTTCAGGGCACTACAATTCACAAACCTGCAGACTTATAAATGATAACTCTCGTCCACAAATATATTGAGGGAAGGCAAAGAAGAGGATTTGAAATCAAGGCAGAATTGCAGGAAACAGATTTCAGGAGGTAGATTCGAATCGCCTTTAAAGCACATGAAAAGCGGCAAAACGTTGACAATGATGCCCTTGGCCAAAAAGGGCGTATGCGTTTTTTCCTGAATATATTCAGGAAAAAACGCATACGCCCTTTTTGGCCAACCAAGCAACCTGGAAAGGCAAATCAGCGCTACAAAGATGTCTCGCTTCCCATCGGTCAAAAGGGCCATGCTGAAAAAAGTGTCAAAACCAGAAATGCAGGACAGGCCATGGAGAAATGGGAGCATTGCTACACTGATGGGCGGGATGTAAATTGTCAACAGCCACTCTGCAGAAGCGTACGGTGAGTCCTGAAACGTCTAAAAAGCAAAGCTTAGAGAGCATAGGGCACTTCCACTCATGGGGGTATAAATTGGGAAAATGAAAAATCAGCAAGACACAAGCACCCCAAAGTTTAGGGCTGCTCTGTTGACAAGGACCTCCACTTCATTCCACCTTCAATATCCCAGGAAAGAGAAAAATGGATAAAGAAGTTGTGGTCCTTATGTACAATGGAATATCACTCAGCCGTGAAATCAATGTCATAAGGCTAGTAGCAGCATGATGAGTGGATTTAGGTACGACGACTCTAAGTGAAATAAGTCACACAGCAAAGGACACTTCTCATAAGGTATCACTGATAGAGGGAATGTAAAAACCGTTACACTTGAACTGAATTACAAAACAGAACAGAGTCACACATGCAGAAAACACACTATGGCTGCTTAACGGGAAAGGTGAGGTGGGGTGATACATAAAACAAGGGTTTCAAATTAGCTCAGATACCGTTCCATAAACCCAATATGTAATAGACAAGACCTACTCCTTGCTCAGAGAACTGGACTCAACACGTCCTATTCACCGCACAAGAATATATCTGACTAGTAATAATCTTAAAACCTATGTACTGATATCTCTCTGTTAGTGTGTCAAGTGGGTAAAAAGCGGCATAAACACAGCAGTGAAAAGCAGCTAAACCCCATTATAAAAATAAATTACTTTGAAAAACCCATGAAACAAAGACAGTGAAAGAGAGAGAAATTCTTACACAATGCGTTCAGGGGCTGTGATGCAACCTGGATTGACCATATCTAGACCCACAGCTGGATGAGACATAAGGGTGGACACTGTTGCGGCTGAGAGGTTTGGTGAGGTTGGGTGAGCAAACGCAGACCCTTTAAAGTAATACTGCGTGGTACCCATCGCATGGGTCCCAAATCTCCAGGTTCCAGGGCATCTTCCTACATCGAAAACATGCATGAGAAACCCAGAAGATGGTACACCGTGTGATGGGGAAAGGTTTCTAAAACGCACCTCATTTCTCATCTGCTTGTGCCCGGGTTCGCCATTCCAGCCACTTTACTAGCAATCTCCCTCCTTGGAGCATCAGCACCTTTAACCTCCTGTTCCGTACAGGTTGCAATTTGTCCTGAGGATGAACGGGAAGACGTGGAACCAATGAAAGACTAGCTCTTGGTGTTGGGACAGGCACAGGTCACTCTATTTTCCCATCAGGAAGAAGAATTAACCACAGGCTCAGCCTGCCCCCCGGAACCAGAACAGGGCCTGAAGCCATCCTGCGCTTTTGCGGCCAGCTCCCTAAAAAGCGAGTTGTAAAATGGAGGTTCAGGGCACTGCAATTCACAAACCTGCAGACTTATAAATGATAACTCTCATCCACAAATATATTGAGGGAAGGCAAAGAAGAGGATTTGAAATCAAGGCAGAATTGCAGGAAACAGATTTCAGGAGGTAGATTCGAATCGCCTTTAAAGCACATGAAAAGCGGCAAAACGTTGACAATGATGCCCTTGGCCAAAAAGGGCGTATGCGTTTTTTCCTGAATATATTCAGGAAAAAACGCATACGCCCTTTTTGGCCAACCAAGCAACCTGGAAAGGCAAATCAGCGCTACAAAGATGTCTCGCTTCCCATCGGTCAAAAGGGCCATGCTGAAAAAAGTGTCAACACCAGAAATGCAGGACAGGCCATGGAGAAATGGGAGCCTTGCTACACTGATGGGCGGGATGTAAATTGTCAACAGCCACTCTGGAGAAGTGTACGGTGAGTCCTGAAACGTCTAAAGAGCAAAGCTTAGAGAGCATAGGGCACTTCCACTCATGGGGGTATAAATTGGGAAAATGAAAAATCAGCAAGACACAAGCACCCCAAAGTTTAGGGCTGCTCTGTTGACAAGGACCTCCACTTCATTCCACCTTCAATATCCCAGGAAAGATTAAAATGGATAAAGAAGTTGTGGTCCTTATGTACAATGGAATATCACTCAGCCATGAAATCAATGTCATAAGGCTAGTAGCAGCATGATGAGTGGATTTAGGTACGACGATTCTAAGTGAAATAAGTCACACAGAAAAGGACACTTCTCATAAGGTATCACTGATAGAGGGAATGTAAAAACCGTTACACTTGAACTGAATTACAAAACAGAACAGAGTCACACATGCAGAAAACACACTATGGCTGCTTAACGGGAAAGGTGAGGTGGGGTGATACATAAAACAAGGGTTTCAAATTAGCTCAGATACCGTTCCATAAAACCAATATGTAATAGACAAGACCTACTCCTTGCTCAGGGAACTGGACTCAACACGCCCTATTCACTGCACAAGAATATATCTGACTAGTAATAATCTTAAAACCTATGTATTGATATCTCTCTGTTAGTGTGTCAAGTGAGTAAAAAGCGGCATAAACACAGCAGTGAAAAGCAGCTAAACCCCATTATAAAAATAAATTACTTTGAAAAACCCATGAAACAAAGACAGTGAAAGAGATAGAAATTCTTACACAATGCGTTCACGGGCTGTGATGCAACCTGGATTGACCATATCTAGACCCACAGCTGGATGAGACATAAGGGTGGACACTCTTGGGGCTGAGAGGTTTGGTGAGGTTGGGTGAGCAAACGCAGACCCTTTAAAGTAATACTGCATGGTACCCATCGCATGGGTCCCAAATCTCCAGGTTCAAGGGCATCTTCCTACATCGAAAACATGCATGAGAAACCCAGAAGATGGTACACCGTGTGATGTGGAAAGGTTTCTAAAACGCACCTCATTTCTCATCTCCTTGTGCCCGGGTTCGCTATTCCAGCCGCTTTACTAGCAATCTCCCTACTTGGAGCATCAGCACCTTTAACCTCCTGCTCCGTACAGGTTGCAATTTGTCCTGAGGGTGAACGGGAATACGTGGAACCAATGAGAGACTAGCTCTTGGTGTTGGGACAGGCACAGGTCACTCTATTTTCCCATCAGGAAGAAGAATTAACCACAGGCTCAGCCTGCCCCCGGAACCAGAACAGGGCCTGAAGGCATCCTGCGCTTTTGCGGCCAGCTCCCTAAAAAGCGAGTTGCAAAATGGAGGTTCAGGGCACTGCTATTCACAAACCTGCAGAGTTATAAATGATAACTCTCGTCCACAAATATATTGAGGGAAGGCAAAGAAGAGGATTTGAAATCAAGGCAGAATTGCAGGAAACAGATTTCAGGAGGTAGATTCGAATCGCCTTTAAAGCGCATGAAAAGCGGCAAAACGTTGACAATGATGCCCTTGGCCAAAAAGGGCGTATGCGTTTTTTCTTGAATATATTCAGGAAAAAACGCATACGCCCTTTTTGGCCAACCAAGCAACCTGGAAAGGCAAATCAGCGCTACAAAGATGTCTCGCTTCCCATCGGTCAAAAGGGCCATGCTGAAAAAAGTGTCAAAACCAGAAATGCAGGACAGGCCATGGAGAAATGGGAGCCTTGCTACACTGATGGGCGGGATGTAAATTGCCAACAGCCACTCTGGAGAAGCGTACGGTGAGTCCTGAAACATCTAAAAAACAAAGCTTAGAGAGCATAGGGCACTTCCACTCATGGGGGTATAAATTGGGAAAATTAAAAATCAGCAAGACACAAGCACCCCAAAGTTTAGGGCTGCTCTGTTGACAAGGACCTCCACTTCATTCCACCTTCAATATCCCAGGAAAGAGAAAAATGGATAAAGAAGTTGTGGTCCTTATGTACAATGGAATATCACTCAGCCGTGAAATCAATGTCATAAGGCTAGTAGCAGCATGATGAGTGGATTTAGGTACGACGACTCTAAGTGAAATAAGTCACACAGAAAAGGACACTTCTCATAAGGTATCACTTATAGAGGGAATGTAAAAACCGTTACACTTGAACTGAATTACAAAACAGAACAGAGTCACACATGCAGAAAACACACTATGGCTGCTTAACGGGAAAGGTGAGGTGGGGTGATACATAAAACAAGGGTTTCAAATTAGCTCAGATACCGTTCCATAAACCCAATATGTAATAGACAAGACCTACTCCTTGCTCAGAGAACTGGACTCAACACGCCCTATTCACCGCACAAGAATATATCTGACTAGTAATAATCTTAAAACCTATGTACTGATATCTCTCTGTTAGTGTGTCAAGTGGGTAAAAAGCGGCATAAACACAGCAGTGAAAAGCAGCTAAACCCCATTATAAAAATAAATTACTTTGAAAAACCCATGAAACAAAGACAGTGAAAGAGAGAGAAATTCTTACACAATGAGTTCAGGGGCTGTGATGCAACCTGGATTGACCATATCTAGACCCACAGCTGGATGAGACATAAGGGTGGACACTGTTGCGGCTGAGAGGTTTGGTGAGGTTGGGTGAGCAAACGCAGACCCTTTAAAGTAATACTGCGTGGTACCCATCGCATGGGTCCCAAATCTCCAGGTTCCAGGGCATCTTCCTACATCGAAAACATGCATGAGAAACCCAGAAGATGGTACACCGTGTGATGGGGAAAGGTTTCTAAAACGCACCTCATTTCTCATCTCCTTGTGCTCGGGTTCGCCATTCCAGCCACTTTACTAGCAATCTCCCTCCTTGGAGCATCATCACCTTTAACCTCCTGTTCCGTACAGGTTGCAATTTGTCCTGAGGATGAACGGGAAGACGTGGAACCAATGAGAGACTAGCTCTTGGTGTTGGCACAGGCACAGGTCACTCTATTTTCCCATCAGGAAGAAGAATTAACCACAGGCTCAGCCTGCCCCCGGAAACAGAACAGGGCCTGAAGCCATCCTGCGCTTTTGCGGCCAGCTCCCTAAAAAGCGAGTTGTAAATTGGAGGTTCAGGGCACTGCAATTCACAAACCTGCAGAGTTATAAATGATAACTCTCATCCACAAATATATTGAGGGAAGGCAAAGAAGAGGATTTGAAATCAAGGCAGAATTGCAGGAAACAGATTTCAGGAGGTAGATTCGAATCGCCTTTAAAGCATATGAAAAGCGGCAAAACGTTGACAATGATGCCCTTGGCCAAAAAGGGCGTATGCGTTTTTTCCTGAATATATTCAGGAAAAAACGCATACGCCCTTTTTGGCCAACCAAGCAACCTGGAAAGGCAAATCAGCGCTACAAAGATGTCTCGCTTCCCATCGGTCAAAAGGGCCATGCTGAAAAAAGTGTCAAAACCAGAAATGCAGGACAGGCCATGGAGAAATGGGAGCCTTGCTACACTGATGGGCGGGATGTAAATTGTCAACAGCCACTCTGGAGAAGTGTACGGTGAGTCCTGAAACGTCTAAAAAGCAAAGCTTAGAGAGCATAGGGCACTTCCACTCATGGGGGTATAAATTGGGAAAATGAAAAATCAGCAAGACACAAGCACCCCAAAGTTTAGGGCTGCTCTGTTGACAAGGACCTCCACTTCATTCCACCTTCAATATCCCAGGAAAGAGAAAAATAGATAAAGAAGTTGTGGTCCTTATGTACAATGGAATATCACTCAGCCGTGAAATCAATGTCATAAGGCTAGTAGCAGCATGATGAGTGGATTTAGGTACGACGACTCTAAGTGAAATAAGTCACACAGCAAAGGACACTTCTCATAAGGTATCACTTATAGAGGGAATGTAAAAACCGTTACACTTGAACTGAATTACAAAACAGAACAGAGTCACACATGCAGAAAACACACTATGGCTGCTTAACGGGAAAGGTGAGGTGGGGTGATACATAAAACAAGGGTTTCAAATTAGCTCAGATACCGTTCCATAAACCCAATATGTAATAGACAAGACCTACTCCTTGCTCAGAGAACTGGACTCAACACGCCCTATTCACCGCACAAGAATATATCTGACTAGTAATAATCTTAAAACCTATGTATTGATATGTCTCTGTTAGTGTGTCAAGTGGGTAAAAAGCGGCATAAACACAGCAGTGAAAAGCAGCTAAACCCCATTATAAAAATAAATTACTTTGAAAAACCCATGAAACAAAGACAGTGAAAGAGAGAGAAATTCTTACACAATGCGTTCACGGGCTGTGATGCAACCTGGATTGACCATATCTAGACCCACAGCTGGATGAGACATAAGGGTGGACACTGTTGCGGCTGAGAGGTTTGGTGAGGTTGGGTGAGCAAACGCAGACCCTTTAAAGTAATACTGCGTGGTACCCATCGCATGGGTCCCAAATCTCCAGGTTCAAGGGCATCTTCCTACATCGAAAACATGCATGAGATACCCAGAAGATGGTACACCGTATGATGGGGAAAGGTTTCTAAAACGCACCTCATTTCTCATCTGCTTGTGCCCGGGTTCGCCATTCCAACCACTTTACTAGCAATCTCCCTCCTTGGAGCATCAGCACCTTTAACCTCCTGTTCCGTACAGGTTGCAATTTGTACTGAGGATGAACGGGAAGACGTGGAACCAATGAAAGACTAGCTCTTGGTGTTGGGACAGGCATAGGTCACTCTATTTTCCCATCAGGAGGAAGAATTAACCACAGGCTCAGCCTGCCCCCCGGAACCAGAACAGGGCCTGAAGCCATCCTGCGCTTTTGCGGCCAGCTCCCTAAAAAGCGAGTTGTAAATTGGAGGTTCAGGGCACTGCAATTCACAAACCTGCAGAGTTATAAATGATAACTCTCATCCACAAATATATTGAGGGAAGGCAAAGAAGAGGATTTGAAATCAAGGCAGAATTGCAGGAAACAGATTTCAGGAGGTAGATTCGAATCGCCTTTAAAGCACATGAAAAGCGGCAAAACGTTGACAATGATGCCCTTGGCCAAAAAGGGCGTATGCGTTTTTTCCTGAATATATTCAGGAAAAAACGCATACGCCCTTTTTGGCCAACCAAGCAACCTGGAAAGGCAAATCAGCGCTACAAAGATGTCTCGCTTCCCATCGGTCAAAAGGGCCATGCTGAAAAAAGTGTCAAAACCAGAAATGCAGGACAGGCCATGGAGAAATGGGAGCCTTGCTACACTGATGGGCAGGATGTAAATTGTCAACAGCCACTCTGGAGAAGTGTACGGTGAGTCCTGAAACGTCTAAAAAGCAAAGCTTAGAGAGCATAGGGCACTTCCACTCATGGGGGTATAAATTGGGAAAATGAAAAATCAGCAAGACACAAGCACCCCAAAGTTTAGGGCTGCTCTGTTGACAAGGACCTCCACTTCATTCCACCTTCAATATCCCAGGAAAGAGAAAAATAGATAAAGAAGTTGTGGTCCTTATGTACAATGGAATATCACTCAGCCGTGAAATCAATGTCATAAGGCTAGTAGCAGCATGATGAGTGGATTTAGGTACGACGACTCTAAGTGAAATAAGTCACACAGCAAAGGACACTTCTCATAAGGTATCACTTATAGAGGGAATGTAAAAACCGTTACACTTGAACTGAATTACAAAACAGAACAGAGTCACACATGCAGAAAACACACTATGGCTGCTTAACGGGAAAGGTGAGGTGGGGTGATACATAAAACAAGGGTTTCAAATTAGCTCAGATACCGTTCCATAAACCCAATATGTAATAGACAAGACCTACTCCTTGCTCAGAGAACTGGACTCAACACGCCCTATTCACCGCACAAGAATATATCTGACTAGTAATAATCTTAAAACCTATGTATTGATATGTCTCTGTTAGTGTGTCAAGTGGGTAAAAAGCGGCATAAACACAGCAGTGAAAAGCAGCTAAACCCCATTATAAAAATAAATTACTTTGAAAAACCCATGAAACAAAGACAGTGAAAGAGAGAGAAATTTTTACACAATGCGTTCACGGGCTGTGATGCAACCTGGATTGACCATATCTAGACCCACAGCTGGATGAGATATAAGGGTGGACACTGTTGCGGCTGAGAGGTTTGGTGAGGTTGGGTGAGCAAACGCAGACCCTTTAAAGTAATACTGCGTGGTACCCATCGCATGGGTCCCAAATCTCCAGGTTCAAGGGCATCTTCCTACATCGAAAACATGCATGAGAAACCCAGAAGATGGTACACCGTGTGATGTGGAAAGGTTTCTAAAACGCATCTCATTTCTCATCTCCTTGTGCCCGGGTTCGCTATTCCAGCCGCTTTACTAGCCATCTCCCTACTTGGAGCATCAGCACCTTTAACCTCCTGCTCCGTACAGGTTGCAATTTGTCCTGAGGGTGAACGGGAAGACGTGGAACCAATGAGAGACTAGCTCTTGGTGTTGGGACAGGCACAGGTCACTCTATTTTCCCATCAGGAAGAAGAATTAACCACAGGCTCAGTCTGCCCCCGGAAGCAGAACAGGGCCTGAAGGCATCCTGCGCTTTTGCGGCCAGCTCCCTAAAAAGCGAGTTGCAAAATGGAGGTTCAGGGCACTGCAATTCACAAACCTGCAGAGTTATAAATGATAACTCTCGTCCACAAATATATTGAGGGAAGGCAAAGAAGAGGATTTGAAATCAAGGCAGAATTGCAGGAAACAGATTTCAGGAGGTAGATTCGAATCGCCTTTAAAGCACATGAAAAGCAGCAAAACGTTGACAATGATGCCCTTGGCCAAAAAGGGCGTATGCGTTTTTTCCTGAATATATTCAGGAAAAAACGCATACGCCCTTTTTGGCCAACCAAGCAACCTGGAAAGGCAAATCAGCGCTACAAAGATGTCTCGCTTCCCATCGGTCAAAAGGACCATGCTGAAAAAAGTGTCAAAACCAGAAATGAAGGACAGGCCATGGAGAAATGGGAGCCTTGCTACACTGATGGGCGGGATGTAAATTGCCAACAGCCACTCTGGAGAAGCGTATGGTGAGTCCTGAAACATCTAAAAAACAAAGCTTAGAGAGCATAGGGCACTTCCACTCATGGGGTTATAAATTGGGAAAATTAAAAATCAGCAAGACACAAGCACCCCAAAGTTTAGGGCTGCTCTGTTGACAAGGACCTCCACTTCATTCCACCTTCAATATCCCAGGAAAGAGAAAAATGGATAAAGAAGTTGTGGTCCTTATGTACAATGGAATATCACTCAGCCGTGAAATCAATGTCATAAGGCTAGTAGCAGCATGATGAGTGGATTTAGGTACGACGACTCTAAGTGAAATAAGTCACACAGAAAAGGGCACTTCTCATAAGGTATCACTTATAGAGGGAATGTAAAAACCGTTACACTTGAACTGAATTACAAAACAGAACAGAGTCACACATGCAGAAAACACACTATGGCTGCTTAACGGGAAAGGTGAGGTGGGGTGATACATAAAACAAGGGTTTCAAATTAGCTCAGATACCGTTCCATAAACCCAATATGTAATAGACAAGACCTACTCCTTGCTCAGAGAACTGGACTCAACACGCCCTATTCACCGCACAAGAATATATCTGACTAGTAATAATCTTAAAACCTATGTATTGATATCTCTCTGTTAGTGTGTCAAGTGGGTAAAAAGCGGCATAAACACAGCAGTGAAAAGCAGCTAAACCCCATTATAAAAATAAATTACTTTGAAAAACCCATGAAACAAAGACAGTGAAAGAGAGAGAAATTCTTACACAATGCGTTCAGGGGCTGTGATGCAACCTGGATTGACCATATCTAGACCCACAGCTGGATGAGACATAAGGGTGGACACTGTTGCGGCTGAGAGGTTTGGTGAGGTTGGGTGAGCAAACGCAGACCCTTTAAAGTAATACTGTGTGGTACCCATCGCATGGGTCCCAAATCTACAGGTTCAAGGGCATCTTCCTACATCGAAAACATGCATGAGATACCCAGAAGATGGTACACCGTGTGATGGGGAAAGGTTTCTAAAACGCACCTCATTTCTCATCTGCTTGTGCCCGGGTTCGCCATTCCAGCCACTTTACTAGCAATCTCCCTCCTTGGAGCATCAGCACCTTTAACCTCCTGTTCCGTACAGGTTGCAATTTGTCCTGAGGATGAACGGGAAGACGTGGAACCAACGAGAGACTAGCTCTTGGTGTTGGGACAGGCACAGGTCACTCTATTTTCCCATCAGGAAGAAGAATTAACCACAGGATCAGCCTGCCCCCCGGAACCAGAACCGGGCCTGAAGCCATCCTGCGCTTTTGTGGCCAGCTCCCTAAAAAGCGAGTTGTAAAATGGAGGTTCAGGGCACTGCAATTCACAAACCTGCAGAGTTATAAATGATAACTCTCATCCACAAATATATTGAGGGAAGGCAAAGAAGAGGATTTGAAATCAAGGCAGAATTGCAGGAAACAGATTTCAGGAGGTAGATTCGAATCGCCTTTAAATCACATGAAAAGCAGAAAATCGTTGACAATGATGCCCTTGGCCAAAAAGGGCGTATGCGTTTTTTCCTGAATATATTCAGGAAAAAACGCATACGCCCTTTTTGGCCAACCAAGCAACCTGGAAATGCAAATCAGCGCTACAAACAAGTCTCGCTTCCCATCGGTCAAAAGGGCCATGCTGAAAAAAATGTCAAAACCAGAAATGCAGGACAGGCCATGGAGAAATGGGAGCCTTCCTATACTGATGGGCGGGATGTAAATTGTCAACAGCCACTCTGGAGAAGTGTACGGTGAGTCCTGAAACGTCTAAAAAGCAAAGCTTAGAGAGCATAGGGCACTTCCACTCATGGGGGTATAAATTGGGAAAATTAAAAATCAGCAAGACACAAGCACCCCAAAGTTTAGGGCTGCTCTGTTGACAAGGACCTCCACTTCATTCCACCTTCAATATCCCAGGAAAGGGAAAAATGGATAAAGAAGTTGTGGTCCTTATGTACAATGGAATATCACTGAGCCATGAAATCAATGTCATAAGGCTAGTAGCAGCATGATGAGTGGATTTAGGTACGACGATTCTAAGTGAAATAAGTCACACAGAAAAGGACACTTCTCATAAGGTATCACTTATAGAGGGAATGTAAAAACCGTTACACTTGAACTGAATCAGAAAACAGAACAGAGTCACACATGCAGAAAACACACTATGGCTGCTTAACGGGAAAGGTGAGGTGGGGTGATACATAAAACAAGGGATTCAAATTAGCTCAGATACCGTTCCATAAACCCAATATGTAATAGACAAGACCTACTCCTTGCTAAGAGAACTGGACTCAACACGCCCTATTCACCACACAAGAATATATCTGACTAGTAATAATCTTAAAACCTATGTATTGATATCTCTCTGTTAGTGTGTCAAGCGGGTAAAAAGCGGCATAAACACAGCAGTGAAAAGCAGCTAAACCCCATTATAAAAATAAATTATTTTGAAAAACCCATGAAACAAAGACAGTGAAAGAGAGAGAAATTCTTACACAATGCGTTCAGGGGCTGTGATGCAACCTGGATTGACCATATCTAGACCCACAGCTGGATGAGACCTAACGGTGGACACTGTTGCGGCTGAGAGGTTTGGTGAGGTTGGGTGAGCAAACGCAGACCCTTTAAAGTAATACTGCGTGGTACCCATCGCATGTGTCCCAAATCTCCAGGTTCAAGGGCATCTTCCTACATCGAAAACATGCATGAGATACCCAGAAGATGGTACACCGTGTGATGGGGAAAGGTTTCTAAAACGCACCTCATTTCTCATTTGCTTGTGCCCGGGTTCGCCATTCCAGCCACTTTACTAGCAATCTCCCTCCTTGGAGCATCAGCACCTTTAACCTCCTGTTCCGTACAGGTTGCAATTTGTACTGAGGATGAACGGGAAGACGTGGAACCAATGAAAGACTAGCTCTTGGTGTTGGGACAGGCACAGGTCACTCTATTTTCCCATCAGGAAGAAGAATTAACCACAGGCTCAGCCTGCCCCCCGGAACCAGAACAGGGCCTGAAGCCATCCTGCGCTTTTGCGGCCAGCTCCCTAAAAAGCGAGTTGTAAAATGGAGGTTCAGGGCACTGCAATTCACAAACCTGCAGAGTTATAAATGATAACTCTCATCCACAAATATATTGAGGGAAGGCAAAGAAGAGGATTTGAAATCAAGGCAGAATTGCAGGAAACAGATTTCAGGAGGTAGATTCGAATCGCCTTTAAAGCACATGAAAAGCGGCAAAACGTTGACAATGATGCCCTTGGCCAAAAAGGGCGTATGCGTTTTTCCTGAATATATTCAGGAAAAAACGCATATGCCCTTTTTGGCCAACCAAGCAACCTGGAAAGGCAAATCAGCGCTACAAAGATGTCTCGCTTCCCATCGGTCAAAAGGGCCATGCTGAAAAAAGTGTCAAAACCAGAAATGCAGGACAGGCCATGGAGAAATGGGAGCCTTGCTACACTGATGGGCGGGATGTAAATTGTCAACAGCCACTCTGGAGAAGTGTACGGTGAGTCCTGAAACGTCTAAAAAGCAAAGCTTAGAGAGCATAGGGCACTTCCACTCATGGGGGTATAAATTGGGAAAATGAAAAATCAGCAAGACACAAGCACCCCTAAGTTTAGGGCTGCTCTGCTGACAAGGACCTCCACTTCATTCCACCTTCAATATCCCAGGAAAGAGAAAAATGGATAAAGAAGTTGTGGTCCTTATGTACAATGGAATATCACTCAGCCATGAAATCAATGTCATAAGGCTAGTAGCAGCATGACGAGTGGATTTAGGTACGACGATTCTAAGTGAAATAAGTCACACAGAAAAGGACACTTCTCATAAGGTATCACTGATAGAGGGAATGTAAAAACCGTTACACTTGAACTGAATTACAAAACAGAACAGAGTCACACATGCAGAAAACACACTATGGCTGCTTAACGGGAAAGGTGAGGTGGGGTGATACATAAAACAATGGTTTCAAATTAGCTCAGATACCGTTCCATAAAACCAATATGTAATAGACAAGACCTACTCCTTGCTCAGAGAACTGGACTCAACACGCCCTATTCACCGCACAAGAATATATCTGACTAGTAATAATCTTAAAACCTATGTATTGATATCTCTCTGTTAGTGTGTCAAGTGGGTAAAAAGCGGCATAAACACAGCAGTGAAAAGCAGCTAAACCCCATTATAAAAATAAATTACTTTGAAAAACCCATGAAACAAAGACAGTGAAAGAGAGAGAAATTCTTACACAATGCGTTCAGGGGCTGTGATGCAACCTGGATTGACCATATCTAGACCCACAGCTGGATGAGACATAAGGGTGGACACTGTTGCGGCTGAGAGGTTTGGTCAGGTTGGGTGAGCAAACGCAGACCCTTTAAAGTAATACTGCGTGGTACCCATCGCATGTGTCCCAAATCTCCAGGTTCCAGGGCATCTTCCTACATCGAAAACATGCATGAGATACACAGAAGATGGTACACCGTGTGATGGGGAAAGGTTTCTAAAACGCACCTCATTTCTCATCTGCTTGTGCCCGGGTTCGCCATTCCAGCCACTTTACTAGCAATCTCCCTCCTTGGAGCATCAGCACCTTTAACCTCCTGTTCCGTACAGGTTGCAATTTGTACTGAGGATGAACGGGAAGACGTGGAACCAATGAAAGACTAGCTCTTGGTGTTGGGACAGGCACAGGTCACTCTATTTTCCCATCAGGAAGAAGAATTAACCACAGGCTCAGCCTGCCCCCCGGAACCAGAACAGGGCCTGAAGCCATCCTGCGCTTTTGCGGCCAGCTCCCTAAAAAGCGAGTTGTAAAATGGAGGTTCAGGGCACTGCAATTCACAAACCTGCAGAGTTATAAATGATAACTCTCATCCACAAATATATTGAGGGAAGGCAAAGAAGAGGATTTGAAATCAAGGCAGAATTGCAGGAAACAGATTTCAGGAGGTAGATTCGAATCGCCTTTAAAGCACATGAAAAGCGGCAAAACGTTGACAATGATGCCCTTGGCGAAAAAGGGCGTATGCGTTTTTTCCTGAATATATTCAGGAAAAAACGCATACGCCCTTTTTGGCCAACCAAGCAACCTGGAAAGGCAAATCAGCGCTACAAAGAAGTCTCGCTTCCCATCGGTTAAAAGGGCCATGCTGAAAAAAGTGTCAAAACCAGAAATGCAGGACAGGCCATGGAGAAATGGGAGCCTTGCTACACTGATGGGCGGGATGTAAATTGTCAACAGCCACTCTGGAGAAGTGTACGGTGAGTCCTGAAACGTCTAAAAAGCAAAGCTTAGAGAGCATAGGGCACTTCCACTCATGGGGGTATAAATTGGGAAAATTAAAAATCAGCAAGACACAAGCACCCCAAAGTTTAGGGCTGCTCTGTTGACAAGGACCTCCACTTCATTCCACCTTCAATATCCCAGGAAAGAGAAAAATGGATAAAGAAGTGGTGGTCCTTATGTACAATGGAATATCACTCAGCCATGAAATCAATGTCATAAGGCTAGTAGCAGCATGACGAGTGGATTTAGGTACGACGATTCTAAGTGAAATAAGTCACACAGAAAAGGACACTTCTCATAAGGTATCACTGATAGAGGGAATGTAAAAACCGTTACACTTGAACTGAATTACAAAACAGAACAGAGTCACACATGCAGAAAACACACTATGGCTGCTTAACGGGAAAGGTGAGGTGGGGTGATACATAAAACAAGGGTTTCAAATTAGCTCAGATACCGTTCCATAAAACCAATATGTAATAGACAAGACCTACTCCTTGCTCAGAGAACTGGACTCAACACGCCCTATTCACCGCACAAGAATATATCTGACTAGTAATAATCTTAAAACTTATGTATTGATATCTCTCTGTTAGTGTGTCAACTGGGTGTAAAGCGGCATAAACACAGCAGTGAAAAGCAGCTAAACCCCATTATAAAAATAAATTACTTTAAAAAACCCATGAAACAAAGACAGTGAAAGAGATAGAAATTCTTACACAATGCGTTCACGGGCTGTGATGCAACCTGGATTGACCATATCTAGACCCACAGCTGGATGAGACATAAGGGTGGACACTCTTGGGGCTGAGAGGTTTGGTGAGGTTGGGTGAGCAAACGCAGACCCTTTAAAATAATACTGCATGGTACCCATCGCATGGGTCCCAAATCGCCAGGTTCAAGGGCATCTTCCTACATCGAAAACATGCATGAGAAACCCAGAAGATGGTACACCGTGTGATGTGGAAAGGTTTCTAAAACGCACCTCATTTCTCATCAGCTTGTGCCCGGGTTCGCCATTCCAGCCACTTTACTAGCAATCTCCCTCCTTGGAGCATCAGCACCTTTAACCTCCTGTTCCGTACAGGTTGCAATTTGTACTGAGGATGAACGGGAAGACGTGGAACCAATGAAAGACTAGCTCTTGGTGTTGGGACAGGCACAGGTCACTCTATTTTCCCATCAGGAAGAAGAATTAACCACAGGCTCAGCCTGCCCCCCGGAACCAGAACAGGGCCTGAAGCCATCCTGCGCTTTTGCGGCCAGCTCCCTAAAAAGCGAGTTGTAAAATGGAGGTTCAGGGCACTGCAATTCACAAACCTGCAGAGTTATAAATGATAACTCTCATCCACAAATATATTGAGGGAAGGCAAAGAAGAGGATTTGAAATCAAGGCAGAATTGCAGGAAACAGATTTCAGGAGGTAGATTCGAATCGCCTTTAAAGCACATGAAAAGCGGCAAAACGTTGACAATGATGCCCTTGGCCAAAAAGGGCGTATGCGTTTTTTCCTGAATATATTCAGGAAAAAACGCATACGCCCTTTTTGGCCAACCAAGCAACCTGGAAAGGCAAATCAGCGCTACAAAGATGTCTCGCTTCCCATCGGTCAAAAGGGCCATGCTGAAAAAAGTGTCAAAACCAGAAATGCAGGACAGGCCATGGAGAAATGGGAGCCTTGCTACACTGATGGGCGGGATGTAAATTGTCAACAGCCACTCTGGAGAAGTGTACGGTGAGTCCTGAAACGTCTAAAAAGCAAAGCTTAGAGAGCATAGGGCACTTCCACTCATGGGGGTATAAATTGGGAAAATGAAAAATCAGCAAGACACAAGCACCCCAAAGTTTAGGGCTGCTCTGCTGACAAGGACCTCCACTTCATTCCACCTTCAATATCCCAGGAAAGAAAAAATGGATAAAGAAGTTGTGGTCCTTATGTACAATGGAATATCACTCAGCCATGAAATCAATGTCATAAGGCTAGTAGCAGCATGATGAGTGGATTTAGGTACGACGATTCTAAGTGAAATAAGTCACACAGAAAAGGACACTTCTCATAAGGTATCACTGATAGAGGGAATGTAAAAACCGTTACACTTGAACAGAATTACAAAACAGAACAGAGTCACACATGCAGAAAACACACTATGGCTGCTTAACGGGAAAGGTGAGGTGGGGTGATACATAAAACAAGGGTTTCAAATTAGCTCAGATACCGTTCCATAAACCCAATATGTAATAGACAAGACCTACTCCTTGCTCAGAGAACTGGACTCAACACGCCCTATTCACCGCACAAGAATATATCTGACTAGTAATAATCTTAAAACCTATGTATTGATATCTCTCTGTTAGTGTGTCAAGTGGGTGTAAAGCGGCATAAACACAGCAGTGAAAAGCAGCTAAACCCCATTATAAAAATAAATTACTTTGAAAAACCCATGAAACAAAGACAGTGAAAGAGAGAGAAATTCTTACACAATGCGTTCAGGGGCTGTGATGCAACCTGGATTGACCATATCTAGACCCACAGCTGGATGAGACATAAGGGTGGACACTGTTGCGGCTGAGAGGTTTGGTGAGGTTGGGTGAGCAAACGCAGACCCTTTAAAGTAATACTGCGTGGTACCCATCGCATGGGTCCCAAATCTCCAGGTTCAAGGGCATCTTCCTACATCGAAAACATGCATGAGATACCCAGAAGATGGTACACCGTGTGATGGGGAAAGGTTTCTAAAACCCACCTCATTTCTCATCTGCTTGTGCCCGGGTTCGCCATTCCAGCCACTTTACTAGCAATCTCCCTCCTTGGAGCATCAGCACCTTTAACCTCCTGTTCCGTACAGGTTGCAATTTGTACTGAGGATGAACGGGAAAACTTGGAACCAATGAAAGACTAGCTCTTGGTGTTGGGACAGGCACAGGTCACTCTATTTTCCCATCAGGAAGAAGAATTAACCACAGGCTCAGCCTGCCCCCCGGAACCAGAACAGGGGCTGAAGCCATCCTGCGCTTTTGCGGCCAGCTCCCTAAAAAGCGAGTTGTAAAATGGAGGTTCAGGGCACTGCAATTCACAAACCTGCAGAGTTATAAATGATAACTCTCATCCACAAATATATTGAGGGAAGGCAAAGAAGAGGATTTGAAATCAAGGCAGAATTGCAGGAAACAGATTTCAGGAGGTAGATTCGAATCGCCTTTAAAGCACATGAAAAGCGGCAAAACGTTGACAATGATGCCCTTGGCGAAAAAGGGCGTATGCGTTTTTTCCTGAATATATTCAGGAAAAAACGCATACGCCCTTTTTGGCCAACCAAGCAACCTGGAAAGGCAAATCAGCGCTACAAAGAAGTCTCGCTTCCCATCGGTTAAAAGGGCCATGCTGAAAAAAGTGTCAAAACCAGAAATGCAGGACAGGCCATGGAGAAATGGGAGCCTTGCTACACTGATGGGCGGGATGTAAATTGTCAACAGCCACTCTGGAGAAGTGTACGGTGAGTCCTGAAACGTCTAAAAAGCAAAGCTTAGAGAGCATAGGGCACTTCCACTCATGGGGGTATAAATTGGGAAAATGAAAAATCAGCAAGACACAAGCACCCCAAAGTTTAGGGCTGCTCTGTTGACAAGGACCTCCAGTTCATTCCACCTTCAATATCCCAGGAAAGAGAAAAATGGATAAAGATGTTGTGGTCCTTATGTACAATGGAATATCACTCAGCCGTGAAATCAATGTCATAAGGCTAGTAGCAGCATGATGAGTGGATTTAGGTACAACGACTCTAAGTGAAATAAGTCACACAGAAAAGGACACTTCTCATAAGGTATCACTGATAGAGGGAATGTAAAAACCGTTACACTTGAACTGAATTACAAAACAGAACAGAGTCACACGTGCAGAAAACACACTATGGCTGCTTAACGGGAAAGGTGAGGTGGGGTGATACATAAAACAAGGGTTTCAAATTAGCTCAGATACCGTTCCATAAAACCAATATGTAATAGACAAGACCTACTCCTTGCTCAGAGAACTGGACTCAACACGCCCTATTCACCGCACAAGAATATATCTGACTAGTAATAATCTTAAAACTTATGTATTGATATCTCTCTGTTAGTGTGTCAAGTGGGTTTAAAGCGGCATAAACACAGCAGTGAAAAGCAGCTAAACCCCATTATACAAATAAATTACTTTGAAAAACCCGTGAAACAAAGACAGTGAAAAAGAGCGAAATTCTTACACAATGCGTTCAGGGGCTGTGATGCAACCTGGATTGACCATATCTAGACCCACAGCTGGATGAGACCTAAGGGTGGACACTGTTGCGGCTGAGAGGTTTGGTGAGGTTGGGTGAGCAAACGCAGACCCTTTAAAGTAATACTGCGTGGTACCCATCGCATGGGTCCCAAATCTCCAGGTTCAAGGGCATCTTCCTACATCGAAAACATGCATGAGATACCCAGAAGATGGTACACCGTGTGATGGGGAAAGGTTTCTAAAATGCAACTCATTTCTCATTTGCTTGTGCCCGGGTTCGCCATTCCAGCCACGTTACTAGCAATCTCCCTCCTTGGAGCATCAGCACCTTTAACCTCCTGTTCCGTACAGGTTGCAATTTGTACTGAGGATGAACGGGAAGACGTGGAACCAATGAAAGACTAGCTCTTGGTGTTGGGACAGGCACAGGTCACTCTATTTTCCCATCAGGAAGAAGAATTAACCACAGGCTCAGCCTGCCCCCCGGAACCAGAACAGGGGCTGAAGCCATCCTGCGCTTTTGCGGCCAGCTCCCTAAAAAGCGAGTTGTAAAATGGAGGTTCAGGGCACTGCAATTCACAAACCTGCAGAGTTATAAATGATAACTCTCATCCACAAATATATTGAGGGAAGGCAAAGAAGAGGATTTGAAATCAAGGCAGAATTGCAGGAAACAGATTTCAGGAGGTAGATTCGAATCGCCTTTAAAGCACATGAAAAGCGGCAAAACGTTGACAATGATGCCCTTGGCCAAAAAGGGCGTATCCGTTTTTTCCTGAATATATTCAGGAAAAAACGCATACGCCCTTTTTGGCGAACCAAGCAACCTGGAAAGGCAAATCAGCGATACAAAGATGTCTCGCTTCCCATTGGTCAAAAGGGCCATGCTGAAAAAAGTGTTAAAACCAGAAATGCAGGACAGGCCATGGAGAAATGGGAGCCTTGCTACACTGATGGGCGGGATGTAAATTGTCAACAGCCACTCTGGAGAAGTGTACGGTGAGTCCTGAAACGTCTAAAAAGCAAAGCTTAGAGAGCATAGGGCACTTCCACTCATGGGGGTATAAATTGGGAAAATGAAAAATCAGCAAGACACAAGCACCCCAAAGTTTAGGGCTGCTCTGTTGACAAGGACCTCCACTTCATTCCACCTTCAATATCCCAGGAAAGAGAAAAATGGATAAAGAAGTTGTGGTCCTTATGTACAATGGAATATCACTCAGCCGTGAAATCAATGTCATAAGGCTAGTAGCAGCATGATGAGTGGATTTAGGTACGACGACTCTAAGTGAAATAAGTCACACAGCAAAGGACACTTCTCATAAGGTATCACTTATAGAGGGAATGTAAAAACCGTTACACTTGAACTGAATTACAAAACAGAACAGAGTCACACATGCAGAAAACACACTATGGCTGCTTAACGGGAAAGGTGAGGTGGGGTGATACATAAAACAAGGGTTTCAAATTAGCTCAGATACCGTTCCATAAACCCAATATGTAATAGACAAGACCTACTCCTTGCTCAGAGAACTGGACTCAACACGCCCTATTCACCGCACAAGAATATATCTGACTAGTAATAATCTTAAAACCTATGTATTGATATCTCTCTGTTAGTGTGTCAAGTGGGTAAAAAGCGGCATAAACACAGCAGTGAAAAGCACCTAAACCCCATTATAAAAATAAATTACTTTGAAAAACCCATGAAACAAAGACAGTGAAAGAGAGAGAAATTCTTACACAATGCGTTCAGGGGCTGTGATGCAACCTGGATTGACCATATCTAGACCCACAGCTGGATGAGACATAAGGGTGGACACTGTTGCGGCTGAGAGGTTTGGTGAGGTTGGGTGAGCAAACGCAGACCCTTTAAAGTAATACTGCGTGGTACCCATCGCATGGGTCCCAAATCTCCAGGTTCAAGGGCATCTTCCTACATCGAAAACATGCATGAGATACCCAGAAGATGGTACACCGTGTGATGGGGAAAGGTTTCTAAAACGCACCTCATTTCTCATCTGCTTCTGCCCGGGTTCGCCATTCCACCCACTTTACTAGCAATCTCCCTCCTTGGAGCATCAGCACCTTTAACCTCCTGTTCCGTACAGGTTGCAATTTGTACTGAGGATGAACGGGAAGACGTGGAACCAATGAAAGACTAGCTCTTGGTGTTGGGACAGGCACAGGTCACTCTATTTTCCCATCAGGAAGAAGAATTAACCACAGGCTCAGCCTGCCCCCCGGAACCAGAACAGGGCCTGAAGCCATTCTGCGATTTTGCGGCCAGCTCCCTAAAAAGCGAGTTCTAAATTGGAGGTTCAGGGCACTGCAATTCACAAACCTGCAGAGTTATAAATGATAACTCTCGTCCACAAATATATTGAGGGAAGGCAAAGAAGAGGATTTGAAATCAAGGCAGAATTGCAGGAAACAGATTTCAGGAGGTAGATTCGAATCGCCTTTAAAGCACATGAAAAGCGGCAAAACGTTGACAATGATGCCCTTGGCCAAAAAGGGCGTATGCGTTTTTTCCTGAATATATTCAGGAAAAAACGCATACGCCCTTTTTGGCCAACCAAGCAACCTGGAAAGGCAAATCAGCGATACAAAGATGTCTCGCTTCCCATTGGTCAAAAGGGCCATGCTGAAAAAAGTGTTAAAACCAGAAATGCAGGACAGGCCATGGAGAAATGGGAGCCTTGCTACACTGATGGGCGGGATGTAAATTGTCAACAGCCACTCTGGAGAAGTGTACGGTGAGTCCTGAAACGTCTAAAAAGCAAAGCTTAGAGAGCATAGGGCACTTCCACTCATGGGGGTATAAATTGGGAAAATGAAAAATCAGCAAGACACAAGCACCCCAAAGTTTAGGGCTGCTCTGTTGACAAGGACCTCCACTTCATTCCACCTTCAATATCCCAGGAAAGAGAAAAATGGATAAAGAAGTTGTGGTCCTTATGTACAATGGAATATCACTCAGCCGTGAAATCAATGTCATAAGGCTAGTAGCAGCATGATGAGTGGATTTAGGTACGACGACTCTAAGTGAAATAAGTCACACAGAAAAGGACACTTCTCATAAGGTATCACTTATAGAGGGAATGTAAAAACCGTTACACTTGAACTGAATTACAAAACAGAACAGAGTCACACATGCAGAAAACACACTATGGCTGCTTAACGGGAAAGGTGAGGTGGGGTGATACATAAAACAAGGGTTTCAAATTAGCTCAGATACCGTTCCATAAACCCAATATGTAATAGACAAGACCTACTCCTTGCTCAGAGAACTGGACTCAACACGCCCTATTCACCGCACAAGAATATATCTGACTAGTAATAATCTTAAAACCTATGTATTGATATGTCTCTGTTAGTGTGTCAAGTGGGTAAAAAGCGGCATAAACACAGCAGTGAAAAGCAGCTAAACCCCATTATAAAAATAAATTACTTTGAAAAACCCATGAAACAAAGACAGTGAAAGAGAGAGAAATTCTTACACAATGCGTTCAGGCGCTGTGATGCAACCTGGATTGACCATATCTAGACCCACAGCTGGATGAGACATAAGGGTGGACACTGTTGCGGCTGAGAGGTTTGGTGAGGTTGGGTGAGCAAACGCAGACCCTTTAAAGTAATACTGCGTGGTACCCATCGCATGGGTCCCAAATCTCCAGGTTCAAGGTCATCTTCCTACATCGAAAACATGCATGAGATACCCAGAAGATGGTACACCGTGTGATGGCGAATGGTTTCTAAAACGCACCTCATTTCTCATCTGCTTGTGCCCGGGTTCGACTTTGCAGCCACTTAACTAGCAATCTCCCTCCTTGGAGCATCAGCACCTTTAACCTCCTGTTCCGTACAGGTTGCAATTTGTACTGAGGATGAACGGGAAGACGTGGAACCAATGAAAGACTAGCTCTTGGTGTTGGGACAGGCACAGGTCACTCTATTTTCCCATCAGGAAGAAGAATTAACCACAGGCTCAGCCTGCCCCCCGGAACCAGAACAGGGCCTGAAGCCATTCTGCGATTTTGCGGCCAGCTCCCTAAAAAGCGAGTTCTAAATTGGAGGTTCAGGGCACTGCAATTCACAAACCTGCAGAGTTATAAATGATAACTCTCGTCCACAAATATATTGAGGGAAGGCAAAGAAGAGGATTTGAAATCAAGGCAGAATTGCAGGAAACAGATTTCAGGAGGTAGATTCGAATCGCCTTTAAAGCACATGAAAAGCGGCAAAACGTTGACAATGATGCCCTTGGCCAAAAAGGGCGTATGCGTTTTTTCCTGAATATATTCAGGAAAAAACGCATACGCCCTTTTTGGCCAACCAAGCAACCTGGAAAGGCAAATCAGCGCTACAAAGATGTCTCGCTTCCCATCGGTTAAAAAGGCCATGCTGAAAAAAGTGTCAAAACCAGAAATGCAGGACAGGCCATGGAGAAATGGGAGCCTTGCTACACTGATGGGCGGGATGTAAATTGTCAACAGCCACTCTGGAGAAGTGTACGGTGAGTCCTGAAACGTCTAAAAAGCAAAGCTTAGAGAGCATAGGGCACTTCCACTCATGGGGGTATAAATTGGGAAAATGAAAAATCAGCAAGACACAAGCACCCCTAAGTTTAGGGCTGCTCTGTTGACAAGGACCTCCACTTCATTCCACCTTCAATATCCCAGGAAAGAGAAAAATGGATAAAGAAGTTGTGGTCCTTATGTACAATGGAATATCACTCAGCCATGAAATCAATGTCATAAGGCTAGTAGCAGCATGATGAGTGGATTTAGGTACGACGATTCTAAGTGAAATAAGTCACACAGCAAAGGACACTTCTCATAAGGTATCACTGATAGAGGGAATGTAAAAACCGTTACACTTGAACAGAATTACAAAACAGAACAGAGTCACACATGCAGAAAACACACTATGGCTGCTTAACGGGAAAGGTGAGGTGGGGTGATACATAAAACAAGGGTTTCAAATTAGCTCAGATACCGTTCCATAAACCCAATATGTAATAGACAAGACCTACTCCTTGCTCAGAGAACTGGACTCAACACGCCCTATTCACCGCACAAGAATATATCTGACTAGTAATAATCTTAAAACCTATGTATTGATATCTCTCTGTTAGTGTGTCAAGTGGGTAAAAAGCGGCATAAACACAGCAGTCAAAAGCAGCTAAACCCCATTATAAAAATAAATTACTTTGAAAAACCCATGAAACAAAGACAGTGAAAGAGAGAGAAATTCTTACACAATGCGTTCAGGGGCTGTGATGCAACCTGGATTGACCATATCTAGACCCACAGCTGGATGAGACATAAGGGTGGACACTGTTGCGGCTGAGAGGTTTGGTGAGGTTGGGTGAGCAAACGCAGACCCTTTAAAGTAATACTGCGTGGTACCCATCGCATGGGTCCCAAATCTCCAGGTTCAAGGGCATCTTCCTACATCGAAAACATGCATGAGATACCCAGAAGATGGTACACCGTGTGATGGGGAAAGGTTTCTAAAACGCACCTCATTTCTCATCTGCTTGTGCCCGGGTTCGCCATTCCAGCCACTTTACTAGCAATCTCCCTCCTTGGAGCATCAGCACCTTTAACCTCCTGTTCCGTACAGGTTGCAATTTGTACTGAGGATGAACGGGAAGACGTGGAACCAATGAAAGACTAGCTCTTGGTGTTGGGACAGGCACAGGTCACTCTATTTTCCCATCAGGAAGAAGAATTAACCACAGGCTCAGCCTGCCCCCCGGAACCAGAACAGGCGCTGAAGCCATCCTGCGCTTTTGCGGCCAGCTCCCTAAAAAGCGAGTTGTAAAATGGAGGTTCAGGGCACTGCAATTCACAAACCTGCAGAGTTATAAATGATAACTCTCATCCACAAATATATTGAGGGAAGGCAAAGAAGAGGATTTGAAATCAAGGCAGAATTGCAGGAAACAGATTTCAGGAGGTAGATTCGAATCGCCTTTAAAGCACATGAAAAGCGGCAAAACGTTGACAATGATGCCCTTGGCCAAAAAGGGCGTATGCGTTTTTTCCTGAATATATTCAGGAAAAAACGCATACGCCCTTTTTGGCCAACCAAGCAACCTGGAAAGGCAAATCAGCGCTACAAAGAAGTCTCGCTTCCCATCGGTTAAAAGGGCCATGCTGAAAAAAGTGTCAAAACCAGAAATGCAGGACAGGCCATGGAGAAATGGGAGCCTTGCTACACTGATGGGCGGGATGTAAATTGTCAACAGCCACTCTGGAGAAGTGTACGGTGAGTCCTGAAACGTCTAAAAAGCAAAGCTTAGAGAGCATAGGGCACTTCCACTCATGGGGGTATAAATTGGGAAAATGAAAAATCAGCAAGACACAAGCACCCCAAAGTTTAGGGCTGCTCTGTTGACAAGGACCTCCAGTTCATTCCACCTTCAATATCCCAGGAAAGAGAAAAATGGATAAAGAAGTTGTGGTCCTTATGTACAATGGAATATCACTCAGCCGTGAAATCAATGTCATAAGGCTAGTAGCAGCATGATGAGTGGATTTAGGTACAACGACTCTAAGTGAAATAAGTCACACAGAAAAGGACACTTCTCATAAGGTATCACTGATAGAGGGAATGTAAAAACCGTTACACTTGAACTGAATTACAAAACAGAACAGAGTCACACATGCAGAAAACACACTATGGCTGCTTAACGGGAAAGGTGAGGTGGGGTGATACATAAAACAAGGGTTTCAAATTAGCTCAGATACCGTTCCATAAAACAAATATGTAATAGACAAGACCTACTCCTTGCTCAGAGAACTGGACTCAACACGCCCTATTCACCGCACAAGAATATATCTGACTAGTAATAATCTTAAAACTTATGTATTGATATCTCTCTGTTAGTGTGTCAAGTGGGTGTAAAGCGGCATAAACACAGCAGTGAAAAGCAGCTAAACCCCATTATAAAAATAAATTACTTTGAAAAACCCGTGAAACAAAGACAGTGAAAAAGAGCGAAATTCTTACACAATGCGTTCAGGGGCTGTGATGCAACCTGGATTGACCATATCTAGACCCACAGCTGGATGAGACCTAAGGGTGGACACTGTTGCGGCTGAGAGTTTTGGTGAGGTTGGGTGAGCAAACGCAGACCCTTTAAAGTAATACTGCGTGGTACCCATCGCATGGGTCCCAAATCTCCAGGTTCAAGGGCATCTTCCTACATCGAAAACATGCATGAGATACCCAGAAGATGGTACACCGTGTGATGGGGAAAGGTTTCTAAAACGCAACTCATTTCTCATTTGCTTGTGCCCGGGTTCGCCATTCCAGCCACGTTACTAGCAATCTCCCTCCTTGGAGCATCAGCACCTTTAACCTCCTGTTCCGTACAGGTTGCAATTTGTACTGAGGATGAACGGGAAGACGTGGAACCAATGAAAGACTAGCTCTTGGTGTTGGGACAGGCACAGGTCACTCTATTTTCCCATCAGGAAGAAGAATTAACCACAGGCTCAGCCTGCCCCCCGGAACCAGAACAGGCGCTGAAGCCATCCTGCGCTTTTGCGGCCAGCTCCCTAAAAAGCGAGTTGTAAAATGGAGGTTCAGGGCACTGCAATTCACAAACCTGCAGAGTTATAAATGATAACTCTCATCCACAAATATATTGAGGGAAGGCAAAGAAGAGGATTTGAAATCAAGGCAGAATTGCAGGAAACAGATTTCAGGAGGTAGATTCGAATCGCCTTTAAAGCACATGAAAAGCGGCAAAACGTTGACAATGATGCCCTTGGCCAAAAAGGGCGTATGCGTTTTTTCCTGAATATATTCAGGAAAAAACGCATACGCCCTTTTTGGCCAACCAAGCAACCTGGAAAGGCAAATCAGCGCTACAAAGATGTCTCGCTTCCCATTGGTCAAAAGGGCCATGCTGAAAAAAGTGTTAAAACCAGAAATGCAGGACAGGCCATGGAGAAATGGGAGCCTTGCTACACTGATGGGCGGGATGTAAATTGTCAACAGCCACTCTGGAGAAGTGTACGGTGAGTCCTGAAACGTCTAAAAAGCAAAGCTTAGAGAGCATAGGGCACTTCCACTCATGGGGGTATAAATTGGGAAAATGAAAAATCAGCAAGACACAAGCACCCCAAAGTTTAGGGCTGCTCTGTTGACAAGGACCTCCACTTCATTCCACCTTCAATATCCCAGGAAAGAGAAAAATGGATAAAGAAGTTGTGGTCCTTATGTACAATGGAATATCACTCAGCCGTGAAATCAATGTCATAAGGCTAGTAGCAGCATGATGAGTGGATTTAGGTACGACGACTCTAAGTGAAATAAGTCACACAGCAAAGGACACTTCTCATAAGGTATCACTTATAGAGGGAATGTAAAAACCGTTACACTTGAACTGAATTACAAAACAGAACAGAGTCACACATGCAGAAAACACACTATGGCTGCTTAACGGGAAAGGTGAGGTGGGGTGATACATAAAACAAGGGTTTCAAATTAGCTCAGATACCGTTCCATAAACCCAATATGTAATAGACAAGGCCTACTCCTTGCTCAGAGAACTGGACTCAACACGCCCTATTCACCGCACAAGAATATATCTGACTAGTAATAATCTTAAAACCTATGTATTGATATCTCTCTGTTAGTGTGTCAAGTGGGTAAAAAGCGGCATAAACACAGCAGTCAAAAGCAGCTAAACCCCATTATAAAAATAAACTACTTTGAAAAACCCATGAAACAAAGACAGTGAAAGAGAGAGAAATTCTTACACAATGCGTTCAGGGGCTGTGATGCAACCTGGATTGACCATATCTAGACCCACAGCTGGATGAGACATAAGGGTGGATACTGTTGCGGCTGAGAGGTTTGGTGAGGTTGGGTGAGCAAACGCAGACCCTTTAAAGTAATACTGCGTGGTACCCATCGCATGGGTCCCAAATCTCCAGGTTCAAGGGCATCTTCCTACATCGAAAACATGCATGAGATACCCAGAAGATGGTACACCGTGTGATGGGGAAAGGTTTCTAAAACGCACCTCATTTCTCATCTGCTTGTGCCCGGGTTCGCCATTCCAGCCACTTTACTAGCAATCTCCCTCCTTGGAGCATCAGCACCTTTAACCTCCTGTTCCGTACAGGTTGCAATTTGTACTGAGGATGAACGGGAAGACGTGGAACCAATGAAAGACTAGCTCTTGGTGTTGGGACAGGCACAGGTCACTCTATTTTCCCATCAGGAAGAAGAATTAACCACAGGCTCAGCCTGCCCCCCGGAACCAGAACAGGGCCTGAAGCCATCCTGCGCTTTTGCGGCCAGCTCCCTAAAAAGCGAGTTGTAAATTGGAGGTTCAGGGCACTGCAATTCACAAACCTGCAGAGTTATAAATGATAACTCTCGTCCACAAATATATTGAGGGAAGGCAAAGAAGAGGATTTGAAATCAAGGCAGAATTGCAGGAAACAGATTTCAGGAGGTAGATTCGAATCGCCTTTAAAGCACATGAAAAGCGGCAAAACGTTGACAATGATGCCCTTGGCCAAAAAGGGCGTATGCGTTTTTTCCTGAATATATTCAGGAAAAAACGCATACGCCCTTTTTGGCCAACCAAGCAACCTGGAAAGGCAAATCAGCGCTACAAAGATGTCTCGCTTCCCATTGGTCAAAAGGGCCATGCTGAAAAAAGTGTCAAAACCAGAAATGCAGGACAGGCCATGGAGAAATGGGAGCCTTGCTACACTGATGGGCGGGATGTAAATTGTCAACAGCCACTCTGGAGAAGTGTACGGTGAGTCCTGAAACGTCTAAAAAGCAAAGCTTAGAGAGCATAGGGCACTTCCACTCATGGGGGTATAAATTGGGAAAATGAAAAATCAGCAAGACACAAGCACCCCAAAGTTTAGGGCTGCTCTGTTGACAAGGACCTCCACTTCATTCCACCTTCAATATCCCAGGAAAGAGAAAAATGGATAAAGAAGTTGTGGTCCTTATGTACAATGGAATTTCACTCAGCCGTGAAATCAATGTCATAAGGCTAGTAGCAGCATGATGAGTGGATTTAGGTACGACGACTCTAAGTGAAATAAGTCACACAGCAAAGGACACTTCTCATAAGGTATCACTTATAGAGGGAATGTAAAAACCGTTACACTTGAACTGAATTACAAAACAGAACAGAGTCACACATGCAGAAAACACACTATGGCTGCTTAACGGGAAAGGTGAGGTGGGGTGATACATAAAACAAGGGTTTCAAATTAGCTCAGATACCGTTCCATAAACCCAATATGTAATAGACAAGACCTACTCCTTGCTCAGAGAACTGGACTCAACACGCCCTATTCACCGCACAAGAATATATCTGACTAGTAATAATCTTAAAACCTATGTATTGATATCTCTCTGTTAGTGTGTCAAGTGGGTAAAAAGCGGCATAAACACAGCAGTGAAAAGCAGCTAAACCCCATTATAAAAATAAATTACTTTGAAAAACCCATGAAACAAAGACAGTGAAAGAGAGAGAAATTCTTACACAATGCGTTCAGGGGCTGTGATGCAACCTGGATTGACCATATCTAGACCCACAGCTGGATGAGACCTAAGGGTGGACACTGTTGCGGCTGAGAGGTTTGGTGAGGTTGGGTGAGCAAACGCAGACCCTTTAAAGTAATACTGCGTGGTACCCATCGCATGGGTCCCAAATCTCCAGGTTCAAGGGCATCTTCCTACATCGAAAACATGCATGAGATACCCAGAAGATGGTACACCGTGTGATGGGGAAAGGTTTCTAAAACGCACCTCATTTCTCATCTGCTTGTGCCCGGGTTCGCCATTCCAGCCACTTTACTAGCAATCTCCCTCCTTGGAGCATCAGCACCTTTAACCTCCTGTTCCGTACAGGTTGCAATTTGTACTGAGGATGAACGGGAAGACGTGGAACCAATGAAAGACTAGCTCTTGGTGTTGGGACAGGCACAGGTCACTCTATTTTCCCATCAGGAAGAAGAATTAACCACAGGCTCAGCCTGCCCCCCGGAACCAGAACAGGGCCTGAAGCCATCCTGCGCTTTTGCGGCCAGCTCCCTAAAAAGCGAGTTGTAAATTGGAGGTTCAGGGCACTGCAATTCACAAACCTGCAGAGTTATAAATGATAACTCTCGTCCACAAATATATTGAGGGAAGGCAAAGAAGAGGATTTGAAATCAAGGCAGAATTGCAGGAAACAGATTTCAGGAGGTAGATTCGAATCGCCTTTAAAGCACATGAAAAGCGGCAAAACGTTGACAATGATGCCCTTGGCCAAAAAGGGCGTATGCGTTTTTTCCTGAATATATTCAGGAAAAAACGCATACGCCCTTTTTGGCCAACCAAGCAACCTGGAAAGGCAAATCAGCGCTACAAAGATGTCTCGCTTCCCATTGGTCAAAAGGGCCATGCTGAAAAAAGTGTCAAAACCAGAAATGCAGGACAGGCCATGGAGAAATGGGAGCCTTGCTACACTGATGGGCGGGATGTAAATTGTCAACAGCCACTCTGGAGAAGTGTACGGTGAGTCCTGAAACGTCTAAAAAGCAAAGCTTAGAGAGCATAGGGCACTTCCACTCATGGGGGTATAAATTGGGAAAATGAAAAATCAGCAAGACACAAGCACCCCAAAGTTTAGGGCTGCTCTGTTGACAAGGACCTCCACTTCATTCCACCTTCAATATCCCAGGAAAGAGAAAAATGGATAAAGAAGTTGTGGTCCTTATGTACAATGGAATTTCACTCAGCCGTGAAATCAATGTCATAAGGCTAGTAGCAGCATGATGAGTGGATTTAGGTACGACGACTCTAAGTGAAATAAGTCACACAGCAAAGGACACTTCTCATAAGGTATCACTTATAGAGGGAATGTAAAAACCGTTACACTTGAACTGAATTACAAAACAGAACAGAGTCACACATGCAGAAAACACACTATGGCTGCTTAACGGGAAAGGTGAGGTGGGGTGATACATAAAACAAGGGTTTCAAATTAGCTCAGATACCGTTCCATAAACCCAATATGTAATAGACAAGACCTACTCCTTGCTCAGAGAACTGGACTCAACACGCCCTATTCACCGCACAAGAATATATCTGACTAGTAATAATCTTAAAACCTATGTATTGATATCTCTCTGTTAGTGTGTCAAGTGGGTAAAAAGCGGCATAAACACAGCAGTGAAAAGCAGCTAAACCCCATTATAAAAATAAACTACTTTGAAAAACCCATGAAACAAAGACAGTGAAAGAGAGAGAAATTCTTACACAATGCGTTCAGGGGCTGTGATGCAACCTGGATTGACCATATCTAGACCCACAGCTGGATGAGACCTAAGGGTGGACACTGTTGCGGCTGAGAGGTTTGGTGAGGTTGGGTGAGCAAACGCAGACCCTTTAAAGTAATACTGCGTGGTACCCATCGCATGGGTCCCAAATCTCCAGGTTCAAGGGCATCTTCCTACATCGAAAACATGCATGAGATACCCAGAAGATGGTACACCGTGTGATGGGGAAAGGTTTCTAAAACGCACCTCATTTCTCATCTGCTTGTGCCCGGGTTCGCCATTCCAGCCACTTTACTAGCAATCTCCCTCCTTGGAGCATCAGCACCTTTAACCTCCTGTTCCGTACAGGTTGCAATTTGTCCTGAGGATGAACGGGAAGACGTGGAACCAACGAGAGACTAGCTCTTGGTGTTGGGACAGGCACAGGTCACTCTATTTTCCCATCAGGAAGAAGAATTAACCACAGGATCAGCCTGCCCCCCGGAACCAGAACCGGGCCTGAAGCCATCCTGCGCTTTTGTGGCCAGCTCCCTAAAAAGCGAGTTGTAAAATGGAGGTTCAGGGCACTGCAATTCACAAACCTGCAGAGTTATAAATGATAACTCTCATCCACAAATATATTGAGGGAAGGCAAAGAAGAGGATTTGAAATCAAGGCAGAATTGCAGGAAACAGATTTCAGGAGGTAGATTCGAATCGCCTTTAAAGCACATGAAAAGCGGCAAAACGTTGACAATGATGCCCTTGGCCAAAAAGGGCGTATGCGTTTTTTCCTGAATATATTCAGGAAAAAACGCATACGCCCTTTTTGGCCAACCAAGCAACCTGGAAAGGCAAATCAGCGCTACAAAGATGTCTCGCTTCCCATCGGTCAAAAGGGCCATGCTGAAAAAAGTGTCAAAACCAGAAATGCAGGACAGGCCATGGAGAAATGGGAGCCTTGCTACACTGATGGGCGGGATGTAAATTGTCAACAGCCACTCTGGAGAAGTGTACGGTGAGTCCTGAAACGTCTAAAAAGCAAAGCTTAGAGAGCATAGGGCACTTCCACTCATGGGGTTATAAATTGGGAAAATTAAAAATCAGCAAGACACAAGCACCCCAAAGTTTAGGGCTGCTCTGTTGACAAGGACCTCCACTTCATTCCACCTTCAATATCGCAGGAAAGAGAAAAATGGATAAAGAAGTTGTGGTCCTTATGTACAATGGAATATCACTCAGCCGTGAAATCAATGTCATAAGGCTAGTAGCAGCATGATGAGTGGATTTAGGTACGACGACTCTAAGTGAAATAAGTCACACAGCAAAGGACACTTCTCATAAGGTATCACTTATAGAGGGAATGTAAAAACCGTTACACTTGAACTGAATTACAAAACAGAACAGAGTCACACATGCAGAAAACACACTATGGCTGCTTAACGGGAAAGGTGAGGTGGGGTGATACATAAAACAAGGGTTTCAAATTAGCTCAGATACCGTTCCATAAACCCAATATGTAATAGACAAGACCTACTCCTTGCTCAGAGAACTGGACTCAACACGCCCTATTCACCGCACAAGAATATATCTGACTAGTAATAATCTTAAAACCTATGTATTGATATCTCTCTGTTAGTGTGTCAAGTGGGTAAAAAGCGGCATAAACACAGCAGTGAAAAGCAGCTAAACCCCATTATAAAAATAAATTACTTTGAAAAACCCATGAAACAAAGACAGTGAAAGAGAGAGAAATTCTTACACAATGCGTTCAGGGGCTGTGATGCAACCTGGATTGACCATATCTAGACCCACAGCTGGATGAGACATAAGGGTGGACACTGTTGCGGCTGAGAGGTTTGGTGAGGTTGGGTGAGCAAACGCAGACCCTTTAAAGTAATACTGCGTGGTACCCATCGCATGGGTCCCAAATCTCCAGGTTCCAGGGCATCTTCCTACATCGAAAACATGCATGAGATACACAGAAGATGGTACACCGTGTGATGGGGAAAGGTTTCTAAAACGCACCTCTTTTCTCATCTGCTTGTGCCCGGGTTCGCCATTCCAGCCACTTTACTAGCAATCTCCCTCCTTGGAGCATCAGCACCTTTAACCTCCTGTTCCGTACAGGTTGCAATTTGTACTGAGGATGAACGGGAAGACGTGGAACCAATGAAAGACTAGCTCTTGGTGTTGGGACAGGCACAGGTCACTCTATTTTCCCATCAGGAAGAAGAATTAACCACAGGCTCAGCCTGCCCCCCGGAACCAGAACAGGGCCTGAAGCCATCCTGCGCTTTTGCGGCCAGCTCCCTAAAAAGCGAGTTGTAAAATGGAGGTTCAGGGCACTGCAATTCACAAACCTGCAGAGTTATAAATGATAACTCTCATCCACAAATATATTGAGGGAAGGCAAAGAAGAGGATTTGAAATCAAGGCAGAATTGCAGGAAACAGATTTCAGGAGGTAGATTCGAATCGCCTTTAAAGCACATGAAAAGCGGCAAAACGTTGACAATGATGCCCTTGGCCAAAAAGGGCATATGCGTTTTTTCCTGAATATATTCAGGAAAAAACGCATACGCCCTTTTTGGCCAACCAAGCAACCTGGAAAGGCAAATCAGCGCTACAAAGAAGTCTCGCTTCCCATCGGTTAAAAGGGCCATGCTGAAAAAAGTGTCAAAACCAGAAATGCAGGACAGGCCATGGAGAAATGGGAGCCTTGCTACACTGATGGGCGGGATGTAAATTGTCAACAGCCACTCTGGAGAAGTGTACGGTGAGTCCTGAAACGTCTAAAAAGCAAAGCTTAGAGAGCATAGGGCACTTCCACTCATGGGGGTATAAATTGGGAAAATTAAAAATCAGCAAGACACAAGCACCCCAAAGTTGAGGGCTGCTCTGTTGACAAGGACCTCCACTTCATTCCACCTTCAATATCCCAGGAAAGAGAAAAATGGATAAAGAAGTTGTGGTCCTTATGTACAATGGAATATCACTCAGCCGTGAAATCAATGTCATAAGGCTAGTAGCAGCATGATGAGTGGATTTAGGTACGACGATTCTAAGTGAAATAAGTCACACAGAAAAGGACACTTCTCATAAGGTATCACTGATAGAGGGAATGTAAAAACCGTTACACTTGAACTGAATTACAAAACAGAACAGAGTCACACATGCAGAAAACACACTATGGCTGCTTAACGGGAAAGGTGAGGTGGGGTGGTACATAAAACAAGGGTTTCAAATTAGCTCAGATACCGTTCCATAAAACCAATATGTAATAGACAAGACCTACTCCTTGCTCAGAGAACTGGACTCAACACGCCCTATTCACCGCACAAGAATATATCTGACTAGTAATAATCTTAAAACTTATGTATTGATATCTCTCTGTTAGTGTGTCAACTGGGTGTAAAGCGGCATAAACACAGCAGTGAAAAGCAGCTAAACCCCATTATAAAAATAAATTACTTTAAAAAACCCATGAAACAAAGACAGTGAAAGAGATAGAAATTCTTACACAATGCGTTCACGGGCTGTGATGCAACCTGGATTGACCATATCTAGACCCACAGCTGGATGAGACATAAGGGTGGACACTCTTGGGGCTGAGAGGTTTGGTGAGGTTGGGTGAGCAAACGCAGACCCTTTAAAATAATACTGCATGGTACCCATCGCATGGGTCCCAAATCGCCAGGTTCAAGGGCATCTTCCTACATCGAAAACATGCATGAGAAACCCAGAAGATGGTACACCGTGTGATGTGGAAAGGTTTCTAAAACGCACCTCATTTCTCATCTGCTTGTGCCCGGGTTCGCCATTCCAGCCACTTTACTAGCAATCTCCCTCCTTGGAGCATCAGCACCTTTAACCTCCTGTTCCGTACAGGTTGCAATTTGTACTGAGGATGAACGGGAAGACGTGGAACCAATGAAAGACTAGCTCTTGGTGTTGGGACAGGCACAGGTCACTCTATTTTCCCATCAGGAAGAAGAATTAACCACAGGCTCAGCCTGCCCCCCGGAACCAGAACAGGGGCTGAAGCCATCCTGCGCTTTTGCGGCCAGCTCCCTAAAAAGCGAGTTGTAAAATGGAGGTTCAGGGCACTGCAATTCACAAACCTGCAGAGTTATAAATGATAACTCTCATCCACAAATATATTGAGGGAAGGCAAAGAAGAGGATTTGAAATCAAGGCAGAATTGCAGGAAACAGATTTCAGGAGGTAGATTCGAATCGCCTTTAAAGCACATGAAAAGCGGCAAAACGTTGACAATGATGCCCTTGGCCAAAAAGGGCGTATGCGTTTTTTCCTGAATATATTCAGGAAAAAACGCATACGCCCTTTTTGGCCAACCAAGCAACCTGGAAAGGCAAATCAGCGCTACAAAGATGTCTCGGTTCCCATCGGTCAAAAGGGCCATGCTGAAAAAAGTGTCAAAACCAGAAATGCAGGACAGGCCATGGAGAAATGGGAGCCTTGCTACACTGATGGGCGGGATGTAAATTGTCAACAGCCACTCTGGAGAAGTGTACGGTGAGTCCTGAAACGTCTAAAAAGCAAAGCTTAGAGAGCATAGGGCACTTCCACTCATGGGGGTATAAATTGGGAAAATTAAAAATCAGCAAGACACAAGCACCCCAAAGTTTAGGGCTGCTCTGCTGACAAGGACCTCCACTTCATTCCACCTTCAATATCCCAGGAAAGAGAAAAATGGATAAAGAAGTTGTGGTCCTTATGTACAATGGAATATGACTCAGCCATGAAATCAATGTCATAAGGCTAGTAGCAGCATGACGAGTGGATTTAGGTACGACGATTCTAAGTGAAATAAGTCACACAGAAAAGGACACTTCTCATAAGGTATCACTGATAGAGGGAATGTAAAAACCGTTACACTTGAACTGAATTACAAAACAGAACAGAGTCACACATGCAGAAAACACACTATGGCTGCTTAACGGGAAAGGTGAGGTGGGGTGATACATAAAACAATGGTTTCAAATTAGCTCAGATACCGTTCCATAAAACCAATATGTAATAGACAAGACCTACTCCTTGCTCAGAGAACTGGACTCAACACGCCCTATTCACCGCACAAGAATATATCTGACTAGTAATAATCTTAAAACCTATGTATTGATATCTCTCTGTTAGTGTGTCAAGTGGGTAAAAAGCGGCATAAACACAGCAGTGAAAAGCAGCTAAACCCCATTATAAAAATAAATTACTTTGAAAAACCCATGAAACAAAGACAGTGAAAGAGAGAGAAATTCTTACACAATGCGTTCAGGGGCTGTGATGCAACCTGGATTGACCATATCTAGACCCACAGCTGGATGAGACATAAGGGTGGACACTGTTGCGGCTGAGAGGTTTGGTGAGGTTGGGTGAGCAAACGCAGACCCTTTAAAGTAATACTGCGTGGTACCCATCGCATGGGTCCCAAATCTCCAGGTTCCAGGGCATCTTCCTACATCGAAAACATGCATGAGATACACAGAAGATGGTACACCGTGTGATGGGGAAAGGTTTCTAAAACGCACCTCATTTCTCATCTGCTTGTGCCCGGGTTCGCCATTCCAGCCACTTTACAAGCAATCTCCCTCCTTGGAGCATCAGCACCTTTAACCTCCTGTTCCGTACAGGTTGCAATTTGTACTGAGGATGAACGGGAAGACGTGGAACCAATGAAAGACTAGCTCTTGGTGTTGGGACAGGCACAGGTCACTCTATTTTCCCATCAGGAAGAAGAATTAACCACAGGCTCAGCCTGCCCCCCGGAACCAGAACAGGGCCTGAAGCCATCCTGCGCTTTTGCGGCCAGCTCCCTAAAAAGCGAGTTGTAAAATGGAGGTTCAGGGCACTGCAATTCACAAACCTGCAGAGTTATAAATGATAACTCTCATCCACAAATATATTGAGGGAAGGCAAAGAAGAGGATTTGAAATCAAGGCAGAATTGCAGGAAACAGATTTCAGGAGGTAGATTCGAATCGCCTTTAAAGCACATGAAAAGCGGCAAAACGTTGACAATGATGCCCTTGGCCAAAAAGGGCGTATGCGTTTTTTCCTGAATATATTCAGGAAAAAACGCATACGCCCTTTTTGGCCAACCAAGCAACCTGGAAAGGCAAATCAGCGCTACAAAGAAGTCTCGCTTCCCATCGGTTAAAAGGGCCATGCTGAAAAAAGTGTCAAAACCAGAAATGCAGGACAGGCCATGGAGAAATGGGAGCCTTGCTACACTGATGGGCGGGATGTAAATTGTCAACAGCCACTCTGGAGAAGTGTACGGTGAGTCCTGAAACGTCTAAAAAGCAAAGCTTAGAGAGCATAGGGCACTTCCACTCATGGGGGTATAAATTGGGAAAATGAAAAATCAGCAAGACACAAGCACCCCAAAGTTTAGGGCTGCTCTGTTGACAAGGACCTCCACTTCATTCCACCTTCAATATCCCAGGAAAGAGAAAAATGGATAAAGAAGTTGTGGTCCTTATGTACAATGGAATATCACTCAGCCATGAAATCAATGTCATAAGGCTAGTAGCAGCATGACGAGTGGATTTAGGTACGACGATTCTAAGTGAAATAAGTCACACAGAAAAGGACACTTCTCATAAGGTATCACTGATAGAGGGAATGTAAAAACCGTTACACTTGAACTGAATTACAAAACAGAACAGAGTCACACATGCAGAAAACACACTATGGCTGCTTAACGGGAAAGGTGAGGTGGGGTGATACATAAAACAAGGGTTTCAAATTAGCTCAGATACCGTTCCATAAAACCAATATGTAATAGACAAGACCTACTCCTTGCTCAGAGAACTGGACTCAACACGCCCTATTCACCGCACAAGAATATATCTGACTAGTAATAATCTTAAAACTTATGTATTGATATCTCTCTGTTAGTGTGTCAACTGGGTGTAAAGCGGCATAAACACAGCAGTGAAAAGCAGCTAAACCCCATTATAAAAATAAATTACTTTAAAAAACCCATGAAACAAAGACAGTGAAAGAGATAGAAATTCTTACACAATGCGTTCACGGGCTGTGATGCAACCTGGATTGACCATATCTAGACCCACAGCTGGATGAGACATAAGGGTGGACACTCTTGGGGCTGAGAGGTTTGGTGAGGTTGGGTGAGCAAACGCAGACCCTTTAAAATAATACTGCATGGTACCCATCGCATGGGTCCCAAATCGCCAGGTTCAAGGGCATCTTCCTACATCGAAAACATGCATGAGAAACCCAGAAGATGGTACACCGTGTGATGTGGAAAGGTTTCTAAAACGCACCTCATTTCTCATCTGCTTGTGCCCGGGTTCGCCATTCCAGCCACTTTACTAGCAATCTCCCTCCTTGGAGCATCAGCACCTTTAACCTCCTGTTCCGTACAGGTTGCAATTTGTACTGAGGATGAACGGGAAGACGTGGAACCAATGAAAGACTAGCTCTTGGTGTTGGGACAGGCACAGGTCACTCTATTTTCCCATCAGGAAGAAGAATTAACCACAGGCTCAGCCTGCCCCCCGGAACCAGAACAGGGCCTGAAGCCATCCTGCGCTTTTGCGGCCAGCTCCCTAAAAAGCGAGTTGTAAAATGGAGGTTCAGGGCACTGCAATTCACAAACCTGCAGAGTTATAAATGATAACTCTCATCCACAAATATATTGAGGGAAGGCAAAGAAGAGGATTTGAAATCAAGGCAGAATTGCAGGAAACAGATTTCAGGAGGTAGATTCGAATCGCCTTTAAAGCACATGAAAAGCGGCAAAACGTTGACAATGATGCCCTTGGCCAAAAAGGGCGTATGCGTTTTTTCCTGAATATATTCAGGAAAAAACGCATACGCCCTTTTTGGCCAACCAAGCAACCTGGAAAGGCAAATCAGCGCTACAAAGATGTCTCGCTTCCCATCGGTCAAAAGGGCCATGCTGAAAAAAGTGTCAAAACCAGAAATGCAGGACAGGCCATGGAGAAATGGGAGCCTTGCTACACTGATGGGCGGGATGTAAATTGTCAACAGCCACTCTGGAGAAGTGTACGGTGAGTCCTGAAACGTCTAAAAAGCAAAGCTTAGAGAGCATAGGGCACTTCCACTCATGGGGGTATAAATTGGGAAAATGAAAAATCAGCAAGACACAAGCACCCCAAAGTTTAGGGCTGCTCTGCTGACAAGGACCTCCACTTCATTCCACCTTCAATATCCCAGGAAAGAAAAAATGGATAAAGAAGTTGTGGTCCTTATGTACAATGGAATATCACTCAGCCATGAAATCAATGTCATAAGGCTAGTAGCAGCATGATGAGTGGATTTAGGTACGACGATTCTAAGTGAAATAAGTCACACAGAAAAGGACACTTCTCATAAGGTATCACTGATAGAGGGAATGTAAAAACCGTTACACTTGAACAGAATTACAAAACAGAACAGAGTCACACATGCAGAAAACACACTATGGCTGCTTAACGGGAAAGGTGAGGTGGGGTGATACATAAAACAAGGGTTTCAAATTAGCTCAGATACCGTTCCATAAACCCAATATGTAATAGACAAGACCTACTCCTTGCTCAGAGAACTGGACTCAACACGCCCTATTCACCGCACAAGAATATATCTGACTAGTAATAATCTTAAAACCTATGTATTGATATCTCTCTGTTAGTGTGTCAAGTGGGTAAAAAGCGGCATAAACACAGCAGTGAAAAGCAGCTAAACCCCATTATAAAAATAAATTACTTTGAAAAACCCATGAAACAAAGACAGTGAAAGAGAGAGAAATTCTTACACAATGCGTTCAGGGGCTGTGATGCAACCTGGATTGACCATATCTAGACCCACAGCTGGATGAGACATAAGGGTGGACACTGTTGCGGCTGAGAGGTTTGGTGAGGTTGGGTGAGCAAACGCAGACCCTTTAAAGTAATACTGCGTGGTACCCATCGCATGGGTCCCAAATCTCCAGGTTCAAGGGCATCTTCCTACATCGAAAACATGCATGAGATACCCAGAAGATGGTACACCGTGTGATGGGGAAAGGTTTCTAAAACCCACCTCATTTCTCATCTGCTTGTGCCCGGGTTCGCCATTCCAGCCACTTTACTAGCAATCTCCCTCCTTGGAGCATCAGCACCTTTAACCTCCTGTTCCGTACAGGTTGCAATTTGTACTGAGGATGAACGGGAAAACGTGGAACCAATGAAAGACTAGCTCTTGGTGTTGGGACAGGCACAGGTCACTCTATTTTCCCATCAGGAAGAAGAATTAACCACAGGCTCAGCCTGCCCCCCGGAACCAGAACAGGGGCTGAAGCCATCCTGCGCTTTTGCGGCCAGCTCCCTAAAAAGCGAGTTGTAAAATGGAGGTTCAGGGCACTGCAATTCACAAACCTGCAGAGTTATAAATGATAACTCTCATCCACAAATATATTGAGGGAAGGCAAAGAAGAGGATTTGAAATCAAGGCAGAATTGCAGGAAACAGATTTCAGGAGGTAGATTCGAATCGCCTTTAAAGCACATGAAAAGCGGCAAAACGTTGACAATGATGCCCTTGGCGAAAAAGTGCGTATGCGTTTTTTCCTGAATATATTCAGGAAAAAACGCATACGCCCTTTTTGGCCAACCAAGCAACCTGGAAAGGCAAATCAGCGCTACAAAGAAGTCTCGCTTCCCATCGGTTAAAAGGGCCATGCTGAAAAAAGTGTCAAAACCAGAAATGCAGGACAGGCCATGGAGAAATGGGAGCCTTGCTACACTGATGGGCGGGATGTAAATTGTCAACAGCCACTCTGGAGAAGTGTACGGTGAGTCCTGAAACGTCTAAAAAGCAAAGCTTAGAGAGCATAGGGCACTTCCACTCATGGGGGTATAAATTGGGAAAATTAAAAATCAGCAAGACACAAGCACCCCAAAGTTGAGGGCTGCTCTGTTGACAAGGACCTCCACTTCATTCCACCTTCAATATCCCAGGAAAGAGAAAAATGGATAAAGAAGTTGTGGTCCTTATGTACAATGGAATATCACTCAGCCGTGAAATCAATGTCATAAGGCTAGTAGCAGCATGATGAGTGGATTTAGGTACGACGATTCTAAGTGAAATAAGTCACACAGAAAAGGACACTTCTCATAAGGTATCACTGATAGAGGGAATGTAAAAACCGTTACACTTGAACTGAATTACAAAACAGAACAGAGTCACACATGCAGAAAACACACTATGGCTGCTTAACGGGAAAGGTGAGGTGGGGTGGTACATAAAACAAGGGTTTCAAATTAGCTCAGATACCGTTCCATAAAACCAATATGTAATAGACAAGACCTACTCCTTGCTCAGAGAACTGGACTCAACACGCCCTATTCACCGCACAAGAATATATCTGACTAGTAATAATCTTAAAACTTATGTATTGATATCTCTCTGTTAGTGTGTCAACTGGGTGTAAAGCGGCATAAACACAGCAGTGAAAAGCAGCTAAACCCCATTATAAAAATAAATTACTTTAAAAAACCCATGAAACAAAGACAGTGAAAGAGATAGAAATTCTTACACAATGCGTTCACGGGCTGTGATGCAACCTGGATTGACCATATCTAGACCCACAGCTGGATGAGACATAAGGGTGGACACTCTTGGGGCTGAGAGGTTTGGTGAGGTTGGGTGAGCAAACGCAGACCCTTTAAAGTAATACTGCATGGTACCCATCGCATGGGTCCCAAATCGCCAGGTTCAAGGGCATCTTCCTACATCGAAAACATGCATGAGAAACCCAGAAGATGGTACACCGTGTGATGTGGAAAGGTTTCTAAAACGCACCTCATTTCTCATCTGCTTGTGCCCGGGTTCGCCATTCCAGCCACTTTACTAGCAATCTCCCTCCTTGGAGCATCAGCACCTTTAACCTCCTGTTCCGTACAGGTTGCAATTTGTACTGAGGATGAACGGGAAGACGTGGAACCAATGAAAGACTAGCTCTTGGTGTTGGGACAGGCACAGGTCACTCTATTTTCCCATCAGGAAGAAGAATTAACCACAGGCTCAGCCTGCCCCCCGGAACCAGAACAGGGCCTGAAGCCATCCTGCGCTTTTGCGGCCAGCTCCCTAAAAAGCGAGTTGTAAAATGGAGGTTCAGGGCACTGCAATTCACAAACCTGCAGAGTTATAAATGATAACTCTCATCCACAAATATATTGAGGGAAGGCAAAGAAGAGGATTTGAAATCAAGGCAGAATTGCAGGAAACAGATTTCAGGAGGTAGATTCGAATCGCCTTTAAAGCACATGAAAAGCGGCAAAACGTTGACAATGATGCCCTTGGCCAAAAAGGGCGTATGCTTTTTTTCCTGAATATATTCAGGAAAAAACGCATACGCCCTTTTTGGCCAACCAAGCAACCTGGAAAGGCAAATCAGCGCTACAAAGATGTCTCGGTTCCCATCGGTCAAAAGGGCCATGCTGAAAAAAGTGTCAAAACCAGAAATGCAGGACAGGCCATGGAGAAATGGGAGCCTTGCTACACTGATGGGCGGGATGTAAATTGTCAACAGCCACTCTGGAGAAGTGTACGGTGAGTCCTGAAACGTCTAAAAAGCAAAGCTTAGAGAGCATAGGGCACTTCCACTCATGGGGGTATAAATTGGGAAAATGAAAAATCAGCAAGACACAAGCACCCCAAAGTTTAGGGCTGCTCTGCTGACAAGGACCTCCACTTCATTCCACCTTCAATATCCCAGGAAAGAGAAAAATGGATAAAGAAGTTGTGGTCCTTATGTACAATGGATTATCACTCAGCCATGAAATCAATGTCATAAGGCTAGTAGCAGCATGACGAGTGGATTTAGGTACGACGATTCTAAGTGAAATAAGTCACACAGAAAAGGACACTTCTCATAAGGTATCACTGATAGAGGGAATGTAAAAACCGTTACACTTGAACTGAATTACAAAACAGAACAGAGTCACACATGCAGAAAACACACTATGGCTGCTTAACGGGAAAGGTGAGGTGGGGTGATACATAAAACAATGGTTTCAAATTAGCTCAGATACCGTTCCATAAAACCAATATGTAATAGACAAGACCTACTCCTTGCTCAGAGAACTGGACTCAACACGCCCTATTCACCGCACAAGAATATATCTGACTAGTAATAATCTTAAAACCTATGTATTGATATCTCTCTGTTAGTGTGTCAAGTGGGTAAAAAGCGGCATAAACACAGCAGTGAAAAGCAGCTAAACCCCATTATAAAAATAAATTACTTTGAAAAACCCATGAAACAAAGACAGTGAAAGAGAGAGAAATTCTTACACAATGCGTTCAGGGGCTGTGATGCAACCTGGATTGACCATATCTAGACCCACAGCTGGATGAGACATAAGGGTGGACACTGTTGCGGCTGAGAGGTTTGGTGAGGTTGGGTGAGCAAACGCAGACCCTTTAAAGTAATACTGTGTGGTACCCATCGCATGGGTCCCAAATCTCCAGGTTCCAGGGCATCTTCCTACATCGAAAACATGCATGAGATACACAGAAGATGGTACACCGTGTGATGGGGAAAGGTTTCTAAAACGCACCTCATTTCTCATCTGCTTGTGCCCGGGTTCGCCATTCCAGCCACTTTACAAGCAATCTCCCTCCTTGGAGCATCAGCACCTTTAACCTCCTGTTCCGTACAGGTTGCAATTTGTACTGAGGATGAACGGGAAGACGTGGAACCAATGAAAGACTAGCTCTTGGTGTTGGGACAGGCACAGGTCACTCTATTTTCCCATCAGGAAGAAGAATTAACCACAGGCTCAGCCTGCCCCCCGGAACCAGAACAGGGCCTGAAGCCATCCTGCGCTTTTGCGGCCAGCTCCCTAAAAAGCGAGTTGTAAAATGGAGGTTCAGGGCACTGCAATTCACAAACCTGCAGAGTTATAAATGATAACTCTCATCCACAAATATATTGAGGGAAGGCAAAGAAGAGGATTTGAAATCAAGGCAGAATTGCAGGAAACAGATTTCAGGAGGTAGATTCGAATCGCCTTTAAAGCACATGAAAAGCGGCAAAACGTTGACAATGATGCCCTTGGCCAAAAAGGGCGTATGCGTTTTTTCCTGAATATATTCAGGAAAAAACACATACGCCCTTTTTGGCCAACCAAGCAACCTGGAAAGGCAAATCAGCGCTACAAAGAAGTCTCGCTTCCCATCGGTTAAAAGGGCCATGCTGAAAAAAGTGTCAAAACCAGAAATGCAGGACAGGCCATGGAGAAATGGGAGCCTTGCTACACTGATGGGCGGGATGTAAATTGTCAACAGCCACTCTGGAGAAGTGTACGGTGAGTCCTGAAACGTCTAAAAAGCAAAGCTTAGAGAGCATAGGGCACTTCCACTCATGGGGGTATAAATTGGGAAAATTAAAAATCAGCAAGACACAAGCACCCCAAAGTTTAGGGCTGCTCTGTTGACAAGGACCTCCACTTCATTCCACCTTCAATATCCCAGGAAAGAGAAAAATGGATAAAGAAGTTGTGGTCCTTATGTACAATGGAATATCACTCAGCCATGAAATCAATGTCATAAGGCTAGTAGCAGCATGACGAGTGGATTTAGGTACGACGATTCTAAGTGAAATAAGTCACACAGAAAAGGACACTTCTCATAAGGAATCACTGATAGAGGGAATGTAAAAACCGTTACACTTGAACTGAATTACAAAACAGAACAGAGTCACACATGCAGAAAACACACTATGGCTGCTTAACGGGAAAGGTGAGGTGGGGTGATACATAAAACAAGGGTTTCAAATTAGCTCAGATACCGTTCCATAAAACCAATATGTAATAGACAAGACCTACTCCTTGCTCAGAGAACTGGACTCAACACGCCCTATTCACCGCACAAGAATATATCTGACTAGTAATAATCTTAAAACTTATGTATTGATATCTCTCTGTTAGTGTGTCAACTGGGTGTAAAGCGGCATAAACACAGCAGTGAAAAGCAGCTAAACCCCATTATAAAAATAAATTACTTTAAAAAACCCATGAAACAAAGACAGTGAAAGAGATAGAAATTCTTACACAATGCGTTCACGGGCTGTGATGCAACCTGGATTGACCATATCTAGACCCACAGCTGGATGAGACATAAGGGTGGACACTCTTGGGGCTGAGAGGTTTGGTGAGGTTGGGTGAGCAAACGCAGACCCTTTAAAGTAATACTGCATGGTACCCATCGCATGGGTCCCAAATCGCCAGGTTCAAGGGCATCTTCCTACATCGAAAACATGCATGAGAAACCCAGAAGATGGTACACCGTGTGATGTGGAAAGGTTTCTAAAACGCACCTCATTTCTCATCTGCTTGTGCCCGGGTTCGCCATTCCAGCCACTTTACTAGCAATCTCCCTCCTTGGAGCATCAGCACCTTTAACCTCCTGTTCCGTACAGGTTGCAATTTGTACTGAGGATGAACGGGAAGACGTGGAACCAATGAAAGACTAGCTCTTGGTGTTGGGACAGGCACAGGTCACTCTATTTTCCCATCAGGAAGAAGAATTAACCACAGGCTCAGCCTGCCCCCCGGAACCAGAACAGGGCCTGAAGCCATCCTGCGCTTTTGCGGCCAGCTCCCTAAAAAGCGAGTTGTAAAATGGAGGTTCAGGGCACTGCAATTCACAAACCTGCAGAGTTATAAATGATAACTCTCATCCACAAATATATTGAGGGAAGGCAAAGAAGAGGATTTGAAATCAAGGCAGAATTGCAGGAAACAGATTTCAGGAGGTAGATTCGAATCGCCTTTAAAGCACATGAAAAGCGGCAAAACGTTGACAATGATGCCCTTGGCCAAAAAGGGCGTATGCGTTTTTTCCTGAATATATTCAGGAAAAAACGCATACGCCCTTTTTGGCCAACCAAGCAACCTGGAAAGGCAAATCAGCGCTACAAAGATGTCTCGCTTCCCATCGGTCAAAAGGGCCATGCTGAAAAAAGTGTCAACACCAGAAATGCAGGACAGGCCATGGAGAAATGGGAGCCTTGCTACACTGATGGGCGGGATGTAAATTGTCAACAGCCACTCTGGAGAAGTGTACGGTGAGTCCTGAAACGTCTAAAAAGCAAAGCTTAGAGAGCATAGGGCACTTCCACTCATGGGGGTATAAATTGGGAAAATGAAAAATCAGCAAGACACAAGCACCCCTAAGTTTAGGGCTGCTCTGTTGACAAGGACCTCCACTTCATTCCACCTTCAATATCCCAGGAAAGAGAAAAATGGATAAAGAAGTTGTGGTCCTTATGTACAATGGAATATCACTCAGCCATGAAATCAATGTCATAAGGCTAGTAGCAGCATGATGAGTGGATTTAGGTACGACGATTCTAAGTGAAATAAGTCACACAGAAAAGGACACTTCTCATAAGGTATCACTGATAGAGGGAATGTAAAAACCGTTACACTTGAACTGAATTACAAAACAGAACAGAGTCACACATGCAGAAAACACACTATGGCTGCTTAACGGGAAAGGTGAGGTGGGGTGATACATAAAACAAGGGTTTCAAATTAGCTCAGATACCGTTCCATAAAACCAATATGTAATAGACAAGACCTACTCCTTGCTCAGAGAACTGGACTCAACACGCCCTATTCACCGCACAAGAATATATCTGACTAGTAATAATCTTAAAACTTATGTATTGATATCTCTCTGTTAGTGTGTCAAGTGGGTTAAAAGCGGCATAAACACAGCAGTCAAAAGCAGCTAAACCCCATTATAAAAATAAATTACTTTGAAAAACCCATGAAACAAAGACAGTGAAAGAGAGAGAAATTCTTACACAATGCGTTCAGGGGCTGTGATGCAACCTGGATTGACCATATCTAGACCCACAGCTGGATGAGACATAAGGGTGGACACTGTTGCGGCTGAGAGGTTTGGTGAGGTTGGGTGAGCAAACGCAGACCCTTTAAAGTAATACTGCGTGGTACCCATCGCATGGGTCCCAAATCTCCAGGTTCAAGGGCATCTTCCTACATCGAAAACATGCATGAGATACCCAGAAGATGGTACACCGTGTGATGGGGAAAGGTTTCTAAAACGCACCTCATTTCTCATCTGCTTGTGCCCGGGTTCGCCATTCCAGCCACTTTACTAGCAATCTCCCTCCTTGGAGCATCAGCACCTTTAACCTCCTGTTCCGTACAGGTTGCAATTTGTACTGAGGATGAACGGGAAGACGTGGAACCAATGAAAGACTAGCTCTTGGTGTTGGGACAGGCACAGGTCACTCTATTTTCCCATCAGGAAGAAGAATTAACCACAGGCTCAGCCTGCCCCCCGGAACCAGAACAGGGGCTGAAGCCATCCTGCGCTTTTGCGGCCAGCTCCCTAAAAAGCGAGTTGTAAAATGGAGGTTCAGGGCACTGCAATTCACAAACCTGCAGAGTTATAAATGATAACTCTCATCCACAAATATATTGAGGGAAGGCAAAGAAGAGGATTTGAAATCAAGGCAGAATTGCAGGAAACAGATTTCAGGAGGTAGATTCGAATCGCCTTTAAAGCACATGAAAAGCGGCAAAACGTTGACAATGATGCCCTTGGCCAAAAAGGGCGTATGCGTTTTTTCCTGAATATATTCAGGAAAAAACGCATACGCCCTTTTTGGCCAACCAAGCAACCTGGAAAGGCAAATCAGCGCTACAAAGAAGTCTCGCTTCCCATCGGTTAAAAGGGCCATGCTGAAAAAAGTGTCAAAACCAGAAATGCAGGACAGGCCATGGAGAAATGGGAGCCTTGCTACACTGATGGGCGGGATGTAAATTGTCAACAGCCACTCTGGAGAAGTGTACGGTGAGTCCTGAAACGTCTAAAAAGCAAAGCTTAGAGAGCATAGGGCACTTCCACTCATGGGGGTATAAATTGGGAAAATGAAAAATCAGCAAGACACAAGCACCCCAAAGTTTAGGGCTGCTCTGTTGACAAGGACCTCCAGTTCATTCCACCTTCAATATCCCAGGAAAGAGAAAAATGGATAAAGAAGTTGTGGTCCTTATGTACAATGGAATATCACTCAGCCGTGAAATCAATGTCATAAGGCTAGTAGCAGCATGATGAGTGGATTTAGGTACAACGACTCTAAGTGAAATAAGTCACACAGAAAAGGACACTTCTCATAAGGTATCACTGATAGAGGGAATGTAAAAACCGTTACACTTGAACTGAATTACAAAACAGAACAGAGTCACACATGCAGAAAACACACTATGGCTGCTTAACGGGAAAGGTGAGGTGGGGTGATACATAAAACAAGGGTTTCAAATTAGCTCAGATACCGTTCCATAAAACAAATATGTAATAGACAAGACCTACTCCTTGCTCAGAGAACTGGACTCAACACGCCCTATTCACCGCACAAGAATATATCTGACTAGTAATAATCTTAAAACTTATGTATTGATATCTCTCTGTTAGTGTGTCAAGTGGGTGTAAAGCGGCATAAACACAGCAGTGAAAAGCAGCTAAACCCCATTATAAAAATAAATTACTTTGAAAAACCCGTGAAACAAAGACAGTGAAAAAGAGCGAAATTCTTACACAATGCGTTCAGGGGCTGTGATGCAACCTGGATTGACCATATCTAGACCCACAGCTGGATGAGACCTAAGGGTGGACACTGTTGCGGCTGAGAGGTTTGGTGAGGTTGGGTGAGCAAACGCAGACCCTTTAAAGTAATACTGCGTGGTACCCATCGCATGGGTCCCAAATCTCCAGGTTCAAGGGCATCTTCCTACATCGAAAACATGCATGAGATACCCAGAAGATGGTACACCGTGTGATGGGGAAAGGTTTCTAAAACGCAACTCATTTCTCATTTGCTTGTGCCCGGGTTCGCCATTCCAGCCACGTTACTAGCAATCTCCCTCCTTGGAGCATCAGCACCTTTAACCTCCTGCTCCGTACAGGTTGCAATTTGTCCTGAGGGTGAACGGGAAGACGTGGAACCAATGAGAGACTAGCTCTTGGTGTTGGGACAGGCACAGGTCACTCTATTTTCCCATCAGGAAGAAGAATTAACCACAGGCTCAGCCTGCCCCCCGGAACAAGAACAGGGCCTGAAGCCATCCTGCGCTTTTGCGGCCATCTCCCAAAAACGCGAGTTGTAAAATGGAGGTTCAGGGCACTGCAATTCACAAACCTGCAGAGTTATAAATGATAACTCTCGTCCACAAATATATTGAGGGAAGGCAAAGAAGAGGATTTGAAATCAAGGCAGAATTGCAGGAAACAGATTTCAGGAGGTAGATTCGAATCGCCTTTAAAGCACATGAAAAGCGGCAAAACGTTGACAATGATGCCCTTGGCCAAAAAGGGCGTATGCGTTTTTTCCTGAATATATTCAGGAAAAAACGCATACGCCCTTTTTGGCCAACCAAGCAACCTGGAAAGGCAAATCAGCGCTACAAAGATGTCTCGCTTCCCATCGGTTAAAAAGGCCATGCTGAAAAAAGTGTCAAAACCAGAAATGCAGGACAGGCCATGGAGAAATGGGAGCCTTGCTACACTGATGGGCGGGATGTAAATTGTCAACAGCCACTCTGGAGAAGTGTACGGTGAGTCCTGAAACGTCTAAAAAGCAAAGCTTAGAGAGCATAGGGCACTTCCACTCATGGGGGTATAAATTGGGAAAATGAAAAATCAGCAAGACACAAGCACCCCTAAGTTTAGGGCTGCTCTGTTGACAAGGACCTCCACTTCATTCCACCTTCAATATCCCAGGAAAGAGAAAAATGGATAAAGAAGTTGTGGTCCTTATGTACAATGGAATATCACTCAGCCATGAAATCAATGTCATAAGGCTAGTAGCAGCATGATGAGTGGATTTAGGTACGACGATTCTAAGTGAAATAAGTCACACAGAAAAGGACACTTCTCATAAGGTATCACTGATAGAGGGAATGTAAAAACCGTTACACTTGAACAGAATTACAAAACAGAACAGAGTCACACATGCAGAAAACACACTATGGCTGCTTAACGGGAAAGGTGAGGTGGGGTGATACATAAAACAAGGGTTTCAAATTAGCTCAGATACCGTTCCATAAACCCAATATGTAATAGACAAGACCTACTCCTTGCTCAGAGAACTGGACTCAACACGCCCTATTCACCACACAAGAATATATCTGACTAGTAATAATCTTAAAACCTATGTATTGATATCTCTCTGTTAGTGTGTCAAGTGGGTGTAAAGCGGCATAAACACAGCAGTGAAAAGCAGCTAAACCCCATTATAAAAATAAATTACTTTGAAAAACCCATGAAACAAAGACAGTGAAAGAGAGAGAAATTCTTACACAATGCGTTCAGGGGCTGTGATGCAACCTGGATTGACCATATCTAGACCCACAGCTGGATGAGACATAAGGGTGGACACTGTTGCGGCTGAGAGGTTTGGTGAGGTTGGGTGAGCAAACGCAGACCCTTTAAAGTAATACTGCGTGGTACCCATCGCATGGGTCCCAAATCTCCAGGTTCAAGGGCATCTTCCTACATCGAAAACATGCATGAGATACCCAGAAGATGGTACACCGTGTGATGGGGAAAGGTTTCTAAAACGCACCTCATTTCTCATCTGCTTGTGCCCGGGTTCGCCATTCCAGCCACTTTACTAGCAATCTCCCTCCTTGGAGCATCAGCACCTTTAACCTCCTGTTCCGTACAGGTTGCAATTTGTACTGAGGATGAACGGGAAGACGTGGAACCAATGAAAGACTAGCTCTTGGTGTTGGGACAGGCACAGGTCACTCTATTTTCCCATCAGGAAGAAGAATTAACCACAGGCTCAGCCTGCCCCCCGGAACCAGAACAGGGGCTGAAGCCATCCTGCGCTTTTGCGGCCAGCTCCCTAAAAAGCGAGTTGTAAAATGGAGGTTCAGGGCACTGCAATTCACAAACCTGCAGAGTTATAAATGATAACTCTCATCCACAAATATATTGAGGGAAGGCAAAGAAGAGGATTTGAAATCAAGGCAGAATTGCAGGAAACAGATTTCAGGAGGTAGATTCGAATCGCCTTTAAAGCACATGAAAAGCGGCAAAACGTTGACAATGATGCCCTTGGCCAAAAAGGGCGTATGCGTTTTTTCCTGAATATATTCAGGAAAAAACGCATACGCCCTTTTTGGCCAACCAAGCAACCTGGAAAGGCAAATCAGCGCTACAAAGAAGTCTCGCTTCCCATCGGTTAAAAGGGCCATGCTGAAAAAAGTGTCAAAACCAGAAATGCAGGACAGGCCATGGAGAAATGGGAGCCTTGCTACACTGATGGGCGGGATGTAAATTGTCAACAGCCACTCTGGAGAAGTGTACGGTGAGTCCTGAAACGTCTAAAAAGCAAAGCTTAGAGAGCATAGGGCACTTCCACTCATGGGGGTATAAATTGGGAAAATGAAAAATCAGCAAGACACAAGCACCCCAAAGTTTAGGGCTGCTCTGTTGACAAGGACCTCCAGTTCATTCCACCTTCAATATCCCAGGAAAGAGAAAAATGGATAAAGAAGTTGTGGTCCTTATGTACAATGGAATATCACTCAGCCGTGAAATCAATGTCATAAGGCTAGTAGCAGCATGATGAGTGGATTTAGGTACAACGACTCTAAGTGAAATAAGTCACACAGAAAAGGACACTTCTCATAAGGTATCACTGATAGAGGGAATGTAAAAACCGTTACACTTGAACTGAATTACAAAACAGAACAGAGTCACACATGCAGAAAACACACTATGGCTGCTTAACGGGAAAGGTGAGGTGGGGTGATACATAAAACAAGGGTTTCAAATTAGCTCAGATACCGTTCCATAAAACAAATATGTAATAGACAAGACCTACTCCTTGCTCAGAGAACTGGACTCAACACGCCCTATTCACCGCACAAGAATATATCTGACTAGTAATAATCTTAAAACTTATGTATTGATATCTCTCTGTTAGTGTGTCAAGTGGGTGTAAAGCGGCATAAACACAGCAGTGAAAAGCAGCTAAACCCCATTATAAAAATAAATTACTTTGAAAAACCCGTGAAACAAAGACAGTGAAAAAGAGCGAAATTCTTACACAATGCGTTCAGGGGCTGTGATGCAACCTGGATTGACCATATCTAGACCCACAGCTGGATGAGACCTAAGGGTGGACACTGTTGCGGCTGAGAGGTTTGGTGAGGTTGGGTGAGCAAACGCAGACCCTTTAAAGTAATACTGCGTGGTACCCATCGCATGGGTCCCAAATCTCCAGGTTCAAGGGCATCTTCCTACATCGAAAACATGCATGAGATACCCAGAAGATGGTACACCGTGTGATGGGGAAAGGTTTCTAAAACGCAACTCATTTCTCATTTGCTTGTGCCCGGGTTCGCCATTCAAGCCACGTTACTAGCAATCTCCCTCCTTGGAGCATCAGCACCTTTAACCTCCTGCTCCGTACAGGTTGCAATTTGTCCTGAGGGTGAACGGGAAGACGTGGAACCAATGAGAGACTAGCTCTTGGTGTTGGGACAGGCACAGGTCACTCTATTTTCCCATCAGGAAGAAGAATTAACCACAGGCTCAGCCTGCCCCCCGGAACAAGAACAGGGCCTGAAGCCATCCTGCGCTTTTGCGGCCATCTCCCAAAAACGCGAGTTGTAAAATGGAGGTTCAGGGCACTGCAATTCACAAACCTGCAGAGTTATAAATGATAACTCTCGTCCACAAATATATTGAGGGAAGGCAAAGAAGAGGATTTGAAATCAAGGCAGAATTGCAGGAAACAGATTTCAGGAGGTAGATTCGAATCGCCTTTAAAGCACATGAAAAGCGGCAAAACGTTGACAATGATGCCCTTGGCCAAAAAGGGCGTATGCGTTTTTTCCTGAATATATTCAGGAAAAAACGCATACGCCCTTTTTGGCCAACCAAGCAACCTGGAAAGGCAAATCAGCGCTACAAAGATGTCTCGCTTCCCATCGGTTAAAAAGGCCATGCTGAAAAAAGTGTCAAAACCAGAAATGCAGGACAGGCCATGGAGAAATGGGAGCCTTGCTACACTGATGGGCGGGATGTAAATTGTCAACAGCCACTCTGGAGAAGTGTACGGTGAGTCCTGAAACGTCTAAAAAGCAAAGCTTAGAGAGCATAGGGCACTTCCACTCATGGGGGTATAAATTGGGAAAATGAAAAATCAGCAAGACACAAGCACCCCTAAGTTTAGGGCTGCTCTGTTGACAAGGACCTCCACTTCATTCCACCTTCAATATCCCAGGAAAGAGAAAAATGGATAAAGAAGTTGTGGTCCTTATGTACAATGGAATATCACTCAGCCATGAAATCAATGTCATAAGGCTAGTAGCAGCATGATGAGTGGATTTAGGTACGACGATTCTAAGTGAAATAAGTCACACAGAAAAGGACACTTCTCATAAGGTATCACTGATAGAGGGAATGTAAAAACCGTTACACTTGAACAGAATTACAAAACAGAACAGAGTCACACATGCAGAAAACACACTATGGCTGCTTAACGGGAAAGGTGAGGTGGGGTGATACATAAAACAAGGGTTTCAAATTAGCTCAGATACCGTTCCATAAACCCAATATGTAATAGACAAGACCTACTCCTTGCTCAGAGAACTGGACTCAACACGCCCTATTCACCACACAAGAATATATCTGACTAGTAATAATCTTAAAACCTATGTATTGATATCTCTCTGTTAGTGTGTCAAGTGGGTAAATAGCGGCATAAACACAGCAGTCAAAAGCAGCTAAACCCCATTATAAAAATAAATTACTTTGAAAAACCCATGAAACAAAGACAGTGAAAGAGAGAGAAATTCTTACACAATGCGTTCAGGGGCTGTGATGCAACCTGGATTGACCATATCTAGACCCACAGCTGGATGAGACATAAGGGTGGACACTGTTGCGGCTGAGAGGTTTGGTGAGGTTGGGTGAGCAAACGCAGACCCTTTAAAGTAATACTGCGTGGTACCCATCGCATGGGTCCCAAATCTCCAGGTTCAAGGGCATCTTCCTACATCGAAAACATGCATGAGATACCCAGAAGATGGTACACCGTGTGATGGGGAAAGGTTTCTAAAACGCACCTCATTTCTCATCTGCTTGTGCCCGGGTTCGCCATTCCAGCCACTTTACTAGCAATCTCCCTCCTTGGAGCATCAGCACCTTTAACCTCCTGTTCCGTACAGGTTGCAATTTGTACTGAGGATGAACGGGAAGACGTGGAACCAATGAAAGACTAGCTCTTGGTGTTGGGACAGGCACAGGTCACTCTATTTTCCCATCAGGAAGAAGAATTAACCACAGGCTCAGCCTGCCCCCCGGAACCAGAACAGGGGCTGAAGCCATCCTGCGCTTTTGCGGCCAGCTCCCTAAAAAGCGAGTTGTAAAATGGAGGTTCAGGGCACTGCAATTCACAAACCTGCAGAGTTATAAATGATAACTCTCATCCACAAATATATTGAGGGAAGGCAAAGAAGAGGATTTGAAATCAAGGCAGAATTGCAGGAAACAGATTTCAGGAGGTAGATTCGAATCGCCTTTAAAGCACATGAAAAGCGGCAAAACGTTGACAATGATGCCCTTGGCCAAAAAGGGCGTATGCGTTTTTTCCTGAATATATTCAGGAAAAAACGCATACGCCCTTTTTGGCCAACCAAGCAACCTGGAAAGGCAAATCAGCGCTACAAAGAAGTCTCGCTTCCCATCGGTTAAAAGGGCCATGCTGAAAAAAGTGTCAAAACCAGAAATGCAGGACAGGCCATGGAGAAATGGGAGCCTTGCTACACTGATGGGCGGGATGTAAATTGTCAACAGCCACTCTGGAGAAGTGTACGGTGAGTCCTGAAACGTCTAAAAAGCAAAGCTTAGAGAGCATAGGGCACTTCCACTCATGGGGGTATAAATTGGGAAAATGAAAAATCAGCAAGACACAAGCACCCCAAAGTTTAGGGCTGCTCTGTTGACAAGGACCTCCAGTTCATTCCACCTTCAATATCCCAGGAAAGAGAAAAATGGATAAAGAAGTTGTGGTCCTTATGTACAATGGAATATCACTCAGCCGTGAAATCAATGTCATAAGGCTAGTAGCAGCATGATGAGTGGATTTAGGTACAACGACTCTAAGTGAAATAAGTCACACAGAAAAGGACACTTCTCATAAGGTATCACTGATAGAGGGAATGTAAAAACCGTTACACTTGAACTGAATTACAAAACAGAACAGAGTCACACATGCAGAAAACACACTATGGCTGCTTAACGGGAAAGGTGAGGTGGGGTGATACATAAAACAAGGGTTTCAAATTAGCTCAGATACCGTTCCATAAAACAAATATGTAATAGACAAGACCTACTCCTTGCTCAGAGAACTGGACTCAACACGCCCTATTCACCGCACAAGAATATATCTGACTAGTAATAATCTTAAAACTTATGTATTGATATCTCTCTGTTAGTGTGTCAAGTGGGTGTAAAGCGGCATAAACACAGCAGTGAAAAGCAGCTAAACCCCATTATAAAAATAAATTACTTTGAAAAACCCGTGAAACAAAGACAGTGAAAAAGAGCGAAATTCTTACACAATGCGTTCAGGGGCTGTGATGCAACCTGGATTGACCATATCTAGACCCACAGCTGGATGAGACCTAAGGGTGGACACTGTTGCGGCTGAGAGGTTTGGTGAGGTTGGGTGAGCAAACGCAGACCCTTTAAAGTAATACTGCGTGGTACCCATCGCATGGGTCCCAAATCTCCAGGTTCAAGGGCATCTTCCTACATCGAAAACATGCATGAGATACCCAGAAGATGGTACACCGTGTGATGGGGAAAGGTTTCTAAAACGCAACTCATTTCTCATTTGCTTGTGCCCGGGTTCGCCATTCCAGCCACGTTACTAGCAATCTCCCTCCTTGGAGCATCAGCACCTTTAACCTCCTGTTCCGTACAGGTTGCAATTTGTACTGAGGATGAACGGGAAGACGTGGAACCAATGAAAGACTAGCTCTTGGTGTTGGGACAGGCACAGGTCACTCTATTTTCCCATCAGGAAGAAGAATTAACCACAGGCTCAGCCTGCCCCCCGGAACCTGAACAGGCGCTGAAGCCATCCTGCGCTTTTGCGGCCAGCTCCCTAAAAAGCGAGTTGTAAAATGGAGGTTCAGGGCACTGCAATTCACAAACCTGCAGAGTTATAAATGATAACTCTCATCCACAAATATATTGAGGGAAGGCAAAGAAGAGGATTTGAAATCAAGGCAGAATTGCAGGAAACAGATTTCAGGAGGTAGATTCGAATCGCCTTTAAAGCACATGAAAAGCGGCAAAACGTTGACAATGATGCCCTTGGCCAAAAAGGGCGTATGCGTTTTTTCCTGAATATATTCAGGAAAAAACGCATACGCCCTTTTTGGCCAACCAAGCAACCTGGAAAGGCAAATCAGCGCTACAAAGATGTCTCGCTTCCCATTGGTCAAAAGGGCCATGCTGAAAAAAGTGTTAAAACCAGAAATGCAGGACAGGCCATGGAGAAATGGGAGCCTTGCTACACTGATGGGCGGGATGTAAATTGTCAACAGCCACTCTGGAGAAGTGTACGGTGAGTCCTGAAACGTCTAAAAAGCAAAGCTTAGAGAGCATAGGGCACTTCCACTCATGGGGGTATAAATTGGGAAAATGAAAAATCAGCAAGACACAAGCACCCCAAAGTTTAGGGCTGCTCTGTTGACAAGGACCTCCACTTCATTCCACCTTCAATATCCCAGGAAAGAGAAAAATGGATAAAGAAGTTGTGGTCCTTATGTACAATGGAATATCACTCAGCCGTGAAATCAATGTCATAAGGCTAGTAGCAGCATGATGAGTGGATTTAGGTACGACGACTCTAAGTGAAATAAGTCACACAGCAAAGGACACTTCTCATAAGGTATCACTTATAGAGGGAATGTAAAAACCGTTACACTTGAACTGAATTACAAAACAGAACAGAGTCACACATGCAGAAAACACACTATGGCTGCTTAAGGGGAAAGGTGAGGTGGGGTGATACATAAAACAAGGGTTTCAAATTAGCTCAGATACCGTTCCATAAACCCAATATGTAATAGACAAGGCCTACTCCTTGCTCAGAGAACTGGACTCAACACGCCCTATTCACCGCACAAGAATATATCTGACTAGTAATAATCTTAAAACCTATGTATTGATATCTCTCTGTTAGTGTGTCAAGTGGGTAAAAAGCGGCATAAACACAGCAGTGAAAAGCAGCTAAACCCCATTATAAAAATAAATTACTTTGAAAAACCCATGAAACAAAGACAGTGAAAGAGAGAGAAATTCTTACACAATGCGTTCAGGGGCTGTGATGCAACCTGGATTGACCATATCTAGACCCACAGCTGGATGAGACATAAGGGTGGATACTGTTGCGGCTGAGAGGTTTGGTGAGGTTGGTTGAGCAAACGCAGACCCTTTAAAGTAATACTGCGTGGTACCCATCGCATGGGTCCCAAATCTCCAGGTTCAAGGGCATCTTCCTACATCGAAAACATGCATGAGATACCCAGAAGATGGTACACCGTGTGATGGGGAAAGGTTTCTAAAACGCACCTCATTTCTCATCTGCTTGTGCCCGGGTTCGCCATTCCAGCCACTTTACTAGCAATCTCCCTCCTTGGAGCATCAGCACCTTTAACCTCCTGTTCCGTACAGGTTGCAATTTGTACTGAGGATGAACGGGAAGACGTGGAACCAATGAAAGACTAGCTCTTGGTGTTGGGACAGGCACAGGTCACTCTATTTTCCCATCAGGAAGAAGAATTAACCACAGGCTCAGCCTGCCCCCCGGAACCAGAACAGGGCCTGAAGCCATCCTGCGCTTTTGCGGCCAGCTCCCTAAAAAGCGAGTTGTAAATTGGAGGTTCAGGGCACTGCAATTCACAAACCTGCAGAGTTATAAATGATAACTCTCGTCCACAAATATATTGAGGGAAGGCAAAGAAGAGGATTTGAAATCAAGGCAGAATTGCAGGAAACAGATTTCAGGAGGTAGATTCGAATCGCCTTTAAAGCACATGAAAAGCGGCAAAACGTTGACAATGATGCCCTTGGCCAAAAAGGGCGTATGCGTTTTTTCCTGAATATATTCAGGAAAAAACGCATACGCCCTTTTTGGCCAACCAAGCAACCTGGAAAGGCAAATCAGCGCTACAAAGATGTCTCGCTTCCCATTGGTCAAAAGGGCCATGCTGAAAAAAGTGTCAAAACCAGAAATGCAGGACAGGCCATGGAGAAATGGGAGCCTTGCTACACTGATGGGCGGGATGTAAATTGTCAACAGCCACTCTGGAGAAGTGTACGGTGAGTCCTGAAACGTCTAAAAAGCAAAGCTTAGAGAGCATAGGGCACTTCCACTCATGGGGGTATAAATTGGGAAAATTAAAAATCAGCAAGACACAAGCACCCCAAAGTTTAGGGCTGCTCTGTTGACAAGGACCTCCACTTCATTCCACCTTCAATATCCCAGGAAAGAGAAAAATGGATAAAGAAGTTGTGGTCCTTATGTACAATGGAATTTCACTCAGCCGTGAAATCAATGTCATAAGGCTAGTAGCAGCATGATGAGTGGATTTAGGTACGACGACTCTAAGTGAAATAAGTCACACAGCAAAGGACACTTCTCATAAGGTATCACTTATAGAGGGAATGTAAAAACCGTTACACTTGAACTGAATTACAAAACAGAACAGAGTCACACATGCAGAAAACACACTATGGCTGCTTAACGGGAAAGGTGAGGTGGGGTGATACATAAAACAAGGGTTTCAAATTAGCTCAGATACCGTTCCATAAACCCAATATGTAATAGACAAGACCTACTCCTTGCTCAGAGAACTGGACTCAACACGCCCTATTCACCGCACAAGAATATATATGACTAGTAATAATCTTAAAACCTATGTATTGATATGTCTCTGTTAGTGTGTCAAGTGGGTAAAAAGCGGCATAAACACAGCAGTGAAAAGCAGCTAAACCCCATTATAAAAATAAATTACTTTGAAAAACCCATGAAACAAAGACAGTGAAAGAGAGAGAAATTCTTACACAATGCGTTCAGGGGCTGTGATGCAACCTGGATTGACCATATCTAGACCCACAGCTGGATGAGACATAAGGGTGGACACTGTTGCGGCTGAGAGGTTTGGTGAGGTTGGGTGAGCAAACGCAGACCCTTTAAAGTAATACTGCGTGGTACCCATCGCATGGGTCCCAAATCTCCAGGTTCAAGGGCATCTTCCTACATCGAAAACATGCATGAGATACACAGAAGATGGTACACCGTGTGATGGGGAAAGGTTTCTAAAACGCACCTCATTTCTCATCTGCTTGTGCCCGGGTTCGACTTTGCAGCCACTTAACTAGCAATCTCCCTCCTTGGAGCATCAGCACCTTTAACCTCCTGTTCCGTACAGGTTGCAATTTGTACTGAGGATGAACGGGAAGACGTGGAACCAATGAAAGACTAGCTCTTGGTGTTGGGACAGGCACAGGTCACTCTATTTTCCCATCAGGAAGAAGAATTAACCACAGGCTCAGCCTGCCCCCCGGAACCAGAACAGGGGCTGAAGCCATCCTGCGCTTTTGCGGCCAGCTCCCTAAAAAGCGAGTTGTAAAATGGAGGTTCAGGGCACTGCAATTCACAAACCTGCAGAGTTATAAATGATAACTCTCATCCACAAATATATTGAGGGAAGGCAAAGAAGAGGATTTGAAATCAAGGCAGAATTGCAGGAAACAGATTTCAGGAGGTAGATTCGAATCGCCTTTAAAGCACATGAAAAGCGGCAAAACGTTGACAATGATGCCCTTGGCCAAAAAGGGCGTATGCGTTTTTTCCTGAATATATTCAGGAAAAAACGCATACGCCCTTTTTGGCCAACCAAGCAACCTGGAAAGGCAAATCAGCGCTACAAAGAAGTCTCGCTTCCCATCGGTTAAAAGGGCCATGCTGAAAAAAGTGTCAAAACCAGAAATGCAGGACAGGCCATGGAGAAATGGGAGCCTTGCTACACTGATGGGCGGGATGTAAATTGTCAACAGCCACTCTGGAGAAGTGTACGGTGAGTCCTGAAACGTCTAAAAAGCAAAGCTTAGAGAGCATAGGGCACTTCCACTCATGGGGGTATAAATTGGGAAAATGAAAAATCAGCAAGACACAAGCACCCCAAAGTTTAGGGCTGCTCTGTTGACAAGGACCTCCAGTTCATTCCACCTTCAATATCCCAGGAAAGAGAAAAATGGATAAAGAAGTTGTGGTCCTTATGTACAATGGAATATCACTCAGCCGTGAAATCAATGTCATAAGGCTAGTAGCAGCATGATGAGTGGATTTAGGTACAACGACTCTAAGTGAAATAAGTCACACAGAAAAGGACACTTCTCATAAGGTATCACTGATAGAGGGAATGTAAAAACCGTTACACTTGAACTGAATTACAAAACAGAACAGAGTCACACATGCAGAAAACACACTATGGCTGCTTAACGGGAAAGGTGAGGTGGGGTGATACATAAAACAAGGGTTTCAAATTAGCTCAGATACCGTTCCATAAAACAAATATGTAATAGACAAGACCTACTCCTTGCTCAGAGAACTGGACTCAACACGCCCTATTCACCGCACAAGAATATATCTGACTAGTAATAATCTTAAAACTTATGTATTGATATCTCTCTGTTAGTGTGTCAAGTGGGTGTAAAGCGGCATAAACACAGCAGTGAAAAGCAGCTAAACCCCATTATAAAAATAAATTACTTTGAAAAACCCGTGAAACAAAGACAGTGAAAAAGAGCGAAATTCTTACACAATGCGTTCAGGGGCTGTGATGCAACCTGGATTGACCATATCTAGACCCACAGCTGGATGAGACCTAAGGGTGGACACTGTTGCGGCTGAGAGGTTTGGTGAGGTTGGGTGAGCAAACGCAGACCCTTTAAAGTAATACTGCGTGGTACCCATCGCATGGGTCCCAAATCTCCAGGTTCAAGGGCATCTTCCTACATCGAAAACATGCATGAGATACCCAGAAGATGGTACACCGTGTGATGGGGAAAGGTTTCTAAAACGCAACTCATTTCTCATTTGCTTGTGCCCGGGTTCGCCATTCCAGCCACGTTACTAGCAATCTCCCTCCTTGGAGCATCAGCACCTTTAACCTCCTGCTCCGTACAGGTTGCAATTTGTCCTGAGGGTGAACGGGAAGACGTGGAACCAATGAGAGACTAGCTCTTGGTGTTGGGACAGGCACAGGTCACTCTATTTTCCCATCAGGAAGAAGAATTAACCACAGGCTCAGCCTGCCCCCCGGAACAAGAACAGGGCCTGAAGCCATCCTGCGCTTTTGCGGCCATCTCCCAAAAACGCGAGTTGTAAAATGGAGGTTCAGGGCACTGCAATTCACAAACCTGCAGAGTTATAAATGATAACTCTCGTCCACAAATATATTGAGGGAAGGCAAAGAAGAGGATTTGAAATCAAGGCAGAATTGCAGGAAACAGATTTCAGGAGGTAGATTCGAATCGCCTTTAAAGCACATGAAAAGCGGCAAAACGTTGACAATGATGCCCTTGGCCAAAAAGGGCGTATGCGTTTTTTCCTGAATATATTCAGGAAAAAACGCATACGCCCTTTTTGGCCAACCAAGCAACCTGGAAAGGCAAATCAGCGCTACAAAGATGTCTCGCTTCCCATCGGTTAAAAAGGCCATGCTGAAAAAAGTGTCAAAACCAGAAATGCAGGACAGGCCATGGAGAAATGGGAGCCTTGCTACACTGATGGGCGGGATGTAAATTGTCAACAGCCACTCTGGAGAAGTGTACGGTGAGTCCTGAAACGTCTAAAAAGCAAAGCTTAGAGAGCATAGGGCACTTCCACTCATGGGGGTATAAATTGGGAAAATGAAAAATCAGCAAGACACAAGCACCCCTAAGTTTAGGGCTGCTCTGTTGACAAGGACCTCCACTTCATTCCACCTTCAATATCCCAGGAAAGAGAAAAATGGATAAAGAAGTTGTGGTCCTTATGTACAATGGAATATCACTCAGCCATGAAATCAATGTCATAAGGCTAGTAGCAGCATGATGAGTGGATTTAGGTACGACGATTCTAAGTGAAATAAGTCACACAGAAAAGGACACTTCTCATAAGGTATCACTGATAGAGGGAATGTAAAAACCGTTACACTTGAACAGAATTACAAAACAGAACAGAGTCACACATGCAGAAAACACACTATGGCTGCTTAACGGGAAAGGTGAGGTGGGGTGATACATAAAACAAGGGTTTCAAATTAGCTCAGATACCGTTCCATAAACCCAATATGTAATAGACAAGACCTACTCCTTGCTCAGAGAACTGGACTCAACACGCCCTATTCACCACACAAGAATATATCTGACTAGTAATAATCTTAAAACCTATGTATTGATATCTCTCTGTTAGTGTGTCAAGTGGGTAAAAAGCGGCATAAACACAGCAGTCAAAAGCAGCTAAACCCCATTATAAAAATAAATTACTTTGAAAAACCCATGAAACAAAGACAGTGAAAGAGAGAGAAATTCTTACACAATGCGTTCAGGGGCTGTGATGCAACCTGGATTGACCATATCTAGACCCACAGCTGGATGAGACATAAGGGTGGACACTGTTGCGGCTGAGAGGTTTGGTGAGGTTGGGTGAGCAAACGCAGACCCTTTAAAGTAATACTGCGTGGTACCCATCGCATGGGTCCCAAATCTCCAGGTTCAAGGGCATCTTCCTACATCGAAAACATGCATGAGATACCCAGAAGATGGTACACCGTGTGATGGGGAAAGGTTTCTAAAACGCACCTCATTTCTCATCTGCTTGTGCCCGGGTTCGCCATTCCAGCCACTTTACTAGCAATCTCCCTCCTTGGAGCATCAGCACCTTTAACCTCCTGTTCCGTACAGGTTGCAATTTGTACTGAGGATGAACGGGAAGACGTGGAACCAATGAAAGACTAGCTCTTGGTGTTGGGACAGGCACAGGTCACTCTATTTTCCCATCAGGAAGAAGAATTAACCACAGGCTCAGCCTGCCCCCCGGAACCAGAACAGGGGCTGAAGCCATCCTGCGCTTTTGCGGCCAGCTCCCTAAAAAGCGAGTTGTAAAATGGAGGTTCAGGGCACTGCAATTCACAAACCTGCAGTTATAAATGATAACTCTCATCCACAAATATATTGAGGGAAGGCAAAGAAGAGGATTTGAAATCAAGGCAGAATTGCAGGAAACAGATTTCAGGAGGTAGATTCGAATCGCCTTTAAAGCACATGAAAAGCGGCAAAACGTTGACAATGATGCCCTTGGCCAAAAAGGGCGTATGCGTTTTTTCCTGAATATATTCAGGAAAAAACGCATACGCCCTTTTTGGCCAACCAAGCAACCTGGAAAGGCAAATCAGCGCTACAAAGAAGTCTCGCTTCCCATCGGTTAAAAGGGCCATGCTGAAAAAAGTGTCAAAACCAGAAATGCAGGACAGGCCATGGAGAAATGGGAGCCTTGCTACACTGATGGGCGGGATGTAAATTGTCAACAGCCACTCTGGAGAAGTGTACGGTGAGTCCTGAAACGTCTAAAAAGCAAAGCTTAGAGAGCATAGGGCACTTCCACTCATGGGGGTATAAATTGGGAAAATGAAAAATCAGCAAGACACAAGCACCCCAAAGTTTAGGGCTGCTCTGTTGACAAGGACCTCCAGTTCATTCCACCTTCAATATCCCAGGAAAGAGAAAAATGGATAAAGAAGTTGTGGTCCTTATGTACAATGGAATATCACTCAGCCGTGAAATCAATGTCATAAGGCTAGTAGCAGCATGATGAGTGGATTTAGGTACAACGACTCTAAGTGAAATAAGTCACACAGAAAAGGACACTTCTCATAAGGTATCACTGATAGAGGGAATGTAAAAACCGTTACACTTGAACTGAATTACAAAACAGAACAGAGTCACACATGCAGAAAACACACTATGGCTGCTTAACGGGAAAGGTGAGGTGGGGTGATACATAAAACAAGGGTTTCAAATTAGCTCAGATACCGTTCCATAAACCCAATATGTAATAGACAAGACCTACTCCTTGCTCAGAGAACTGGACTCAACACGCCCTATTCACCGCACAAGAATATATCTGACTAGTAATAATCTTAAAACTTATGTATTGATATCTCTCTGTTAGTGTGTCAAGTGGGTGTAAAGCGGCATAAACACAGCAGTGAAAAGCAGCTAAACCCCATTATAAAAATAAATTACTTTGAAAAACCCGTGAAACAAAGACAGTGAAAAAGAGCGAAATTCTTACACAATGCGTTCAGGGGCTGTGATGCAACCTGGATTGACCATATCTAGACCCACAGCTGGATGAGACCTAAGGGTGGACACTGTTGCGGCTGAGAGGTTTGGTGAGGTTGGGTGAGCAAACGCAGACCCTTTAAAGTAATACTGCGTGGTACCCATCGCATGGGTCCCAAATCTCCAGGTTCAAGGGCATCTTCCTACATCGAAAACATGCATGAGATACCCAGAAGATGGTACACCGTGTGATGGGGAAAGGTTTCTAAAACGCAACTCATTTCTCATTTGCTTGTGCCCGGGTTCGCCATTCCAGCCACGTTACTAGCAATCTCCCTCCTTGGAGCATCAGCACCTTTAACCTCCTGTTCCGTACAGGTTGCAATTTGTACTGAGGATGAACGGGAAGACGTGGAACCAATGAAAGACTAGCTCTTGGTGTTGGGACAGGCACAGGTCACTCTATTTTCCCATCAGGAAGAAGAATTAACCACAGGCTCAGCCTGCCCCCCGGAACCTGAACAGGCGCTGAAGCCATCCTGCGCTTTTGCGGCCAGCTCCCTAAAAAGCGAGTTGTAAAATGGAGGTTCAGGGCACTGCAATTCACAAACCTGCAGAGTTATAAATGATAACTCTCATCCACAAATATATTGAGGGAAGGCAAAGAAGAGGATTTGAAATCAAGGCAGAATTGCAGGAAACAGATTTCAGGAGGTAGATTCGAATCGCCTTTAAAGCACATGAAAAGCGGCAAAACGTTGACAATGATGCCCTTGGCCAAAAAGGGCGTATGCGTTTTTTCCTGAATATATTCAGGAAAAAACGCATACGCCCTTTTTGGCCAACCAAGCAACCTGGAAAGGCAAATCAGCGCTACAAAGATGTCTCGCTTCCCATTGGTCAAAAGGGCCATGCTGAAAAAAGTGTTAAAACCAGAAATGCAGGACAGGCCATGGAGAAATGGGAGCCTTGCTACACTGATGGGCGGGATGTAAATTGTCAACAGCCACTCTGGAGAAGTGTACGGTGAGTCCTGAAACGTCTAAAAAGCAAAGCTTAGAGAGCATAGGGCACTTCCACTCATGGGGGTATAAATTGGGAAAATGAAAAATCAGCAAGACACAAGCACCCCAAAGTTTAGGGCTGCTCTGTTGACAAGGACCTCCACTTCATTCCACCTTCAATATCGCAGGAAAGAGAAAAATGGATAAAGAAGTTGTGGTCCTTATGTACAATGGAATATCACTCAGCCGTGAAATCAATGTCATAAGGCTAGTAGCAGCATGATGAGTGGATTTAGGTACGACGACTCTAAGTGAAATAAGTCACACAGCAAAGGACACTTCTCATAAGGTATCACTTATAGAGGGAATGTAAAAACCGTTACACTTGAACTGAATTACAAAACAGAACAGAGTCACACATGCAGAAAACACACTATGGCTGCTTAACGGGAAAGGTGAGGTGGGGTGATACATAAAACAAGGGTTTCAAATTAGCTCAGATACCGTTCCATAAACCCAATATGTAATAGACAAGGCCTACTCCTTGCTCAGAGAACTGGACTCAACACGCCCTATTCACCGCACAAGAATATATCTGACTAGTAATAATCTTAAAACCTATGTATTGATATCTCTCTGTTAGTGTGTCAAGTGGGTAAAAAGCGGCATAAACACAGCAGTGAAAAGCAGCTAAACCCCATTATAAAAATAAATTACTTTGAAAAACCCATGAAACAAAGACAGTGAAAGAGAGAGAAATTCTTACACAATGCGTTCAGGGGCTGTGATGCAACCTGGATTGACCATATCTAGACCCACAGCTGGATGAGACATAAGGGTGGATACTGTTGCGGCTGAGAGGTTTGGTGAGGTTGGTTGAGCAAACGCAGACCCTTTAAAGTAATACTGCGTGGTACCCATCGCATGGGTCCCAAATCTCCAGGTTCAAGGGCATCTTCCTACATCGAAAACATGCATGAGATACCCAGAAGATGGTACACCGTGTGATGGGGAAAGGTTTCTAAAACGCACCTCATTTCTCATCTGCTTGTGCCCGGGTTCGCCATTCCAGCCACTTTACTAGCAATCTCCCTCCTTGGAGCATCAGCACCTTTAACCTCCTGTTCCGTACAGGTTGCAATTTGTACTGAGGATGAACGGGAAGACGTGGAACCAATGAAAGACTAGCTCTTGGTGTTGGGACAGGCACAGGTCACTCTATTTTCCCATCAGGAAGAAGAATTAACCACAGGCTCAGCCTGCCCCCCGGAACCAGAACAGGGCCTGAAGCCATCCTGCGCTTTTGCGGCCAGCTCCCTAAAAAGCGAGTTGTAAATTGGAGGTTCAGGGCACTGCAATTCACAAACCTGCAGAGTTATAAATGATAACTCTCGTCCACAAATATATTGAGGGAAGGCAAAGAAGAGGATTTGAAATCAAGGCAGAATTGCAGGAAACAGATTTCAGGAGGTAGATTCGAATCGCCTTTAAAGCACATGAAAAGCGGCAAAACGTTGACAATGATGCCCTTGGCCAAAAAGGGCGTATGCGTTTTTTCCTGAATATATTCAGGAAAAAACGCATACGCCCTTTTTGGCCAACCAAGCAACCTGGAAAGGCAAATCAGCGCTACAAAGATGTCTCGCTTCCCATTGGTCAAAAGGGCCATGCTGAAAAAAGTGTCAAAACCAGAAATGCATGACAGGCCATGGAGAAATGGGAGCCTTGCTACACTGATGGGCGGGATGTAAATTGTCAACAGCCACTCTGGAGAAGTGTACGGTGAGTCCTGAAACGTCTAAAAAGCAAAGCTTAGAGAGCATAGGGCACTTCCACTCATGGGGGTATAAATTGGGAAAATTAAAAATCAGCAAGACACAAGCACCCCAAAGTTTAGGGCTGCTCTGTTGACAAGGACCTCCACTTCATTCCACCTTCAATATCCCAGGAAAGAGAAAAATGGATAAAGAAGTTGTGGTCCTTATGTACAATGGAATTTCACTCAGCCGTGAAATCAATGTCATAAGGCTAGTAGCAGCATGATGAGTGGATTTAGGTACGACGACTCTAAGTGAAATAAGTCACACAGCAAAGGACACTTCTCATAAGGTATCACTTATAGAGGGAATGTAAAAACCGTTACACTTGAACTGAATTACAAAACAGAACAGAGTCACACATGCAGAAAACACACTATGGCTGCTTAACGGGAAAGGTGAGGTGGGGTGATACATAAAACAAGGGTTTCAAATTAGCTCAGATACCGTTCCATAAACCCAATATGTAATAGACAAGACCTACTCCTTGCTCAGAGAACTGGACTCAACACGCCCTATTCACCGCACAAGAATATATATGACTAGTAATAATCTTAAAACCTATGTATTGATATGTCTCTGTTAGTGTGTCAAGTGGGTAAAAAGCGGCATAAACACAGCAGTGAAAAGCAGCTAAACCCCATTATAAAAATAAATTACTTTGAAAAACCCATGAAACAAAGACAGTGAAAGAGAGAGAAATTCTTACACAATGCGTTCAGGGGCTGTGATGCAACCTGGATTGACCATATCTAGACCCACAGCTGGATGAGACATAAGGGTGGACACTGTTGCGGCTGAGAGGTTTGGTGAGGTTGGGTGAGCAAACGCAGACCCTTTAAAGTAATACTGCGTGGTACCCATCGCATGGGTCCCAAATCTCCAGGTTCAAGGGCATCTTCCTACATCGAAAACATGCATGAGAAACCCAGAAGATGGTACACCGTGTGATGGGGAAAGGTTTCTAAAACGCACCTCATTTCTCATCTCCTTGTGCTCGGGTTCACCATTCCAGCCACTTTACTAGCAATCTCCCTCCTTGGAGCATCATCACGTTTAACCTCCTGTTCCGTACAGGTTGCAATTTGTCCTGAGGATGAACGGGAAGACGTGGAACCAATGAGAGACTAGCTCTTGGTGTTGGGACAGGCACAGGTCACTCTATTTTCCCATCAGGAAGAAGAATTAACCACAGGCTCAGCCTGCCCCCCGGAACAAGAACAGGGCCTGAAGCCATCCTGCGCTTTTGTGGCCATCTCCCAAAAACGCGAGTTGTAAAATGGAGGTTCAGGGCACTGCAATTCACAAACCTGCAGAGTTATAAATGATAACTCTCGTCCACAAATATATTGAGGGAAGGCAAAGAAGAGGATTTGAAATCAAGGCAGAATTGCAGGAAACAGATTTCAGGAGGTAGATTCGAATCGCCTTTAAAGCACATGAAAAGCGGCAAAACGTTGACAATGATGCCCTTGGCCAAAAAGGGCGTATGCGTTTTTTCCTGAATATATTCAGGAAAAAACGCATACGCCCTTTTTGGCCAACCAAGCAACCTGGAAAGGCAAATCAGCGCTACAAAGATGTCTCGCTTCCCATCGGTTAAAAAGGCCATGCTGAAAAAAGTGTCAACACCAGAAATGCAGGACAGGCCATGGAGAAATGGGAGCCTTGCTACACTGATGGGCGGGATGTAAATTGCCAACAGCCACTCTGGAGAAGCGTACGGTGAGTCCTGAAACATCTAAAAAACAAAGCTTAGAGAGCATAGGGCACTTCCACTCATGGGGTTATAAATTGGGAAAATTAAAAATCAGCAAGACACAAGCACCCCAAAGTTTAGGGCTGCTCTGTTGACAAGGACCTCCACTTCATTCCACCTTCAATATCCCAGGAAAGAGAAAAATGGATAAAGAAGTTGTGGTCCTTATGTACAATGGAATATCACTCAGCCGTGAAATCAATGTCATAAGGCTAGTACCAGCATGATGAGTGAATTTAGGTACGACGACTCTAAGTGAAATAAGTCACACAGAAAAGGGCACTTCTCATAAGGTATCACTGATAGAGGGAATGTAAAAACCGTTACACTTGAACTGAATTACAAAACAGAACAGAGTCACACATGCAGAAAAAACACTATGGCTGCTTAACGGGAAAGGTGAGGTGGGGTGATACATAAAACAAGGGTTTCAAATTAGCTCAGATACCGTTCCATAAACCCAATATGTAATAGACAAGACCTACTCCTTGCTCAGAGAACTGGACTCAACACGCCCTATTCACCGCACAAGAATATATCTGACTAGTAATAATCTTAAAACTTATGTATTGATATCTCTCTGTTAGTGTGTCAAGTGGGTGTAAAGTGTCATAAACACAGCAGTGAAAAGCAGCTAAACCCCATTATAAAAATAAATTACTTTGAAAAACCCATGAAACAAAGACAGTGAAAGAGAGCGAAATTCTTACACAATGCGTTCAGGGGCTGTGATGCAACCTGGATTGACCATATCTAGACCCACAGCTGGATGAGACATAAGGGTGGACACTGTTGCGGCTGAGAGGTTTGGTGAGGTTGGGTGAGCAAACGCAGCCCCTTTAAAGTAATACTGCGTGGTACCCATCGCATGGGTCCCAAATCTCCAGGTTCAAGGGCATCTTCCTACATCGAAAACATGCATGAGAATCCCAGAAGATGGTACACCGTGTGATGGGGAAAGGTTTCTAAAACGCACCTCATTTCTCATCTGCTTGTGCCCGGGTTCGCCATTCCAGCCACTTTACTAGCAATCTCCCTCCTTGGAGCATCAGCACCTTTAACCTCCTCTTCCGTACAGGTTGCAATTTGTCCTGAGGATGAAGTGGAAGACGTGGAACCAATGAGAGACTAGCTCTTGGTGTTGGGACAGGCACAGGTCACTCTATTTTCCCATCAGGAAGAAGAATTAACCACAGGCTCAGCCTGCCCCCCGGAACCAGAACAGGGCCTGAAGCCATCCTGTGCTATTGCGGCCAGCTCCCTAAAAAGCGAGTTGTAAAATGGAGGTTCAGGGCACTGCAATTCACAAACCTGCAGAGTTATAAATGATAACTCTCGTCCACAAATATATTGAGGGAAGGCAAAGAAGAGGATTTGAAATCAAGGCAGAATTGCAGGAAACAGATTTCAGGAGGTAGATTCGAATCGCCTTTAAAGCACATGAAAAGCGGCAAAACGTTGACAATGATGCCCTTGGCCAAAAAGGGCGTATGCGTTTTTTCCTGAATATATTCAGGAAAAAACGCATACGCCCTTTTTGGCCAACCAAGCAACCTGGAAAGGCAAATCAGCGCTACAAAGATGTCTCGCTTCCCATCGGTCAAAAGGGCCATGCTGAAAAAAGTGTCAACACCAGAAATGCAGGACAGGCCATGGAGAAATGGGAGCCTTGCTACACTGATGGGCGGGATGTAAATTGTCAACAGCCACTCTGGAGAAGTGTACGGTGAGTCCTGAAACGTCTAAAAAGCAAAGCTTAGAGAGCATAGGGCACTTCCACTCATGGGGGTATAAATTGGGAAAATGAAAAATCAGCAAGACACAAGCACCCCAAAGTTGAGGGCTGCTCTGTTGACAAGGACCTCCACTTCATTCCACCTTCAATATCCCAGGAAAGAGAAAAATGGATAAAGAAGTTGTGGTCCTTATGTACAATGGAATATCACTCAGCCATGAAATCAATGTCATAAGGCTAGTAGCAGCATGATGAGTGGATTTAGGTACGACGATTCTAAGTGAAATAAGTCACACAGAAAAGGACACTTCTCATAAGGTATCACTGATAGAGGGAATGTAAAAACCGTTACACTTGAACTGAATTACAAAACAGAACAGAGTCACACATGCAGAAAACACACTATGGCTGCTTAACGGGAAAGGTGAGGTGGGGTGATACATAAAACAAGGGTTTCAAATTAGCTCAGATACCGTTCCATAAAACCAATATGTAATAGACAAGACCTACTCCTTGCTCAGAGAACTGGACTCAACACGCCCTATTCACCGCACAAGAATATATCTGACTAGTAATAATCTTAAAACTTATGTATTGATATCTCTCTGTTAGTGTGTCAAGTGTGTGTAAAGCGGCATAAACACAGCAGTGAAAAGCAGCTAAACCCCATTATAAAAATAAATTACTTTGAAAAACCCATGAAACAAAGACAGTGAAAGAGAGAGAAATTCTTACACAATGCGTTCACGGGCTGTGATGCAACCTGGATTGACCATATCTAGACCCACAGCTGGATGAGACATAAGGGTGGACACTCTTGGGGCTGAGAGGTTTGGTGAGGTTGGGTGAGCAAACGCAGACCCTTTAAAGTAATACTGCGTGGTACCCATCGCATGGGTCCCAAATCTCCAGGTTCAAGGGCATCTTCCTACATCGAAAACATGCATGAGAAACCCAGAAGATGGTACACCGTGTGATGTGGAAAGGTTTCTAAAACGCACCTCATTTCTCATCTCCTTGTGCCCGGGTTCACTATTCCAGCCGCTTTACTAGCAATCTCCCTACTTGGAGCATCAGCACCTTTAACCTCCTGCTCCGTACAGGTTGCAATTTGTCCTGAGGGTGAACGGGAAGACGTGGAACCAATGAGAGACTAGCTCTTGGTGTTGGGACAGGCACAGGTCACTCTATTTTCCCATCAGGAAGAAGAATTAACCACAGGCTCAGCCTGCCCCCGGAACCAGAACAGGGCCTGAAGGCATCCTGCGCTTTTGCGGCCAGCTCCCTAAAAAGCGAGTTGCAAAATGGAGGTTCAGGGCACTGCAATTCACAAACCTGCAGAGTTATAAATGATAACTCTCGTCCACAAATATATTGAGGGAAGGCAAAGAAGAGGATTTGAAATCAAGGCAGAATTGCAGGAAACAGATTTCAGGAGGTAGATTCGAATCGCCTTTAAAGCACATGAAAAGCGGCAAAACGTTGACAATGATGCCCTTGGCCAAAAAGGGCGTATGCGTTTTTTCCTGAATATATTCAGGAAAAAACGCATACGCCCTTTTTGGCCAACCAAGCAACCTGGAAAGGCAAATCAGCGCTACAAAGATGTCTCGCTTCCCATCGGTCAAAAGGGCCATGCTGAAAAAAGTGTCAAAACCAGAAATGCAGGACAGGCCATGGAGAAATGGGAGCCTTGCTACACTGATGGGCAGGATGTAAATTGTCAACAGCCACTCTGGAGAAGTGTACGGTGAGTCCTGAAACGTCTGAAAAGCAAAGCTTAGAGAGCATAGGGCACTTCCACTCATGTGGGTATAAATTGGGAAAATTAAAATTCAGCAAGACACAAGCACCCCAAAGTTTAGGACTGCTCTGTTGACAAGTACCTCCACTTCATTCCACCTTCAATATCCCAGGAAAGAGAAAAATGGATAAAGAAGTTGTGGTCCTTATGTACAATGGAATATCACTCAGCCATGAAATCAATGTCATAAGGCTAGTAGCAGCATGATGAGTGGATTTAGGTACGACGATTCTAAGTGAAATAAGTCACACAGAAAAGGACACTTCTCATAAGGTATCACTTATAGAGGGAATGTAAAAACCGTTACACTTGAACTGAATTACAAAACAGAACAGAGTCACACATGCAGAAAACACACTATGGCTGCTTAACGGGAAAGGTGAGGTGGGGTGATACATAAAACAAGGGTTTCAAATTAGCTCAGATACCGTTCCATAAACCCAATATGTAATAGACAAGACCTACTCCTTGCTCAGAGAACTGGACTCAACACGCCCTATTCACCGCACAAGAATATATCTGACTAGTAATAATCTTAAAACCTATGTATTGATATCTCTCTGTTAGTGTGTCAAGTGGGTGAAAAGCGGCATAAACACAGCAGTGAAAAGCAGCTAAACCCATTTATAAAAATAAATTACTTTGAAAAACCCATGAAACAAAGACAGTGAAAGAGATAGAAATTCTTACACAATGCGTTCACGGGCTGTGATGCAACCTGGATTGACCATATCTAGACCCACAGCTGGATGAGACATAAGGGTGGACACTCTTGGGGCTGAGAGGTTTGGTGAGGTTGGGTGAGCAAACGCAGACCCTTTAAAGTAATACTGCATGGTACCCATCGCATGGGTCCCAAATCTCCAGGTTCAAGGGCATCTTCCTACATCGAAAACATGCATGAGAAACCCAGAAGATGGTACACCGTGTGATGGGGAAAGGTTTCTAAAACGCACCTCATTTCTCATCTCCTTGTGCTCGGGTTCACCATTCCAGCCACTTTACTAGCAATCTCCCTCCTTGGAGCATCATCACGTTTAACCTCCTGTTCCGTACAGGTTGCAATTTGTCCTGAGGATGAACGGGAAGACGTGGAACCAATGAGAGACTAGCTCTTGGTGTTGGGACAGGCACAGGTCACTCTATTTTCCCATCAGGAAGAAGAATTAACCACAGGCTCAGCCTGCCCCCCGGAACAAGAACAGGGCCTGAAGCCATCCTGCGCTTTTGCGGCCATCTCCCAAAAACGCGAGTTGTAAAATGGAGGTTCAGGGCACTGCAATTCACAAACCTGCAGAGTTATAAATGATAACTCTCGTCCACAAATATATTGAGGGAAGGCAAAGAAGAGGATTTGAAATCAAGGCAGAATTGCAGGAAACAGATTTCAGGAGGTAGATTCGAATCGCCTTTAAAGCACATGAAAAGCGGCAAAACGTTGACAATGATGCCCTTGGCCAAAAAGGGCGTATGCGTTTTTTCCTGAATATATTCAGGAAAAAACGCATACGCCCTTTTTGGCCAACCAAGCAACCTGGAAAGGCAAATCAGCGCTACAAAGATGTCTCGCTTCCCATCGGTTAAAAAGGCCATGCTGAAAAAAGTGTCAAAACCAGAAATGCAGGACAGGCCATGGAGAAATGGGAGCCTTGCTACACTGATGGGCGGGATGTAAATTGCCAACAGCCACTCTGGAGAAGCGTACGGTGAGTCCTGAAACATCTAAAAAACAAAGCTTAGAGAGCATAGGGCACTTCCACTCATGGGGTTATAAATTGGGAAAATTAAAAATCAGCAAGACACAAGCACCCCAAAGTTTAGGGCTGCTCTGTTGACAAGGACCTCCACTTCATTCCACCTTCAATATCCCAGGAAAGAGAAAAATGGATAAAGAAGTTGTGGTCCTTATGTACAATGGAATATCACTCAGCCGTGAAATCAATGTCATAAGGCTAGTACCAGCATGATGAGTGAATTTAGGTACGACGACTCTAAGTGAAATAAGTCACACAGAAAAGGGCACTTCTCATAAGGTATCACTGATAGAGGGAATGTAAAAACCGTTACACTTGAACTGAATTACAAAACAGAACAGAGTCACACATGCAGAAAACACACTATGGCTGCTTAACGGGAAAGGTGAGGTGGGGTGATACATAAAACAAGGGTTTCAAATTAGCTCAGATACCGTTCCATAAACCCAATATGTAATAGACAAGACCTACTCCTTGCTCAGAGAACTGGACTCAACACGCCCTATTCACCGCACAAGAATATATCTGACTAGTAATAATCTTAAAACTTATGTATTGATATCTCTCTGTTAGTGTGTCAAGTGGGTGTAAAGTGTCATAAACACAGCAGTGAAAAGCAGCTAAACCCCATTATAAAAATAAATTACTTTGAAAAACCCATGAAACAAAGACAGTGAAAGAGAGCGAAATTCTTACACAATGCGTTCAGGGGCTGTGATGCAACCTGGATTGACCATATCTAGACCCACAGCTGGATGAGACATAAGGGTGGACACTGTTGCGGCTGAGAGGTTTGGTGAGGTTGGGTGAGCAAACGCAGCCCCTTTAAAGTAATACTGCGTGGTACCCATCGCATGGGTCCCAAATCTCCAGGTTCAAGGGCATCTTCCTACATCGAAAACATGCATGAGAATCCCAGAAGATGGTACACCGTGTGATGGGGAAAGGTTTCTAAAACGCACCTCATTTCTCATCTGCTTGTGCCCGGGTTCGCCATTCCAGCCACTTTACTAGCAATCTCCCTCCTTGGAGCATCAGCACCTTTAACCTCCTCTTCCATACAGGTTGCAATTTGTCCTGAGGATGAACTGGAAGACGTGGAACCAATGAGAGACTAGCTCTTGGTGTTGGGACAGGCACAGGTCACTCTATTTTCCCATCAGGAAGAAGAATTAACCACAGGCTCAGCCTGCCACCCGGAACCAGAACAGGGCCTGAAGCCATCCTGTGCTATTGCGGCCAGCTCCCTAAAAAGCGAGTTGTAAAATGGAGGTTCAGGGCACTGCAATTCACAAACCTGCAGACTTATAAATGATAACTCTCGTCCACAAATATATTGAGGGAAGGCAAAGAAGAGGATTTGAAATCAAGGCAGAATTGCAGGAAACAGATTTCAGGAGGTAGATTCGAATCGCCTTTAAAGCACATGAAAAGCGGCAAAACGTTGACAATGATGCCCTTGGCCAAAAAGGGCGTATGCGTTTTTTCCTGAATATATTCAGGAAAAAACGCATACGCCCTTTTTGGCCAACCAAGCAACCTGGAAAGGCAAATCAGCACTACAAAGATGTCTCGCTTCCCATCGGTCAAAAGGGCCATGCTGAAAAAAGTGTCAAAACCAGAAATGCAGGACAGGCCATGGAGAAATGGGAGCCTTGCTACACTGATGGGCGGGATGTAAATTGTCAACAGCCACTCTGGAGAAGTGTACGGTGAGTCCTGAAACGTCTGAAAAGCAAAGCTTAGAGAGCATAGGGCACTTCCACTCATGTGGGTATAAATTGGGAAAATTAAAATTCAGCAAGACACAAGCACCCCAAAGTTTAGGACTGCTCTGTTGACAAGGACCTCCACTTCATTCCACCTTCAATATCCCAGGAAAGAGAAAAATGGATAAAGAAGTTGTGGTCCTTATGTACAATGGAATATCACTCAGCCATGAAATCAATGTCATAAGGCTAGTAGCAGCATGATGAGTGGATTTAGGTACGACGATTCTAAGTGAAATAAGTCACACAGAAAAGGACACTTCTCATAAGGTATCACTTATAGAGGGAATGTAAAAACCGTTACACTTGAACTGAATTACAAAACAGAACAGAGTCACACATGCAGAAAACACACTATGGCTGCTTAACGGGAAAGGTGAGGTGGGGTGATACATAAAACAAGGGTTTCAAATTAGCTCAGATACCGTTCCATAAACCCAATATGTAATAGACAAGACCTACTCCTTGCTCAGAGAACTGGACTCAACACGCCCTATTCACCGCACAAGAATATATCTGACTAGTAATAATCTTAAAACCTATGTATTGATATCTCTCTGTTAGTGTGTCAAGTGGGTGAAAAGCGGCATAAACACAGCAGTGAAAAGCAGCTAAACCCATTTATAAAAATAAATTACTTTGAAAAACCCATGAAACAAAGACAGTGAAAGAGATAGAAATTCTTACACAATGCGTTCACGGGCTGTGATGCAACCTGGATTGACCATATCTAGACCCACAGCTGGATGAGACATAAGGGTGGACACTCTTGGGGCTGAGAGGTTTGGTGAGGTTGGGTGAGCAAACGCAGACCCTTTAAAGTAATACTGCATGGTACCCATCGCATGGGTCCCAAATCTCCAGGTTCAAGGGCATCTTCCTACATCGAAAACATGCATGAGAAACCCAGAAGATGGTACACCGTGTGATGGGGAAAGGTTTCTAAAACGCACCTCATTTCTCATCTCCTTGTGCTCGGGTTCACCATTCCAGCCACTTTACTAGCAATCTACCTCCTTGGAGCATCATCACGTTTAACCTCCTGTTCCGTACAGGTTGCAATTTGTCCTGAGGATGAACGGGAAGACGTGGAACCAATGAGAGACTAGCTCTTGGTGTTGGGACAGGCACAGGTCACTCTATTTTCCCATCAGGAAGAAGAATTAACCACAGGCTCAGCCTGCCCCCCGGAACAAGAACAGGGCCTGAAGCCATCCTGCGCTTTTGCGGCCATCTCCCAAAAACGCGAGTTGTAAAATGGAGGTTCAGGGCACTGCAATTCACAAACCTGCAGAGTTATAAATGATAACTCTCGTCCACAAATATATTGAGGGAAGGCAAAGAAGAGGATTTGAAATCAAGGCAGAATTGCAGGAAACAGATTTCAGGAGGTAGATTCGAATCGCCTTTAAAGCACATGAAAAGCGGCAAAACGTTGACAATGATGCCCTTGGCCAAAAAGGGCGTATGCGTTTTTTCCTGAATATATTCAGGAAAAAACGCATACGCCCTTTTTGGCCAACCAAGCAACCTGGAAAGGCAAATCAGCGCTACAAAGATGTCTCGCTTCCCATCGGTTAAAAAGGCCATGCTGAAAAAAGTGTCAAAACCAGAAATGCAGGACAGGCCATGGAGAAATGGGAGCCTTGCTACACTGATGGGCGGGATGTAAATTGCCAACAGCCACTCTGGAGAAGCGTACGGTGAGTCCTGAAACATCTAAAAAACAAAGCTTAGAGAGCATAGGGCACTTCCACTCATGGGGTTATAAATTGGGAAAATTAAAAATCAGCAAGACACAAGCACCCCAAAGTTTAGGGCTGCTCTGTTGACAAGGACCTCCACTTCATTCCACCTTCAATATCCCAGGAAAGAGAAAAATGGATAAAGAAGTTGTGGTCCTTATGTACAATGGAATATCACTCAGCCGTGAAATCAATGTCATAAGGCTAGTACCAGCATGATGAGTGAATTTAGGTACGACGACTCTAAGTGAAATAAGTCACACAGAAAAGGGCACTTCTCATAAGGTATCACTGATAGAGGGAATGTAAAAACCGTTACACTTGAACTGAATTACAAAACAGAACAGAGTCACACATGCAGAAAACACACTATGGCTGCTTAACGGGAAAGGTGAGGTGGGGTGATACATAAAACAAGGGTTTCAAATTAGCTCAGATACCGTTCCATAAACCCAATATGTAATAGACAAGACCTACTCCTTGCTCAGAGAACTGGACTCAACACGCCCTATTCACCGCACAAGAATATATCTGACTAGTAATAATCTTAAAACTTATGTATTGATATCTCTCTGTTAGTGTGTCAAGTGGGTGTAAAGTGTCATAAACACAGCAGTGAAAAGCAGCTAAACCCCATTATAAAAATAAATTACTTTGAAAAACCCATGAAACAAAGACAGTGAAAGAGAGCGAAATTCTTACACAATGCGTTCAGGGGCTGTGATGCAACCTGGATTGACCATATCTAGACCCACAGCTGGATGAGACATAAGGGTGGACACTGTTGCGGCTGAGAGGTTTGGTGAGGTTGGGTGAGCAAACGCAGCCCCTTTAAAGTAATACTGCGTGGTACCCATCGCATGGGTCCCAAATCTCCAGGTTCAAGGGCATCTTCCTACATCGAAAACATGCATGAGAATCCCAGAAGATGGTACACCGTGTGATGGGGAAAGGTTTCTAAAACGCACCTCATTTCTCATCTGCTTGTGCCCGGGTTCGCCATTCCAGCCACTTTACTAGCAATCTCCCTCCTTGGAGCATCAGCACCTTTAACCTCCTCTTCCATACAGGTTGCAATTTGTCCTGAGGATGAACTGGAAGACGTGGAACCAATGAGAGACTAGCTCTTGGTGTTGGGACAGGCACAGGTCACTCTATTTTCCCATCAGGAAGAAGAATTAACCACAGGCTCAGCCTGCCACCCGGAACCAGAACAGGGCCTGAAGCCATCCTGTGCTATTGCGGCCAGCTCCCTAAAAAGCGAGTTGTAAAATGGAGGTTCAGGGCACTGCAATTCACAAACCTGCAGACTTATAAATGATAACTCTCGTCCACAAATATATTGAGGGAAGGCAAAGAAGAGGATTTGAAATCAAGGCAGAATTGCAGGAAACAGATTTCAGGAGGTAGATTCGAATCGCCTTTAAAGCACATGAAAAGCGGCAAAACGTTGACAATGATGCCCTTGGCCAAAAAGGGCGTATGCGTTTTTTCCTGAATATATTCAGGAAAAAACGCATACGCCCTTTTTGGCCAACCAAGCAACCTGGAAAGGCAAATCAGCACTACAAAGATGTCTCGCTTCCCATCGGTCAAAAGGGCCATGCTGAAAAAAGTGTCAAAACCAGAAATGCAGGACAGGCCATGGAGAAATGGGAGCCTTGCTACACTGATGGGCGGGATGTAAATTGTCAACAGCCACTCTGGAGAAGTGTACGGTGAGTCCTGAAACGTCTGAAAAGCAAAGCTTAGAGAGCATAGGGCACTTCCACTCATGTGGGTATAAATTGGGAAAATTAAAATTCAGCAAGACACAAGCACCCCAAAGTTTAGGACTGCTCTGTTGACAAGGACCTCCACTTCATTCCACCTTCAATATCCCAGGAAAGAGAAAAATGGATAAAGAAGTTGTGGTCCTTATGTACAATGGAATATCACTCAGCCATGAAATCAATGTCATAAGGCTAGTAGCAGCATGATGAGTGGATTTAGGTACGACGATTCTAAGTGAAATAAGTCACACAGAAAAGGACACTTCTCATAAGGTATCACTTATAGAGGGAATGTAAAAACCGTTACACTTGAACTGAATTACAAAACAGAACAGAGTCACACATGCAGAAAACACACTATGGCTGCTTAACGGGAAAGGTGAGGTGGGGTGATACATAAAACAAGGGTTTCAAATTAGCTCAGATACCGTTCCATAAACCCAATATGTAATAGACAAGACCTACTCCTTGCTCAGAGAACTGGACTCAACACGCCCTATTCACCGCACAAGAATATATCTGACTAGTAATAATCTTAAAACCTATGTATTGATATCTCTCTGTTAGTGTGTCAAGTGGGTGAAAAGCGGCATAAACACAGCAGTGAAAAGCAGCTAAACCCATTTATAAAAATAAATTACTTTGAAAAACCCATGAAACAAAGACAGTGAAAGAGATAGAAATTCTTACACAATGCGTTCACGGGCTGTGATGCAACCTGGATTGACCATATCTAGACCCACAGCTGGATGAGACATAAGGGTGGACACTCTTGGGGCTGAGAGGTTTGGTGAGGTTGGGTGAGCAAACGCAGACCCTTTAAAGTAATACTGCATGGTACCCATCGCATGGGTCCCAAATCTCCAGGTTCAAGGGCATCTTCCTACATCGAAAACATGCATGAGAACCCCAGAAGATGGTACACCGTGTGATGGGGAAAGGTTTCTAAAACGCACCTCATTTCTCATCTCCTTGTGCTCGGGTTCACCATTCCAGCCACTTTACTAGCAATCTCCCTCCTTGGAGCATCATCACGTTTAACCTCCTGTTCCGTACAAGTTGCAATTTGTCCTGAGGATGAACGGGAAGACGTGGAACCAATGAGAGACTAGCTCTTGGTGTTGGGACAGGCACAGGTCACTCTATTTTCCCATCAGGAAGAAGAATTAACCACAGGCTCAGCCTGCCCCCCGGAACCAGAACAGGGCCTGAAGCCATCCTGCGCTTTTGCGGCCATCTCCCAAAAACGCGAGTTGTAAAATGGAGGTTCAGGGCACTGCAATTCACAAACCTGCAGAGTTATAAATGATAACTCTCGTCCACAAATATATTGAGGGAAGGCAAAGAAGAGGATTTGAAATCAAGGCAGAATTGCAGGAAACAGATTTCAGGAGGTAGATTCGAATCGCCTTTAAAGCACATGAAAAGCGGCAAAACGTTGACAATGATGCCCTTGGCCAAAAAGGGCGTATGCGTTTTTTCCTGAATATATTCAGGAAAAAACGCATACGCCCTTTTTGGCCAACCAAGCAACCTGGAAAGGCAAATCAGCGCTACAAAGATGTCTCGCTTCCCATCGGTTAAAAAGGCCATGCTGAAAAAAGTGTCAAAACCAGAAATGCAGGACAGGCCATGGAGAAATGGGAGCCTTGCTACACTGATGGGCGGGATGTAAATTGCCAACAGCCACTCTGGAGAAGCGTACGGTGAGTCCTGAAACATCTAAAAAACAAAGCTTAGAGAGCATAGGGCACTTCCACTCATGGGGTTATAAATTGGGAAAATTAAAAATCAGCAAGACACAAGCACCCCAAAGTTTAGGGCTGCTCTGTTGACAAGGACCTCCACTTCATTCCACCTTCAATATCCCAGGAAAGAGAAAAATGGATAAAGAAGTTGTGGTCCTTATGTACAATGGAATATCACTCAGCCGTGAAATCAATGTCATAAGGCTAGTACCAGCATGATGAGTGAATTTAGGTACGACGACTCTAAGTGAAATAAGTCACACAGAAAAGGGCACTTCTCATAAGGTATCACTGATAGAGGGAATGTAAAAACCGTTACACTTGAACTGAATTACAAAACAGAACAGAGTCACACATGCAGAAAACACACTATGGCTGCTTAACGGGAAAGGTGAGGTGGGGTGATACATAAAACAAGGGTTTCAAATTAGCTCAGATACCGTTCCATAAACCCAATATGTAATAGACAAGACCTACTCCTTGCTCAGAGAACTGGACTCAACACGCCCTATTCACCGCACAAGAATATATCTGACTAGTAATAATCTTAAAACTTATGTATTGATATCTCTCTGTTAGTGTGTCAAGTGGGTGTAAAGTGTCATAAACACAGCAGTGAAAAGCAGCTAAACCCCATTATAAAAATAAATTACTTTGAAAAACCCATGAAACAAAGACAGTGAAAGAGAGCGAAATTCTTACACAATGCGTTCAGGGGCTGTGATGCAACCTGGATTGACCATATCTAGACCCACAGCTGGATGAGACATAAGGGTGGACACTGTTGCGGCTGAGAGGTTTGGTGAGGTTGGGTGAGCAAACGCAGCCCCTTTAAAGTAATACTGCGTGGTACCCATCGCATGGGTCCCAAATCTCCAGGTTCAAGGGCATCTTCCTACATCGAAAACATGCATGAGAATCCCAGAAGATGGTACACCGTGTGATGGGGAAAGGTTTCTAAAACGCACCTCATTTCTCATCTGCTTGTGCCCGGGTTCGCCATTCCAGCCACTTTACTAGCAATCTCCCTCCTTGGAGCATCAGCACCTTTAACCTCCTCTTCCGTACAGGTTGCAATTTGTCCTGAGGATGAAGTGGAAGACGTGGAACCAATGAGAGACTAGCTCTTGGTGTTGGGACAGGCACAGGTCACTCTATTTTCCCATCAGGAAGAAGAATTAACCACAGGCTCAGCCTGCCACCCGGAACCAGAACAGGGCCTGAAGCCATCCTGTGCTATTGCGGCCAGCTCCCTAAAAAGCGAGTTGTAAAATGGAGGTTCAGGGCACTGCAATTCACAAACCTGCAGACTTATAAATGATAACTCTCGTCCACAAATATATTGAGGGAAGGCAAAGAAGAGGATTTGAAATCAAGGCAGAATTGCAGGAAACAGATTTCAGGAGGTAGATTCGAATCGCCTTTAAAGCACATGAAAAGCGGCAAAACGTTGACAATGATGCCCTTGGCCAAAAAGGGCGTATGCGTTTTTTCCTGAATATATTCAGGAAAAAACGCATACGCCCTTTTTGGCCAACCAAGCAACCTGGAAAGGCAAATCAGCACTACAAAGATGTCTCGCTTCCCATCGGTCAAAAGGGCCATGCTGAAAAAAGTGTCAAAACCAGAAATGCAGGACAGGCCATGGAGAAATGGGAGCCTTGCTACACTGATGGGCGGGATGTAAATTGCCAACAGCCACTCTGGAGAAGTGTACGGTGAGTCCTGAAACGTCTGAAAAGCAAAGCTTAGAGAGCATAGGGCACTTCCACTCATGTGGGTATAAATTGGGAAAATTAAAATTCAGCAAGACACAAGCACCCCAAAGTTTAGGACTGCTCTGTTGACAAGGACCTCCACTTCATTCCACCTTCAATATCCCAGGAAAGAGAAAAATGGATAAAGAAGTTGTGGTCCTTATGTACAATGGAATATCACTCAGCCATGAAATCAATGTCATAAGGCTAGTAGCAGCATGATGAGTGGATTTAGGTACGACGATTCTAAGTGAAATAAGTCACACAGAAAAGGACACTTCTCATAAGGTATCACTTATAGAGGGAATGTAAAAACCGTTACACTTGAACTGAATTACAAAACAGAACAGAGTCACACATGCAGAAAACACACTATGGCTGCTTAACGGGAAAGGTGAGGTGGGGTGATACATAAAACAAGGGTTTCAAATTAGCTCAGATACCGTTCCATAAACCCAATATGTAATAGACAAGACCTACTCCTTGCTCAGAGAACTGGACTCAACACGCCCTATTCACCGCACAAGAATATATCTGACTAGTAATAATCTTAAAACCTATGTATTGATATCTCTCTGTTAGTGTGTCAAGTGGGTGAAAAGCGGCATAAACACAGCAGTGAAAAGCAGCTAAACCCATTTATAAAAATAAATTACTTTGAAAAACCCATGAAACAAAGACAGTGAAAGAGATAGAAATTCTTACACAATGCGTTCACGGGCTGTGATGCAACCTGGATTGACCATATCTAGACCCACAGCTGGATGAGACATAAGGGTGGACACTCTTGGGGCTGAGAGGTTTGGTGAGGTTGGGTGAGCAAACGCAGACCCTTTAAAGTAATACTGCATGGTACCCATCGCATGGGTCCCAAATCTCCAGGTTCAAGGGCATCTTCCTACATCGAAAACATGCATGAGAACCCCAGAAGATGGTACACCGTGTGATGGGGAAAGGTTTCTAAAACGCACCTCATTTCTCATCTCCTTGTGCTCGGGTTCACCATTCCAGCCACTTTACTAGCAATCTCCCTCCTTGGAGCATCATCACGTTTAACCTCCTGTTCCGTACAGGTTGCAATTTGTCCTGAGGATGAACGGGAAGACGTGGAACCAATGAGAGACTAGCTCTTGGTGTTGGGACAGGCACAGGTCACTCTATTTTCCCATCAGGAAGAAGAATTAACCACAGGCTCAGCCTGCCCCCCGGAACCAGAACAGGGCCTGAAGCCATCCTGCGCTTTTGCGGCCATCTCCCAAAAACGCGAGTTGTAAAATGGAGGTTCAGGGCACTGCAATTCACAAACCTGCAGAGTTATAAATGATAACTCTCGTCCACAAATATATTGAGGGAAGGCAAAGAAGAGGATTTGAAATCAAGGCAGAATTGCAGGAAACAGATTTCAGGAGGTAGATTCGAATCGCCTTTAAAGCACATGAAAAGCGGCAAAACGTTGACAATGATGCCCTTGGCCAAAAAGGGCGTATGCGTTTTTTCCTGAATATATTCAGGAAAAAACGCATACGCCCTTTTTGGCCAACCAAGCAACCTGGAAAGGCAAATCAGCGCTACAAAGATGTCTCGCTTCCCATCGGTTAAAAAGGCCATGCTGAAAAAAGTGTCAAAACCAGAAATGCAGGACAGGCCATGGAGAAATGGGAGCCTTGCTACACTGATGGGCGGGATGTAAATTGCCAACAGCCACTCTGGAGAAGCGTACGGTGAGTCCTGAAACATCTAAAAAACAAAGCTTAGAGAGCATAGGGCACTTCCACTCATGGGGTTATAAATTGGGAAAATTAAAAATCAGCAAGACACAAGCACCCCAAAGTTTAGGGCTGCTCTGTTGACAAGGACCTCCACTTCATTCCACCTTCAATATCCCAGGAAAGAGAAAAATGGATAAAGAAGTTGTGGTCCTTATGTACAATGGAATATCACTCAGCCGTGAAATCAATGTCATAAGGCTAGTACCAGCATGATGAGTGAATTTAGGTACGACGACTCTAAGTGAAATAAGTCACACAGAAAAGGGCACTTCTCATAAGGTATCACTGATAGAGGGAATGTAAAAACCGTTACACTTGAACTGAATTACAAAACAGAACAGAGTCACACATGCAGAAAACACACTATGGCTGCTTAACGGGAAAGGTGAGGTGGGGTGATACATAAAACAAGGGTTTCAAATTAGCTCAGATACCGTTCCATAAACCCAATATGTAATAGACAAGACCTACTCCTTGCTCAGAGAACTGGACTCAACACGCCCTATTCACCGCACAAGAATATATCTGACTAGTAATAATCTTAAAACTTATGTATTGATATCTCTCTGTTAGTGTGTCAAGTGGGTGTAAAGTGTCATAAACACAGCAGTGAAAAGCAGCTAAACCCCATTATAAAAATAAATTACTTTGAAAAACCCATGAAACAAAGACAGTGAAAGAGAGCGAAATTCTTACACAATGCGTTCAGGGGCTGTGATGCAACCTGGATTGACCATATCTAGACCCACAGCTGGATGAGACATAAGGGTGGACACTGTTGCGGCTGAGAGGTTTGGTGAGGTTGGGTGAGCAAACGCAGCCCCTTTAAAGTAATACTGCGTGGTACCCATCGCATGGGTCCCAAATCTCCAGGTTCAAGGGCATCTTCCTACATCGAAAACATGCATGAGAATCCCAGAAGATGGTACACCGTGTGATGGGGAAAGGTTTCTAAAACGCACCTCATTTCTCATCTGCTTGTGCCCGGGTTCGCCATTCCAGCCACTTTACTAGCAATCTCCCTCCTTGGAGCATCAGCACCTTTAACCTCCTCTTCCGTACAGGTTGCAATTTGTCCTGAGGATGAAGTGGAAGACGTGGAACCAATGAGAGACTAGCTCTTGGTGTTGGGACAGGCACAGGTCACTCTATTTTCCCATCAGGAAGAAGAATTAACCACAGGCTCAGCCTGCCACCCGGAACCAGAACAGGGCCTGAAGCCATCCTGTGCTATTGCGGCCAGCTCCCTAAAAAGCGAGTTGTAAAATGGAGGTTCAGGGCACTGCAATTCACAAACCTGCAGACTTATAAATGATAACTCTCGTCCACAAATATATTGAGGGAAGGCAAAGAAGAGGATTTGAAATCAAGGCAGAATTGCAGGAAACAGATTTCAGGAGGTAGATTCGAATCGCCTTTAAAGCACATGAAAAGCGGCAAAACGTTGACAATGATGCCCTTGGCCAAAAAGGGCGTATGCGTTTTTTCCTGAATATATTCAGGAAAAAACGCATACGCCCTTTTTGGCCAACCAAGCAACCTGGAAAGGCAAATCAGCGCTACAAAGATGTCTCGCTTCCCATCGGTCAAAAGGGCCATGCTGAAAAAAGTGTCAAAACCAGAAATGCAGGACAGGCCATGGAGAAATGGGAGCCTTGCTACACTGATGGGCGGGATGTAAATTGTCAACAGCCACTCTGGAGAAGTGTACGGTGAGTCCTGAAACGTCTAAAAAGCAAAGCTAAGAGAGCATAGGGCACTTCCACTCATGGGGGTATAAATTGGGAAAATTAAAAATCAGCAAGACACAAGCACCCCAAAGTTTAGGGCTGCTCTGTTGACAAGGACCTCCACTTCATTCCACCTTCAATATCCCAGGAAAGAGAAAAATGGATAAAGAAGTTGTGGTCCTTATGTACAATGGAATATCACTCAGCCATGAAATAACTGTCATAAGGCTAGTAGCAGCATGATGAGTCGATTTAGGTACGACGATTCTAAGTGAAATAAGTCACACAGAAAAGGACACTTCTCATAAGGTATCACTTATAGAGGGACTGTAAAAACCGTTACACTTGAACTGAATTACAAAACAGAACAGAGTCACACATGCAGAAAACACACTATGGCTGCTTAACGGGAAACGTGAGGTGGGGTGATACATAAAACAAGGGTTTCAAATTAGCTCAAATACCGTTCCATAAAACCAATATGTAATAGACAAGACCTACTCCTTGCTCAGAGAACTGGACTCAACACGCCCTATTCACCGCACAAGAATATATCTGACTACTAATAATCTTAAAAGCTATGTATTGATATCTCTCTGTTAGTGTGTCAAGTGGGTGTAAAGCGGCATAAACACAGCAGTGAAAAGCAGCTAAACCCCATTATAAAAATAAATTACTTTGAAAAACCCATGAAACAAAGACAGTGAAAGAGAGAGAAATTCTTACACAATGCGTTCAGGGGCTGTGATGCAACCTGGATTGACCATATCTAGACCCACAGCTGGATGAGACATAAGGGTGGACACTGTTGCGGCTGAGAGGTTTGGTGAGGTTGGGTGAGCAAACGCAGACCCTTTAAAGTAATACTGCGTGGTACCCATCGCATGGGTCCCAAATCTCCAGGTTCAAGGGCATCTTCCTACATCGAAAACATGCATGAGATACACAGAAGATGGTACACCGTGTGATGGGGAAAGGTTTCTAAAACGCACCTCATTTCTCATCTGCTTGTGCCCGGGTTCGACTTTGCAGCCACTTAACTAGCAATCTCCCTCCTTGGAGCATCAGCACCTTTAACCTCCTGTTCCGTACAGGTTGCAATTTGTACTGAGGATGAACGGGAAGACGTGGAACCAATGAAAGACTAGCTCTTGGTGTTGGGACAGGCACAGGTCACTCTATTTTCCCATCAGGAAGAAGAATTAACCACAGGCTCAGCCTGCCCCCCGGAACCAGAACAGGGCCTGAAGCCATCCTGCGCTTTTGCGGCCAGCTCCCTAAAAAGCGAGTTGTAAAATGGAGGTTCAGGGCACTGCAATTCACAAACCTGCAGAGTTATAAATGATAACTCTCATCCACAAATATATTGAGGGAAGGCAAAGAAGAGGATTTGAAATCAAGGCAGAATTGCAGGAAACAGATTTCAGGAGGTAGATTCGAATCGCCTTTAAAGCACATGAAAAGCGGCAAAACGTTGACAATGATGCCCTTGGCCAAAAAGGGCGTATGCGTTTTTTCCTGAATATATTCAGGAAAAAACGCATACGCCCTTTTTGGCCAACCAAGCAACCTGGAAAGGCAAATCAGCGCTACAAAGATGTCTCGCTTCCCATCGGTCAAAAGGGCCATGCTGAAAAAAGTGTCAACACCAGAAATGCAGGACAGGCCATGGAGAAATGGGAGCCTTGCTACACTGATGGGCGGGATGTAAATTGTCAACAGCCACTCTGGAGAAGTGTACGGTGAGTCCTGAAACGTCTAAAAAGCAAAGCTTAGAGAGCATAGGGCACTTCCACTAATGGGGGTATAAATTGGGAAAATGAAAAATCAGCAAGACACAAGCACCCCAAAGTTGAGGGCTGCTCTGTTGACAAGGACCTCCACTTCATTCCACCTTCAATATCCCAGGAAAGAGAAAAATGGATAAAGAAGTTGTGGTCCTTATGTACAATGGAATATCACTCAGCCATGAAATCAATGTCATAAGGCTAGTAGCAGCATGATGAGTGGATTTAGGTACGACGATTCTAAGTGAAATAAGTCACACAGAAAAGGACACTTCTCATAAGGTATCACTGATAGAGGGAATGTAAAAACCGTTACACTTGAACTGAATTACAAAACAGAACAGAGTCACACATGCAGAAAACACACTATGGCTGCTTAACGGGAAAGGTGAGGTGGGGTGATACATAAAACAAGGGTTTCAAATTAGCTCAGATACCGTTCCATAAAACCAATATGTAATAGACAAGACCTACTCCTTGCTCAGAGAACTGGACTCAACACGCCCTATTCACCGCACAAGAATATATCTGACTAGTAATAATCTTAAAACTTATGTATTGATATCTCTCTGTTAGTGTGTCAAGTGGGTGTAAAGCGGCATAAACACAGCAGTGAAAAGCAGCTAAACCCCATTATAAAAATAAATTACTTTGAAAAACCCATGAAACAAAGACAGTGAAAGAGAGAGAAATTCTTACACAATGCGTTCACGGGCTGTGATGCAACCTGGATTGACCATATCTAGACCCACAGCTGGATGAGACATAAGGGTGGACACTCTTGGGGCTGAGAGGTTTGGTGAGGTTGGGTGAGCAAACGCAGACCCTTTAAAGTAATACTGCGTGGTACCCATCGCATGGGTCCCAAATCTCCAGGTTCAAGGGCATCTTCCTACATCGAAAACATGCATGAGAAACCCAGAAGATGGTACACCGTGTGATGGGGAAAGGTTTCTAAAACGCACCTCATTTCTCATCTCCTTGTGCTCGGGTTCACCATTCCAGCCACTTTACTAGCAATCTCCCTCCTTGGAGCATCATCACGTTTAACCTCCTGTTCCGTACAGGTTGCAATTTGTCCTGAGGATGAACGGGAAGACGTGGAACCAATGAGAGACTAGCTCTTGGTGTTGGGACAGGCACAGGTCACTCTATTTTCCCATCAGGAAGAAGAATTAACCACAGGCTCAGCCTGCCCCCCGGAACAAGAACAGGGCCTGAAGCCATCCTGCGCTTTTGTGGCCATCTCCCAAAAACGCGAGTTGTAAAATGGAGGTTCAGGGCACTGCAATTCACAAACCTGCAGAGTTATAAATGATAACTCTCGTCCACAAATATATTGAGGGAAGGCAAAGAAGAGGATTTGAAATCAAGGCAGAATTGCAGGAAACAGATTTCAGGAGGTAGATTCGAATCGCCTTTAAAGCACATGAAAAGCGGCAAAACGTTGACAATGATGCCCTTGGCCAAAAAGGGCGTATGCGTTTTTTCCTGAATATATTCAGGAAAAAACGCATACGCCCTTTTTGGCCAACCAAGCAACCTGGAAAGGCAAATCAGCGCTACAAAGATGTCTCGCTTCCCATCGGTTAAAAAGGCCATGCTGAAAAAAGTGTCAAAACCAGAAATGCAGGACAGGCCATGGAGAAATGGGAGCCTTGCTACACTGATGGGCGGGATGTAAATTGCCAACAGCCACTCTGGAGAAGCGTACGGTGAGTCCTGAAACATCTAAAAAACAAAGCTTAGAGAGCATAGGGCACTTCCACTCATGGGGTTATAAATTGGGAAAATTAAAAATCAGCAAGACACAAGCACCCCAAAGTTTAGGGCTGCTCTGTTGACAAGGACCTCCACTTCATTCCACCTTCAATATCCCAGGAAAGAGAAAAATGGATAAAGAAGTTGTGGTCCTTATGTACAATGGAATATCACTCAGCCGTGAAATCAATGTCATAAGGCTAGTACCAGCATGATGAGTGAATTTAGGTACGACGACTCTAAGTGAAATAAGTCACACAGAAAAGGGCACTTCTCATAAGGTATCACTGATAGAGGGAATGTAAAAACCGTTACACTTGAACTGAATTACAAAACAGAACAGAGTCACACATGCAGAAAAAACACTATGGCTGCTTAACGGGAAAGGTGAGGTGGGGTGATACATAAAACAAGGGTTTCAAATTAGCTCAGATACCGTTCCATAAACCCAATATGTAATAGACAAGACCTACTCCTTGCTCAGAGAACTGGACTCAACACGCCCTATTCACCGCACAAGAATATATCTGACTAGTAATAATCTTAAAACTTATGTATTGATATCTCTCTGTTAGTGTGTCAAGTGGGTGTAAAGTGTCATAAACACAGCAGTGAAAAGCAGCTAAACCCCATTATAAAAATAAATTACTTTGAAAAACCCATGAAACAAAGACAGTGAAAGAGAGCGAAATTCTTACACAATGCGTTCAGGGGCTGTGATGCAACCTGGATTGACCATATCTAGACCCACAGCTGGATGAGACATAAGGGTGGACACTGTTGCGGCTGAGAGGTTTGGTGAGGTTGGGTGAGCAAACGCAGCCCCTTTAAAGTAATACTGCGTGGTACCCATCGCATGGGTCCCAAATCTCCAGGTTCAAGGGCATCTTCCTACATCGAAAACATGCATGAGAATCCCAGAAGATGGTACACCGTGTGATGGGGAAAGGTTTCTAAAACGCACCTCATTTCTCATCTGCTTGTGCCCGGGTTCGCCATTCCAGCCACTTTACTAGCAATCTCCCTCCTTGGAGCATCAGCACCTTTAACCTCCTCTTCCGTACAGGTTGCAATTTGTCCTGAGGATGAAGTGGAAGACGTGGAACCAATGAGAGACTAGCTCTTGGTGTTGGGACAGGCACAGGTCACTCTATTTTCCCATCAGGAAGAAGAATTAACCACAGGCTCAGCCTGCCACCCGGAACCAGAACAGGGCCTGAAGCCATCCTGTGCTATTGCGGCCAGCTCCCTAAAAAGCGAGTTGTAAAATGGAGGTTCAGGGCACTGCAATTCACAAACCTGCAGAGTTATAAATGATAACTCTCGTCCACAAATATATTGAGGGAAGGCAAAGAAGAGGATTTGAAATCAAGGCAGAATTGCAGGAAACAGATTTCAGGAGGTAGATTCGAATCGCCTTTAAAGCACATGAAAAGCGGCAAAACGTTGACAATGATGCCCTTGGCCAAAAAGGGCGTATGCGTTTTTTCCTGAATATATTCAGGAAAAAACGCATACGCCCTTTTTGGCCAACCAAGCAACCTGGAAAGGCAAATCAGCGCTACAAAGATGTCTCGCTTCCAATCGGTCAAAAGGGCCATGCTGAAAAAAGTGTCAACACCAGAAATGCAGGACAGGCCATGGAGAAATGGGAGCCTTGCTACACTGATGGGCGGGATGTAAATTGTCAACAGCCACTCTGGAGAAGTGTACGGTGAGTCCTGAAACGTCTAAAAAGCAAAGCTTAGAGAGCATAGGGCACTTCCACTCATGGGGGTATAAATTGGGAAAATGAAAAATCAGCAAGACACAAGCACCCCAAAGTTGAGGGCTGCTCTGTTGACAAGGACCTCCACTTCATTCCACCTTCAATATCCCAGGAAAGAGAAAAATGGATAAAGAAGTTGTGGTCCTTATGTACAATGGAATATCACTCAGCCATGAAATCAATGTCATAAGGCTAGTAGCAGCATGATGAGTGGATTTAGGTACGACGATTCTAAGTGAAATAAGTCACACAGAAAAGGACACTTCTCATAAGGTATCACTGATAGAGGGAATGTAAAAACCGTTACACTTGAACTGAATTACAAAACAGAACAGAGTCACACATGCAGAAAACACACTATGGCTGCTTAACGGGAAAGGTGAGGTGGGGTGATACATAAAACAAGGGTTTCAAATTAGCTCAGATACCGTTCCATAAAACCAATATGTAATAGACAAGACCTACTCCTTGCTCAGAGAACTGGACTCAACACGCCCTATTCACCGCACAAGAATATATCTGACTAGTAATAATCTTAAAACTTATGTATTGATATCTCTCTGTTAGTGTGTCAAGTGGGTGTAAAGCGGCATAAACACAGCAGTGAAAAGCAGCTAAACCCCATTATAAAAATAAATTACTTTGAAAAACCCATGAAACAAAGACAGTGAAAGAGAGAGAAATTCTTACACAATGCGTTCACGGGCTGTGATGCAACCTGGATTGACCATATCTAGACCCACAGCTGGATGAGACATAAGGGTGGACACTCTTGGGGCTGAGAGGTTTGGTGAGGTTGGGTGAGCAAACGCAGACCCTTTAAAGTAATACTGCGTGGTACCCATCGCATGGGTCCCAAATCTCCAGGTTCAAGGGCATCTTCCTACATCGAAAACATGCATGAGAAACCCAGAAGATGGTACACCGTGTGATGTGGAAAGGTTTCTAAAACGCACCTCATTTCTCATCTCCTTGTGCCCGGGTTCGCTATTCCAGCCGCTTTACTAGCAATCTCCCTACTTGGAGCATCAGCACCTTTAACCTCCTGCTCCGTACAGGTTGCAATTTGTCCTGAGGGTGAACGGGAAGACGTGGAACCAATGAGAGACTAGCTCTTGGTGTTGGGACAGGCACAGGTCACTCTATTTTCCCATCAGGAAGAAGAATTAACCACAGGCTCAGCCTGCCCCCGGAACCAGAACAGGGCCTGAAGGCATCCTGCGCTTTTGCGGCCAGCTCCCTAAAAAGCGAGTTGCAAAATGGAGGTTCAGGGCACTGCAATTCACAAACCTGCAGAGTTATAAATGATAACTCTCGTCCACAAATATATTGAGGGAAGGCAAAGAAGAGGATTTGAAATCAAGGCAGAATTGCAGGAAACAGATTTCAGGAGGTAGATTCGAATCGCCTTTAAAGCACATGAAAAGCGGCAAAACGTTGACAATGATGCCCTTGGCCAAAAAGGGCGTATGCGTTTTTTCCTGAATATATTCAGGAAAAAACGCATACGCCCTTTTTGGCCAACCAAGCAACCTGGAAAGGCAAATCAGCGCTACAAAGATGTCTCGCTTCCCATCGGTCAAAAGGGCCATGCTGAAAAAAGTGTCAAAACCAGAAATGCAGGACAGGCCATGGAGAAATGGGAGCCTTGCTACACTGATGGGCAGGATGTAAATTGTCAACAGCCACTCTGGAGAAGTGTACGGTGAGTCCTGAAACGTCTGAAAAGCAAAGCTTAGAGAGCATAGGGCACTTCCACTCATGTGGGTATAAATTGGGAAAATTAAAATTCAGCAAGACACAAGCACCCCAAAGTTGAGGGCTGCTCTGTTGACAAGGACCTCCACTTCATTCCGCCTTCAATATCCCAGGAAAGAGAAAAATGGATAAAGAAGTTGTGGTCCTTATGTACAATGGAATATCACTCAGCCATGAAATCAATGTCATAAGGCTAGTAGCAGCATGATGAGTGGATTTAGGTACGACGATTCTAAGTGAAATAAGTCACACAGAAAAGGACACTTCTCATAAGGTATCACTGATAGAGGGAATGTAAAAACCGTTACACTTGAACTGAATTACAAAACAGAACAGAGTCACACATGCAGAAAACACACTATGGCTGCTTAACGGGAAAGGTGAGGTGGGGTGATACATAAAACAAGGGTTTCAAATTAGCTCAGATACCGTTCCATAAAACCAATATGTAATAGACAAGACCTACTCCTTGCTCAGAGAACTGGACTCAACACGCCCTATTCACCGCACAAGAATATATCTGACTAGTAATAATCTTAAAACTTATGTATTGATATCTCTCTGTTAGTGTGTCAAGTGGGTGTAAAGTGTCATAAACACAGCAGTGAAAAGCAGCTAAACCCCATTATAAAAATAAATTACTTTGAAAAACCCATGAAACAAAGACAGTGAAAGAGAGCGAAATTCTTACACAATGCGTTCAGGGGCTGTGATGCAACCTGGATTGACCATATCTAGACCCACAGCTGGATGAGACATAAGGGTGGACACTGTTGCGGCTGAGAGGTTTGGTGAGGTTGGGTGAGCAAACGCAGCCCCTTTAAAGTAATACTGCGTGGTACCCATCGCATGGGTCCCAAATCTCCAGGTTCAAGGGCATCTTCCTACATCGAAAACATGCATGAGAATCCCAGAAGATGGTACACCGTGTGATGGGGAAAGGTTTCTAAAACGCACCTCATTTCTCATCTGCTTGTGCCCGGGTTCGCCATTCCAGCCACTTTACTAGCAATCTCCCTCCTTGGAGCATCAGCACCTTTAACCTCCTCTTCCGTACAGGTTGCAATTTGTCCTGAGGATGAAGTGGAAGACGTGGAACCAATGAGAGACTAGCTCTTGGTGTTGGGACAGGCACAGGTCACTCTATTTTCCCATCAGGAAGAAGAATTAACCACAGGCTCAGCCTGCCACCCGGAACCAGAACAGGGCCTGAAGCCATCCTGTGCTATTGCGGCCAGCTCCCTAAAAAGCGAGTTGTAAAATGGAGGTTCAGGGCACTGCAATTCACAAACCTGCAGAGTTATAAATGATAACTCTCGTCCACAAATATATTGAGGGAAGGCAAAGAAGAGGATTTGAAATCAAGGCAGAATTGCAGGAAACAGATTTCAGGAGGTAGATTCGAATCGCCTTTAAAGCACATGAAAAGCGGCAAAACGTTGACAATGATGCCCTTGGCCAAAAAGGGCGTATGCGTTTTTTCCTGAATATATTCAGGAAAAAACGCATACGCCCTTTTTGGCCAACCAAGCAACCTGGAAAGGCAAATCAGCACTACAAAGATGTCTCGCTTCCAATCGGTCAAAAGGGCCATGCTGAAAAAAGTGTCAACACCAGAAATGCAGGACAGGCCATGGAGAAATGGGAGCCTTGCTACACTGATGGGCGGGATGTAAATTGTCAACAGCCACTCTGGAGAAGTGTACGGTGAGTCCTGAAACGTCTAAAAAGCAAAGCTTAGAGAGCATAGGGCACTTCCACTCATGGGGGTATAAATTGGGAAAATGAAAAATCAGCAAGACACAAGCACCCCAAAGTTGAGGGCTGCTCTGTTGACAAGGACCTCCACTTCATTCCACCTTCAATATCCCAGGAAAGAGAAAAATGGATAAAGAAGTTGTGGTCCTTATGTACAATGGAATATCACTCAGCCATGAAATCAATGTCATAAGGCTAGTAGCAGCATGATGAGTGGATTTAGGTACGACGATTCTAAGTGAAATAAGTCACACAGAAAAGGACACTTCTCATAAGGTATCACTGATAGAGGGAATGTAAAAACCGTTACACTTGAACTGAATTACAAAACAGAACAGAGTCACACATGCAGAAAACACACTATGGCTGCTTAACGGGAAAGGTGAGGTGGGGTGATACATAAAACAAGGGTTTCAAATTAGCTCAGATACCGTTCCATAAAACCAATATGTAATAGACAAGACCTACTCCTTGCTCAGAGAACTGGACTCAACACGCCCTATTCACCGCACAAGAATATATCTGACTAGTAATAATCTTAAAACTTATGTATTGATATCTCTCTGTTAGTGTGTCAAGTGGGTGTAAAGCGGCATAAACACAGCAGTGAAAAGCAGCTAAACCCCATTATAAAAATAAATTACTTTGAAAAACCCATGAAACAAAGACAGTGAAAGAGAGAGAAATTCTTACACAATGCGTTCACGGGCTGTGATGCAACCTGGATTGACCATATCTAGACCCACAGCTGGATGAGACATAAGGGTGGACACTCTTGGGGCTGAGAGGTTTGGTGAGGTTGGGTGAGCAAACGCAGACCCTTTAAAGTAATACTGCGTGGTACCCATCGCATGGGTCCCAAATCTCCAGGTTCAAGGGCATCTTCCTACATCGAAAACATGCATGAGAAACCCAGAAGATGGTACACCGTGTGATGTGGAAAGGTTTCTAAAACGCACCTCATTTCTCATCTCCTTGTGCCCGGGTTCGCTATTCCAGCCGCTTTACTAGCAATCTCCCTACTTGGAGCATCAGCACCTTTAACCTCCTGCTCCGTACAGGTTGCAATTTGTCCTGAGGGTGAACGGGAAGACGTGGAACCAATGAGAGACTAGCTCTTGGTGTTGGGACAGGCACAGGTCACTCTATTTTCCCATCAGGAAGAAGAATTAACCACAGGCTCAGCCTGCCCCCGGAACCAGAACAGGGCCTGAAGGCATCCTGCGCTTTTGCGGCCAGCTCCCTAAAAAGCGAGTTGCAAAATGGAGGTTCAGGGCACTGCAATTCACAAACCTGCAGAGTTATAAATGATAACTCTCGTCCACAAATATATTGAGGGAAGGCAAAGAAGAGGATTTGAAATCAAGGCAGAATTGCAGGAAACAGATTTCAGGAGGTAGATTCGAATCGCCTTTAAAGCACATGAAAAGCGGCAAAACGTTGACAATGATGCCCTTGGCCAAAAAGGGCGTATGCGTTTTTTCCTGAATATATTCAGGAAAAAACGCATACGCCCTTTTTGGCCAACCAAGCAACCTGGAAAGGCAAATCAGCGCTACAAAGATGTCTCGCTTCCCATCGGTCAAAAGGGCCATGCTGAAAAAAGTGTCAAAACCAGAAATGCAGGACAGGCCATGGAGAAATGGGAGCCTTGCTACACTGATGGGCAGGATGTAAATTGTCAACAGCCACTCTGGAGAAGTGTACGGTGAGTCCTGAAACGTCTGAAAAGCAAAGCTTAGAGAGCATAGGGCACTTCCACTCATGTGGGTATAAATTGGGAAAATTAAAATTCAGCAAGACACAAGCACCCCAAAGTTGAGGGCTGCTCTGTTGACAAGGACCTCCACTTCATTCCGCCTTCAATATCCCAGGAAAGAGAAAAATGGATAAAGAAGTTGTGGTCCTTATGTACAATGGAATATCACTCAGCCATGAAATCAATGTCATAAGGCTAGTAGCAGCATGATGAGTGGATTTAGGTACGACGATTCTAAGTGAAATAAGTCACACAGAAAAGGACACTTCTCATAAGGTATCACTGATAGAGGGAATGTAAAAACCGTTACACTTGAACTGAATTACAAAACAGAACAGAGTCACACATGCAGAAAACACACTATGGCTGCTTAACGGGAAAGGTGAGGTGGGGTGATACATAAAACAAGGGTTTCAAATTAGCTCAGATACCGTTCCATAAAACCAATATGTAATAGACAAGACCTACTCCTTGCTCAGAGAACTGGACTCAACACGCCCTATTCACCGCACAAGAATATATCTGACTAGTAATAATCTTAAAACTTATGTATTGATATCTCTCTGTTAGTGTGTCAAGTGGGTGTAAAGCGGCATAAACACAGCAGTGAAAAGCAGCTAAACCCCATTATAAAAATAAATTACTTTGAAAAACCCATGAAACAAAGACAGTGAAAGAGAGAGAAATTCTTACACAATGCGTTCACGGGCTGTGATGCAACCTGGATTGACCATATCTAGACCCACAGCTGGATGAGACATAAGGGTGGACACTCTTGGGGCTGAGAGGTTTGGTGAGGTTGGGTGAGCAAACGCAGACCCTTTAAAGTAATACTGCGTGGTACCCATCGCATGGGTCCCAAATCTCCAGGTTCAAGGGCATCTTCCTACATCGAAAACATGCATGAGAAACCCAGAAGATGGTACACCGTGTGATGTGGAAAGGTTTCTAAAACGCACCTCATTTCTCATCTCCTTGTGCCCGGGTTCGCTATTCCAGCCGCTTTACTAGCAATCTCCCTACTTGGAGCATCAGCACCTTTAACCTCCTGCTCCGTACAGGTTGCAATTTGTCCTGAGGGTGAACGGGAAGACGTGGAACCAATGAGAGACTAGCTCTTGGTGTTGGGACAGGCACAGGTCACTCTATTTTCCCATCAGGAAGAAGAATTAACCACAGGCTCAGCCTGCCCCCGGAACCAGAACAGGGCCTGAAGCCATCCTGCGCTTTTGCGGCCATCTCCCAAAAACGCGAGTTGTAAAATGGAGGTTCAGGGCACTGCAATTCACAAACCTGCAGAGTTATAAATGATAACTCTCGTCCACAAATATATTGAGGGAAGGCAAAGAAGAGGATTTGAAATCAAGGCAGAATTGCAGGAAACAGATTTCAGGAGGTAGATTCGAATCGCCTTTAAAGCACATGAAAAGCGGCAAAACGTTGACAATGATGCCCTTGGCCAAAAAGGGCGTATGCGTTTTTTCCTGAATATATTCAGGAAAAAACGCATACGCCCTTTTTGGCCAACCAAGCAACCTGGAAAGGCAAATCAGCGCTACAAAGATGTCTCGCTTCCCATCGGTTAAAAAGGCCATGCTGAAAAAAGTGTCAAAACCAGAAATGCAGGACAGGCCATGGAGAAATGGGAGCCTTGCTACACTGATGGGCGGGATGTAAATTGCCAACAGCCACTCTGGAGAAGCGTACGGTGAGTCCTGAAACATCTAAAAAACAAAGCTTAGAGAGCATAGGGCACTTCCACTCATGGGGTTATAAATTGGGAAAATTAAAAATCAGCAAGACACAAGCACCCCAAAGTTTAGGGCTGCTCTGTTGACAAGGACCTCCACTTCATTCCACCTTCAATATCCCAGGAAAGAGAAAAATGGATAAAGAAGTTGTGGTCCTTATGTACAATGGAATATCACTCAGCCGTGAAATCAATGTCATAAGGCTAGTACCAGCATGATGAGTGAATTTAGGTACGACGACTCTAAGTGAAATAAGTCACACAGAAAAGGGCACTTCTCATAAGGTATCACTGATACAGGGAATGTAAAAACCGTTACACTTGAACTGAATTACAAAACAGAACAGAGTCACACATGCAGAAAACACACTATGGCTGCTTAACGGGAAAGGTGAGGTGGGGTGATACATAAAACAAGGGTTTCAAATTAGCTCAGATACCGTTCCATAAACCCAATATGTAATAGACAAGACCTACTCCTTGCTCAGAGAACTGGACTCAACACGCCCTATTCACCGCACAAGAATATATCTGACTAGTAATAATCTTAAAACTTATGTATTGATATCTCTCTGTTAGTGTGTCAAGTGGGTGTAAAGTGTCATAAACACAGCAGTGAAAAGCAGCTAAACCCCATTATAAAAATAAATTACTTTGAAAAACCCATGAAACAAAGACAGTGAAAGAGAGCGAAATTCTTACACAATGCGTTCAGGGGCTGTGATGCAACCTGGATTGACCATATCTAGACCCACAGCTGGATGAGACATAAGGGTGGACACTGTTGCGGCTGAGAGGTTTGGTGAGGTTGGGTGAGCAAACGCAGCCCCTTTAAAGTAATACTGCGTGGTACCCATCGCATGGGTCCCAAATCTCCAGGTTCAAGGGCATCTTCCTACATCGAAAACATGCATGAGAATCCCAGAAGATGGTACACCGTGTGATGGGGAAAGGTTTCTAAAACGCACCTCATTTCTCATCTGCTTGTGCCCGGGTTCGCCATTCCAGCCACTTTACTAGCAATCTCCTTCCTTGGAGCATCAGCACCTTTAACCTCCTCTTCCATACAGGTTGCAATTTGTCCTGAGGATGAACTGGAAGACGTGGAACCAATGAGAGACTAGCTCTTGGTGTTGGGACAGGCACAGGTCACTCTATTTTCCCATCAGGAAGAAGAATTAACCACAGGCTCAGCCTGCCACCCGGAACCAGAACAGGGCCTGAAGCCATCCTGTGCTATTGCGGCCAGCTCCCTAAAAAGCGAGTTGTAAAATGGAGGTTCAGGGCACTGCAATTCACAAACCTGCAGACTTATAAATGATAACTCTCGTCCACAAATATATTGAGGGAAGGCAAAGAAGAGGATTTGAAATCAAGGCAGAATTGCAGGAAACAGATTTCAGGAGGTAGATTCGAATCGCCTTTAAAGCACATGAAAAGCGGCAAAACGTTGACAATGATGCCCTTGGCCAAAAAGGGCGTATGCGTTTTTTCCTGAATATATTCAGGAAAAAACGCATACGCCCTTTTTGGCCAACCAAGCAACCTGGAAAGGCAAATCAGCACTACAAAGATGTCTCGCTTCCCATCGGTCAAAAGGGCCATGCTGAAAAAAGTGTCAAAACCAGAAATGCAGGACAGGCCATGGAGAAATGGGAGCCTTGCTACACTGATGGGCGGGATGTAAATTGTCAACAGCCACTCTGGAGAAGTGTACGGTGAGTCCTGAAACGTCTGAAAAGCAAAGCTTAGAGAGCATAGGGCACTTCCACTCATGTGGGTATAAATTGGGAAAATTAAAATTCAGCAAGACACAAGCACCCCAAAGTTTAGGACTGCTCTGTTGACAAGGACCTCCACTTCATTCCACCTTCAATATCCCAGGAAAGAGAAAAATGGATAAAGAAGTTGTGGTCCTTATGTACAATGGAATATCACTCAGCCATGAAATCAATGTCATAAGGCTAGTAGCAGCATGATGAGTGGATTTAGGTACGACGATTCTAAGTGAAATAAGTCACACAGAAAAGGACACTTCTCATAAGGTATCACTTATAGAGGGAATGTAAAAACCGTTACACTTGAACTGAATTACAAAACAGAACAGAGTCACACATGCAGAAAACACACTATGGCTGCTTAACGGGAAAGGTGAGGTGGGGTGATACATAAAACAAGGGTTTCAAATTAGCTGAGATACCGTTCCATAAACCCAATATGTAATAGACAAGACCTACTCCTTGCTCAGAGAACTGGACTCAACACGCCCTATTCACCGCACAAGAATATATCTGACTAGTAATAATCTTAAAACCTATGTATTGATATCTCTCTGTTAGTGTGTCAAGTGGGTGAAAAGCGGCATAAACACAGCAGTGAAAAGCAGCTAAACCCATTTATAAAAATAAATTACTTTGAAAAACCCATGAAACAAAGACAGTGAAAGAGATAGAAATTCTTACACAATGCGTTCACGGGCTGTGATGCAACCTGGATTGACCATATCTAGACCCACAGCTGGATGAGACATAAGGGTGGACACTCTTGGGGCTGAGAGGTTTGGTGAGGTTGGGTGAGCAAACGCAGACCCTTTAAAGTAATACTGCATGGTACCCATCGCATGGGTCCCAAATCTCCAGGTTCAAGGGCATCTTCCTACATCGAAAACATGCATGAGAACCCCAGAAGATGGTACACCGTGTGATGGGGAAAGGTTTCTAAAACGCACCTCATTTCTCATCTCCTTGTGCTCGGGTTCACCATTCCAGCCACTTTACTAGCAATCTCCCTCCTTGGAGCATCATCACGTTTAACCTCCTGTTCCGTACAGGTTGCAATTTGTCCTGAGGATGAACGGGAAGACGTGGAACCAATGAGAGACTAGCTCTTGGTGTTGGGACAGGCACAGGTCACTCTATTTTCCCATCAGGAAGAAGAATTAACCACAGGCTCAGCCTGCCCCCCGGAACCAGAACAGGGCCTGAAGCCATCCTGCGCTTTTGCGGCCATCTCCCAAAAACGCGAGTTGTAAAATGGAGGTTCAGGGCACTGCAATTCACAAACCTGCAGAGTTATAAATGATAACTCTCGTCCACAAATATATTGAGGGAAGGCAAAGAAGAGGATTTGAAATCAAGGCAGAATTGCAGGAAACAGATTTCAGGAGGTAGATTCGAATCGCCTTTAAAGCACATGAAAAGCGGCAAAACGTTGACAATGATGCCCTTGGCCAAAAAGGGCGTATGCGTTTTTTCCTGAATATATTCAGGAAAAAACGCATACGCCCTTTTTGGCCAACCAAGCAACCTGGAAAGGCAAATCAGCGCTACAAAGATGTCTCGCTTCCCATCGGTTAAAAAGGCCATGCTGAAAAAAGTGTCAAAACCAGAAATGCAGGACAGGCCATGGAGAAATGGGAGCCTTGCTACACTGATGGGCGGGATGTAAATTGCCAACAGCCACTCTGGAGAAGCGTACGGTGAGTCCTGAAACATCTAAAAAACAAAGCTTAGAGAGCATAGGGCACTTCCACTCATGGGGTTATAAATTGGGAAAATTAAAAATCAGCAAGACACAAGCACCCCAAAGTTTAGGGCTGCTCTGTTGACAAGGACCTCCACTTCATTCCACCTTCAATATCCCAGGAAAGAGAAAAATGGATAAAGAAGTTGTGGTCCTTATGTACAATGGAATATCACTCAGCCGTGAAATCAATGTCATAAGGCTAGTACCAGCATGATGAGTGAATTTAGGTACGACGACTCTAAGTGAAATAAGTCACACAGAAAAGGGCACTTCTCATAAGGTATCACTGATAGAGGGAATGTAAAAACCGTTACACTTGAACTGAATTACAAAACAGAACAGAGTCACACATGCAGAAAACACACTATGGCTGCTTAACGGGAAAGGTGAGGTGGGGTGATACATAAAACAAGGGTTTCAAATTAGCTCAGATACCGTTCCATAAACCCAATATGTAATAGACAAGACCTACTCCTTGCTCAGAGAACTGGACTCAACACGCCCTATTCACCGCACAAGAATATATCTGACTAGTAATAATCTTAAAACTTATGTATTGATATCTCTCTGTTAGTGTGTCAAGTGGGTGTAAAGCGTCATAAACACAGCAGTGAAAAGCAGCTAAACCCCATTATAAAAATAAATTACTTTGAAAAACCCATGAAACAAAGACAGTGAAAGAGAGCGAAATTCTTACACAATGCGTTCAGGGGCTGTGATGCAACCTGGATTGACCATATCTAGACCCACAGCTGGATGAGACATAAGGGTGGACACTGTTGCGGCTGAGAGGTTTGGTGAGGTTGGGTGAGCAAACGCAGCCCCTTTAAAGTAATACTGCGTGGTACCCATCGCATGGGTCCCAAATCTCCAGGTTCAAGGGCATCTTCCTACATCGAAAACATGCATGAGAATCCCAGAAGATGGTACACCGTGTGATGGGGAAAGGTTTCTAAAACGCACCTCATTTCTCATCTGCTTGTGCCCGGGTTCGCCATTCCAGCCACTTTACTAGCAATCTCCCTCCTTGGAGCATCAGCACCTTTAACCTCCTCTTCCGTACAGGTTGCAATTTGTCCTGAGGATGAAGTGGAAGACGTGGAACCAATGAGAGACTAGCTCTTGGTGTTGGGACAGGCACAGGTCACTCTATTTTCCCATCAGGAAGAAGAATTAACCACAGGCTCAGCCTGCCACCCGGAACCAGAACAGGGCCTGAAGCCATCCTGTGCTATTGCGGCCAGCTCCCTAAAAAGCGAGTTGTAAAATGGAGGTTCAGGGCACTGCAATTCACAAACCTGCAGACTTATAAATGATAACTCTCGTCCACAAATATATTGAGGGAAGGCAAAGAAGAGGATTTGAAATCAAGGCAGAATTGCAGGAAACAGATTTCAGGAGGTAGATTCGAATCGCCTTTAAAGCACATGAAAAGCGGCAAAACGTTGACAATGATGCCCTTGGCCAAAAAGGGCGTATGCGTTTTTTCCTGAATATATTCAGGAAAAAACGCATACGCCCTTTTTGGCCAACCAAGCAACCTGGAAAGGCAAATCAGCGCTACAAAGATGTCTCGCTTCCCATCGGTCAAAAGGGCCATGCTGAAAAAAGTGTCAAAACCAGAAATGCAGGACAGGCCATGGAGAAATGGGAGCCTTGCTACACTGATGGGCGGGATGTAAATTGTCAACAGCCACTCTGGAGAAGTGTACGGTGAGTCCTGAAACGTCTAAAAAGCAAAGCTAAGAGAGCATAGGGCACTTCCACTCATGGGGGTATAAATTGGGAAAATTAAAAATCAGCAAGACACAAGCACCCCAAAGTTTAGGGCTGCTCTGTTGACAAGGACCTCCACTTCATTCCACCTTCAATATCCCAGGAAAGAGAAAAATGGATAAAGAAGTTGTGGTCCTTATGTACAATGGAATATCACTCAGCCATGAAATAACTGTCATAAGGCTAGTAGCAGCATGATGAGTCGATTTAGGTACGACGATTCTAAGTGAAATAAGTCACACAGAAAAGGACACTTCTCATAAGGTATCACTTATAGAGGGACTGTAAAAACCGTTACACTTGAACTGAATTACAAAACAGAACAGAGTCACACATGCAGAAAACACACTATGGCTGCTTAACGGGAAACGTGAGGTGGGGTGATACATAAAACAAGGGTTTCAAATTAGCTCAAATACCGTTCCATAAAACCAATATGTAATAGACAAGACCTACTCCTTGCTCAGAGAACTGGACTCAACACGCCCTATTCACCGCACAAGAATATATCTGACTACTAATAATCTTAAAAGCTATGTATTGATATCTCTCTGTTAGTGTGTCAAGTGGGTGTAAAGCGGCATAAACACAGCAGTGAAAAGCAGCTAAACCCCATTATAAAAATAAATTACTTTGAAAAACCCATGAAACAAAGACAGTGAAAGAGAGCGAAATTCTTACACAATGCGTTCACGGGCTGTGATGCAACCTGGATTGACTATATCTAGACCCACAGCTGGATGAGACATAAGGGTGGACACTCTTGGGGCTGAGAGGTTTGGTGAGGTTAGGTGAGCAAACGCAAACCCTTTTAAGTAATACTGCGTGGTACCCATCGCATGGGTCCCAAATCTCCAGGTTCAAGGGCATCTTCCTACATCGAAAACATGCATGAGATACCCAGAAGATGGTACACCGTGTGATGGGGAAAGGTTTCTAAAACGCACCTCATTTCACATCTCCTTGTGCTCGGGTTCGCCATTCCAGCCACTTTACTAGCAATCTCCCTCCTTGGAGCATCATCACGTTTAACCTCCTGTTCCGTACAGGTTGATATTTGTCCTGAGGATGAACGGGAAGACGTGGAACCAATGAGAGACTAGCTCTTGGTGTTGGGACAGGCACAGGTCACTATATTTTCCCATCAGGAAGAAGAATTAACCACAGGCTCAGCCTGCCTCCCGGAACAAGAAAAGGGCCTGAAGCCATCCTGCGCTTTTGCGGCCATCTCCCAAAAACGCGAGTTGTAAAATGGAGGTTCAGGGCACTGCAATTCACAAACCTGCAGAGTTATAAATGATAACTCTCGTCCACAAATATATTGAGGGAAGGCAAAGAAGAGGATTTGAAATCAAGGCAGAATTGCAGGAAACAGATTTCAGGAGGTAGATTCGAATCGCCTTTAAAGCACATGAAAAGCGGCAAAACGTTGACAATGATGCCCTTGGCCAAAAAGTGCGTATGCGTTTTTTCCTGAATATATTCAGGAAAAAACGCATGCGCCCTTTTTGGCCAACCAAGCAACCTGGAAAGGCAAATCAGCGCTACAAAGATGTCTCGCTTCCCATCGGTTAAAAAGGCCATGGTGAATAAAGTGTCAAAACCAGAAATGCAGGACAGGCCATGGAGAAATGGGAGCCTTGCTACACTGATGGGCGGGATGTAATTTGCCAACAGCCACTCTGGAGAAGCGTACGGTGAGTCCTGAAACATCTAAAAAACAAAGCTTAGAGAGCATAGGGCACTTCCACTCATGGGGTTATAAATTGGGAAAATTAAAAATCAGCAAGACACAAGCACCCCAAAGTTTAGGGCTGCTCTGTTGACAAGGACCTCCACTTCATTCCACCTTCAATATCCCAGGAAAGAGAAAAATGGATAAAGAAGTTGTGGTCCTTATGTACAATGGAATATCACTCAGCCATGAAATCAATGTCATAAGGCTAGTAGCAGCATGATGAGTGGATTTAGGTACGACGACTCTAAGTGAAATAAGTCACACAGCAAAGGACACTTCTCATAAGGTATCACTTATAGAGGGAATGTAAAAACCGTTTCACTTGAACTGAATTACAAAACAGAACAGAGTCACACATGCAGAAAACACACTATGGCTGCTTAACGGGAAAGGTGAGGTGGGGTGATACATAAAACAAGGGTTTCAAATTAGCTCAGATACCGTTCCATAAACCCAATATGTAATAGACAAGACCTACTCCTTGCTCAGAGAACTGGACTCAACACGCCCTATTCACCGCACAAGAATATATCTGACTAGTAATAATCTTAAAACCTATGTATTGATATGTCTCTGTTAGTGTGTCAAGTGGGTAAAAAGCGGCATAAACACAGCAGTGAAAAGCAGCTAAACCCCATTATAAAAATAAATTACTTTGAAAAACCCATGAAACAAAGACAGTGAAAGAGAGAGAAATTCTTACACAATGCGTTCAGGGGCTGTGATGCAACCTGGATTGACCATATCTAGACCCACAGCTGGATGAGACATAAGGGTGGACACTGTTGCGGCTGAGAGGTTTGGTGAGGTTGGGTGAGCAAACGCAGACCCTTTAAAGTAATACTGCGTGGTACCCATCGCATGGGTCCCAAATCTCCAGGTTCCAGGGCATCTTCCTACATCGAAAACATGCATGAGATACCCAGAAGATGGTACACCGTGTGATGGGGAAAGGTTTCTAAAACGCACCTCATTTCTCATCTGCTTGTGCCCGGGTTCGCCATTCCAGCCACTTTACTAGCAATCTCCCTCCTTGGAGCATCAGCACCTTTAACCTCCTGTTCCGTACAGGTTGATATTTGTCCTGAGGATGAACGGGAAGACGTGGAACCAATGAGAGACTAGCTCTTGGTGTTGGGACAGGCACAGGTCACTCTATTTTCCCATCAGGAAGAAGAATTAACCACAGGCTCAGCCTGTCCCCCGGAACAAGAACAGGGCCTGAAGCCATCCTGCGCTTTTGCGGCCATCTCCCAAAAACGCGAGTTGTAAAATGGAGGTTCAGGGCACTGCAATTCGCAAACCTGCAGAGTTATAAATGATAACTCTCGTCCACAAATATATTGAGGGAAGGCAAAGAAGAGGAATTGAAATCAAGGCAGAATTGCAGGAAACAGATTTCAGGAGGTAGATTCGAATCGCCTTAAAGCACATGAAAAGCGGCAAAACGTTGACAATGATGCCCTTGGCCAAAAAGGGCGTATGCGTTTTTTCCTGAATATATTCAGGAAAAAACGCATACGCCCTTTTTGGCCAACCAAGCAACCTGGAAAGGCAAATCAGCGCTACAAAGATGTCTCGCTTCCCATCGGTCAAAAGGGCCATGCTGAAAAAAGTGTCAAAACCAGAAATGCAGGACAGGCCATGGAGAAATGGGAGCCTTGCTACACTGATGGGCGGGATGTAAATTGTCAACAGCCACTCTGGAGAGGTGTACGGTGAGTCCTGAAACGTCTAAAAAGCAAAGCTTAGAGAGCATAGGGCACTTCCACTCATGGGGGTATAAATTGGGAAAATGAAAAATCAGCAAGACACAAGCACCCCAAAGTTTAGGACTGCTCTGTTGACAAGGACCTCCACTTCATTCCACCTTCAATATCCCAGGAAAGAGAAAAATGGATAAAGAAGTTGTGGTCCTTATGTACAATGGAATATCACTCAGCCATGAAATCAATGTCATAAGGCTAGTAGCAGCATGATGAGTGGATTTAGGTACGACGATTCTAAGTGAAATAAGTCACACAGAAAAGGACACTTCTCATAAGGTATCACTGATAGAGGGAATGTAAAAACCGTTACACTTGAACTGAATTACAAAACAGAACAGAGTCACACATGCAGAAAACACACTATGGCTGCTTAACGGGAAAGGTGAGGTGGGGTGATACATAAAACAAGGGTTTCAAATTAGCTCAGATACCGTTCCATAAACCCAATATGTAATAGACAAGACCTACTCCTTGCTCAGAGAACTGGACTCAACACGCCCTATTCACCGCACAAGAATATATCTGACTAGTAATAATCTTAAAACCTATGTATTGATATGTCTCTGTTAGTGTGTCAAGTGGGTAAAAAGCGGCATAAACACAGCAGTGAAAAGCAGCTAAACCCCATTATAAAAATAAATTACTTTGAAAAACCCATGAAACAAAGACAGTGAAAGAGAGCGAAATTCTTACACAATGCGTTCAGGGGCTGTGATGCAACCTGGATTGACCATATCTAGACCCACAGCTGGATGAGACATAAGGGTGGACACTGTTGCGGCTGAGAGGTTTGGTGAGGTTGGGTGAGCAAATGCAGACCCTTTAAAGTAATACTGCGTGGTACCCATCGCATGGGTCCCAAATCTCCAGGTTCCAGGGCATCTTCCTACATCGAAAACATGCATGAGATACCCAGAAGATGGTACACCGTGTGATGGGGAAAGGTTTCTAAAACGCACCTCATTTCTCATCTGCTTGTGCCCGGGTTCGCCATTCCAGCCACTTTACTAGCAATCTCCCTCCTTGGAGCATCAGCACCTTTAACCTCCTGTTCCGTACAGGTTGATATTTGTCCTGAGGATGAACGGGAAGACGTGGAACCAATGAGAGACTAGCTCTTGGTGTTGGGACAGGCACAGGTCACTCTATTTTCCCATCAGGAAGAAGAATTAACCACAGGCTCAGCCTGTCCCCCGGAACAAGAACAGGGCCTGAAGCCATCCTGCGCTTTTGCGGCCATCTCCCAAAAACGCGAGTTGTAAAATGGAGGTTAAGGGCACTGCAATTCACAAACCTGCAGAGTTATAAATGATAACTCTCGTCCACAAATATATTGAGGGAAGGCAAAGAAGAGGAATTGAAATGAAGGCAGAATTGCAGGAAACAGATTTCAGGAGGTAGATTCGAATCGCCTTAAAGCACATGAAAAGCGGCAAAACGTTGACAATGATGCCCTTGGCCAAAAAGGGCGTATGCGTTTTTTCCTGAATATATTCAGGAAAAAACGCATACGCCCTTTTTGGCCAACCAAGCAACCTGGAAAGGCAAATCAGCGCTACAAAGATGTCTCCCTTCCCATCGGTCAAAAGGGCCATGCTGAAAAAAGTGTCAAAACCAGAAATGCAGGACAGGCCATGGAGAAATGGGAGCCTTGCTACACTGATGGGCGGGATGTAAATTGTCAACAGCCACTCTGGAGAGGTGTACGGTGAGTCCTGAAACGTCTAAAAAGCAAAGCTTAGAGAGCATAGGGCACTTCCACTCATGGGGGTATAAATTGGGAAAATGAAAAATCAGCAAGACACAAGCACCCCAAAGTTTAGGACTGCTCTGTTGACAAGGACCTCCACTTCATTCCACCTTCAATATCCCAGGAAAGAGAAAAATGGATAAAGAAGTTGTGGTCCTTATGTACAATGGAATATCACTCAGCCATGAAATCAATGTCATAAGGCTAGTAGCAGCATGATGAGTGGATTTAGGTACGACGATTCTAAGTGAAATAAGTCACACAGAAAAGGACACTTCTCATAAGGTATCACTGATAGAGGGAATGTAAAAACCGTTACACTTGAACTGAATTACAAAACAGAACAGAGTCACACATGCAGAAAACACACTATGGCTGCTTAACGGGAAAGGTGAGGTGGGGTGATACATAAAACAAGGGTTTCAAATTAGCTCAGATACCGTTCCATAAACCCAATATGTAATAGACAAGACCTACTCCTTGCTCAGAGAACTGGACTCAACACGCCCTATTCACCGCACAAGAATATATCTGACTAGTAATAATCTTAAAACCTATGTATTGATATCTCTCTGTTAGTGTGTCAAGTGGGTGTAAAGCGGCATAAACACAGCAGTGAAAAGCAGCTAAACCCCATTATAAAAATAAATTACTTTGAAAAACCCATGAAACAAAGACAGTGAAAGAGAGCGAAATTCTTACACAATGCGTTCAGGGGCTGTGATGCAACCTGGATTGACCATATCTAGACCCACAGCTGGATGAGACATAAGGGTGGACACTGTTGCAGCTGAGAGGTTTGGTGAGGTTGGGTGAGCAAACGCAGACCCTTTAAAGTAATACTGCGTGGTACCCATCGCATGGGTCCCAAATCTCCAGGTTCAAGGGCATCTTCCTACATCGAAAACATGCATGAGATACCCAGAAGATGGTACACCGTGTGATGGGGAAAGGTTTCTAAAACGCACCTCATTTCTCATCTGCTTGTGCCCGGGTTCGCCATTCCAGCCACTTTACTAGCAATCTCCCTCCTTGGAGCATCAGCACCTTTAACCTCCTGTTCCGTACAGGTTGCAATTTGTACTGAGGATGAACGGGAAGACGTGGAACCAATGAAAGACTAGCTCTTGGTGTTGGGACAGGCATAGGTCACTCTATTTTCCCATCAGGAAGAATAATTAACCACAGGCTCAGCCTGCCCCCGGAACCAGAACAGGGCCTGAAGCCATCCTGTGCTTTTGCGGCCAGCTCCCTAAAAAGCGAGTTGTAAATTGGAGGTTCAGGGCACTGCAATTCACAAACCTGCAGAGTTATAAATGATAACTCTCATCCACAAATATATTGAGGGAAGGCAAAGAAGAGGATTTGAAATCAAGGCAGAATTGCAGGAAACAGATTTCAGGAGGTAGATTCGAATCGCCTTTAAAGCACATGAAAAGCGGCAAAACGTTGACAATGATGCCCTTGGCCAAAAAGGGCGTATGCTTTTTTTCCTGAATATATTCAGGAAAAAACGCATACGCCCTTTTTGGCCAACCAAGCAGCCTGGAAAGGCAAATCAGCGCTACAAAGATGTCTCGCTTCCCATCGGTCAAAAGGGCCATGCTGAAAAAAGTCTCAAAACCAGAAATGCAGGACAGGCCATGGAGAAATGGGAGCCTTGCTACACTGATGGGCGGGATGTAAATTGTCAACAGCCACTCTGGAGAAGTGTACGGTGAGTCCTGAAACGTCTAAAAAGCAAAGCTTAGAGAGCATAGGGCACTTCCACTCATGGGGGTATAAATTGGGAAAATGAAAAATCAGCAAGACACAAGCACCCCAAAGTTTAGGGCTGCTCTGTTGACAAGGACCTCCACTTCATTCCACCTTCAATATCCCAGGAAAGAGAAAAATAGATAAAGAAGTTGTGGTCCTTATGTACAATGGAATATCACTCAGCCGTGAAATCAATGTCATAAGGCTAGTAGCAGCATGATGAGTGGATTTAGGTACGACGACTCTAAGTGAAATAAGTCACACAGCAAAGGACACTTCTCATAAGGTATCACTTATAGAGGGAATGTAAAAACCGTTACACTTGAACTGAATTACAAAACAGAACAGAGTCACACATGCAGAAAACACACTATGGCTGCTTAACGGGAAAGGTGAGGTGGGGTGATACATAAAACAAGGGTTTCAAATTAGCTCAGATACCGTTCCATAAACCCAATATGTAATAGACAAGACCTACTCCTTGCTCAGAGAACTGGACTCAACACGCCCTATTCACCGCACAAGAATATATCTGACTAGTAATAATCTTAAAACCTATGTATTGATATGTCTCTGTTAGTGTGTCAAGTGGGTAAAAAGCGGCATAAACACAGCAGTGAAAAGCAGCTAAACCCCATTATAAAAATAAATTACTTTGAAAAACCCATGAAACAAAGACAGTGAAAGAGAGAGAAATTCTTACACAATGCGTTCACGGGCTGTGATGCAACCTGGATTGACCATATCTAGACCCACAGCTGGATGAGACATAAGGGTGGACACTGTTGCGGCTGAGAGGTTTGGTGAGGTTGGGTGAGCAAACGCAGACCCTTTAAAGTAATACTGCGTGGTACCCATCGCATGGGTCCCAAATCTCCAGGTTCAAGGGCATCTTCCTACATCGAAAACATGCATGAGAAACCCAGAAGATGGTACACCGTGTGATGTGGAAAGGTTTCTAAAACGCATCTCATTTCTCATCTCCTTGTGCCCGGGTTCGCTATTCCAGCCGCTTTACTAGCCATCTCCCTACTTGGAGCATCAGCACCTTTAACCTCCTGCTCCGTACAGGTTGCAATTTGTCCTGAGGGTGAACGGGAAGACGTGGAACCAATGAGAGACTAGCTCTTGGTGTTGGGACAGGCACAGGTCACTCTATTTTCCCATCAGGAAGAAGAATTAACCACAGGCTCAGCCTGCCCCCGGAAGCAGAACAGGGCCTGAAGGCATCCTGCGCTTTTGCGGCCAGCTCCCTAAAAAGCGAGTTGCAAAATGGAGGTTCAGGGAACTGCAATTCACAAACCTACAGAGTTATAAATGATAACTCTCGTCCACAAATATATTGAGGGAAGGCAAAGAAGAGGATTTGAAATCAAGGCAGAATTGCAGGAAACAGATTTCAGGAGGTAGATTCGAATCGCCTTTAAAGCACATGAAAAGCGGCAAAACGTTGACAATGATGCCCTTGGCCAAAAAGGGCGTATGCGTTTTTTCCTGAATATATTCAGGAAAAAACGCATACGCCCTTTTTGGCCAACCAAGCAACCTGGAAAGGCAAATCAGCGCTACAAAGATGTCTCGCTTCCCATCGGTCAAAAGGGCCATGCTGAAAAAAGTGTCAAAACCAGAAATGCAGGACAGGCCATGGAGAAATGGGAGCCTTGCTACACTGATGGGCGGGATGTAAATTGTCAACAGCCACTCTGGAGAAGTGTACGGTGAGTCCTGAAACGTCTGAAAAGCAAAGCTTAGAGAGCATAGGGCACTTCCATTCATGGGGGTATAAATTGGGAAAATTAAAATTCAGCAAGACACAAGCACCCCAAAGTTTAGGACTGCTCTGTTGACAAGGACCTCCACTTCATTCCACCTTCAATATCCCAGGAAAGAGAAAAATGGATAAAGAAGTTGTGGTCCTTATGTACAATGGAATATCACTCAGCCATGAAATCAATGTCATAAGGCTAGTAGCAGCATGATGAGTGGATTTAGGTACGACGATTCTAAGTGAAATAAGTCACACAGAAAAGGACACTTCTCATAAGGTATCACTGATAGAGGGAATGTAAAAACCGTTACACTTGAACTGAATTACAAAACAGAACAGAGTCACACATGCAGAAAACACACTATGGCTGCTTAACGGGAAAGGTGAGGTGGGGTGATACATAAAACAAGGGTTTCAAATTAGCTCAGATACCATTCCATAAAACCAATATGTAATAGACAAGACCTACTCCTTGCTCAGAGAACTGGACTCAACACGCCCTATTCACCGCACAAGAATATATCTGACTAGTAATAATCTTAAAACCTATGTATTGATATCTCTCTGTTAGTGTGTCAAGTGGGTGTAAAGCGGCATAAACACAGCAGTGAAAAGCAGCTAAACCCCATTATAAAAATAAATTACTTTGAAAAACCCATGAAACAAAGACAGTGAAAGAGAGCGAAATTCTTACACAATGCGTTCAGGGGCTGTGATGCAACCTGGATTGACCATATCTAGACCCACAGCTGGATGAGACATAAGGGTGGACACTGTTGCAGCTGAGAGGTTTGGTGAGGTTGGGTGAGCAAACGCAGACCCTTTAAAGTAATACTGCGTGGTACCCATCGCATGGGTCCCAAATCTCCAGGTTCAAGGGCATCTTCCTACATCGAAAACATGCATGAGATACCCAGAAGATGGTACACCGTGTGATGGGGAAAGGTTTCTAAAACGCACCTCATTTCTCATCTGCTTGTGCCCGGGTTCGCCATTCCAGCCACTTTACTAGCAATCTCCCTCCTTGGAGCATCAGCACCTTTAACCTCCTGTTCCGTACAGGTTGCAATTTGTACTGAGGATGAACGGGAAGACGTGGAACCAATGAAAGACTAGCTCTTGGTGTTGGGACAGGCATAGGTCACTCTATTTTCCCATCAGGAAGAAGAATTAACCACAGGCTCAGCCTGCCCCCGGAAGCAGAACAGGGCCTGAAGGCATCCTGCGCTTTTGCGGCCAGCTCCCTAAAAAGCGAGTTGCAAAATGGAGGTTCAGGGAACTGCAATTCACAAACCTACAGAGTTATAAATGATAACTCTCGTCCACAAATATATTGAGGGAAGGCAAAGAAGAGGATTTGAAATCAAGGCAGAATTGCAGGAAACAGATTTCAGGAGGTAGATTCGAATCGCCTTTAAAGCACATGAAAAGCGGCAAAACGTTGACAATGATGCCCTTGGCCAAAAAGGGCGTATGCGTTTTTTCCTGAATATATTCAGGAAAAAACGCATACGCCCTTTTTGGCCAACCAAGCAACCTGGAAAGGCAAATCAGCGCTACAAAGATGTCTCGCTTCCCATCGGTCAAAAGGGCCATGCTGAAAAAAGTGTCAAAACCAGAAATGCAGGACAGGCCATGGAGAAATGGGAGCCTTGCTACACTGATGGGCGGGATGTAAATTGTCAACAGCCACTCTGGAGAAGTGTACGGTGAGTCCTGAAACGTCTGAAAAGCAAAGCTTAGAGAGCATAGGGCACTTCCATTCATGGGGGTATAAATTGGGAAAATTAAAATTCAGCAAGACACAAGCACCCCAAAGTTTAGGACTGCTCTGTTGACAAGGACCTCCACTTCATTCCACCTTCAATATCCCAGGAAAGAGAAAAATGGATAAAGAAGTTGTGGTCCTTATGTACAATGGAATATCACTCAGCCATGAAATCAATGTCATAAGGCTAGTAGCAGCATGATGAGTGGATTTAGGTACGACGATTCTAAGTGAAATAAGTCACACAGAAAAGGACACTTCTCATAAGGTATCACTGATAGAGGGAATGTAAAAACCGTTACACTTGAACTGAATTACAAAACAGAACAGAGTCACACATGCAGAAAACACACTATGGCTGCTTAACGGGAAAGGTGAGGTGGGGTGATACATAAAACAAGGGTTTCAAATTAGCTCAGATACCGTTCCATAAAACCAATATGTAATAGACAAGACCTACTCCTTGCTCAGAGAACTGGACTCAACACGCCCTATTCACCGCACAAGAATATATCTGACTAGTAATAATCTTAAAACCTATGTATTGATATCTCTCTGTTAGTGTGTCAAGTGGGTGTAAAGCGGCATAAACACAGCAGTGAAAAGCAGCTAAACCCCATTATAAAAATAAATTACTTTGAAAAACCCATGAAACAAAGACAGTGAAAGAGAGCGAAATTCTTACACAATGCGTTCAGGGGCTGTGATGCAACCTGGATTGACCATATCTAGACCCACAGCTGGATGAGACATAAGGGTGGACACTGTTGCAGCTGAGAGGTTTGGTGAGGTTGGGTGAGCAAACGCAGACCCTTTAAAGTAATACTGCGTGGTACCCATCGCATGGGTCCCAAATCTCCAGGTTCAAGGGCATCTTCCTACATCGAAAACATGCATGAGATACCCAGAAGATGGTACACCGTGTGATGGGGAAAGGTTTCTAAAACGCACCTCATTTCTCATCTGCTTGTGCCCGGGTTCGCCATTCCAGCCACTTTACTAGCAATCTCCCTCCTTGGAGCATCAGCACCTTTAACCTCCTGTTCCGTACAGGTTGCAATTTGTACTGAGGATGAACGGGAAGACGTGGAACCAATGAAAGACTAGCTCTTGGTGTTGGGACAGGCATAGGTCACTCTATTTTCCCATCAGGAAGAATAATTAACCACAGGCTCAGCCTGCCCCCGGAACCAGAACAGGGCCTGAAGCCATCCTGCGCTTTTGCGGCCAGCTCCCTAAAAAGCGAGTTGTAAATTGGAGGTTCAGGGCACTGCAATTCACAAACCTGCAGAGTTATAAATGATAACTCTCATCCACAAATATATTGAGGGAAGGCAAAGAAGAGGATTTGAAATCAAGGCAGAATTGCAGGAAACAGATTTCAGGAGGTAGATTCGAATCGCCTTTAAAGCACATGAAAAGCGGCAAAACGTTGACAATGATGCCCTTGGCCAAAAAGGGCGTATGCTTTTTTTCCTGAATATATTCAGGAAAAAACGCATACGCCCTTTTTGGCCAACCAAGCAGCCTGGAAAGGCAAATCAGCGCTACAAAGATGTCTCGCTTCCCATCGGTCAAAAGGGCCATGCTGAAAAAAGTGTCAAAACCAGAAATGCAGGACAGGCCATGGAGAAATGGGAGCCTTGCTACACTGATGGGCGGGATGTAAATTGTCAACAGCCACTCTGGAGAAGCGTACGGTGAGTCCTGAAACGTCTAAAAAGCAAAGATTAGAGAGCATAGGGCACTTCCACTCATGGGGATATAAATTGGGAAAATTAAAAATCAGCAAGACACAAGCACCCCAAAGTTTAGGGCTGCTCTGTTGACAAGGACCTCCACTTCATTCCACCTTCAATATCCCAGGAAAGAGAAAAATAGATAAAGAAGTTGTGGTCCTTATGTACAATGGAATATCACTCAGCCGTGAAATCAATGTCATAAGGCTAGTAGCAGCATGATGAGTGGATTTAGGTACGACGACTCTAAGTGAAATAAGTCACACAGCAAAGGACACTTCTCATAAGGTATCACTTATAGAGGGAATGTAAAAACCGTTACACTTGAACTGAATTACAAAACAGAACAGAGTCACACATGCAGAAAACACACTATGGCTGCTTAACGGGAAAGGTGAGGTGGGGTGATACATAAAACAAGGGTTTCAAATTAGCTCAGATACCGTTCCATAAACCCAATATGTAATAGACAAGACCTACTCCTTGCTCAGAGAACTGGACTCAACACGCCCTATTCACCGCACAAGAATATATCTGACTAGTAATAATCTTAAAACCTATGTATTGATATGTCTCTGTTAGTGTGTCAAGTGGGTAAAAAGCGGCATAAACACAGCAGTGAAAAGCAGCTAAACCCCATTATAAAAATAAATTACTTTGAAAAACCCATGAAACAAAGACAGTGAAAGAGAGAGAAATTCTTACACAATGCGTTCACGGGCTGTGATGCAACCTGGATTGACCATATCTAGACCCACAGCTGGATGAGACATAAGGGTGGACACTGTTGCGGCTGAGAGGTTTGGTGAGGTTGGGTGAGCAAACGCAGACCCTTTAAAGTAATACTGCGTGGTACCCATCGCATGGGTCCCAAATCTCCAGGTTCAAGGGCATCTTCCTACATCGAAAACATGCATGAGAAACCCAGAAGATGGTACACCGTGTGATGTGGAAAGGTTTCTAAAACGCATCTCATTTCTCATCTCCTTGTGCCCGGGTTCGCTATTCCAGCCGCTTTACTAGCCATCTCCCTACTTGGAGCATCAGCACCTTTAACCTCCTGCTCCGTACAGGTTGCAATTTGTCCTGAGGGTGAACGGGAAGACGTGGAACCAATGAGAGACTAGCTCTTGGTGTTGGGACAGGCACAGGTCACACTATTTTCCCATCAGGAAGAAGAATTAACCACAGGCTCAGCCTGCCCCCGGAAGCAGAACAGGGCCTGAAGGCATCCTGCGCTTTTGCGGCCAGCTCCCTAAAAAGCGAGTTGCAAAATGGAGGTTCAGGGAACTGCAATTCACAAACCTACAGAGTTATAAATGATAACTCTCGTCCACAAATATATTGAGGGAAGGCAAAGAAGAGGATTTGAAATCAAGGCAGAATTGCAGGAAACAGATTTCAGGAGGTAGATTCGAATCGCCTTTAAAGCACATGAAAAGCGGCAAAACGTTGACAATGATGCCCTTGGCCAAAAAGGGCGTATGCGTTTTTTCCTGAATATATTCAGGAAAAAACGCATACGCCCTTTTTGGCCAACCAAGCAACCTGGAAAGGCAAATCAGCGCTACAAAGATGTCTCGCTTCCCATCGGTCAAAAGGGCCATGCTGAAAAAAGTGTCAAAACCAGAAATGCAGGACAGGCCATGGAGAAATGGGAGCCTTGCTACACTGATGGGCGGGATGTAAATTGTCAACAGCCACTCTGGAGAAGTGTACGGTGAGTCCTGAAACGTCTGAAAAGCAAAGCTTAGAGAGCATAGGGCACTTCCATTCATGGGGGTATAAATTGGGAAAATTAAAATTCAGCAAGACACAAGCACCCCAAAGTTTAGGACTGCTCTGTTGACAAGGACCTCCACTTCATTCCACCTTCAATATCCCAGGAAAGAGAAAAATGGATAAAGAAGTTGTGGTCCTTATGTACAATGGAATATCACTCAGCCATGAAATCAATGTCATAAGGCTAGTAGCAGCATGATGAGTGGATTTAGGTACGACGATTCTAAGTGAAATAAGTCACACAGAAAAGGACACTTCTCATAAGGTATCACTGATAGAGGGAATGTAAAAACCGTTACACTTGAACTGAATTACAAAACAGAACAGAGTCACACATGCAGAAAACACACTATGGCTGCTTAACGGGAAAGGTGAGGTGGGGTGATACATAAAACAAGGGTTTCAAATTAGCTCAGATACCGTTCCATAAAACCAATATGTAATAGACAAGACCTACTCCTTGCTCAGAGAACTGGACTCAACACGCCCTATTCACCGCACAAGAATATATCTGACTAGTAATAATCTTAAAACCTATGTATTGATATCTCTCTGTTAGTGTGTCAAGTGGGTGTAAAGCGGCATAAACACAGCAGTGAAAAGCAGCTAAACCCCATTATAAAAATAAATTACTTTGAAAAACCCATGAAACAAAGACAGTGAAAGAGAGCGAAATTCTTACACAATGCGTTCAGGGGCTGTGATGCAACCTGGATTGACCATATCTAGACCCACAGCTGGATGAGACATAAGGGTGGACACTGTTGCAGCTGAGAGGTTTGGTGAGGTTGGGTGAGCAAACGCAGACCCTTTAAAGTAATACTGCGTGGTACCCATCGCATGGGTCCCAAATCTCCAGGTTCAAGGGCATCTTCCTACATCGAAAACATGCATGAGATACCCAGAAGATGGTACACCGTGTGATGGGGAAAGGTTTCTAAAACGCACCTCATTTCTCATCTGCTTGTGCCCGGGTTCGCCATTCCAGCCACTTTACTAGCAATCTCCCTCCTTGGAGCATCAGCACCTTTAACCTCCTGTTCCGTACAGGTTGCAATTTGTACTGAGGATGAACGGGAAGACGTGGAACCAATGAAAGACTAGCTCTTGGTGTTGGGACAGGCATAGGTCACTCTATTTTCCCATCAGGAAGAAGAATTAACCACAGGCTCAGCCTGCCCCCGGAAGCAGAACAGGGCCTGAAGGCATCCTGCGCTTTTGCGGCCAGCTCCCTAAAAAGCGAGTTGCAAAATGGAGGTTCAGGGAACTGCAATTCACAAACCTACAGAGTTATAAATGATAACTCTCGTCCACAAATATATTGAGGGAAGGCAAAGAAGAGGATTTGAAATCAAGGCAGAATTGCAGGAAACAGATTTCAGGAGGTAGATTCGAATCGCCTTTAAAGCACATGAAAAGCGGCAAAACGTTGACAATGATGCCCTTGGCCAAAAAGGGCGTATGCGTTTTTTCCTGAATATATTCAGGAAAAAACGCATACGCCCTTTTTGGCCAACCAAGCAACCTGGAAAGGCAAATCAGCGCTACAAAGATGTCTCGCTTCCCATCGGTCAAAAGGGCCATGCTGAAAAAAGTGTCAAAACCAGAAATGCAGGACAGGCCATGGAGAAATGGGAGCCTTGCTACACTGATGGGCGGGATGTAAATTGTCAACAGCCACTCTGGAGAAGTGTACGGTGAGTCCTGAAACGTCTGAAAAGCAAAGCTTAGAGAGCATAGGGCACTTCCATTCATGGGGGTATAAATTGGGAAAATTAAAATTCAGCAAGACACAAGCACCCCAAAGTTTAGGACTGCTCTGTTGACAAGGACCTCCACTTCATTCCACCTTCAATATCCCAGGAAAGAGAAAAATGGATAAAGAAGTTGTGGTCCTTATGTACAATGGAATATCACTCAGCCATGAAATCAATGTCATAAGGCTAGTAGCAGCATGATGAGTGGATTTAGGTACGACGATTCTAAGTGAAATAAGTCACACAGAAAAGGACACTTCTCATAAGGTATCACTGATAGAGGGAATGTAAAAACCGTTACACTTGAACTGAATTACAAAACAGAACAGAGTCACACATGCAGAAAACACACTATGGCTGCTTAACGGGAAAGGTGAGGTGGGGTGATACATAAAACAAGGGTTTCAAATTAGCTCAGATACCGTTCCATAAAACCAATATGTAATAGACAAGACCTACTCCTTGCTCAGAGAACTGGACTCAACACGCCCTATTCACCGCACAAGAATATATCTGACTAGTAATAATCTTAAAACCTATGTATTGATATCTCTCTGTTAGTGTGTCAAGTGGGTGTAAAGCGGCATAAACACAGCAGTGAAAAGCAGCTAAACCCCATTATAAAAATAAATTACTTTGAAAAACCCATGAAACAAAGACAGTGAAAGAGAGCGAAATTCTTACACAATGCGTTCAGGGGCTGTGATGCAACCTGGATTGACCATATCTAGACCCACAGCTGGATGAGACATAAGGGTGGACACTGTTGCAGCTGAGAGGTTTGGTGAGGTTGGGTGAGCAAACGCAGACCCTTTAAAGTAATACTGCGTGGTACCCATCGCATGGGTCCCAAATCTCCAGGTTCAAGGGCATCTTCCTACATCGAAAACATGCATGAGATACCCAGAAGATGGTACACCGTGTGATGGGGAAAGGTTTCTAAAACGCACCTCATTTCTCATCTGCTTGTGCCCGGGTTCGCCATTCCAGCCACTTTACTAGCAATCTCCCTCCTTGGAGCATCAGCACCTTTAACCTCCTGTTCCGTACAGGTTGCAATTTGTACTGAGGATGAACGGGAAGACGTGGAACCAATGAAAGACTAGCTCTTGGTGTTGGGACAGGCATAGGTCACTCTATTTTCCCATCAGGAAGAATAATTAACCACAGGCTCAGCCTGCCCCCGGAACCAGAACAGGGCCTGAAGCCATCCTGCGCTTTTGCGGCCAGCTCCCTAAAAAGCGAGTTGTAAATTGGAGGTTCAGGGCACTGCAATTCACAAACCTGCAGAGTTATAAATGATAACTCTCATCCACAAATATATTGAGGGAAGGCAAAGAAGAGGATTTGAAATCAAGGCAGAATTGCAGGAAACAGATTTCAGGAGGTAGATTCGAATCGCCTTTAAAGCACATGAAAAGCGGCAAAACGTTGACAATGATGCCCTTGGCCAAAAAGGGCGTATGCTTTTTTTCCTGAATATATTCAGGAAAAAACGCATACGCCCTTTTTGGCCAACCAAGCAGCCTGGAAAGGCAAATCAGCGCTACAAAGATGTCTCGCTTCCCATCGGTCAAAAGGGCCATGCTGAAAAAAGTGTCAAAACCAGAAATGCAGGACAGGCCATGGAGAAATGGGAGCCTTGCTACACTGATGGGCGGGATGTAAATTGTCAACAGCCACTCTGGAGAAGCGTACGGTGAGTCCTGAAACGTCTAAAAAGCAAAGATTAGAGAGCATAGGGCACTTCCACTCATGGGGATATAAATTGGGAAAATTAAAAATCAGCAAGACACAAGCACCCCAAAGTTTAGGGCTGCTCTGTTGACAAGGACCTCCACTTCATTCCACCTTCAATATCCCAGGAAAGAGAAAAATAGATAAAGAAGTTGTGGTCCTTATGTACAATGGAATATCACTCAGCCGTGAAATCAATGTCATAAGGCTAGTAGCAGCATGATGAGTGGATTTAGGTACGACGACTCTAAGTGAAATAAGTCACACAGCAAAGGACACTTCTCATAAGGTATCACTTATAGAGGGAATGTAAAAACCGTTACACTTGAACTGAATTACAAAACAGAACAGAGTCACACATGCAGAAAACACACTATGGCTGCTTAACGGGAAAGGTGAGGTGGGGTGATACATAAAACAAGGGTTTCAAATTAGCTCAGATACCGTTCCATAAACCCAATATGTAATAGACAAGACCTACTCCTTGCTCAGAGAACTGGACTCAACACGCCCTATTCACCGCACAAGAATATATCTGACTAGTAATAATCTTAAAACCTATGTATTGATATGTCTCTGTTAGTGTGTCAAGTGGGTAAAAAGCGGCATAAACACAGCAGTGAAAAGCAGCTAAACCCCATTATAAAAATAAATTACTTTGAAAAACCCATGAAACAAAGACAGTGAAAGAGAGAGAAATTCTTACACAATGCGTTCACGGGCTGTGATGCAACCTGGATTGACCATATCTAGACCCACAGCTGGATGAGACATAAGGGTGGACACTGTTGCGGCTGAGAGGTTTGGTGAGGTTGGGTGAGCAAACGCAGACCCTTTAAAGTAATACTGCGTGGTACCCATCGCATGGGTCCCAAATCTCCAGGTTCAAGGGCATCTTCCTACATCGAAAACATGCATGAGAAACCCAGAAGATGGTACACCGTGTGATGTGGAAAGGTTTCTAAAACGCATCTCATTTCTCATCTCCTTGTGCCCGGGTTCGCTATTCCAGCCGCTTTACTAGCCATCTCCCTACTTGGAGCATCAGCACCTTTAACCTCCTGCTCCGTACAGGTTGCAATTTGTCCTGAGGGTGAACGGGAAGACGTGGAACCAATGAGAGACTAGCTCTTGGTGTTGGGACAGGCACAGGTCACACTATTTTCCCATCAGGAAGAAGAATTAACCACAGGCTCAGCCTGCCCCCGGAAGCAGAACAGGGCCTGAAGGCATCCTGCGCTTTTGCGGCCAGCTCCCTAAAAAGCGAGTTGCAAAATGGAGGTTCAGGGAACTGCAATTCACAAACCTACAGAGTTATAAATGATAACTCTCGTCCACAAATATATTGAGGGAAGGCAAAGAAGAGGATTTGAAATCAAGGCAGAATTGCAGGAAACAGATTTCAGGAGGTAGATTCGAATCGCCTTTAAAGCACATGAAAAGCGGCAAAACGTTGACAATGATGCCCTTGGCCAAAAAGGGCGTATGCGTTTTTTCCTGAATATATTCAGGAAAAAACGCATACGCCCTTTTTGGCCAACCAAGCAACCTGGAAAGGCAAATCAGCGCTACAAAGATGTCTCGCTTCCCATCGGTCAAAAGGGCCATGCTGAAAAAAGTGTCAAAACCAGAAATGCAGGACAGGCCATGGAGAAATGGGAGCCTTGCTACACTGATGGGCGGGATGTAAATTGTCAACAGCCACTCTGGAGAAGTGTACGGTGAGTCCTGAAACGTCTGAAAAGCAAAGCTTAGAGAGCATAGGGCACTTCCATTCATGGGGGTATAAATTGGGAAAATTAAAATTCAGCAAGACACAAGCACCCCAAAGTTTAGGACTGCTCTGTTGACAAGGACCTCCACTTCATTCCACCTTCAATATCCCAGGAAAGAGAAAAATGGATAAAGAAGTTGTGGTCCTTATGTACAATGGAATATCACTCAGCCATGAAATCAATGTCATAAGGCTAGTAGCAGCATGATGAGTGGATTTAGGTACGACGATTCTAAGTGAAATAAGTCACACAGAAAAGGACACTTCTCATAAGGTATCACTGATAGAGGGAATGTAAAAACCGTTACACTTGAACTGAATTACAAAACAGAACAGAGTCACACATGCAGAAAACACACTATGGCTGCTTAACGGGAAAGGTGAGGTGGGGTGATACATAAAACAAGGGTTTCAAATTAGCTCAGATACCGTTCCATAAAACCAATATGTAATAGACAAGACCTACTCCTTGCTCAGAGAACTGGACTCAACACGCCCTATTCACCGCACAAGAATATATCTGACTAGTAATAATCTTAAAACCTATGTATTGATATCTCTCTGTTAGTGTGTCAAGTGGGTGTAAAGCGGCATAAACACAGCAGTGAAAAGCAGCTAAACCCCATTATAAAAATAAATTACTTTGAAAAACCCATGAAACAAAGACAGTGAAAGAGAGCGAAATTCTTACACAATGCGTTCAGGGGCTGTGATGCAACCTGGATTGACCATATCTAGACCCACAGCTGGATGAGACATAAGGGTGGACACTGTTGCAGCTGAGAGGTTTGGTGAGGTTGGGTGAGCAAACGCAGACCCTTTAAAGTAATACTGCGTGGTACCCATCGCATGGGTCCCAAATCTCCAGGTTCAAGGGCATCTTCCTACATCGAAAACATGCATGAGATACCCAGAAGATGGTACACCGTGTGATGGGGAAAGGTTTCTAAAACGCACCTCATTTCTCATCTGCTTGTGCCCGGGTTCGCCATTCCAGCCACTTTACTAGCAATCTCCCTCCTTGGAGCATCAGCACCTTTAACCTCCTGTTCCGTACAGGTTGCAATTTGTACTGAGGATGAACGGGAAGACGTGGAACCAATGAAAGACTAGCTCTTGGTGTTGGGACAGGCATAGGTCACTCTATTTTCCCATCAGGAAGAATAATTAACCACAGGCTCAGCCTGCCCCCGGAACCAGAACAGGGCCTGAAGCCATCCTGCGCTTTTGCGGCCAGCTCCCTAAAAAGCGAGTTGTAAATTGGAGGTTCAGGGCACTGCAATTCACAAACCTGCAGAGTTATAAATGATAACTCTCATCCACAAATATATTGAGGGAAGGCAAAGAAGAGGATTTGAAATCAAGGCAGAATTGCAGGAAACAGATTTCAGGAGGTAGATTCGAATCGCCTTTAAAGCACATGAAAAGCGGCAAAACGTTGACAATGATGCCCTTGGCCAAAAAGGGCGTATGCGTTTTTTCCTGAATATATTCAGGAAAAAACGCATACGCCCTTTTTGGCCAACCAAGCAACCTGGAAAGGCAAATCAGCGCTACAAAGATGTCTCGCTTCCCATCGGTCAAAAGGGCCATGCTGAAAAAAGTGTCAAAACCAGAAATGCAGGACAGGCCATGGAGAAATGGGAGCCTTGCTACACTGATGGGCGGGATGTAAATTGTCAACAGCCACTCTGGAGAAGTGTACGGTGAGTCCTGAAACGTCTAAAAAGCAAAGCTTAGAGAGCATAGGGCACTTCCACTCATGGGGGTATAAATTGGGAAAATGAAAAATCAGCAAGACAAAGGCACCCCAAAGTTTAGGGCTGCTCTGTTGACAAGGACCTCCACTTCATTCCACCTTCAATATCCCAGGAAAGAGAAAAATAGATAAAGAAGTTGTGGTCCTTATGTACAATGGAATATCACTCAGCCGTGAAATCAATGTCATAAGGCTAGTAGCAGCATGATGAGTGGATTTAGGTACGACGACTCTAAGTGAAATAAGTCACACAGCAAAGGACACTTCTCATAAGGTATCACTTATAGAGGGAATGTAAAAACCGTTACACTTGAACTGAATTACAAAACAGAACAGAGTCACACATGCAGAAAACACACTATGGCTGCTTAACGGGAAAGGTGAGGTGGGGTGATACATAAAACAAGGGTTTCAAATTAGCTCAGATACCGTTCCATAAACCCAATATGTAATAGACAAGACCTACTCCTTGCTCAGAGAACTGGACTCAACACGCCCTATTCACCGCACAAGAATATATCTGACTAGTAATAATCTTAAAACCTATGTATTGATATGTCTCTGTTAGTGTGTCAAGTGGGTAAAAAGCGGCATAAACACAGCAGTGAAAAGCAGCTAAACCCCATTATAAAAATAAATTACTTTGAAAAACCCATGAAACAAAGACAGTGAAAGAGAGAGAAATTCTTACACAATGCGTTCACGGGCTGTGATGCAACCTGGATTGACCATATCTAGACCCACAGCTGGATGAGACATAAGGGTGGACACTGTTGCGGCTGAGAGGTTTGGTGAGGTTGGGTGAGCAAACGCAGACCCTTTAAAGTAATACTGCGTGGTACCCATCGCATGGGTCCCAAATCTCCAGGTTCAAGGGCATCTTCCTACATCGAAAACATGCATGAGAAACCCAGAAGATGGTACACCGTGTGATGTGGAAAGGTTTCTAAAACGCATCTCATTTCTCATCTCCTTGTGCCCGGGTTCGCTATTCCAGCCGCTTTACTAGCCATCTCCCTACTTGGAGCATCAGCACCTTTAACCTCCTGCTCCGTACAGGTTGCAATTTGTCCTGAGGGTGAACGGGAAGACGTGGAACCAATGAGAGACTAGCTCTTGGTGTTGGGACAGGCACAGGTCACTCTATTTTCCCATCAGGAAGAAGAATTAACCACAGGCTCAGCCTGCCCCCGGAAGCAGAACAGGGCCTGAAGGCATCCTGCGCTTTTGCGGCCAGCTCCCTAAAAAGCGAGTTGCAAAATGGAGGTTCAGGGAACTGCAATTCACAAACCTACAGAGTTATAAATGATAACTCTCGTCCACAAATATATTGAGGGAAGGCAAAGAAGAGGATTTGAAATCAAGGCAGAATTGCAGGAAACAGATTTCAGGAGGTAGATTCGAATCGCCTTTAAAGCACATGAAAAGCGGCAAAACGTTGACAATGATGCCCTTGGCCAAAAAGGGCGTATGCGTTTTTTCCTGAATATATTCAGGAAAAAACGCATACGCCCTTTTTGGCCAACCAAGCAACCTGGAAAGGCAAATCAGCGCTACAAAGATGTCTCGCTTCCCATCGGTCAAAAGGGCCATGCTGAAAAAAGTGTCAAAACCAGAAATGCAGGACAGGCCATGGAGAAATGGGAGCCTTGCTACACTGATGGGCGGGATGTAAATTGTCAACAGCCACTCTGGAGAAGTGTACGGTGAGTCCTGAAACGTCTGAAAAGCAAAGCTTAGAGAGCATAGGGCACTTCCATTCATGGGGGTATAAATTGGGAAAATTAAAATTCAGCAAGACACAAGCACCCCAAAGTTTAGGACTGCTCTGTTGACAAGGACCTCCACTTCATTCCACCTTCAATATCCCAGGAAAGAGAAAAATGGATAAAGAAGTTGTGGTCCTTATGTACAATGGAATATCACTCAGCCATGAAATCAATGTCATAAGGCTAGTAGCAGCATGATGAGTGGATTTAGGTACGACGATTCTAAGTGAAATAAGTCACACAGAAAAGGACACTTCTCATAAGGTATCACTTATAGAGGGAATGTAAAAACCGTTACACTTGAACTGAATTACAAAACAGAACAGAGTCACACATGCAGAAAACACACTATGGCTGCTTAACGGGAAAGGTGAGGTGGGGTGATACATAAAACAAGGGTTTCAAATTAGCTCAGATACCGTTCCATAAAACCAATATGTAATAGACAAGACCTACTCCTTGCTCAGAGAACTGGACTCAACACGCCCTATTCACCGCACAAGAATATATCTGACTAGTAATAATCTTCAAACCTATGTATTGATATCTCTCTGTTAGTGTGTCAAGTGGGTGAAAAGCGGCATAAACACAGCAGTGAAAAGCAGCTAAACCCATTTATAAAAATAAATTACTTTGAAAAACCCATGAAACAAAGACAGTGAAAGAGAGAGAAATTCTTACACAATGCGTTCACGGGCTGTGATGCAACCTGGATTGACCATATCTAGACCCACAGCTGGATGAGACATAAGGGTGGACACTGTTGCGGCTGAGAGGTTTGGTGAGGTTGGGTGAGCAAACGCAGACCCTTTAAAGTAATACTGCGTGGTACCCATCGCATGGGTCCCAAATCTCCAGGTTCAAGGGCATCTTCCTACATCGAAAACATGCATGAGATACCCAGAAGATGGTACACCGTATGATGGGGAAAGGTTTCTAAAACGCACCTCATTTCTCATCTGCTTGTGCCCGGGTTCGCCATTCCAACCACTTTACTAGCAATCTCCCTCCTTGGAGCATCAGCACCTTTAACCTCCTGTTCCGTACAGGTTGCAATTTGTACTGAGGATGAACGGGAAGACGTGGAACCAATGAAAGACTAGCTCTTGGTGTTGGGACAGGCATAGGTCACTCTATTTTCCCATCAGGAAGAATAATTAACCACAGGCTCAGCCTGCCCCCCGGAACCAGAACAGGGCCTGAAGCCATCCTGCGCTTTTGCGGCCAGCTCCCTAAAAAGCGAGTTGTAAATTGGAGGTTCAGGGCACTGCAATTCACAAACCTGCAGAGTTATAAATGATAACTCTCATCCACAAATATATTGAGGGAAGGCAAAGAAGAGGATTTGAAATCAAGGCAGAATTGCAGGAAACAGATTTCAGGAGGTAGATTCGAATCGCCTTTAAAGCACATGAAAAGCGGCAAAACGTTGACAATGATGCCCTTGGCCAAAAAGGGCGTATGCGTTTTTTCCTGAATATATTCAGGAAAAAACGCATACGCCCTTTTTGGCCAACCAAGCAACCTGGAAAGGCAAATCAGCGCTACAAAGATGTCTCGCTTCCCATCGGTCAAAAGGGCCATGCTGAAAAAAGTGTCAAAACCAGAAATGCAGGACAGGCCATGGAGAAATGGGAGCCTTGCTACACTGATGGGCGGGATGTAAATTGTCAACAGCCACTCTGGAGAAGTGTACGGTGAGTCCTGAAACGTCTAAAAAGCAAAGCTTAGAGAGCATAGGGCACTTCCACTCATGGGGGTATAAATTGGGAAAATTAAAAATCAGCAAGACACAAGCACCCCAAAGTTTAGGGCTGCTCTGTTGACAAGGACCTCCACTTCATTCCACCTTCAATATCCCAGGAAAGAGAAAAATAGATAAAGAAGTTGTGGTCCTTATGTACAATGGAATATCACTCAGCCGTGAAATCAATGTCATAAGGCTAGTAGCAGCATGATGAGTGGATTTAGGTACGACGACTCTAAGTGAAATAAGTCACACAGCAAAGGACACTTCTCATAAGGTATCACTTATAGAGGGAATGTAAAAACCGTTACACTTGAACTGAATTACAAAACAGAACAGAGTCACACATGCAGAAAACACACTATGGCTGCTTAACGGGAAAGGTGAGGTGGGGTGATACATAAAACAAGGGTTTCAAATTAGCTCAGATACCGTTCCATAAACCCAATATGTAATAGACAAGACCTACTCCTTGCTCAGAGAACTGGACTCAACACGCCCTATTCACCGCACAAGAATATATCTGACTAGTAATAATCTTAAAACCTATGTATTGATATGTCTCTGTTAGTGTGTCAAGTGGGTAAAAAGCGGCATAAACACAGCAGTGAAAAGCAGCTAAACCCCATTATAAAAATAAATTACTTTGAAAAACCCATGAAACAAAGACAGTGAAAGAGAGAGAAATTCTTACACAATGCGTTCAGGGGCTGTGATGCAACCTGGATTGACCATATCTAGACCCACAGCTGGATGAGACCTAAGGGTGGACACTGTTGCGGCTGAGAGGTTTGGTGAGGTTGGGTGAGCAAACGCAGACCCTTTAAAGTAATACTGCGTGGTACCCATCGCATGGGTCCCAAATCTCCAGGTTCAAGGGCATCTTCCTACATCGAAAACATGCATGAGAAACCCAGAAGATGGTACACCGTGTGATGTGGAAAGGTTTCTAAAACGCATCTCATTTCTCATCTCCTTGTGCCCGGGTTCGCTATTCCAGCCGCTTTACTAGCCATCTCCCTACTTGGAGCATCAGCACCTTTAACCTCCTGCTCCGTACAGGTTGCAATTTGTCCTGAGGGTGAACGGGAAGACGTGGAACCAATGAGAGACTAGCTCTTGGTGTTGGGACAGGCACAGGTCACTCTATTTTCCCATCAGGAAGAAGAATTAACCACAGGCTCAGCCTGCCCCCGGAAGCAGAACAGGGCCTGAAGGCATCCTGCGCTTTTGCGGCCAGCTCCCTAAAAAGCGAGTTGCAAAATGGAGGTTCAGGGCACTGCAATTCACAAACCTGCAGAGTTATAAATGATAACTCTCGTCCACAAATATATTGAGGGAAGGCAAAGAAGAGGATTTGAAATCAAGGCAGAATTGCAGGAAACAGATTTCAGGAGGTAGATTCGAATCGCCTTTAAAGCACATGAAAAGCGGCAAAACGTTGACAATGATGCCCTTGGCCAAAAAGGGCGTATGCGTTTTTTCCTGAATATATTCAGGAAAAAACGCATACGCCCTTTTTGGCCAACCAAGCAACCTGGAAAGGCAAATCAGCGCTACAAAGATGTCTCGCTTCCCATCGGTCAAAAGGACCATGCTGAAAAAAGTGTCAAAACCAGAAATGCAGGACAGGCCATGGAGAAATGGGAGCCTTGCTACACTGATGGGCGGGATGTAAATTGCCAACAGCCACTCTGGAGAAGCGTACGGTGAGTCCTGAAACATCTAAAAAACAAAGCTTAGAGAGCATAGGGCACTTCCACTCATGGGGTTATAAATTGGGAAAATTAAAAATCAGCAAGACACAAGCACCCCAAAGTTTAGGGCTGCTCTGTTGACAAGGACCTCCACTTCATTCCACCTTCAATATCCCAGGAAAGAGAAAAATAGATAAAGAAGTTGTGGTCCTTATGTACAATGGAATATCACTCAGCCGTGAAATCAATGTCATAAGGCTAGTAGCAGCATGATGAGTGGATTTAGGTACGACGACTCTAAGTGAAATAAGTCACACAGCAAAGGACACTTCTCATAAGGTATCACTTATAGAGGGAATGTAAAAACCGTTACACTTGAACTGAATTACAAAACAGAACAGAGTCACACATGCAGAAAACACACTATGGCTGCTTAACGGGAAAGGTGAGGTGGGGTGATACATAAAACAAGGGTTTCAAATTAGCTCAGATACCGTTCCATAAACCCAATATGTAATAGACAAGACCTACTCCTTGCTCAGAGAACTGGACTCAACACGCCCTATTCACCGCACAAGAATATATCTGACTAGTAATAATCTTAAAACCTATGTATTGATATCTCTCTGTTAGTGTGTCAAGTGGGTAAAAAGCGGCATAAACACAGCAGTGAAAAGCAGCTAAACCCCATTATAAAAATAAATTACTTTGAAAAACCCATGAAACAAAGACAGTGAAAGAGAGAGAAATTCTTACACAATGCGTTCACGGGCTGTGATGCAACCTGGATTGACCATATCTAGACCCACAGCTGGATGAGACATAAGGGTGGACACTGTTGCGGCTGAGAGGTTTGGTGAGGTTGGGTGAGCAAACGCAGACCCTTTAAAGTAATACTGCGTGGTACCCATCGCATGGGTCCCAAATCTCCAGGTTCAAGGGCATCTTCCTACATCGAAAACATGCATGAGAAACCCAGAAGATGGTACACCGTGTGATGTGGAAAGGTTTCTAAAACGCATCTCATTTCTCATCTCCTTGTGCCCGGGTTCGCTATTCCAGCCGCTTTACTAGCCATCTCCCTACTTGGAGCATCAGCACCTTTAACCTCCTGCTCCGTACAGGTTGCAATTTGTCCTGAGGGTGAACGGGAAGACGTGGAACCAATGAGAGACTAGCTCTTGGTGTTGGGACAGGCACAGGTCACTCTATTTTCCCATCAGGAAGAAGAATTAACCACAGGCTCAGCCTGCCCCCGGAAGCAGAACAGGGCCTGAAGGCATCCTGCGCTTTTGCGGCCAGCTCCCTAAAAAGCGAGTTGCAAAATGGAGGTTCAGGGCACTGCAATTCACAAACCTGCAGAGTTATAAATGATAACTCTCGTCCACAAATATATTGAGGGAAGGCAAAGAAGAGGATTTGAAATCAAGGCAGAATTGCAGGAAACAGATTTCAGGAGGTAGATTCGAATCGCCTTTAAAGCACATGAAAAGCGGCAAAACGTTGACAATGATGCCCTTGGCCAAAAAGGGCGTATGCGTTTTTTCCTGAATATATTCAGGAAAAAACGCATACGCCCTTTTTGGCCAACCAAGCAACCTGGAAAGGCAAATCAGCGCTACAAAGATGTCTCGCTTCCCATCGGTCAAAAGGACCATGCTGAAAAAAGTGTCAAAACCAGAAATGCAGGACAGGCCATGGAGAAATGGGAGCCTTGCTACACTGATGGGCGGGATGTAAATTGCCAACAGCCACTCTGGAGAAGCGTACGGTGAGTCCTGAAACATCTAAAAAACAAAGCTTAGAGAGCATAGGGCACTTCCACTCATGGGGTTATAAATTGGGAAAATTAAAAATCAGCAAGACACAAGCACCCCAAAGTTTAGGGCTGCTCTGTTGACAAGGACCTCCACTTCATTCCACCTTCAATATCCCAGGAAAGAGAAAAATGGATAAAGAAGTTGTGGTCCTTATGTACAATGGAATATCACTCAGCCGTGAAATCAATGTCATAAGGCTAGTAGCAGCATGATGAGTGGATTTAGGTACGACGACTCTAAGTGAAATAAGTCACACAGAAAAGGGCACTTCTCATAAGGTATCACTTATAGAGGGAATGTAAAAACCGTTACACTTGAACTGAATTGCAAAACAGAACAGAGTCACACATGCAGAAAACACACTATGGCTGCTTAACGGGAAAGGTGAGGTGGGGTGATACATAAAACAAGGGTTTCAAATTAGCTCAGATACCGTTCCATAAACCCAATATGTAATAGACAAGACCTACTCCTTGCTCAGAGAACTGGACTCAACACGCCCTATTCACCGCACAAGAATATATCTGACTAGTAATAATCTTAAAACCTATGTATTGATATGTCTCTGTTAGTGTGTCAAGTGGGTAAAAAGCGGCATAAACACAGCAGTGAAAAGCAGCTAAACCCCATTATAAAAATAAATTACTTTGAAAAACCCATGAAACAAAGACAGTGAAAGAGAGAGAAATTCTTACACAATGCGTTCAGGGGCTGTGATGCAACCTGGATTGACCATATCTAGACCCACAGCTGGATGAGACCTAAGGGTGGACACTGTTGCGGCTGAGAGGTTTGGTGAGGTTGGGTGAGCAAACGCAGACCCTTTAAAGTAATACTGCGTGGTACCCATCGCATGGGTCCCAAATCTCCAGGTTCAAGGGCATCTTCCTACATCGAAAACATGCATGAGAAACCCAGAAGATGGTACACCGTGTGATGTGGAAAGGTTTCTAAAACGCATCTCATTTCTCATCTCCTTGTGCCCGGGTTCGCTATTCCAGCCGCTTTACTAGCCATCTCCCTACTTGGAGCATCAGCACCTTTAACCTCCTGCTCCGTACAGGTTGCAATTTGTCCTGAGGGTGAACGGGAAGACGTGGAACCAATGAGAGACTAGCTCTTGGTGTTGGGACAGGCACAGGTCACTCTATTTTCCCATCAGGAAGAAGAATTAACCACAGGCTCAGCCTGCCCCCGGAAGCAGAACAGGGCCTGAAGGCATCCTGCGCTTTTGCGGCCAGCTCCCTAAAAAGCGAGTTGCAAAATGGAGGTTCAGGGCACTGCAATTCACAAACCTGCAGAGTTATAAATGATAACTCTCGTCCACAAATATATTGAGGGAAGGCAAAGAAGAGGATTTGAAATCAAGGCAGAATTGCAGGAAACAGATTTCAGGAGGTAGATTCGAATCGCCTTTAAAGCACATGAAAAGCGGCAAAACGTTGACAATGATGCCCTTGGCCAAAAAGGGCGTATGCGTTTTTTCCTGAATATATTCAGGAAAAAACGCATACGCCCTTTTTGGCCAACCAAGCAACCTGGAAAGGCAAATCAGCGCTACAAAGATGTCTCGCTTCCCATCGGTCAAAAGGACCATGCTGAAAAAAGTGTCAAAACCAGAAATGCAGGACAGGCCATGGAGAAATGGGAGCCTTGCTACACTGATGGGCGGGATGTAAATTGCCAACAGCCACTCTGGAGAAGCGTACGGTGAGTCCTGAAACATCTAAAAAACAAAGCTTAGAGAGCATAGGGCACTTCCACTCATGGGGTTATAAATTGGGAAAATTAAAAATCAGCAAGACACAAGCACCCCAAAGTTTAGGGCTGCTCTGTTGACAAGGACCTCCACTTCATTCCACCTTCAATATCCCAGGAAAGAGAAAAATAGATAAAGAAGTTGTGGTCCTTATGTACAATGGAATATCACTCAGCCGTGAAATCAATGTCATAAGGCTAGTAGCAGCATGATGAGTGGATTTAGGTACGACGACTCTAAGTGAAATAAGTCACACAGCAAAGGACACTTCTCATAAGGTATCACTTATAGAGGGAATGTAAAAACCGTTACACTTGAACTGAATTACAAAACAGAACAGAGTCACACATGCAGAAAACACACTATGGCTGCTTAACGGGAAAGGTGAGGTGGGGTGATACATAAAACAAGGGTTTCAAATTAGCTCAGATACCGTTCCATAAACCCAATATGTAATAGACAAGACCTACTCCTTGCTCAGAGAACTGGACTCAACACGCCCTATTCACCGCACAAGAATATATCTGACTAGTAATAATCTTAAAACCTATGTATTGATATCTCTCTGTTAGTGTGTCAAGTGGGTAAAAAGCGGCATAAACACAGCAGTGAAAAGCAGCTAAACCCCATTATAAAAATAAATTACTTTGAAAAACCCATGAAACAAAGACAGTGAAAGAGAGAGAAATTCTTACACAATGCGTTCACGGGCTGTGATGCAACCTGGATTGACCATATCTAGACCCACAGCTGGATGAGACATAAGGGTGGACACTGTTGCGGCTGAGAGGTTTGGTGAGGTTGGGTGAGCAAACGCAGACCCTTTAAAGTAATACTGCGTGGTACCCATCGCATGGGTCCCAAATCTCCAGGTTCAAGGGCATCTTCCTACATCGAAAACATGCATGAGAAACCCAGAAGATGGTACACCGTGTGATGTGGAAAGGTTTCTAAAACGCATCTCATTTCTCATCTCCTTGTGCCCGGGTTCGCTATTCCAGCCGCTTTACTAGCCATCTCCCTACTTGGAGCATCAGCACCTTTAACCTCCTGCTCCGTACAGGTTGCAATTTGTCCTGAGGGTGAACGGGAAGACGTGGAACCAATGAGAGACTAGCTCTTGGTGTTGGGACAGGCACAGGTCACTCTATTTTCCCATCAGGAAGAAGAATTAACCACAGGCTCAGCCTGCCCCCGGAAGCAGAACAGGGCCTGAAGGCATCCTGCGCTTTTGCGGCCAGCTCCCTAAAAAGCGAGTTGCAAAATGGAGGTTCAGGGCACTGCAATTCACAAACCTGCAGAGTTATAAATGATAACTCTCGTCCACAAATATATTGAGGGAAGGCAAAGAAGAGGATTTGAAATCAAGGCAGAATTGCAGGAAACAGATTTCAGGAGGTAGATTCGAATCGCCTTTAAAGCACATGAAAAGCGGCAAAACGTTGACAATGATGCCCTTGGCCAAAAAGGGCGTATGCGTTTTTTCCTGAATATATTCAGGAAAAAACGCATACGCCCTTTTTGGCCAACCAAGCAACCTGGAAAGGCAAATCAGCGCTACAAAGATGTCTCGCTTCCCATCGGTCAAAAGGACCATGCTGAAAAAAGTGTCAAAACCAGAAATGCAGGACAGGCCATGGAGAAATGGGAGCCTTGCTACACTGATGGGCGGGATGTAAATTGCCAACAGCCACTCTGGAGAAGCGTACGGTGAGTCCTGAAACATCTAAAAAACAAAGCTTAGAGAGCATAGGGCACTTCCACTCATGGGGTTATAAATTGGGAAAATTAAAAATCAGCAAGACACAAGCACCCCAAAGTTTAGGGCTGCTCTGTTGACAAGGACCTCCACTTCATTCCACCTTCAATATCCCAGGAAAGAGAAAAATGGATAAAGAAGTTGTGGTCCTTATGTACAATGGAATATCACTCAGCCGTGAAATCAATGTCATAAGGCTAGTAGCAGCATGATGAGTGGATTTAGGTACGACGACTCTAAGTGAAATAAGTCACACAGAAAAGGGCACTTCTCATAAGGTATCACTTATAGAGGGAATGTAAAAACCGTTACACTTGAACTGAATTGCAAAACAGAACAGAGTCACACATGCAGAAAACACACTATGGCTGCTTAACGGGAAAGGTGAGGTGGGGTGATACATAAAACAAGGGTTTCAAATTAGCTCAGATACCGTTCCATAAACCCAATATGTAATAGACAAGACCTACTCCTTGCTCAGAGAACTGGACTCAACACGCCCTATTCACCGCACAAGAATATATCTGACTAGTAATAATCTTAAAACCTATGTATTGATATGACTCTGTTAGTGTGTCAAGTGGGTGTAAAGCGGCATAAACACAGCAGTGAAAAGCAGCTAAACCCCATTATAAAAATAAATTACTTTGAAAAACCCATGAAACAAAGACAGTGAAAGAGAGAGAAATTCTTACACAATGCGTTCAGGGGCTGTGATGCAACCTGGATTGACCATATCTAGACCCACAGCTGGATGAGACATAAGGGTGGACACTGTTGCGGCTGAGAGGTTTGGTGAGGTTGGGTGAGCAAACGCAGACCCTTTAAAGTAATACTGCGTGGTACCCATCGCATGGGTCCCAAATCTCCAGGTTCAAGGGCATCTTCCTACATCGAAAACATGCATGAGATACCCAGAAGATGGTACACCGTGTGATGGGGAAAGGTTTCCAAAACGCACCTCATTTCTCATCTGCTTGTGCCCGGGTTCGCCATTCCAGCCACTTTACTAGCAATCTCCCTCCTTGGAGCATCAGCACCTTTAACCTCCTGTTCCGTACAGGTTGCAATTTGTCCTGAGGATGAACGGGAAGACGTGGAACCAACGAGAGACTAGCTCTTGGTGTTGGGACAGGCACAGGTCACTCTATTTTCCCATCAGGAAGAAGAATTAACCACAGGATCAGCCTGCCCCCCGGAACCAGAACCGGGCCTGAAGCCATCCTGCGCTTTTGCGGCCAGCTCCCTAAAAAGCGAGTTGTAAAATGGAGGTTCAGGGCACTGCAATTCACAAGCCTGCAGAGTTATAAATGATAACTCTCATCCACAAATATATTGAGGGAAGGCAAAGAAGAGGATTTGAAATCAAGGCAGAATTGCAGGAAACAGATTTCAGGAGGTAGATTCGAATCGCCTTTAAAGCACATGAAAAGCAGAAAATCGTTGACAATGATGCCCTTGGCCAAAAAGGGCGTATGCGTTTTTTCCTGAATATATTCAGGAAAAAACGCATACGCCCTTTTTGGCCAACCAAGCAACCTGGAAATGCAAATCAGCGCTACAAACAAGTCTCGCTTCCCATCGGTCAAAAGGGCCATGCTGAAAAAAATGTCAAAACCAGAAATGCAGGACAGGCCATGGAGAAATGGGAGCCTTCCTATACTGATGGGCGGGATGTAAATTGCCAACAGCCACTCTGCAGAAGTGTACGGTGTGTCCTGAAACATCTAAAAAACACAGCTTAGAGAGCATAGGGCACTTCCACTCATGGGGGTATAAATTGGGAAAATGAAAAATCAGCAAGACACAAGCACCCCAAAGTTTAGGGCTGCTCTGTTGACAAGGACCTCCACTTCATTCCACCTTCAATATCCCAGGAAAGGGAAAAATGGATAAAGAAGTTGTGGTCCTTATGTACAATGGAATATCACTGAGCCATGAAATCAATGTCATAAGGCTAGTAGCAGCATGATGAGTGGATTTAGGTACGACGATTCTAAGTGAAATAAGTCACACAGAAAAGGACACGTCTCATAAGGTATCACTTATAGAGGGAATGTAAAAACCGGTACACTTGAACTGAATCAGAAAACAGAACAGAGTCACACATGCAGAAAACACACTATGGCTGCTTAACGGGAAAGGTGAGGTGGGGTGATACATAAAACAAGGGATTCAAATTAGCTCAGATACCGTTCCATAAACCCAATATGTAATAGACAAGACCTACTCCTTGCTAAGAGAACTGGACTCAACACGCCCTATTCACCACACAAGAATATATCTGACTAGTAATAATCTTAAAACCTATGTATTGATATCTCTCTGTTAGTGTGTCAAGTGGGTAAAAAGCGGCATAAACACAGCAGTGAAAAGCAGCTAAACCCCATTATAAAAATAAATTATTTTGAAAAACCCATGAAACAAAGACAGCGAAAGAGAGAGAAATTCTTACACAATGCGTTCACGGGCTGTGATGCAACCTGGATTGACCATATCTAGACCCACAGCTGTATGAGACATAAGGGTGGACACTGTTGCGGCTGAGAGGTTTGGTGAGGTTGGGTGAGCAAACGCAGACCCTTTAAAGTAATACTGCGTGGTACCCATCGCATGGGTCCCAAATCTCCAGGTTCAACATCATCTTCCTACATCGAAAACATGCATGAGATACCCAGAAGATGGTACACCGTGTGATGGGGAAAGGTTTCTAAAACGCACCTCATTTCTCATCTGCTTGTGCCCGGGTTCGCCATTCCAGCCACTTTACTAGCAATCTCCCTCCTTGGAGCATCAGCACCTTTAACCTCCTGTTCCGTACAGGTTGCAATTTGTACTGAGGATGAACGGGAAGACGTGGAACCAATGAAAGACTAGTTCTTGGTGTTGGGACAGGCACAGGTCACTCTATTTTCCCATCAGGAAGAAGAATTAACCACAGGCTCAGCCTGCCCCCCGGAACCAGAACAGGGCCTGAAGCCATCCTGCGCTTTTGCGGCCAGCTCCCTAAAAAGCGAGTTGTAAAATGGAGGTTCAGGGCACTGCAATTCACAAACCTGCAGAGTTATAAATGATAACTCTCATCCACAAATATATTGAGGGAAGGCAAAGAAGAGGATTTGAAATCAAGGCAGAATTGCAGGAAACAGATTTCAGGAGGTAGATTCGAATCGCCTTTAAAGCACATGAAAAGCGGCAAAACGTTGACAATGATGCCCTTGGCCAAAAAGGGCGTATGCGTTTTTTCCTGAATATATTCAGGAAAAAACGCATACGCCCTTTTTGGCCAACCAAGCAACCTGGAAAGGCAAATCAGCGCTACAAAGATGTCTCGCTTCCCATCGGTCAAAAGGGCCATGCTGAAAAAAGTGTCAAAACCAGAAATGCAGGACAGGCCATGGAGAAATGGGAGCCTTGCTACACTGATGGGCGGGATGTAAATTGTCAACAGCCACTCTGGAGAAGTGTACGGTGAGTCCTGAAACGTCTAAAAAGCAAAGCTTAGAGAGCATAGGGCACTTCCACTCATGGGGGTATAAATTGGGAAAATTAAAAATCAGCAAGACACAAGCACCCCAAAGTTTAGGGCTGCTCTGTTGACAAGGACCTCCACTTCATTCCACCTTCAATATCCCAGGAAAGAGAAAAATGGATAAAGAAGTTGTGGTCCTTATGTACAATGGAATATCACTCAGCCATGAAATCAATGTCATAAGGCTAGTAGCAGCATGACGAGTGGATTTAGGTACGACGATTCTAAGTGAAATAAGTCACACAGAAAAGGACACTTCTCATAAGGTATCACTGATAGAGGGAATGTAAAAACCGTTACACTTGAACTGAATTACAAAACAGAACAGAGTCACACATGCAGAAAACACACTATGGCTGCTTAACGGGAAAGGTGAGGTGGGGTGATACATAAAACAATGGTTTCAAATTAGCTCAGATACCGTTCCATAAAACCAATATGTAATAGACAAGACGTACTCCTTGCTCAGAGAACTGGACTCAACACGCCCTATTCACCGCACAAGAATATATCTGACTAGTAATAATCTTAAAACCTATGTATTGATATCTCTCTGTTAGTGTGTCAAGTGGGTGTAAAGCGGCATAAACACAGCAGTGAAAAGCAGCTAAACCCCATTATAAAAATAAATTACTTTGAAAAACCCGTGAAACAAAGACAGTGAAAGAGAGCGAAATTCTTACACAATGCGTTCAGGGGCTGTGATGCAACCTGGATTGACCATATCTAGACCCACAGCTGGATGAGACCTAAGGGTGGACACTGTTGCGGCTGAGAGGTTTGGTGAGGTTGGGTGAGCAAACGCAGACCCTTTAAAGTAATACTGCGTGGTACCCATCGCATGTGTCCCAAATCTCCAGGTTCAAGGGCATCTTCCTACATCGAAAACATGCATGAGATACCCAGAAGATGGTACACCGTGTGATGGGGAAAGGTTTCTAAAACGCACCTCATTTCTCATTTGCTTGTGCCCGGGTTCGCCATTCCAGCCACTTTACTAGCAATCTCCCTCCTTGGAGCATCAGCACCTTTAACCTCCTGTTCCGTACAGGTTGCAATTTGTACTGAGGATGAACGGGAAGACGTGGAACCAATGAAAGACTAGCTCTTGGTGTTGGGACAGGCACAGGTCACTCTATTTTCCCATCAGGAAGAAGAATTAACCACAGGCTCAGCCTGCCCCCCGGAACCAGAACAGGGCCTGAAGCCATCCTGCGCTTTTGCGGCCAGCTCCCTAAAAAGCGAGTTGTAAAATGGAGGTTCAGGGCACTGCAATTCACAAACCTGCAGAGTTATAAATGATAACTCTCATCCACAAATATATTGAGGGAAGGCAAAGAAGAGGATTTGAAATCAAGGCAGAATTGCAGGAAACAGATTTCAGGAGGTAGATTCGAATCGCCTTTAAAGCACATGAAAAGCGGCAAAACGTTGACAATGATGCCCTTGGCCAAAAAGGGCGTATGCGTTTTTTCCTGAATATATTCAGGAAAAAACGCATACGCCCTTTTTGGCCAACCAAGCAACCTGGAAAGGCAAATCAGCGCTACAAAGATGTCTCGCTTCCCATCGGTCAAAAGGGCCATGCTGAAAAAAGTGTCAAAACCAGAAATGCAGGACAGGCCATGGAGAAATGGGAGCCTTGCTACACTGATGGGCGGGATGTAAATTGTCAACAGCCACTCTGGAGAAGTGTACGGTGAGTCCTGAAACGTCTAAAAAGCAAAGCTTAGAGAGCATAGGGCACTTCCACTCATGGGGGTATAAATTGGGAAAATGAAAAATCAGCAAGACACAAGCACCCCAAAGTTTAGGGCTGCTCTGTTGACAAGGACCTCCACTTCATTCCACCTTCAATATCCCAGGAAAGAGAATAATGGATAAAGAAGTTGTGGTCCTTATGTACAATGGAATATCACTCAGCCGTGAAATCAATGTCATAAGGCTAGTAGCAGCATGATGAGTGGATTTAGGTACGACGACTCTAAGTGAAATAAGTCACACAGCAAAGGACACTTCTCATAAGGTATCACTTATAGAGGGAATGTAAAAACCGTTACACTTGAACTGAATTACAAAACAGAACAGAGTCACACATGCAGAAAACACACTATGGCTGCTTAACGGGAAAGGTGAGGTGGGGTGATACATAAAACAAGGGTTTCAAATTAGCTCAGATACCGTTCCATAAACCCAATATGTAATAGACAAGACCTACTCCTTGCTCAGAGAACTGGACTCAACACGCCCTATTCACCGCACAAGAATATATCTGACTAGTAATAATCTTAAAACCTATGTATTGATATGTCTCTGTTAGTGTGTCAAGTGGGTAAAAAGCGGCATAAACACAGCAGTGAAAAGCAGCTAAACCCCATTATAAAAATAAATTACTTTGAAAAACCCATGAAACAAAGACAGTGAAAGAGAGAGAAATTCTTACACAATGCGTTCAGGGGCTGTGATGCAACCTGGATTGACCATATCTAGACCCACAGCTGGATGAGACATAAGGGTGGACACTGTTGCGGCTGAGAGGTTTGGTGAGGTTGGGTGAGCAAACGCAGACCCTTTAAAGTAATACTGCGTGGTACGCATCGCATGGGTCCCAAATATCCAGGTTTCAGGGCATCTTCCTACATCGAAAACATGCATGAGATACACAGAAGATGGTACACCGTGTGATGGGGAAAGGTTTCTAAAACGCACCTCATTTCTCATCTGCTTGTGCCCGGGTTCGCCATTCCAGCCACTTTACTAGCAATCTCCCTCCTTGGAGCATCAGCACCTTTAACCTCCTGTTCCGTACAGGTTGCAATTTGTACTGAGGATGAACGGGAAGACGTGGAACCAATGAAAGACTAGTTCTTGGTGTTGGGACAGGCACAGTTCACTCTATTTTCCCATCAGGAAGAAGAATTAACCACAGGCTCAGCCTGCCCCCCGGAACCAGAACAGGGCCTGAAGCCATCCTGCGCTTTTGCGGCCAGCTCCCTAAAAAGCGAGTTGTAAAATGGAGGTTCAGGGCACTGCAATTCACAAACCTGCAGAGTTATAAATGATAACTCTCATCCACAAATATATTGAGGGAAGGCAAAGAAGAGGATTTGAAATCAAGGCAGAATTGCAGGAAACAGATTTCAGGAGGTAGATTCGAATCGCCTTTAAAGCACATGAAAAGCGGCAAAACGTTGACAATGATGCCCTTGGCCAAAAAGGGCGTATGCGTTTTTTCCTGAATATATTCAGGAAAAAACGCATACGCCCTTTTTGGCCAACCAAGCAACCTGGAAAGGCAAATCAGCGCTACAAAGATGTCTCGCTTCCCATCGGTCAAAAGGGCCATGCTGAAAAAAGTGTCAAAACCAGAAATGCAGGACAGGCCATGGAGAAATGGGAGCCTTGCTACACTGATGGGCGGGATGTAAATTGTCAACAGCCACTCTGGAGAAGTGTACGGTGAGTCCTGAAACGTCTAAAAAGCAAAGCTTAGAGAGCATAGGGCACTTCCACTCATGGGGTTATAAATTGGGAAAATTAAAAATCAGCAAGACACAAGCACCCCAAAGTTTAGGGCTGCTCTGTTGACAAGGACCTCCACTTCATTCCACCTTCAATATCCCAGGAAAGAGAAAAATGGAAAAAGAAGTTGTGGTCCTTATGTACAATGGAATATCACTCAGCCGTGAAATCAATGTCATAAGGCTAGTAGCAGCATGATGAGTGGATTTAGGTACGACGACTCTAAGTGAAATAAGTCACACAGAAAAGGGCACTTCTCATAAGGTATCACTTATAGAGGGAATGTAAAAACCGTTACACTTGAACTGAATTACAAAACAGAACAGAGTCACACATGCAGAAAACACACTATGGCTGCTTAACGGGAAAGGTGAGGTGGGGTGATACATAAAACAAGGGTTTCAAATTAGCTCAGATACCGTTCCATAAACCCAATATGTAATAGACAAGACCTACTCCTTGCTCAGAGAACTGGACTCAACACGCCCTATTCACCGCACAAGAATATATCTGACTAGTAATAATCTTAAAACCTATGTATTGATATCTCTCTGTTAGTGTGTCAAGTGGGTAAAAAGCGGCATAAACACAGCAGTGAAAAGCAGCTAAACCCCATTATAAAAATAAATTACTTTGAAAAACCCATGAAACAAAGACAGTGAAAGAGAGAGAAATTCTTACACAATGCGTTCAGGGGCTGTGATGCAACCTGGATTGACCATATCTAGACCCACAGCTGGATGAGACATAAGGGTGGACACTGTTGCGGCTGAGAGGTTTGGTGAGGTTGGGTGAGCAAACGCAGACCCTTTAAAGTAATACTGCGTGGTACCCATCGCATGGGTCCCAAATCTCCAGGTTCAAGGGCATCTTCCTACATCGAAAACATGCATGAGATACCCAGAAGATGGTACACCGTATGATGGGAAAAGGTTTCTAAAACGCACCTCATTTCTCATCTGCTTGTGCCCGGGTTCGCCATTCCAGCCACTTTACTAGCAATCTCCCTCCTTGGAGCATCAGCACCTTTAACCTCCTGTTCCGTACAGGTTGCAATTTGTCCTGAGGATGAACGGGAAGACGTGGAACCAACGAGAGACTAGCTCTTGGTGTTGGGACAGGCACAGGTCACTCTATTTTCCCATCAGGAAGAAGAATTAACCACAGGATCAGCCTGCCCCCCGGAACCAGAACCGGGCCTGAAGCCATCCTGCGCTTTTGCGGCCAGCTCCCTAAAAAGCGAGTTGTAAAATGGAGGTTCAGGGCACTGCAATTCACAAACCTGCAGAGTTATAAATGATAACTCTCATCCACAAATATATTGAGGGAAGGCAAAGAAGAGGATTTGAAATCAAGGCAGAATTGCAGGAAACAGATTTCAGGAGGTAGATTCGAATCGCCTTTAAAGCACATGAAAAGCAGAAAATCGTTGACAATGATGCCCTTGGCCAAAAAGGGCGTATGCGTTTTTTCCTGAATATATTCAGGAAAAAACGCATACGCCCTTTTTGGCCAACCAAGCAACCTGGAAATGCAAATCAGCGCTACAAACAAGTCTCGCTTCCCATCGGTCAAAAGGGCCATGCTGAAAAAAATGTCAAAACCAGAAATGCAGGACAGGCCATGGAGAAATGGGAGCCTTCCTATACTGATGGGCGGGATGTAAATTGCCAACAGCCACTCTGCAGAAGTGTACGGTGTGTCCTGAAACATCTAAAAAACACAGCTTAGAGAGCATAGGGCACTTCCACTCATGGGGGTATAAATTGGGAAAATGAAAAATCAGCAAGACACAAGCACCCCAAAGTTTAGGGCTGCTCTGTTGACAAGGACCTCCACTTCATTCCACCTTCAATATCCCAGGAAAGGGAAAAATGGATAAAGAAGTTGTGGTCCTTATGTACAATGGAATATCACTGAGCCATGAAATCAATGTCATAAGGCTAGTAGCAGCATGATGAGTGGATTTAGGTACGACGATTCTAAGTGAAATAAGTCACACAGAAAAGGACACTTCTCATAAGGTATCACTTATAGAGGGAATGTAAAAACCGGTACACTTGAACTGAATCAGAAAACAGAACAGAGTCACACATGCAGAAAACACACTATGGCTGCTTAACGGGAAAGGTGAGGTGGGGTGATACATAAAACAAGGGATTCAAATTAGCTCAGATACCGTTCCATAAACCCAATATGTAATAGACAAGACCTACTCCTTGCTAAGAGAACTGGACTCAACACGCCCTATTCACCACACAAGAATATATCTGACTAGTAATAATCTTAAAACCTATGTATTGATATCTCTCTGTTAGTGTGTCAAGTGGGTAAAAAGCGGCATAAACACAGCAGTGAAAAGCAGCTAAACCCCATTATAAAAATAAATTATTTTGAAAAACCCATGAAACAAAGACAGCGAAAGAGAGAGAAATTCTTACACAATGCGTTCACGGGCTGTGATGCAACCTGGATTGACCATATCTAGACCCACAGCTGTATGAGACATAAGGGTGGACACTGTTGCGGCTGAGAGGTTTGGTGAGGTTGGGTGAGCAAACGCAGACCCTTTAAAGTAATACTGCGTGGTACCCATCGCATGGGTCCCAAATCTCCAGGTTCAACGTCATCTTCCTACATCGAAAACATGCATGAGATACCCAGAAGATGGTACACCGTGTGATGGGGAAAGGTTTCTAAAACGCACCTCATTTCTCATCTGCTTGTGCCCGGGTTCGCCATTCCAGCCACTTTACTAGCAATCTCCCTCCTTGGAGCATCAGCACCTTTAACCTCCTGTTCCGTACAGGTTGCAATTTGTACTGAGGATGAACGGGAAGACGTGGAACCAATGAAAGACTAGTTCTTGGTGTTGGGACAGGCACAGGTCACTCTATTTTCCCATCAGGAAGAAGAATTAACCACAGGCTCAGCCTGCCCCCCGGAACCAGAACAGGGCCTGAAGCCATCCTGCGCTTTTGCGGCCAGCTCCCTAAAAAGCGAGTTGTAAAATGGAGGTTCAGGGCACTGCAATTCACAAACCTGCAGAGTTATAAATGATAACTCTCATCCACAAATATATTGAGGGAAGGCAAAGAAGAGGATTTGAAATCAAGGCAGAATTGCAGGAAACAGATTTCAGGAGGTAGATTCGAATCGCCTTTAAAGCACATGAAAAGCGGCAAAACGTTGACAATGATGCCCTTGGCCAAAAAGGGCGTATGCGTTTTTTCCTGAATATATTCAGGAAAAAACGCATACGCCCTTTTTGGCCAACCAAGCAACCTGGAAAGGCAAATCAGCGCTACAAAGATGTCTCGCTTCCCATCGGTCAAAAGGGCCATGCTGAAAAAAGTGTCAAAACCAGAAATGCAGGACAGGCCATGGAGAAATGGGAGCCTTGCTACACTGATGGGTGGGATGTAAATTGTCAACAGCCACTCTGGAGAAGTGTACGGTGAGTCCTGAAACGTCTAAAAAGCAAAGCTTAGAGAGCATAGGGCACTTCCACTCATGGGGGTATAAATTGGGAAAATTAAAAATCAGCAAGACACAAGCACCCCAAAGTTTAGGGCTGCTCTGTTGACAAGGACCTCCACTTCATTCCACCTTCAATATCCCAGGAAAGAGAAAAATGGATAAAGAAGTTGTGGTCCTTATGTACAATGGAATATCACTCAGCCATGAAATCAATGTCATAAGGCTAGTAGCAGCATGACGAGTGGATTTAGGTACGACGATTCTAAGTGAAATAAGTCACACAGAAAAGGACACTTCTCATAAGGTATCACTGATAGAGGGAATGTAAAAACCGTTACACTTGAACTGAATTACAAAACAGAACAGAGTCACACATGCAGAAAACACACTATGGCTGCTTAACGGGAAAGGTGAGGTGGGGTGATACATAAAACAATGGTTTCAAATTAGCTCAGATACCGTTCCATAAAACCAATATGTAATAGACAAGACGTACTCCTTGCTCAGAGAACTGGACTCAACACGCCCTATTCACCGCACAAGAATATATCTGACTAGTAATAATCTTAAAACCTATGTATTGATATCTCTCTGTTAGTGTGTCAAGTGGGTGTAAAGCGGCATAAACACAGCAGTGAAAAGCAGCTAAACCCCATTATAAAAATAAATTACTTTGAAAAACCCGTGAAATAAAGACAGTGAAAGAGAGCGAAATTCTTACACAATGCGTTCAGGGGCTGTGATGCAACCTGGATTGACCATATCTAGACCCACAGCTGGATGAGACCTAAGGGTGGACACTGTTGCGGCTGAGAGGTTTGGTGAGGTTGGGTGAGCAAACGCAGACCCTTTAAAGTAATACTGCGTGGTACCCATCGCATGTGTCCCAAATCTCCAGGTTCAAGGGCATCTTCCTACATCGAAAACATGCATGAGATACCCAGAAGATGGTACACCGTGTGATGGGGAAAGGTTTCTAAAACGCACCTCATTTCTCATTTGCTTGTGCCCGGGTTCGCCATTCCAGCCACTTTACTAGCAATCTCCCTCCTTGGAGCATCAGCACCTTTAACCTCCTGTTCCGTACAGGTTGCAATTTGTACTGAGGATGAACGGGAAGACGTGGAACCAATGAAAGACTAGCTCTTGGTGTTGGGACAGGCACAGGTCACTCTATTTTCCCATCAGGAAGAAGAATTAACCACAGGCTCAGCCTGCCCCCCGGAACCAGAACAGGGCCTGAAGCCATCCTGCGCTTTTGCGGCCAGCTCCCTAAAAAGCGAGTTGTAAAATGGAGGTTCAGGGCACTGCAATTCACAAACCTGCAGAGTTATAAATGATAACTCTCATCCACAAATATATTGAGGGAAGGCAAAGAAGAGGATTTGAAATCAAGGCAGAATTGCAGGAAACAGATTTCAGGAGGTAGATTCGAATCGCCTTTAAAGCACATGAAAAGCGGCAAAACGTTGACAATGATGCCCTTGGCCAAAAAGGGCGTATGCGTTTTTTCCTGAATATATTCAGGAAAAAACGCATACGCCCTTTTTGGCCAACCAAGCAACCTGGAAAGGCAAATCAGCGCTACAAAGATGTCTCGCTTCCCATCGGTCAAAAGGGCCATGCTGAAAAAAGTGTCAAAACCAGAAATGCAGGACAGGCCATGGAGAAATGGGAGCCTTGCTACACTGATGGGCGGGATGTAAATTGTCAACAGCCACTCTGGAGAAGTGTACGGTGAGTCCTGAAACGTCTAAAAAGCAAAGCTTAGAGAGCATAGGGCACTTCCACTCATGGGGGTATAAATTGGGAAAATGAAAAATCAGCAAGACACAAGCACCCCAAAGTTTAGGGCTGCTCTGTTGACAAGGACCTCCACTTCATTCCACCTTCAATATCCCAGGAAAGAGAATAATGGATAAAGAAGTTGTGGTCCTTATGTACAATGGAATATCACTCAGCCGTGAAATCAATGTCATAAGGCTAGTAGCAGCATGATGAGTGGATTTAGGTACGACGACTCTAAGTGAAATAAGTCACACAGCAAAGGACACTTCTCATAAGGTATCACTTATAGAGGGAATGTAAAAACCGTTACACTTGAACTGAATTACAAAACAGAACAGAGTCACACATGCAGAAAACACACTATGGCTGCTTAACGGGAAAGGTGAGGTGGGGTGATACATAAAACAAGGGTTTCAAATTAGCTCAGATACCGTTCCATAAACCCAATATGTAATAGACAAGACCTACTCCTTGCTCAGAGAACTGGACTCAACACGCCCTATTCACCGCACAAGAATATATCTGACTAGTAATAATCTTAAAACCTATGTATTGATATGTCTCTGTTAGTGTGTCAAGTGGGTAAAAAGCGGCATAAACACAGCAGTGAAAAGCAGCTAAACCCCATTATAAAAATAAATTACTTTGAAAAACCCATGAAACAAAGACAGTGAAAGAGAGAGAAATTCTTACACAATGCGTTCAGGGGCTGTGATGCAACCTGGATTGACCATATCTAGACCCACAGCTGGATGAGACATAAGGGTGGACACTGTTGCGGCTGAGAGGTTTGGTGAGGTTGGGTGAGCAAACGCAGACCCTTTAAAGTAATACTGCGTGGTACCCATCGCATGGGTCCCAAATCTCCAGGTTCAAGGGCATCTTCCTACATCGAAAACATGCATGAGATACCCAGAAGATGGTACACCGTGTGATGGGAAAAGGTTTCTAAAACGCACCTCATTTCTCATCTGCTTGTGCCCGGGTTCGCCATTCCAGCCACTTTACTAGCAATCTCCCTCCTTGGAGCATCAGCACCTTTAACCTCCTGTTCCGTACAGGTTGCAATTTGTCCTGAGGATGAACGGGAAGACGTGGAACCAACGAGAGACTAGCTCTTGGTGTTGGGACAGGCACAGGTCACTCTATTTTCCCATCAGGAAGAAGAATTAACCACAGGATCAGCCTGCCCCCCGGAACCAGAACCGGGCCTGAAGCCATCCTGCGCTTTTGCGGCCAGCTCCCTAAAAAGCGAGTTGTAAAATGGAGGTTCAGGGCACTGCAATTCACAAACCTGCAGAGTTATAAATGATAACTCTCATCCACAAATATATTGAGGGAAGGCAAAGAAGAGGATTTGAAATCAAGGCAGAATTGCAGGAAACAGATTTCAGGAGGTAGATTCGAATCGCCTTTAAAGCACATGAAAAGCAGAAAATCGTTGACAATGATGCCCTTGGCCAAAAAGGGCGTATGCGTTTTTTCCTGAATATATTCAGGAAAAAACGCATACGCCCTTTTTGGCCAACCAAGCAACCTGGAAATGCAAATCAGCGCTACAAACAAGTCTCGCTTCCCATCGGTCAAAAGGGCCATGCTGAAAAAAATGTCAAAACCAGAAATGCAGGACAGGCCATGGAGAAATGGGAGCCTTCCTATACTGATGGGCGGGATGTAAATTGCCAACAGCCACTCTGCAGAAGTGTACGGTGTGTCCTGAAACATCTAAAAAACACAGCTTAGAGAGCATAGGGCACTTCCACTCATGGGGGTATAAATTGGGAAAATGAAAAATCAGCAAGACACAAGCACCCCAAAGTTTAGGGCTGCTCTGTTGACAAGGACCTCCACTTCATTCCACCTTCAATATCCCAGGAAAGGGAAAAATGGATAAAGAAGTTGTGGTCCTTATGTACAATGGAATATCACTGAGCCATGAAATCAATGTCATAAGGCTAGTAGCAGCATGATGAGTGGATTTAGGTACGACGATTCTAAGTGAGATAAGTCACACAGAAAAGGACACTTCTCATAAGGTATCACTTATAGAGGGAATGTAAAAACCGGTACACTTGAACTGAATCAGAAAACAGAACAGAGTCACACATGCAGAAAACACACTATGGCTGCTTAACGGGAAAGGTGAGGTGGGGTGATACATAAAACAAGGGATTCAAATTAGCTCAGATACCGTTCCATAAACCCAATATGTAATAGACAAGACCTACTCCTTGCTAAGAGAACTGGACTCAACACGCCCTATTCACCACACAAGAATATATCTGACTAGTAATAATCTTAAAACCTATGTATTGATATCTCTCTGTTAGTGTGTCAAGTGGGTAAAAAGCGGCATAAACACAGCAGTGAAAAGCAGCTAAACCCCATTATAAAAATAAATTATTTTGAAAAACCCATGAAACAAAGACAGCGAAAGAGAGAGAAATTCTTACACAATGCGTTCACGGGCTGTGATGCAACCTGGATTGACCATATCTAGACCCACAGCTGGATGAGACATAAGGGTGGACACTGTTGCGGCTGAGAGGTTTGGTGAGGTTGGGTGAGCAAACGCAGACCCTTTAAAGTAATACTGCGTGGTACCCATCGCATGGGTCCCAAATCTCCAGGTTCAACGTCATCTTCCTACATCGAAAACATGCATGAGATACCCAGAAGACGGTACACCGTGTGATGGGGAAAGGTTTCTAAAACGCACCTCATTTCTCATCTGCTTGTGCCCGGGTTCGCCATTCCAGCCACTTTACTAGCAATCTCCCTCCTTGGAGCATCAGCACCTTTAACCTCCTGTTCCGTACAGGTTGCAATTTGTACTGAGGATGAACGGGAAGACGTGGAACCAATGAAAGACTAGTTCTTGGTGTTGGGACAGGCACAGGTCACTCTATTTTCCCATCAGGAAGAAGAATTAACCACAGGCTCAGCCTGCCCCCCGGAACCAGAACAGGGCCTGAAGCCATCCTGCGCTTTTGCGGCCAGCTCCCTAAAAAGCGAGTTGTAAAATGGAGGTTCAGGGCACTGCAATTCACAAACCTGCAGAGTTATAAATGATAACTCTCATCCACAAATATATTGAGGGAAGGCAAAGAAGAGGATTTGAAATCAAGGCAGAATTGCAGGAAACAGATTTCAGGAGGTAGATTCGAATCGCCTTTAAAGCACATGAAAAGCGGCAAAACGTTGACAATGATGCCCTTGGCCAAAAAGGGCGTATGCGTTTTTTCCTGAATATATTCAGGAAAAAACGCATACGCCCTTTTTGGCCAACCAAGCAACCTGGAAAGGCAAATCAGCGCTACAAAGATGTCTCGCTTCCCATCGGTCAAAAGGGCCATGCTGAAAAAAGTGTCAAAACCAGAAATGCAGGACAGGCCATGGAGAAATGGGAGCCTTGCTACACTGATGGGTGGGATGTAAATTGTCAACAGCCACTCTGGAGAAGTGTACGGTGAGTCCTGAAACGTCTAAAAAGCAAAGCTTAGAGAGCATAGGGCACTTCCACTCATGGGGGTATAAATTGGGAAAATTAAAAATCAGCAAGACACAAGCACCCCAAAGTTTAGGGCTGCTCTGTTGACAAGGACCTCCACTTCATTCCACCTTCAATATCCCAGGAAAGAGAAAAATGGATAAAGAAGTTGTGGTCCTTATGTACAATGGAATATCACTCAGCCATGAAATCAATGTCATAAGGCTAGTAGCAGCATGACGAGTGGATTTAGGTACGACGATTCTAAGTGAAATAAGTCACACAGAAAAGGACACTTCTCATAAGGTATCACTGATAGAGGGAATGTAAAAACCGTTACACTTGAACTGAATTACAAAACAGAACAGAGTCACACATGCAGAAAACACACTATGGCTGCTTAACGGGAAAGGTGAGGTGGGGTGATACATAAAACAATGGTTTCAAATTAGCTCAGATACCGTTCCATAAAACCAATATGTAATAGACAAGACGTACTCCTTGCTCAGAGAACTGGACTCAACACGCCCTATTCACCGCACAAGAATATATCTGACTAGTAATAATCTTAAAACCTATGTATTGATATCTCTCTGTTAGTGTGTCAAGTGGGTGTAAAGCGGCATAAACACAGCAGTGAAAAGCAGCTAAACCCCATTATAAAAATAAATTACTTTGAAAAACCCGTGAAACAAAGACAGTGAAAGAGAGCGAAATTCTTACACAATGCGTTCAGGGGCTGTGATGCAACCTGGATTGACCATATCTAGACCCACAGCTGGATGAGACCTAAGGGTGGACACTGTTGCGGCTGAGAGGTTTGGTGAGGTTGGGTGAGCAAACGCAGACCCTTTAAAGTAATACTGCGTGGTACCCATCGCATGTGTCCCAAATCTCCAGGTTCAAGGGCATCTTCCTACATCGAAAACATGCATGAGATACCCAGAAGATGGTACACCGTGTGATGGGGAAAGGTTTCTAAAACGCACCTCATTTCTCATTTGCTTGTGCCCGGGTTCGCCATTCCAGCCACTTTACTAGCAATCTCCCTCCTTGGAGCATCAGCACCTTTAACTTCCTGTTCCGTACAGGTTGCAATTTGTACTGAGGATGAACGGGAAGACGTGGAACCAATGAAAGACTAGCTCTTGGTGTTGGGACAGGCACAGGTCACTCTATTTTCCCATCAGGAAGAAGAATTAACCACAGGCTCAGCCTGCCCCCCGGAACCAGAACAGGGCCTGAAGCCATCCTGCGCTTTTGCGGCCAGCTCCCTAAAAAGCGAGTTGTAAAATGGAGGTTCAGGGCACTGCAATTCACAAACCTGCAGAGTTATAAATGATAACTCTCATCCACAAATATATTGAGGGAAGGCAAAGAAGAGGATTTGAAATCAAGGCAGAATTGCAGGAAACAGATTTCAGGAGGTAGATTCGAATCGCCTTTAAAGCACATGAAAAGCGGCAAAACGTTGACAATGATGCCCTTGGCCAAAAAGGGCGTATGCGTTTTTTCCTGAATATATTCAGGAAAAAACGCATACGCCCTTTTTGGCCAACCAAGCAACCTGGAAAGGCAAATCAGCGCTACAAAGATGTCTCGCTTCCCATCGGTCAAAAGGGCCATGCTGAAAAAAGTGTCAAAACCAGAAATGCAGGACAGGCCATGGAGAAATGGGAGCCTTGCTACACTGATGGGCGGGATGTAAATTGTCAACAGCCACTCTGGAGAAGTGTACGGTGAGTCCTGAAACGTCTAAAAAGCAAAGCTTAGAGAGCATAGGGCACTTCCACTCATGGGGGTATAAATTGGGAAAATGAAAAATCAGCAAGACACAAGCACCCCAAAGTTTAGGGCTGCTCTGTTGACAAGGACCTCCACTTCATTCCACCTTCAATATCCCAGGAAAGAGAAAAATGGATAAAGAAGTTGTGGTCCTTATGTACAATGGAATATCACTCAGCCGTGAAATCAATGTCATAAGGCTAGTAGCAGCATGATGAGTGGATTTAGGTACGACGACTCTAAGTGAAATAAGTCACACAGCAAAGGACACTTCTCATAAGGTATCACTTATAGAGGGAATGTAAAAACCGTTACACTTGAACTGAATTACAAAACAGAACAGAGTCACACATGCAGAAAACACACTATGGCTGCTTAACGGGAAAGGTGAGGTGGGGTGATACATAAAACAAGGGTTTCAAATTAGCTCAGATACCGTTCCATAAACCCAATATGTAATAGACAAGACCTACTCCTTGCTCAGAGAACTGGACTCAACACGCCCTATTCACCGCACAAGAATATATCTGACTAGTAATAATCTTAAAACCTATGTATTGATATGTCTCTGTTAGTGTGTCAAGTGGGTAAAAAGCGGCATAAACACAGCAGTGAAAAGCAGCTAAACCCCATTATAAAAATAAATTACTTTGAAAAACCCATGAAACAAAGACAGTGAAAGAGAGAGAAATTCTTACACAATGCGTTCAGGGGCTGTGATGCAACCTGGATTGACCATATCTAGACCCACAGCTGGATGAGACATAAGGGTGGACACTGTTGCGGCTGAGAGGTTTGGTGAGGTTGGGTGAGCAAACGCAGACCCTTTAAAGTAATACTGCGTGGTACCCATCGCATGGGTCCCAAATCTCCAGGTTCCAGGGCATCTTCCTACATCGAAAACATGCATGAGATACACAGAAGATGGTACACCGTGTGATGGGGAAAGGTTTCTAAAACGCACCTCATTTCTCATCTGCTTGTGCCCGGGTTCGCCATTCCAGCCACTTTACTAGCAATCTCCCTCCTTGGAGCATCAGCACCTTTAACCTCCTGTTCCGTACAGGTTGCAATTTGTACTGAGGATGAACGGGAAGACGTGGAACCAATGAAAGACTAGTTCTTGGTGTTGGGACAGGCACAGGTCACTCTATTTTCCCATCAGGAAGAAGAATTAACCACAGGCTCAGCCTGCCCCCCGGAACCAGAACAGGGCCTGAAGCCATCCTGCGCTTTTGCGGCCAGCTCCCTAAAAAGCGAGTTGTAAAATGGAGGTTCAGGGCACTGCAATTCACAAACCTGCAGAGTTATAAATGATAACTCTCATCCACAAATATATTGAGGGAAGGCAAAGAAGAGGATTTGAAATCAAGGCAGAATTGCAGGAAACAGATTTCAGGAGGTAGATTCGAATCGCCTTTAAAGCACATGAAAAGCGGCAAAACGTTGACAATGATGCCCTTGGCCAAAAAGGGCGTATGCGTTTTTTCCTGAATATATTCAGGAAAAAACGCATACGCCCTTTTTGGCCAACCAAGCAACCTGGAAAGGCAAATCAGCGCTACAAAGATGTCTCGCTTCCCATCGGTCAAAAGGGCCATGCTGAAAAAAGTGTCAAAACCAGAAATGCAGGACAGGCCATGGAGAAATGGGAGCCTTGCTACACTGATGGGCGGGATGTAAATTGTCAACAGCCACTCTGGAGAAGTGTACGGTGAGTCCTGAAACGTCTAAAAAGCAAAGCTTAGAGAGCATACGGCACTTCCACTCATGGGGTTATAAATTGGGAAAATTAAAAATCAGCAAGACACAAGCACCCCAAAGTTTAGGGCTGCTCTGTTGACAAGGACCTCCACTTCATTCCACCTTCAATATCCCAGGAAAGAGAATAATGGATAAAGAAGTTGTGGTCCTTATGTACAATGGAATATCACTCAGCCATGAAATCAATGTCATAAGGCTAGTAGCAGCATGACGAGTGGATTTAGGTACGACGATTCTAAGTGAAATAAGTCACACAGAAAAGGACACTTCTCATAAGGTATCACTGATAGAGGGAATGTAAAAACCGTTACACTTGAACTGAATTACAAAACAGAACAGAGTCACACATGCAGAAAACACACTATGGCTGCTTAACGGGAAAGGTGAGGTGGGGTGATACATAAAACAATGGTTTCAAATTAGCTCAGATACCGTTCCATAAAACCAATATGTAATAGACAAGACGTACTCCTTGCTCAGAGAACTGGACTCAACACGCCCTATTCACCGCACAAGAATATATCTGACTAGTAATAATCTTAAAACCTATGTATTGATATCTCTCTGTTAGTGTGTCAAGTGGGTGTAAAGCGGCATAAACACAGCAGTGAAAAGCAGCTAAACCCCATTATAAAAATAAATTACTTTGAAAAACCCGTGAAACAAAGACAGTGAAAGAGAGCGAAATTCTTACACAATGCGTTCAGGGGCTGTGATGCAACCTGGATTGACCATATCTAGACCCACAGCTGGATGAGACCTAAGGGTGGACACTGTTGCGGCTGAGAGGTTTGGTGAGGTTGGGTGAGCAAACGCAGACCCTTTAAAGTAATACTGCGTGGTACCCATCGCATGTGTCCCAAATCTCCAGGTTCAAGGGCATCTTCCTACATCGAAAACATGCATGAGATACCCAGAAGATGGTACACCGTGTGATGGGGAAAGGTTTCTAAAACGCACCTCATTTCTCATTTGCTTGTGCCCGGGTTCGCCATTCCAGCCACTTTACTAGCAATCTCCCTCCTTGGAGCATCAGCACCTTTAACCTCCTGTTCCGTACAGGTTGCAATTTGTACTGAGGATGAACGGGAAGACGTGGAACCAATGAAAGACTAGCTCTTGGTGTTGGGACAGGCACAGGTCACTCTATTTTCCCATCAGGAAGAAGAATTAACCACAGGCTCAGCCTGCCCCCCGGAACCAGAACAGGGCCTGAAGCCATCCTGCGCTTTTGCGGCCAGCTCCCTAAAAAGCGAGTTGTAAAATGGAGGTTCAGGGCACTGCAATTCACAAACCTGCAGAGTTATAAATGATAACTCTCATCCACAAATATATTGAGGGAAGGCAAAGAAGAGGATTTGAAATCAAGGCAGAATTGCAGGAAACAGATTTCAGGAGGTAGATTCGAATCGCCTTTAAAGCACATGAAAAGCGGCAAAACGTTGACAATGATGCCCTTGGCCAAAAAGGGCGTATGCGTTTTTTCCTGAATATATTCAGGAAAAAACGCATACGCCCTTTTTGGCCAACCAAGCAACCTGGAAAGGCAAATCAGCGCTACAAAGATGTCTCGCTTCCCATCGGTCAAAAGGGCCATGCTGAAAAAAGTGTCAAAACCAGAAATGCAGGACAGGCCATGGAGAAATGGGAGCCTTGCTACACTGATGGGCGGGATGTAAATTGTCAACAGCCACTCTGGAGAAGTGTACGGTGAGTCCTGAAACGTCTAAAAAGCAAAGCTTAGAGAGCATAGGGCACTTCCACTCATGGGGGTATAAATTGGGAAAATGAAAAATCAGCAAGACACAAGCACCCCAAAGTTTAGGGCTGCTCTGTTGACAAGGACCTCCACTTCATTCCACCTTCAATATCCCAGGAAAGAGAATAATGGATAAAGAAGTTGTGGTCCTTATGTACAATGGAATATCACTCAGCCGTGAAATCAATGTCATAAGGCTAGTAGCAGCATGATGAGTGGATTTAGGTACGACGATTCTAAGTGAAATAAGTCACACAGCAAAGGACACTTCTCATAAGGTATCACTTATAGAGGGAATGTAAAAACCGTTACACTTGAACTGAATTACAAAACAGAACAGAGTCACACATGCAGAAAACACACTATGGCTGCTTAACGGGAAAGGTGAGGTGGGGTGATACATAAAACAAGGGTTTCAAATTAGCTCAGATACCGTTCCATAAACCCAATATGTAATAGACAAGACCTACTCCTTGCTCAGAGAACTGGACTCAACACGCCCTATTCACCGCACAAGAATATATCTGACTAGTAATAATCTTAAAACCTATGTATTGATATGTCTCTGTTAGTGTGTCAAGTGGGTAAAAAGCGGCATAAACACAGCAGTGAAAAGCAGCTAAACCCCATTATAAAAATAAATTACTTTGAAAAACCCATGAAACAAAGACAGTGAAAGAGAGAGAAATTCTTACACAATGCGTTCAGGGGCTGTGATGCAACCTGGATTGACCATATCTAGACCCACAGCTGGATGAGACATAAGGGTGGACACTGTTGCGGCTGAGAGGTTTGGTGAGGTTGGGTGAGCAAACGCAGACCCTTTAAAGTAATACTGCGTGGTACCCATCGCATGGGTCCCAAATCTCCAGGTTCCAGGGCATCTTCCTACATCGAAAACATGCATGAGATACACAGAAGATGGTACACCGTGTGATGGGGAAAGGTTTCTAAAACGCACCTCATTTCTCATCTGCTTGTGCCCGGGTTCGCCATTCCAGCCACTTTACTAGCAATCTCCCTCCTTGGAGCATCAGCACCTTTAACCTCCTGTTCCGTACAGGTTGCAATTTGTACTGAGGATGAACGGGAAGACGTGGAACCAATGAAAGACTAGTTCTTGGTGTTGGGACAGGCACAGGTCACTCTATTTTCCCATCAGGAAGAAGAATTAACCACAGGCTCAGCCTGCCCCCCGGAACCAGAACAGGGCCTGAAGCCATCCTGCGCTTTTGCGGCCAGCTCCCTAAAAAGCGAGTTGTAAAATGGAGGTTCAGGGCACTGCAATTCACAAACCTGCAGAGTTATAAATGATAACTCTCATCCACAAATATATTGAGGGAAGGCAAAGAAGAGGATTTGAAATCAAGGCAGAATTGCAGGAAACAGATTTCAGGAGGTAGATTCGAATCGCCTTTAAAGCACATGAAAAGCGGCAAAACGTTGACAATGATGCCCTTGGCCAAAAAGGGCGTATGCGTTTTTTCCTGAATATATTCAGGAAAAAACGCATACGCCCTTTTTGGCCAACCAAGCAACCTGGAAAGGCAAATCAGCGCTACAAAGATGTCTCGCTTCCCATCGGTCAAAAGGGCCATGCTGAAAAAAGTGTCAAAACCAGAAATGCAGGACAGGCCATGGAGAAATGGGAGCCTTGCTACACTGATGGGCGGGATGTAAATTGTCAACAGCCACTCTGGAGAAGTGTACGGTGAGTCCTGAAACGTCTAAAAAGCAAAGCTTAGAGAGCATACGGCACTTCCACTCATGGGGTTATAAATTGGGAAAATTAAAAATCAGCAAGACACAAGCACCCCAAAGTTTAGGGCTGCTCTGTTGACAAGGACCTCCACTTCATTCCACCTTCAATATCCCAGGAAAGAGAATAATGGATAAAGAAGTTGTGGTCCTTATGTACAATGGAATATCACTCAGCCATGAAATCAATGTCATAAGGCTAGTAGCAGCATGACGAGTGGATTTAGGTACGACGATTCTAAGTGAAATAAGTCACACAGAAAAGGACACTTCTCATAAGGTATCACTGATAGAGGGAATGTAAAAACCGTTACACTTGAACTGAATTACAAAACAGAACAGAGTCACACATGCAGAAAACACACTATGGCTGCTTAACGGGAAAGGTGAGGTGGGGTGATACATAAAACAATGGTTTCAAATTAGCTCAGATACCGTTCCATAAAACCAATATGTAATAGACAAGACGTACTCCTTGCTCAGAGAACTGGACTCAACACGCCCTATTCACCGCACAAGAATATATCTGACTAGTAATAATCTTAAAACCTATGTATTGATATCTCTCTGTTAGTGTGTCAAGTGGGTGTAAAGCGGCATAAACACAGCAGTGAAAAGCAGCTAAACCCCATTATAAAAATAAATTACTTTGAAAAACCCGTGAAACAAAGACAGTGAAAGAGAGCGAAATTCTTACACAATGCGTTCAGGGGCTGTGATGCAACCTGGATTGACCATATCTAGACCCACAGCTGGATGAGACCTAAGGGTGGACACTGTTGCGGCTGAGAGGTTTGGTGAGGTTGGGTGAGCAAACGCAGACCCTTTAAAGTAATACTGCGTGGTACCCATCGCATGTGTCCCAAATCTCCAGGTTCAAGGGCATCTTCCTACATCGAAAACATGCATGAGATACCCAGAAGATGGTACACCGTGTGATGGGGAAAGGTTTCTAAAACGCACCTCATTTCTCATTTGCTTGTGCCCGGGTTCGCCATTCCAGCCACTTTACTAGCAATCTCCCTCCTTGGAGCATCAGCACCTTTAACCTCCTGTTCCGTACAGGTTGCAATTTGTACTGAGGATGAACGGGAAGACGTGGAACCAATGAAAGACTAGCTCTTGGTGTTGGGACAGGCACAGGTCACTCTATTTTCCCATCAGGAAGAAGAATTAACCACAGGCTCAGCCTGCCCCCCGGAACCAGAACAGGGCCTGAAGCCATCCTGCGCTTTTGCGGCCAGCTCCCTAAAAAGCGAGTTGTAAAATGGAGGTTCAGGGCACTGCAATTCACAAACCTGCAGAGTTATAAATGATAACTCTCATCCACAAATATATTGAGGGAAGGCAAAGAAGAGGATTTGAAATCAAGGCAGAATTGCAGGAAACAGATTTCAGGAGGTAGATTCGAATCGCCTTTAAAGCACATGAAAAGCGGCAAAACGTTGACAATGATGCCCTTGGCCAAAAAGGGCGTATGCGTTTTTTCCTGAATATATTCAGGAAAAAACGCATACGCCCTTTTTGGCCAACCAAGCAACCTGGAAAGGCAAATCAGCGCTACAAAGATGTCTCGCTTCCCATCGGTCAAAAGGGCCATGCTGAAAAAAGTGTCAAAACCAGAAATGCAGGACAGGCCATGGAGAAATGGGAGCCTTGCTACACTGATGGGCGGGATGTAAATTGTCAACAGCCACTCTGGAGAAGTGTACGGTGAGTCCTGAAACGTCTAAAAAGCAAAGCTTAGAGAGCATAGGGCACTTCCACTCATGGGGGTATAAATTGGGAAAATGAAAAATCAGCAAGACACAAGCACCCCAAAGTTTAGGGCTGCTCTGTTGACAAGGACCTCCACTTCATTCCACCTTCAATATCCCAGGAAAGAGAAAAATGGATAAAGAAGTTGTGGTCCTTATGTACAATGGAATATCACTCAGCCATGAAATCAATGTCATAAGGCTAGTAGCAGCATGACGAGTGGATTTAGGTACGACGATTCTAAGTGAAATAAGTCACACAGAAAAGGACACTTCTCATAAGGTATCACTGATAGAGGGAATGTAAAAACCGTTACACTTGAACTGAATTACAAAACAGAACAGAGTCACACATGCAGAAAACACACTATGGCTGCTTAACGGGAAAGGTGAGGTGGGGTGATACATAAAACAATGGTTTCAAATTAGCTCAGATACCGTTCCATAAAACCAATATGTAATAGACAAGACGTACTCCTTGCTCAGAGAACTGGACTCAACACGCCCTATTCACCGCACAAGAATATATCTGACTAGTAATAATCTTAAAACCTATGTATTGATATCTCTCTGTTAGTGTGTCAAGTGGGTGTAAAGCGGCATAAACACAGCAGTGAAAAGCAGCTAAACCCCATTATAAAAATAAATTACTTTGAAAAACCCGTGAAACAAAGACAGTGAAAGAGAGCGAAATTCTTACACAATGCGTTCAGGGGCTGTGATGCAACCTGGATTGACCATATCTAGACCCACAGCTGGATGAGACCTAAGGGTGGACACTGTTGCGGCTGAGAGGTTTGGTGAGGTTGGGTGAGCAAACGCAGACCCTTTAAAGTAATACTGCGTGGTACCCATCGCATGTGTCCCAAATCTCCAGGTTCAAGGGCATCTTCCTACATCGAAAACATGCATGAGATACCCAGAAGATGGTACACCGTGTGATGGGGAAAGGTTTCTAAAACGCACCTCATTTCTCATTTGCTTGTGCCCGGGTTCGCCATTCCAGCCACTTTACTAGCAATCTCCCTCCTTGGAGCATCAGCACCTTTAACCTCCTGTTCCGTACAGGTTGCAATTTGTACTGAGGATGAACGGGAAGACGTGGAACCAATGAAAGACTAGCTCTTGGTGTTGGGACAGGCACAGGTCACTCTATTTTCCCATCAGGAAGAAGAATTAACCACAGGCTCAGCCTGCCCCCCGGAACCAGAACAGGGCCTGAAGCCATCCTGCGCTTTTGCGGCCAGCTCCCTAAAAAGCGAGTTGTAAAATGGAGGTTCAGGGCACTGCAATTCACAAACCTGCAGAGTTATAAATGATAACTCTCATCCACAAATATATTGAGGGAAGGCAAAGAAGAGGATTTGAAATCAAGGCAGAATTGCAGGAAACAGATTTCAGGAGGTAGATTCGAATCGCCTTTAAAGCACATGAAAAGCGGCAAAACGTTGACAATGATGCCCTTGGCCAAAAAGGGCGTATGCGTTTTTTCCTGAATATATTCAGGAAAAAACGCATACGCCCTTTTTGGCCAACCAAGCAACCTGGAAAGGCAAATCAGCGCTACAAAGATGTCTCGCTTCCCATCGGTCAAAAGGGCCATGCTGAAAAAAGTGTCAAAACCAGAAATGCAGGACAGGCCATGGAGAAATGGGAGCCTTGCTACACTGATGGGCGGGATGTAAATTGTCAACAGCCACTCTGGAGAAGTGTACGGTGAGTCCTGAAACGTCTAAAAAGCAAAGCTTAGAGAGCATAGGGCACTTCCACTCATGGGGGTATAAATTGGGAAAATGAAAAATCAGCAAGACACAAGCACCCCAAAGTTTAGGGCTGCTCTGTTGACAAGGACCTCCACTTCATTCCACCTTCAATATCCCAGGAAAGAGAATAATGGATAAAGAAGTTGTGGTCCTTATGTACAATGGAATATCACTCAGCCGTGAAATCAATGTCATAAGGCTAGTAGCAGCATGATGAGTGGATTTAGGTACGACGATTCTAAGTGAAATAAGTCACACAGCAAAGGACACTTCTCATAAGGTATCACTTATAGAGGGAATGTAAAAACCGTTACACTTGAACTGAATTACAAAACAGAACAGAGTCACACATGCAGAAAACACACTATGGCTGCTTAACGGGAAAGGTGAGGTGGGGTGATACATAAAACAAGGGTTTCAAATTAGCTCAGATACCGTTCCATAAACCCAATATGTAATAGACAAGACCTACTCCTTGCTCAGAGAACTGGACTCAACACGCCCTATTCACCGCACAAGAATATATCTGACTAGTAATAATCTTAAAACCTATGTATTGATATGTCTCTGTTAGTGTGTCAAGTGGGTAAAAAGCGGCATAAACACAGCAGTGAAAAGCAGCTAAACCCCATTATAAAAATAAATTACTTTGAAAAACCCATGAAACAAAGACAGTGAAAGAGAGAGAAATTCTTACACAATGCGTTCAGGGGCTGTGATGCAACCTGGATTGACCATATCTAGACCCACAGCTGGATGAGACATAAGGGTGGACACTGTTGCGGCTGAGAGGTTTGGTGAGGTTGGGTGAGCAAACGCAGACCCTTTAAAGTAATACTGCGTGGTACCCATCGCATGGGTCCCAAATCTCCAGGTTCCAGGGCATCTTCCTACATCGAAAACATGCATGAGATACACAGAAGATGGTACACCGTGTGATGGGGAAAGGTTTCTAAAACGCACCTCATTTCTCATCTGCTTGTGCCCGGGTTCGCCATTCCAGCCACTTTACTAGCAATCTCCCTCCTTGGAGCATCAGCACCTTTAACCTCCTGTTCCGTACAGGTTGCAATTTGTACTGAGGATGAACGGGAAGACGTGGAACCAATGAAAGACTAGTTCTTGGTGTTGGGACAGGCACAGGTCACTCTATTTTCCCATCAGGAAGAAGAATTAACCACAGGCTCAGCCTGCCCCCCGGAACCAGAACAGGGCCTGAAGCCATCCTGCGCTTTTGCGGCCAGCTCCCTAAAAAGCGAGTTGTAAAATGGAGGTTCAGGGCACTGCAATTCACAAACCTGCAGAGTTATAAATGATAACTCTCATCCACAAATATATTGAGGGAAGGCAAAGAAGAGGATTTGAAATCAAGGCAGAATTGCAGGAAACAGATTTCAGGAGGTAGATTCGAATCGCCTTTAAAGCACATGAAAAGCGGCAAAACGTTGACAATGATGCCCTTGGCCAAAAAGGGCGTATGCGTTTTTTCCTGAATATATTCAGGAAAAAACGCATACGCCCTTTTTGGCCAACCAAGCAACCTGGAAAGGCAAATCAGCGCTACAAAGATGTCTCGCTTCCCATCGGTCAAAAGGGCCATGCTGAAAAAAGTGTCAAAACCAGAAATGCAGGACAGGCCATGGAGAAATGGGAGCCTTGCTACACTGATGGGCGGGATGTAAATTGTCAACAGCCACTCTGGAGAAGTGTACGGTGAGTCCTGAAACGTCTAAAAAGCAAAGCTTAGAGAGCATAGGGCACTTCCACTCATGGGGTTATAAATTGGGAAAATTAAAAATCAGCAAGACACAAGCACCCCAAAGTTTAGGGCTGCTCTGTTGACAAGGACCTCCACTTCATTCCACCTTCAATATCCCAGGAAAGAGAAAAATGGATAAAGAAGTTGTGGTCCTTATGTACAATGGAATATCACTCAGCCGTGAAATCAATGTCATAAGGCTAGTAGCAGCATGATGAGTGGATTTAGGTACGACGACTCTAAGTGAAATAAGTCACACAGAAAAGGGCACTTCTCATAAGGTATCACTTATAGAGGGAATGTAAAAACCGTTACACTTGAACTGAATTACAAAACAGAACAGAGTCACACATGCAGAAAACACACTATGGCTGCTTAACGGGAAAGGTGAGGTGGGGTGATACATAAAACAAGGGTTTCAAATTAGCTCAGATACCGTTCCATAAACCCAATATGTAATAGACAAGACCTACTCCTTGCTCAGAGAACTGGACTCAACACGCCCTATTCACCGCACAAGAATATATCTGACTAGTAATAATCTTAAAACCTATGTATTGATATGTCTCTGTTAGTGTGTCAAGTGGGTAAAAAGCGGCATAAACACAGCAGTGAAAAGCAGCTAAACCCCATTATAAAAATAAATTACTTTGAAAAACCCATGAAACAAAGACAGTGAAAGAGAGAGAAATTCTTACACAATGCGTTCAGGGGCTGTGATGCAACCTGGATTGACCATATCTAGACCCACAGCTGGATGAGACATAAGGGTGGACACTGTTGCGGCTGAGAGGTTTGGTGAGGTTGGGTGAGCAAACGCAGACCCTTTAAAGTAATACTGCGTGGTACCCATCGCATGGGTCCCAAATCTCCAGGTTCAAGGGCATCTTCCTACATCGAAAACATGCATGAGATACCCAGAAGATGGTACACCGTGTGATGGGGAAAGGTTTCTAAAACGCACCTCATTTCTCATCTGCTTGTGCCCGGGTTCGCCATTCCAGCCACTTTACTAGCAATCTCCCTCCTTGGAGCATCAGCACCTTTAACCTCCTGTTCCGTACAGGTTGCAATTTGTCCTGAGGATGAACGGGAAGACGTGGAACCAACGAGAGACTAGCTCTTGGTGTTGGGACAGGCACAGGTCACTCTATTTTCCCATCAGGAAGAAGAATTAACCACAGGATCAGCCTGCCCCCCGGAACCAGAACCGGGCCTGAAGCCATCCTGCGCTTTTGCGGCCAGCTCCCTAAAAAGCGAGTTGTAAAATGGAGGTTCAGGGCACTGCAATTCACAAACCTGCAGAGTTATAAATGATAACTCTCATCCACAAATATATTGAGGGAAGGCAAAGAAGAGGATTTGAAATCAAGGCAGAATTGCAGGAAACAGATTTCAGGAGGTAGATTCGAATCGCCTTTAAAGCACATGAAAAGCGGCAAAACGTTGACAATGATGCCCTTGGCCAAAAAGGGCGTATGCGTTTTTTCCTGAATATATTCAGGAAAAAACGCATACGCCCTTTTTGGCCAACCAAGCAACCTGGAAATGCAAATCAGCGCTACAAACAAGTCTCGCTTCCCATCGGTCAAAAGGGCCATGCTGAAAAAAATGTCAAAACCAGAAATGCAGGACAGGCCATGGAGAAATGGGAGCCTTCCTATACTGATGGGCGGGATGTAAATTGCCAACAGCCACTCTGCAGAAGTGTACGGTGTGTCCTGAAACATCTAAAAAACACAGCTTAGAGAGCATAGGGCACTTCCACTCATGGGGGTATAAATTGGGAAAATGAAAAATCAGCAAGACACAAGCACCCCAAAGTTTAGGGCTGCTCTGTTGACAAGGACCTCCACTTCATTCCACCTTCAATATCCCAGGAAAGGGAAAAATGGATAAAGAAGTTGTGGTCCTTATGTACAATGGAATATCACTGAGCCATGAAATCAATGTCATAAGGCTAGTAGCAGCATGATGAGTGGATTTAGGTACGACGATTCTAAGTGAAATAAGTCACACAGAAAAGGACACTTCTCATAAGGTATCACTTATAGAGGGAATGTAAAAACCGGTACACTTGAACTGAATCAGAAAACAGAACAGAGTCACACATGCAGAAAACACACTATGGCTGCTTAACGGGAAAGGTGAGGTGGGGTGATACATAAAACAAGGGATTCAAATTAGCTCAGATACCGTTCCATAAACCCAATATGTAATAGACAAGACCTACTCCTTGCTAAGAGAACTGGACTCAACACGCCCTATTCACCACACAAGAATATATCTGACTAGTAATAATCTTAAAACCTATGTATTGATATCTCTCTGTTAGTGTGTCAAGTGGGTAAAAAGCGGCATAAACACAGCAGTGAAAAGCAGCTAAACCCCATTATAAAAATAAATTATTTTGAAAAACCCATGAAACAAAGACAGCGAAAGAGAGAGAAATTCTTACACAATGCGTTCACGGGCTGTGATGCAACCTGGATTGACCATATCTAGACCCACAGCTGTATGAGACATAAGGGTGGACACTGTTGCGGCTGAGAGGTTTGGTGAGGTTGGGTGAGCAAACGCAGACCCTTTAAAGTAATACTGCGTGGTACCCATCGCATGGGTCCCAAATCTCCAGGTTCAACGTCATCTTCCTACATCGAAAACATGCATGAGATACCCAGAAGATGGTACACCGTGTGATGGGGAAAGGTTTCTAAAACGCACCTCATTTCTCATCTGCTTGTGCCCGGGTTCGCCATTCCAGCCACTTTACTAGCAATCTCCCTCCTTGGAGCATCAGCAACTTTAACCTCCTGTTCCGTACAGGTTGCAATTTGTACTGAGGATGAACGGGAAGACGTGGAACCAATGAAAGACTAGTTCTTGGTGTTGGGACAGGCACAGGTCACTCTATTTTCCCATCAGGAAGAAGAATTAACCACAGGCTCAGCCTGCCCCCCGGAACCAGAACAGGGCCTGAAGCCATCCTGCGCTTTTGCGGCCAGCTCCCTAAAAAGCGAGTTGTAAAATGGAGGTTCAGGGCACTGCAATTCACAAACCTGCAGAGTTATAAATGATAACTCTCATCCACAAATATATTGAGGGAAGGCAAAGAAGAGGATTTGAAATCAAGGCAGAATTGCAGGAAACAGATTTCAGGAGGTAGATTCGAATCGCCTTTAAAGCACATGAAAAGCGGCAAAACGTTGACAATGATGCCCTTGGCCAAAAAGGGCGTATGCGTTTTTTCCTGAATATATTCAGGAAAAAACGCATACGCCCTTTTTGGCCAACCAAGCAACCTGGAAAGGCAAATCAGCGCTACAAAGATGTCTCGCTTCCCATCGGTCAAAAGGGCCATGCTGAAAAAAGTGTCAAAACCAGAAATGCAGGACAGGCCATGGAGAAATGGGAGCCTTGCTACACTGATGGGCGGGATGTAAATTGTCAACAGCCACTCTGGAGAAGTGTACGGTGAGTCCTGAAACGTCTAAAAAGCAAAGCTTAGAGAGCATAGGGCACTTCCACTCATGGGGGTATAAATTGGGAAAATTAAAAATCAGCAAGACACAAGCACCCCAAAGTTTAGGGCTGCTCTGTTGACAAGGACCTCCACTTCATTCCACCTTCAATATCCCAGGAAAGAGAAAAATGGATAAAGAAGTTGTGGTCCTTATGTACAATGGAATATCACTCAGCCATGAAATCAATGTCATAAGGCTAGTAGCAGCATGACGAGTGGATTTAGGTACGACGATTCTAAGTGAAATAAGTCACACAGAAAAGGACACTTCTCATAAGGTATCACTGATAGAGGGAATGTAAAAACCGTTACACTTGAACTGAATTACAAAACAGAACAGAGTCACACATGCAGAAAACACACTATGGCTGCTTAACGGGAAAGGTGAGGTGGGGTGATACATAAAACAATGGTTTCAAATTAGCTCAGATACCGTTCCATAAAACCAATATGTAATAGACAAGACGTACTCCTTGCTCAGAGAACTGGACTCAACACGCCCTATTCACCGCACAAGAATATATCTGACTAGTAATAATCTTAAAACCTATGTATTGATATCTCTCTGTTAGTGTGTCAAGTGGGTGTAAAGCGGCATAAACACAGCAGTGAAAAGCAGCTAAACCCCATTATAAAAATAAATTACTTTGAAAAACCCGTGAAACAAAGACAGTGAAAGAGAGCGAAATTCTTACACAATGCGTTCAGGGGCTGTGATGCAACCTGGATTGACCATATCTAGACCCACAGCTGGATGAGACCTAAGGGTGGACACTGTTGCGGCTGAGAGGTTTGGTGAGGTTGGGTGAGCAAACGCAGACCCTTTAAAGTAATACTGCGTGGTACCCATCGCATGTGTCCCAAATCTCCAGGTTCAAGGGCATCTTCCTACATCGAAAACATGCATGAGATACCCAGAAGATGGTACACCGTGTGATGGGGAAAGGTTTCTAAAACGCACCTCATTTCTCATTTGCTTGTGCCCGGGTTCGCCATTCCAGCCACTTTACTAGCAATCTCCCTCCTTGGAGCATCAGCACCTTTAACCTCCTGTTCCGTACAGGTTGCAATTTGTACTGAGGATGAACGGGAAGACGTGGAACCAATGAAAGACTAGCTCTTGGTGTTGGGACAGGCACAGGTCACTCTATTTTCCCATCAGGAAGAAGAATTAACCACAGGCTCAGCCTGCCCCCCGGAACCAGAACAGGGGCTGAAGCCATCCTGCGCTTTTGCGGCCAGCTCCCTAAAAAGCGAGTTGTAAAATGGAGGTTCAGGGCACTGCAATTCACAAACCTGCAGAGTTATAAATGATAACTCTCATCCACAAATATATTGAGGGAAGGCAAAGAAGAGGATTTGAAATCAAGGCAGAATTGCAGGAAACAGATTTCAGGAGGTAGATTCGAATCGCCTTTAAAGCACATGAAAAGCGGCAAAACGTTGACAATGATGCCCTTGGCCAAAAAGGGCGTATGCGTTTTTTCCTGAATATATTCAGGAAAAAACGCATACGCCCTTTTTGGCCAACCAAGCAACCTGGAAAGGCAAATCAGCGCTACAAAGATGTCTCGCTTCCCATCGGTCAAAAGGGCCATGCTGAAAAAAGTGTCAAAACCAGAAATGCAGGACAGGCCATGGAGAAATGGGAGCCTTGCTACACTGATGGGCGGGATGTAAATTGTCAACAGCCACTCTGGAGAAGTGTACGGTGAGTCCTGAAACGTCTAAAAAGCAAAGCTTAGAGAGCATAGGGCACTTCCACTCATGGGGGTATAAATTGGGAAAATGAAAAATCAGCAAGACACAAGCACCCCAAAGTTTAGGGCTGCTCTGTTGACAAGGACCTCCACTTCATTCCACCTTCAATATCCCAGGAAAGAGAATAATGGATAAAGAAGTTGTGGTCCTTATGTACAATGGAATATCACTCAGCCGTGAAATCAATGTCATAAGGCTAGTAGCAGCATGATGAGTGGATTTAGGTACGACGACTCTAAGTGAAATAAGTCACACAGCAAAGGACACTTCTCATAAGGTATCACTTATAGAGGGAATGTAAAAACCGTTACACTTGAACTGAATTACAAAACAGAACAGAGTCACACATGCAGAAAACACACTATGGCTGCTTAACGGGAAAGGTGAGGTGGGGTGATACATAAAACAAGGGTTTCAAATTAGCTCAGATACCGTTCCATAAACCCAATATGTAATAGACAAGACCTACTCCTTGCTCAGAGAACTGGACTCAACACGCCCTATTCACCGCACAAGAATATATCTGACTAGTAATAATCTTAAAACCTATGTATTGATATGTCTCTGTTAGTGTGTCAAGTGGGTAAAAAGCGGCATAAACACAGCAGTGAAAAGCAGCTAAACCCCATTATAAAAATAAATTACTTTGAAAAACCCATGAAACAAAGACAGTGAAAGAGAGAGAAATTCTTACACAATGCGTTCAGGGGCTGTGATGCAACCTGGATTGACCATATCTAGACCCACAGCTGGATGAGACATAAGGGTGGACACTGTTGCGGCTGAGAGGTTTGGTGAGGTTGGGTGAGCAAACGCAGACCCTTTAAAGTAATACTGCGTGGTACCCATCGCATGGGTCCCAAATCTCCAGGTTTCAGGGCATCTTCCTACATCGAAAACATGCATGAGATACACAGAAGATGGTACACCGTGTGATGGGGAAAGGTTTCTAAAACGCACCTCATTTCTCATCTGCTTGTGCCCGGGTTCGCCATTCCAGCCACTTTACTAGCAATCTCCCTCCTTGGAGCATCAGCACCTTTAACCTCCTGTTCCGTACAGGTTGCAATTTGTACTGAGGATGAACGGGAAGACGTGGAACCAATGAAAGACTAGTTCTTGGTGTTGGGACAGGCACAGGTCACTCTATTTTCCCATCAGGAAGAAGAATTAACCACAGGCTCAGCCTGCCCCCCGGAACCAGAACAGGGCCTGAAGCCATCCTGCGCTTTTGCGGCCAGCTCCCTAAAAAGCGAGTTGTAAAATGGAGGTTCAGGGCACTGCAATTCACAAACCTGCAGACTTATAAATGATAACTCTCATCCACAAATATATTGAGGGAAGGCAAAGAAGAGGATTTGAAATCAAGGCAGAATTGCAGGAAACAGATTTCAGGAGGTAGATTCGAATCGCCTTTAAAGCACATGAAAAGCGGCAAAACGTTGACAATGATGCCCTTGGCCAAAAAGGGCGTATGCGTTTTTTCCTGAATATATTCAGGAAAAAACGCATACGCCCTTTTTGGCCAACCAAGCAACCTGGAAAGGCAAATCAGCGCTACAAAGATGTCTCGCTTCCCATCGGTCAAAAGGGCCATGCTGAAAAAAGTGTCAAAACCAGAAATGCAGGACAGGCCATGGAGAAATGGGAGCCTTGCTACACTGATGGGCGGGATGTAAATTGTCAACAGCCACTCTGGAGAAGTGTACGGTGAGTCCTGAAACGTCTAAAAAGCAAAGCTTAGAGAGCATACGGCACTTCCACTCATGGGGTTATAAATTGGGAAAATTAAAAATCAGCAAGACACAAGCACCCCAAAGTTTAGGGCTGCTCTGTTGACAAGGACCTCCACTTCATTCCACCTTCAATATCCCAGGAAAGAGAATAATGGATAAAGAAGTTGTGGTCCTTATGTACAATGGAATATCACTCAGCCATGAAATCAATGTCATAAGGCTAGTAGCAGCATGACGAGTGGATTTAGGTACGACGATTCTAAGTGAAATAAGTCACACAGAAAAGGACACTTCTCATAAGGTATCACTGATAGAGGGAATGTAAAAACCGTTACACTTGAACTGAATTACAAAACAGAACAGAGTCACACATGCAGAAAACACACTATGGCTGCTTAACGGGAAAGGTGAGGTGGGGTGATACATAAAACAATGGTTTCAAATTAGGTCAGATACCGTTCAATAAAACCAATATGTAATAGACAAGACGTACTCCTTGCTCAGAGAACTGGACTCAACACGCCCTATTCACCGCACAAGAATATATCTGACTAGTAATAATCTTAAAACCTATGTATTGATATCTCTCTGTTAGTGTGTCAAGTGGGTGTAAAGCGGCATAAACACAGCAGTGAAAAGCAGCTAAACCCCATTATAAAAATAAATTACTTTGAAAAACCCGTGAAACAAAGACAGTGAAAGAGAGCGAAATTCTTACACAATGCGTTCAGGGGCTGTGATGCAACCTGGATTGACCATATCTAGACCCACAGCTGGATGAGACCTAAGGGTGGACACTGTTGCGGCTGAGAGGTTTGGTGAGGTTGGGTGAGCAAACGCAGACCCTTTAAAGTAATACTGCGTGGTACCCATCGCATGTGTCCCAAATCTCCAGGTTCAAGGGCATCTTCCTACATCGAAAACATGCATGAGATACCCAGAAGATGGTACACCGTGTGATGGGGAAAGGTTTCTAAAACGCACCTCATTTCTCATCTGCTTGTGCCCGGGTTCGCCATTCCAGCCACTTTACTAGCAATCTCCCTCCTTGGAGCATCAGCACCTTTAACCTCCTGTTCTGTACAGGTTGCAATTTGTACTGAGGATGAACGGGAAGACGTGGAACCAATGAAAGACTAGTTCTTGGTGTTGGGACAGGCACAGGTCACTCTATTTTCCCATCAGGAAGAAGAATTAACCACAGGCTCAGCCTGCCCCCCGGAACCAGAACAGGGCCTGAAGCCATCCTGCGCTTTTGCGGCCAGCTCCCTAAAAAGCGAGTTGTAAAATGGAGGTTCAGGGCACTGCAATTCACAAACCTGCAGAGTTATAAATGATAACTCTCATCCACAAATATATTGAGGGAAGGCAAAGAAGAGGATTTGAAATCAAGGCAGAATTGCAGGAAACAGATTTCAGGAGGTAGATTCGAATCGCCTTTAAAGCACATGAAAAGCGGCAAAACGTTGACAATGATGCCCTTGGCCAAAAAGGGCGTATGCGTTTTTTCCTGAATATATTCAGGAAAAAACGCATACGCCCTTTTTGGCCAACCAAGCAACCTGGAAAGGCAAATCAGCGCTACAAAGATGTCTCGCTTCCCATCGGTCAAAAGGGCCATGCTGAAAAAAGTGTCAAAACCAGAAATGCAGGACAGGCCATGGAGAAATGGGAGCCTTGCTACACTGATGGGTGGGATGTAAATTGTCAACAGCCACTCTGGAGAAGTGTACGGTGAGTCCTGAAACGTCTAAAAAGCAAAGCTTAGAGAGCATAGGGCACTTCCACTCATGGGGGTATAAATTGGGAAAATTAAAAATCAGCAAGACACAAGCACCCCAAAGTTTAGGGCTGCTCTGTTGACAAGGACCTCCACTTCATTCCACCTTCAATATCCCAGGAAAGAGAAAAATGGATAAAGAAGTTGTGGTCCTTATGTACAATGGAATATCACTCAGCCATGAAATCAATGTCATAAGGCTAGTAGCAGCATGACGAGTGGATTTAGGTACGACGATTCTAAGTGAAATAAGTCACACAGAAAAGGACACTTCTCATAAGGTATCACTGATAGAGGGAATGTAAAAACCGTTACACTTGAACTGAATTACAAAACAGAACAGAGTCACACATGCAGAAAACACACTATGGCTGCTTAACGGGAAAGGTGAGGTGGGGTGATACATAAAACAATGGTTTCAAATTAGCTCAGATACCGTTCCATAAAACCAATATGTAATAGACAAGACGTACTCCTTGCTCAGAGAACTGGACTCAACACGCCCTATTCACCGCACAAGAATATATCTGACTAGTAATAATCTTAAAACCTATGTATTGATATCTCTCTGTTAGTGTGTCAAGTGGGTGTAAAGCGGCATAAACACAGCAGTGAAAAGCAGCTAAACCCCATTATAAAAATAAATTACTTTGAAAAACCCGTGAAACAAAGACAGTGAAAGAGAGCGAAATTCTTACACAATGCGTTCAGGGGCTGTGATGCAACCTGGATTGACCATATCTAGACCCACAGCTGGATGAGACCTAAGGGTGGACACTGTTGCGGCTGAGAGGTTTGGTGAGGTTGGGTGAGCAAACGCAGACCCTTTAAAGTAATACTGCGTGGTACCCATCGCATGTGTCCCAAATCTCCAGGTTCAAGGGCATCTTCCTACATCGAAAACATGCATGAGATACCCAGAAGATGGTACACCGTGTGATGGGGAAAGGTTTCTAAAACGCACCTCATTTCTCATTTGCTTGTGCCCGGGTTCGCCATTCCAGCCACTTTACTAGCAATCTCCCTCCTTGGAGCATCAGCACCTTTAACCTCCTGTTCCGTACAGGTTGCAATTTGTACTGAGGATGAACGGGAAGACGTGGAACCAATGAAAGACTAGCTCTTGGTGTTGGGACAGGCACAGGTCACTCTATTTTCCCATCAGGAAGAAGAATTAACCACAGGCTCAGCCTGCCCCCCGGAACCAGAACAGGGCCTGAAGCCATCCTGCGCTTTTGCGGCCAGCTCCCTAAAAAGCGAGTTGTAAAATGGAGGTTCAGGGCACTGCAATTCACAAACCTGCAGAGTTATAAATGATAACTCTCATCCACAAATATATTGAGGGAAGGCAAAGAAGAGGATTTGAAATCAAGGCAGAATTGCAGGAAACAGATTTCAGGAGGTAGATTCGAATCGCCTTTAAAGCACATGAAAAGCGGCAAAACGTTGACAATGATGCCCTTGGCCAAAAAGGGCGTATGCGTTTTTTCCTGAATATATTCAGGAAAAAACGCATACGCCCTTTTTGGCCAACCAAGCAACCTGGAAAGGCAAATCAGCGCTACAAAGATGTCTCGCTTCCCATCGGTCAAAAGGGCCATGCTGAAAAAAGTGTCAAAACCAGAAATGCAGGACAGGCCATGGAGAAATGGGAGCCTTGCTACACTGATGGGCGGGATGTAAATTGTCAACAGCCACTCTGGAGAAGTGTACGGTGAGTCCTGAAACGTCTAAAAAGCAAAGCTTAGAGAGCATAGGGCACTTCCACTCATGGGGGTATAAATTGGGAAAATGAAAAATCAGCAAGACACAAGCACCCCAAAGTTTAGGGCTGCTCTGTTGACAAGGACCTCCACTTCATTCCACCTTCAATATCCCAGGAAAGAGAATAATGGATAAAGAAGTTGTGGTCCTTATGTACAATGGAATATCACTCAGCCGTGAAATCAATGTCATAAGGCTAGTAGCAGCATGATGAGTGGATTTAGGTACGACGACTCTAAGTGAAATAAGTCACACAGCAAAGGACACTTCTCATAAGGTATCACTTATAGAGGGAATGTAAAAACCGTTACACTTGAACTGAATTACAAAACAGAACAGAGTCACACATGCAGAAAACACACTATGGCTGCTTAACGGGAAAGGTGAGGTGGGGTGATACATAAAACAAGGGTTTCAAATTAGCTCAGATACCGTTCCATAAACCCAATATGTAATAGACAAGACCTACTCCTTGCTCAGAGAACTGGACTCAACACGCCCTATTCACCGCACAAGAATATATCTGACTAGTAATAATCTTAAAACCTATGTATTGATATGTCTCTGTTAGTGTGTCAAGTGGGTAAAAAGCGGCATAAACACAGCAGTGAAAAGCAGCTAAACCCCATTATAAAAATAAATTACTTTGAAAAACCCATGAAACAAAGACAGTGAAAGAGAGAGAAATTCTTACACAATGCGTTCAGGGGCTGTGATGCAACCTGGATTGACCATATCTAGACCCACAGCTGGATGAGACATAAGGGTGGACACTGTTGCGGCTGAGAGGTTTGGTGAGGTTGGGTGAGCAAACGCAGACCCTTTAAAGTAATACTGCGTGGTACCCATCGCATGGGTCCCAAATCTCCAGGTTCAAGGGCATCTTCCTACATCGAAAACATGCATGAGATACCCAGAAGATGGTACACCGTGTGATGGGAAAAGGTTTCTAAAACGCACCTCATTTCTCATCTGCTTGTGCCCGGGTTCGCCATTCCAGCCACTTTACTAGCAATCTCCCTCCTTGGAGCATCAGCACCTTTAACCTCCTGTTCCGTACAGGTTGCAATTTGTCCTGAGGATGAACGGGAAGACGTGGAACCAACGAGAGACTAGCTCTTGGTGTTGGGACAGGCACAGGTCACTCTATTTTCCCATCAGGAAGAAGAATTAACCACAGGATCAGCCTGCCCCCCGGAACCAGAACCGGGCCTGAAGCCATCCTGCGCTTTTGCGGCCAGCTCCCTAAAAAGCGAGTTGTAAAATGGAGGTTCAGGGCACTGCAATTCACAAACCTGCAGAGTTATAAATGATAACTCTCATCCACAAATATATTGAGGGAAGGCAAAGAAGAGGATTTGAAATCAAGGCAGAATTGCAGGAAACAGATTTCAGGAGGTAGATTCGAATCGCCTTTAAAGCACATGAAAAGCAGAAAATCGTTGACAATGATGCCCTTGGCCAAAAAGGGCGTATGCGTTTTTTCCTGAATATATTCAGGAAAAAACGCATACGCCCTTTTTGGCCAACCAAGCAACCTGGAAATGCAAATCAGCGCTACAAACAAGTCTCGCTTCCCATCGGTCAAAAGGGCCATGCTGAAAAAAATGTCAAAACCAGAAATGCAGGACAGGCCATGGAGAAATGGGAGCCTTCCTATACTGATGGGCGGGATGTAAATTGCCAACAGCCACTCTGCAGAAGTGTACGGTGTGTCCTGAAACATCTAAAAAACACAGCTTAGAGAGCATAGGGCACTTCCACTCATGGGGGTATAAATTGGGAAAATGAAAAATCAGCAAGACACAAGCACCCCAAAGTTTAGGGCTGCTCTGTTGACAAGGACCTCCACTTCATTCCACCTTCAATATCCCAGGAAAGGGAAAAATGGATAAAGAAGTTGTGGTCCTTATGTACAATGGAATATCACTGAGCCATGAAATCAATGTCATAAGGCTAGTAGCAGCATGATGAGTGGATTTAGGTACGACGATTCTAAGTGAGATAAGTCACACAGAAAAGGACACTTCTCATAAGGTATCACTTATAGAGGGAATGTAAAAACCGGTACACTTGAACTGAATCAGAAAACAGAACAGAGTCACACATGCAGAAAACACACTATGGCTGCTTAACGGGAAAGGTGAGGTGGGGTGATACATAAAACAAGGGATTCAAATTAGCTCAGATACCGTTCCATAAACCCAATATGTAATAGACAAGACCTACTCCTTGCTAAGAGAACTGGACTCAACACGCCCTATTCACCACACAAGAATATATCTGACTAGTAATAATCTTAAAACCTATGTATTGATATCTCTCTGTTAGTGTGTCAAGTGGGTAAAAAGCGGCATAAACACAGCAGTGAAAAGCAGCTAAACCCCATTATAAAAATAAATTATTTTGAAAAACCCATGAAACAAAGACAGCGAAAGAGAGAGAAATTCTTACACAATGCGTTCACGGGCTGTGATGCAACCTGGATTGACCATATCTAGACCCACAGCTGTATGAGACATAAGGGTGGACACTGTTGCGGCTGAGAGGTTTGGTGAGGTTGGGTGAGCAAACGCAGACCCTTTAAAGTAATACTGCGTGGTACCCATCGCATGGGTCCCAAATCTCCAGGTTCAACGTCATCTTCCTACATCGAAAACATGCATGAGATACCCAGAAGATGGTACACCGTGTGATGGGGAAAGGTTTCTAAAACGCACCTCATTTCTCATCTGCTTGTGCCCGGGTTCGCCATTCCAGCCACTTTACTAGCAATCTCCCTCCTTGGAGCATCAGCACCTTTAACCTCCTGTTCCGTACAGGTTGCAATTTGTACTGAGGATGAACGGGAAGACGTGGAACCAATGAAAGACTAGTTCTTGGTGTTGGGACAGGCACAGGTCACTCTATTTTCCCATCAGGAAGAAGAATTAACCACAGGCTCAGCCTGCCCCCCGGAACCAGAACAGGGCCTGAAGCCATCCTGCGCTTTTGCGGCCAGCTCCCTAAAAAGCGAGTTGTAAAATGGAGGTTCAGGGCACTGCAATTCACAAACCTGCAGAGTTATAAATGATAACTCTCATCCACAAATATATTGAGGGAAGGCAAAGAAGAGGATTTGAAATCAAGGCAGAATTGCAGGAAACAGATTTCAGGAGGTAGATTCGAATCGCCTTTAAAGCACATGAAAAGCGGCAAAACGTTGACAATGATGCCCTTGGCCAAAAAGGGCGTATGCGTTTTTTCCTGAATATATTCAGGAAAAAACGCATACGCCCTTTTTGGCCAACCAAGCAACCTGGAAAGGCAAATCAGCGCTACAAAGATGTCTCGCTTCCCATCGGTCAAAAGGGCCATGCTGAAAAAAGTGTCAAAACCAGAAATGCAGGACAGGCCATGGAGAAATGGGAGCCTTGCTACACTGATGGGTGGGATGTAAATTGTCAACAGCCACTCTGGAGAAGTGTACGGTGAGTCCTGAAACGTCTAAAAAGCAAAGCTTAGAGAGCATAGGGCACTTCCACTCATGGGGGTATAAATTGGGAAAATTAAAAATCAGCAAGACACAAGCACCCCAAAGTTTAGGGCTGCTCTGTTGACAAGGACCTCCACTTCATTCCACCTTCAATATCCCAGGAAAGAGAAAAATGGATAAAGAAGTTGTGGTCCTTATGTACAATGGAATATCACTCAGCCATGAAATCAATGTCATAAGGCTAGTAGCAGCATGACGAGTGGATTTAGGTACGACGATTCTAAGTGAAATAAGTCACACAGAAAAGGACACTTCTCATAAGGTATCACTGATAGAGGGAATGTAAAAACCGTTACACTTGAACTGAATTACAAAACAGAACAGAGTCACACATGCAGAAAACACACTATGGCTGCTTAACGGGAAAGGTGAGGTGGGGTGATACATAAAACAATGGTTTCAAATTAGCTCAGATACCGTTCCATAAAACCAATATGTAATAGACAAGACGTACTCCTTGCTCAGAGAACTGGACTCAACACGCCCTATTCACCGCACAAGAATATATCTGACTAGTAATAATCTTAAAACCTATGTATTGATATCTCTCTGTTAGTGTGTCAAGTGGGTGTAAAGCGGCATAAACACAGCAGTGAAAAGCAGCTAAACCCCATTATAAAAATAAATTACTTTGAAAAACCCGTGAAACAAAGACAGTGAAAGAGAGCGAAATTCTTACACAATGCGTTCAGGGGCTGTGATGCAACCTGGATTGACCATATCTAGACCCACAGCTGGATGAGACCTAAGGGTGGACACTGTTGCGGCTGAGAGGTTTGGTGAGGTTGGGTGAGCAAACGCAGACCCTTTAAAGTAATACTGCGTGGTACCCATCGCATGTGTCCCAAATCTCCAGGTTCAAGGGCATCTTCCTACATCGAAAACATGCATGAGATACCCAGAAGATGGTACACCGTGTGATGGGGAAAGGTTTCTAAAACGCACCTCATTTCTCATTTGCTTGTGCCCGGGTTCGCCATTCCAGCCACTTTACTAGCAATCTCCCTCCTTGGAGCATCAGCACCTTTAACCTCCTGTTCCGTACAGGTTGCAATTTGTACTGAGGATGAACGGGAAGACGTGGAACCAATGAAAGACTAGCTCTTGGTGTTGGGACAGGCACAGGTCACTCTATTTTCCCATCAGGAAGAAGAATTAACCACAGGCTCAGCCTGCCCCCCGGAACCAGAACAGGGCCTGAAGCCATCCTGCGCTTTTGCGGCCAGCTCCCTAAAAAGCGAGTTGTAAAATGGAGGTTCAGGGCACTGCAATTCACAAACCTGCAGAGTTATAAATGATAACTCTCATCCACAAATATATTGAGGGAAGGCAAAGAAGAGGATTTGAAATCAAGGCAGAATTGCAGGAAACAGATTTCAGGAGGTAGATTCGAATCGCCTTTAAAGCACATGAAAAGCGGCAAAACGTTGACAATGATGCCCTTGGCCAAAAAGGGCGTATGCGTTTTTTCCTGAATATATTCAGGAAAAAACGCATACGCCCTTTTTGGCCAACCAAGCAACCTGGAAAGGCAAATCAGCGCTACAAAGATGTCTCGCTTCCCATCGGTCAAAAGGGCCATGCTGAAAAAAGTGTCAAAACCAGAAATGCAGGACAGGCCATGGAGAAATGGGAGCCTTGCTACACTGATGGGCGGGATGTAAATTGTCAACAGCCACTCTGGAGAAGTGTACGGTGAGTCCTGAAACGTCTAAAAAGCAAAGCTTAGAGAGCATAGGGCACTTCCACTCATGGGGGTATAAATTGGGAAAATGAAAAATCAGCAAGACACAAGCACCCCAAAGTTTAGGGCTGCTCTGTTGACAAGGACCTCCACTTCATTCCACCTTCAATATCCCAGGAAAGAGAAAAATGGATAAAGAAGTTGTGGTCCTTATGTACAATGGAATATCACTCAGCCGTGAAATCAATGTCATAAGGCTAGTAGCAGCATGATGAGTGGATTTAGGTACGACGACTCTAAGTGAAATAAGTCACACAGCAAAGGACACTTCTCATAAGGTATCACTTATAGAGGGAATGTAAAAACCGTTACACTTGAACTGAATTACAAAACAGAACAGAGTCACACATGCAGAAAACACACTATGGCTGCTTAACGGGAAAGGTGAGGTGGGGTGATACATAAAACAAGGGTTTCAAATTAGCTCAGATACCGTTCCATAAACCCAATATGTAATAGACAAGACCTACTCCTTGCTCAGAGAACTGGACTCAACACGCCCTATTCACCGCACAAGAATATATCTGACTAGTAATAATCTTAAAACCTATGTATTGATATGTCTCTGTTAGTGTGTCAAGTGGGTAAAAAGCGGCATAAACACAGCAGTGAAAAGCAGCTAAACCCCATTATAAAAATAAATTACTTTGAAAAACCCATGAAACAAAGACAGTGAAAGAGAGAGAAATTCTTACACAATGCGTTCAGGGGCTGTGATGCAACCTGGATTGACCATATCTAGACCCACAGCTGGATGAGACATAAGGGTGGACACTGTTGCGGCTGAGAGGTTTGGTGAGGTTGGGTGAGCAAACGCAGACCCTTTAAAGTAATACTGCGTGGTACCCATCGCATGGGTCCCAAATCTCCAGGTTCCAGGGCATCTTCCTACATCGAAAACATGCATGAGATACACAGAAGATGGTACACCGTGTGATGGGGAAAGGTTTCTAAAACGCACCTCATTTCTCATCTGCTTGTGCCCGGGTTCGCCATTCCAGCCACTTTACTAGCAATCTCCCTCCTTGGAGCATCAGCACCTTTAACCTCCTGTTCCGTACAGGTTGCAATTTGTACTGAGGATGAACGGGAAGACGTGGAACCAATGAAAGACTAGTTCTTGGTGTTGGGACAGGCACAGGTCACTCTATTTTCCCATCAGGAAGAAGAATTAACCACAGGCTCAGCCTGCCCCCCGGAACCAGAACAGGGCCTGAAGCCATCCTGCGCTTTTGCGGCCAGCTCCCTAAAAAGCGAGTTGTAAAATGGAGGTTCAGGGCACTGCAATTCACAAACCTGCAGAGTTATAAATGATAACTCTCATCCACAAATATATTGAGGGAAGGCAAAGAAGAGGATTTGAAATCAAGGCAGAATTGCAGGAAACAGATTTCAGGAGGTAGATTCGAATCGCCTTTAAAGCACATGAAAAGCGGCAAAACGTTGACAATGATGCCCTTGGCCAAAAAGGGCGTATGCGTTTTTTCCTGAATATATTCAGGAAAAAACGCATACGCCCTTTTTGGCCAACCAAGCAACCTGGAAAGGCAAATCAGCGCTACAAAGATGTCTCGCTTCCCATCGGTCAAAAGGGCCATGCTGAAAAAAGTGTCAAAACCAGAAATGCAGGACAGGCCATGGAGAAATGGGAGCCTTGCTACACTGATGGGCGGGATGTAAATTGTCAACAGCCACTCTGGAGAAGTGTACGGTGAGTCCTGAAACGTCTAAAAAGCAAAGCTTAGAGAGCATACGGCACTTCCACTCATGGGGTTATAAATTGGGAAAATTAAAAATCAGCAAGACACAAGCACCCCAAAGTTTAGGGCTGCTCTGTTGACAAGGACCTCCACTTCATTCCACCTTCAATATCCCAGGAAAGAGAATAATGGATAAAGAAGTTGTGGTCCTTATGTACAATGGAATATCACTCAGCCATGAAATCAATGTCATAAGGCTAGTAGCAGCATGACGAGTGGATTTAGGTACGACGATTCTAAGTGAAATAAGTCACACAGAAAAGGACACTTCTCATAAGGTATCACTGATAGAGGGAATGTAAAAACCGTTACACTTGAACTGAATTACAAAACAGAACAGAGTCACACATGCAGAAAACACACTATGGCTGCTTAACGGGAAAGGTGAGGTGGGGTGATACATAAAACAATGGTTTCAAATTAGCTCAGATACCGTTCCATAAAACCAATATGTAATAGACAAGACGTACTCCTTGCTCAGAGAACTGGACTCAACACGCCCTATTCACCGCACAAGAATATATCTGACTAGTAATAATCTTAAAACCTATGTATTGATATCTCTCTGTTAGTGTGTCAAGTGGGTGTAAAGCGGCATAAACACAGCAGTGAAAAGCAGCTAAACCCCATTATAAAAATAAATTACTTTGAAAAACCCGTGAAACAAAGACAGTGAAAGAGAGCGAAATTCTTACACAATGCGTTCAGGGGCTGTGATGCAACCTGGATTGACCATATCTAGACCCACAGCTGGATGAGACCTAAGGGTGGACACTGTTGCGGCTGAGAGGTTTGGTGAGGTTGGGTGAGCAAACGCAGACCCTTTAAAGTAATACTGCGTGGTACCCATCGCATGTGTCCCAAATCTCCAGGTTCAAGGGCATCTTCCTACATCGAAAACATGCATGAGATACCCAGAAGATGGTACACCGTGTGATGGGGAAAGGTTTCTAAAACGCACCTCATTTCTCATTTGCTTGTGCCCGGGTTCGCCATTCCAGCCACTTTACTAGCAATCTCCCTCCTTGGAGCATCAGCACCTTTAACCTCCTGTTCCGTACAGGTTGCAATTTGTACTGAGGATGAACGGGAAGACGTGGAACCAATGAAAGACTAGCTCTTGGTGTTGGGACAGGCACAGGTCACTCTATTTTCCCATCAGGAAGAAGAATTAACCACAGGCTCAGCCTGCCCCCCGGAACCAGAACAGGGCCTGAAGCCATCCTGCGCTTTTGCGGCCAGCTCCCTAAAAAGCGAGTTGTAAAATGGAGGTTCAGGGCACTGCAATTCACAAACCTGCAGAGTTATAAATGATAACTCTCATCCACAAATATATTGAGGGAAGGCAAAGAAGAGGATTTGAAATCAAGGCAGAATTGCAGGAAACAGATTTCAGGAGGTAGATTCGAATCGCCTTTAAAGCACATGAAAAGCGGCAAAACGTTGACAATGATGCCCTTGGCCAAAAAGGGCGTATGCGTTTTTTCCTGAATATATTCAGGAAAAAACGCATACGCCCTTTTTGGCCAACCAAGCAACCTGGAAAGGCAAATCAGCGCTACAAAGATGTCTCGCTTCCCATCGGTCAAAAGGGCCATGCTGAAAAAAGTGTCAAAACCAGAAATGCAGGACAGGCCATGGAGAAATGGGAGCCTTGCTACACTGATGGGCGGGATGTAAATTGTCAACAGCCACTCTGGAGAAGTGTACGGTGAGTCCTGAAACGTCTAAAAAGCAAAGCTTAGAGAGCATAGGGCACTTCCACTCATGGGGGTATAAATTGGGAAAATGAAAAATCAGCAAGACACAAGCACCCCAAAGTTTAGGGCTGCTCTGTTGACAAGGACCTCCACTTCATTCCACCTTCAATATCCCAGGAAAGAGAATAATGGATAAAGAAGTTGTGGTCCTTATGTACAATGGAATATCACTCAGCCGTGAAATCAATGTCATAAGGCTAGTAGCAGCATGATGAGTGGATTTAGGTACGACGATTCTAAGTGAAATAAGTCACACAGCAAAGGACACTTCTCATAAGGTATCACTTATAGAGGGAATGTAAAAACCGTTACACTTGAACTGAATTACAAAACAGAACAGAGTCACACATGCAGAAAACACACTATGGCTGCTTAACGGGAAAGGTGAGGTGGGGTGATACATAAAACAAGGGTTTCAAATTAGCTCAGATACCGTTCCATAAACCCAATATGTAATAGACAAGACCTACTCCTTGCTCAGAGAACTGGACTCAACACGCCCTATTCACCGCACAAGAATATATCTGACTAGTAATAATCTTAAAACCTATGTATTGATATGTCTCTGTTAGTGTGTCAAGTGGGTAAAAAGCGGCATAAACACAGCAGTGAAAAGCAGCTAAACCCCATTATAAAAATAAATTACTTTGAAAAACCCATGAAACAAAGACAGTGAAAGAGAGAGAAATTCTTACACAATGCGTTCAGGGGCTGTGATGCAACCTGGATTGACCATATCTAGACCCACAGCTGGATGAGACATAAGGGTGGACACTGTTGCGGCTGAGAGGTTTGGTGAGGTTGGGTGAGCAAACGCAGACCCTTTAAAGTAATACTGCGTGGTACCCATCGCATGGGTCCCAAATCTCCAGGTTCCAGGGCATCTTCCTACATCGAAAACATGCATGAGATACACAGAAGATGGTACACCGTGTGATGGGGAAAGGTTTCTAAAACGCACCTCATTTCTCATCTGCTTGTGCCCGGGTTCGCCATTCCAGCCACTTTACTAGCAATCTCCCTCCTTGGAGCATCAGCACCTTTAACCTCCTGTTCCGTACAGGTTGCAATTTGTACTGAGGATGAACGGGAAGACGTGGAACCAATGAAAGACTAGCTCTTGGTGTTGGGACAGGCACAGGTCACTCTATTTTCCCATCAGGAAGAAGAATTAACCACAGGCTCAGCCTGCCCCCCGGAACCAGAACAGGGCCTGAAGCCATCCTGCGCTTTTGCGGCCAGCTCCCTAAAAAGCGAGTTGTAAAATGGAGGTTCAGGGCACTGCAATTCACAAACCTGCAGAGTTATAAATGATAACTCTCATCCACAAATATATTGAGGGAAGGCAAAGAAGAGGATTTGAAATCAAGGCAGAATTGCAGGAAACAGATTTCAGGAGGTAGATTCGAATCGCCTTTAAAGCACATGAAAAGCGGCAAAACGTTGACAATGATGCCCTTGGCCAAAAAGGGCGTATGCGTTTTTTCCTGAATATATTCAGGAAAAAACGCATACGCCCTTTTTGGCCAACCAAGCAACCTGGAAAGGCAAATCAGCGCTACAAAGATGTCTCGCTTCCCATCGGTCAAAAGGGCCATGCTGAAAAAAGTGTCAAAACCAGAAATGCAGGACAGGCCATGGAGAAATGGGAGCCTTGCTACACTGATGGGCGGGATGTAAATTGTCAACAGCCACTCTGGAGAAGTGTACGGTGAGTCCTGAAACGTCTAAAAAGCAAAGCTTAGAGAGCATAGGGCACTTCCACTCATGGGGGTATAAATTGGGAAAATGAAAAATCAGCAAGACACAAGCACCCCAAAGTTTAGGGCTGCTCTGTTGACAAGGACCTCCACTTCATTCCACCTTCAATATCCCAGGAAAGAGAATAATGGATAAAGAAGTTGTGGTCCTTATGTACAATGGAATATCACTCAGCCGTGAAATCAATGTCATAAGGCTAGTAGCAGCATGATGAGTGGATTTAGGTACGACGATTCTAAGTGAAATAAGTCACACAGCAAAGGACACTTCTCATAAGGTATCACTTATAGAGGGAATGTAAAAACCGTTACACTTGAACTGAATTACAAAACAGAACAGAGTCACACATGCAGAAAACACACTATGGCTGCTTAACGGGAAAGGTGAGGTGGGGTGATACATAAAACAAGGGTTTCAAATTAGCTCAGATACCGTTCCATAAACCCAATATGTAATAGACAAGACCTACTCCTTGCTCAGAGAACTGGACTCAACACGCCCTATTCACCGCACAAGAATATATCTGACTAGTAATAATCTTAAAACCTATGTATTGATATGTCTCTGTTAGTGTGTCAAGTGGGTAAAAAGCGGCATAAACACAGCAGTGAAAAGCAGCTAAACCCCATTATAAAAATAAATTACTTTGAAAAACCCATGAAACAAAGACAGTGAAAGAGAGAGAAATTCTTACACAATGCGTTCAGGGGCTGTGATGCAACCTGGATTGACCATATCTAGACCCACAGCTGGATGAGACATAAGGGTGGACACTGTTGCGGCTGAGAGGTTTGGTGAGGTTGGGTGAGCAAACGCAGACCCTTTAAAGTAATACTGCGTGGTACCCATCGCATGGGTCCCAAATCTCCAGGTTCCAGGGCATCTTCCTACATCGAAAACATGCATGAGATACACAGAAGATGGTACACCGTGTGATGGGGAAAGGTTTCTAAAACGCACCTCATTTCTCATCTGCTTGTGCCCGGGTTCGCCATTCCAGCCACTTTACTAGCAATCTCCCTCCTTGGAGCATCAGCACCTTTAACCTCCTGTTCCGTACAGGTTGCAATTTGTACTGAGGATGAACGGGAAGACGTGGAACCAATGAAAGACTAGTTCTTGGTGTTGGGACAGGCACAGGTCACTCTATTTTCCCATCAGGAAGAAGAATTAACCACAGGCTCAGCCTGCCCCCCGGAACCAGAACAGGGCCTGAAGCCATCCTGCGCTTTTGCGGCCAGCTCCCTAAAAAGCGAGTTGTAAAATGGAGGTTCAGGGCACTGCAATTCACAAACCTGCAGAGTTATAAATGATAACTCTCATCCACAAATATATTGAGGGAAGGCAAAGAAGAGGATTTGAAATCAAGGCAGAATTGCAGGAAACAGATTTCAGGAGGTAGATTCGAATCGCCTTTAAAGCACATGAAAAGCGGCAAAACGTTGACAATGATGCCCTTGGCCAAAAAGGGCGTATGCGTTTTTTCCTGAATATATTCAGGAAAAAACGCATACGCCCTTTTTGGCCAACCAAGCAACCTGGAAAGGCAAATCAGCGCTACAAAGATGTCTCGCTTCCCATCGGTCAAAAGGGCCATGCTGAAAAAAGTGTCAAAACCAGAAATGCAGGACAGGCCATGGAGAAATGGGAGCCTTGCTACACTGATGGGCGGGATGTAAATTGTCAACAGCCACTCTGGAGAAGTGTACGGTGAGTCCTGAAACGTCTAAAAAGCAAAGCTTAGAGAGCATACGGCACTTCCACTCATGGGGTTATAAATTGGGAAAATTAAAAATCAGCAAGACACAAGCACCCCAAAGTTTAGGGCTGCTCTGTTGACAAGGACCTCCACTTCATTCCACCTTCAATATCCCAGGAAAGAGAATAATGGATAAAGAAGTTGTGGTCCTTATGTACAATGGAATATCACTCAGCCATGAAATCAATGTCATAAGGCTAGTAGCAGCATGACGAGTGGATTTAGGTACGACGATTCTAAGTGAAATAAGTCACACAGAAAAGGACACTTCTCATAAGGTATCACTGATAGAGGGAATGTAAAAACCGTTACACTTGAACTGAATTACAAAACAGAACAGAGTCACACATGCAGAAAACACACTATGGCTGCTTAACGGGAAAGGTGAGGTGGGGTGATACATAAAACAATGGTTTCAAATTAGCTCAGATACCGTTCCATAAAACCAATATGTAATAGACAAGACGTACTCCTTGCTCAGAGAACTGGACTCAACACGCCCTATTCACCGCACAAGAATATATCTGACTAGTAATAATCTTAAAACCTATGTATTGATATCTCTCTGTTAGTGTGTCAAGTGGGTGTAAAGCGGCATAAACACAGCAGTGAAAAGCAGCTAAACCCCATTATAAAAATAAATTACTTTGAAAAACCCGTGAAACAAAGACAGTGAAAGAGAGCGAAATTCTTACACAATGCGTTCAGGGGCTGTGATGCAACCTGGATTGACCATATCTAGACCCACAGCTGGATGAGACCTAAGGGTGGACACTGTTGCGGCTGAGAGGTTTGGTGAGGTTGGGTGAGCAAACGCAGACCCTTTAAAGTAATACTGCGTGGTACCCATCGCATGTGTCCCAAATCTCCAGGTTCAAGGGCATCTTCCTACATCGAAAACATGCATGAGATACCCAGAAGATGGTACACCGTGTGATGGGGAAAGGTTTCTAAAACGCACCTCATTTCTCATTTGCTTGTGCCCGGGTTCGCCATTCCAGCCACTTTACTAGCAATCTCCCTCCTTGGAGCATCAGCACCTTTAACCTCCTGTTCCGTACAGGTTGCAATTTGTACTGAGGATGAACGGGAAGACGTGGAACCAATGAAAGACTAGCTCTTGGTGTTGGGACAGGCACAGGTCACTCTATTTTCCCATCAGGAAGAAGAATTAACCACAGGCTCAGCCTGCCCCCCGGAACCAGAACAGGGCCTGAAGCCATCCTGCGCTTTTGCGGCCAGCTCCCTAAAAAGCGAGTTGTAAAATGGAGGTTCAGGGCACTGCAATTCACAAACCTGCAGAGTTATAAATGATAACTCTCATCCACAAATATATTGAGGGAAGGCAAAGAAGAGGATTTGAAATCAAGGCAGAATTGCAGGAAACAGATTTCAGGAGGTAGATTCGAATCGCCTTTAAAGCACATGAAAAGCGGCAAAACGTTGACAATGATGCCCTTGGCCAAAAAGGGCGTATGCGTTTTTTCCTGAATATATTCAGGAAAAAACGCATACGCCCTTTTTGGCCAACCAAGCAACCTGGAAAGGCAAATCAGCGCTACAAAGATGTCTCGCTTCCCATCGGTCAAAAGGGCCATGCTGAAAAAAGTGTCAAAACCAGAAATGCAGGACAGGCCATGGAGAAATGGGAGCCTTGCTACACTGATGGGCGGGATGTAAATTGTCAACAGCCACTCTGGAGAAGTGTACGGTGAGTCCTGAAACGTCTAAAAAGCAAAGCTTAGAGAGCATAGGGCACTTCCACTCATGGGGGTATAAATTGGGAAAATGAAAAATCAGCAAGACACAAGCACCCCAAAGTTTAGGGCTGCTCTGTTGACAAGGACCTCCACTTCATTCCACCTTCAATATCCCAGGAAAGAGAAAAATGGATAAAGAAGTTGTGGTCCTTATGTACAATGGAATATCACTCAGCCATGAAATCAATGTCATAAGGCTAGTAGCAGCATGACGAGTGGATTTAGGTACGACGATTCTAAGTGAAATAAGTCACACAGAAAAGGACACTTCTCATAAGGTATCACTGATAGAGGGAATGTAAAAACCGTTACACTTGAACTGAATTACAAAACAGAACAGAGTCACACATGCAGAAAACACACTATGGCTGCTTAACGGGAAAGGTGAGGTGGGGTGATACATAAAACAATGGTTTCAAATTAGCTCAGATACCGTTCCATAAAACCAATATGTAATAGACAAGACGTACTCCTTGCTCAGAGAACTGGACTCAACACGCCCTATTCACCGCACAAGAATATATCTGACTAGTAATAATCTTAAAACCTATGTATTGATATCTCTCTGTTAGTGTGTCAAGTGGGTGTAAAGCGGCATAAACACAGCAGTGAAAAGCAGCTAAACCCCATTATAAAAATAAATTACTTTGAAAAACCCGTGAAACAAAGACAGTGAAAGAGAGCGAAATTCTTACACAATGCGTTCAGGGGCTGTGATGCAACCTGGATTGACCATATCTAGACCCACAGCTGGATGAGACCTAAGGGTGGACACTGTTGCGGCTGAGAGGTTTGGTGAGGTTGGGTGAGCAAACGCAGACCCTTTAAAGTAATACTGCGTGGTACCCATCGCATGTGTCCCAAATCTCCAGGTTCAAGGGCATCTTCCTACATCGAAAACATGCATGAGATACCCAGAAGATGGTACACCGTGTGATGGGGAAAGGTTTCTAAAACGCACCTCATTTCTCATTTGCTTGTGCCCGGGTTCGCCATTCCAGCCACTTTACTAGCAATCTCCCTCCTTGGAGCATCAGCACCTTTAACCTCCTGTTCCGTACAGGTTGCAATTTGTACTGAGGATGAACGGGAAGACGTGGAACCAATGAAAGACTAGCTCTTGGTGTTGGGACAGGCACAGGTCACTCTATTTTCCCATCAGGAAGAAGAATTAACCACAGGCTCAGCCTGCCCCCCGGAACCAGAACAGGGCCTGAAGCCATCCTGCGCTTTTGCGGCCAGCTCCCTAAAAAGCGAGTTGTAAAATGGAGGTTCAGGGCACTGCAATTCACAAACCTGCAGAGTTATAAATGATAACTCTCATCCACAAATATATTGAGGGAAGGCAAAGAAGAGGATTTGAAATCAAGGCAGAATTGCAGGAAACAGATTTCAGGAGGTAGATTCGAATCGCCTTTAAAGCACATGAAAAGCGGCAAAACGTTGACAATGATGCCCTTGGCCAAAAAGGGCGTATGCGTTTTTTCCTGAATATATTCAGGAAAAAACGCATACGCCCTTTTTGGCCAACCAAGCAACCTGGAAAGGCAAATCAGCGCTACAAAGATGTCTCGCTTCCCATCGGTCAAAAGGGCCATGCTGAAAAAAGTGTCAAAACCAGAAATGCAGGACAGGCCATGGAGAAATGGGAGCCTTGCTACACTGATGGGCGGGATGTAAATTGTCAACAGCCACTCTGGAGAAGTGTACGGTGAGTCCTGAAACGTCTAAAAAGCAAAGCTTAGAGAGCATAGGGCACTTCCACTCATGGGGGTATAAATTGGGAAAATGAAAAATCAGCAAGACACAAGCACCCCAAAGTTTAGGGCTGCTCTGTTGACAAGGACCTCCACTTCATTCCACCTTCAATATCCCAGGAAAGAGAATAATGGATAAAGAAGTTGTGGTCCTTATGTACAATGGAATATCACTCAGCCGTGAAATCAATGTCATAAGGCTAGTAGCAGCATGATGAGTGGATTTAGGTACGACGATTCTAAGTGAAATAAGTCACACAGCAAAGGACACTTCTCATAAGGTATCACTTATAGAGGGAATGTAAAAACCGTTACACTTGAACTGAATTACAAAACAGAACAGAGTCACACATGCAGAAAACACACTATGGCTGCTTAACGGGAAAGGTGAGGTGGGGTGATACATAAAACAAGGGTTTCAAATTAGCTCAGATACCGTTCCATAAACCCAATATGTAATAGACAAGACCTACTCCTTGCTCAGAGAACTGGACTCAACACGCCCTATTCACCGCACAAGAATATATCTGACTAGTAATAATCTTAAAACCTATGTATTGATATGTCTCTGTTAGTGTGTCAAGTGGGTAAAAAGCGGCATAAACACAGCAGTGAAAAGCAGCTAAACCCCATTATAAAAATAAATTACTTTGAAAAACCCATGAAACAAAGACAGTGAAAGAGAGAGAAATTCTTACACAATGCGTTCAGGGGCTGTGATGCAACCTGGATTGACCATATCTAGACCCACAGCTGGATGAGACATAAGGGTGGACACTGTTGCGGCTGAGAGGTTTGGTGAGGTTGGGTGAGCAAACGCAGACCCTTTAAAGTAATACTGCGTGGTACCCATCGCATGGGTCCCAAATCTCCAGGTTCCAGGGCATCTTCCTACATCGAAAACATGCATGAGATACACAGAAGATGGTACACCGTGTGATGGGGAAAGGTTTCTAAAACGCACCTCATTTCTCATCTGCTTGTGCCCGGGTTCGCCATTCCAGCCACTTTACTAGCAATCTCCCTCCTTGGAGCATCAGCACCTTTAACCTCCTGTTCCGTACAGGTTGCAATTTGTACTGAGGATGAACGGGAAGACGTGGAACCAATGAAAGACTAGTTCTTGGTGTTGGGACAGGCACAGGTCACTCTATTTTCCCATCAGGAAGAAGAATTAACCACAGGCTCAGCCTGCCCCCCGGAACCAGAACAGGGCCTGAAGCCATCCTGCGCTTTTGCGGCCAGCTCCCTAAAAAGCGAGTTGTAAAATGGAGGTTCAGGGCACTGCAATTCACAAACCTGCAGAGTTATAAATGATAACTCTCATCCACAAATATATTGAGGGAAGGCAAAGAAGAGGATTTGAAATCAAGGCAGAATTGCAGGAAACAGATTTCAGGAGGTAGATTCGAATCGCCTTTAAAGCACATGAAAAGCGGCAAAACGTTGACAATGATGCCCTTGGCCAAAAAGGGCGTATGCGTTTTTTCCTGAATATATTCAGGAAAAAACGCATACGCCCTTTTTGGCCAACCAAGCAACCTGGAAAGGCAAATCAGCGCTACAAAGATGTCTCGCTTCCCATCGGTCAAAAGGGCCATGCTGAAAAAAGTGTCAAAACCAGAAATGCAGGACAGGCCATGGAGAAATGGGAGCCTTGCTACACTGATGGGCGGGATGTAAATTGTCAACAGCCACTCTGGAGAAGTGTACGGTGAGTCCTGAAACGTCTAAAAAGCAAAGCTTAGAGAGCATAGGGCACTTCCACTCATGGGGTTATAAATTGGGAAAATTAAAAATCAGCAAGACACAAGCACCCCAAAGTTTAGGGCTGCTCTGTTGACAAGGACCTCCACTTCATTCCACCTTCAATATCCCAGGAAAGAGAAAAATGGATAAAGAAGTTGTGGTCCTTATGTACAATGGAATATCACTCAGCCGTGAAATCAATGTCATAAGGCTAGTAGCAGCATGATGAGTGGATTTAGGTACGACGACTCTAAGTGAAATAAGTCACACAGAAAAGGGCACTTCTCATAAGGTATCACTTATAGAGGGAATGTAAAAACCGTTACACTTGAACTGAATTACAAAACAGAACAGAGTCACACATGCAGAAAACACACTATGGCTGCTTAACGGGAAAGGTGAGGTGGGGTGATACATAAAACAAGGGTTTCAAATTAGCTCAGATACCGTTCCATAAACCCAATATGTAATAGACAAGACCTACTCCTTGCTCAGAGAACTGGACTCAACACGCCCTATTCACCGCACAAGAATATATCTGACTAGTAATAATCTTAAAACCTATGTATTGATATGTCTCTGTTAGTGTGTCAAGTGGGTAAAAAGCGGCATAAACACAGCAGTGAAAAGCAGCTAAACCCCATTATAAAAATAAATTACTTTGAAAAACCCATGAAACAAAGACAGTGAAAGAGAGAGAAATTCTTACACAATGCGTTCAGGGGCTGTGATGCAACCTGGATTGACCATATCTAGACCCACAGCTGGATGAGACATAAGGGTGGACACTGTTGCGGCTGAGAGGTTTGGTGAGGTTGGGTGAGCAAACGCAGACCCTTTAAAGTAATACTGCGTGGTACCCATCGCATGGGTCCCAAATCTCCAGGTTCAAGGGCATCTTCCTACATCGAAAACATGCATGAGATACCCAGAAGATGGTACACCGTGTGATGGGGAAAGGTTTCTAAAACGCACCTCATTTCTCATCTGCTTGTGCCCGGGTTCGCCATTCCAGCCACTTTACTAGCAATCTCCCTCCTTGGAGCATCAGCACCTTTAACCTCCTGTTCCGTACAGGTTGCAATTTGTCCTGAGGATGAACGGGAAGACGTGGAACCAACGAGAGACTAGCTCTTGGTGTTGGGACAGGCACAGGTCACTCTATTTTCCCATCAGGAAGAAGAATTAACCACAGGATCAGCCTGCCCCCCGGAACCAGAACCGGGCCTGAAGCCATCCTGCGCTTTTGCGGCCAGCTCCCTAAAAAGCGAGTTGTAAAATGGAGGTTCAGGGCACTGCAATTCACAAACCTGCAGAGTTATAAATGATAACTCTCATCCACAAATATATTGAGGGAAGGCAAAGAAGAGGATTTGAAATCAAGGCAGAATTGCAGGAAACAGATTTCAGGAGGTAGATTCGAATCGCCTTTAAAGCACATGAAAAGCGGCAAAACGTTGACAATGATGCCCTTGGCCAAAAAGGGCGTATGCGTTTTTTCCTGAATATATTCAGGAAAAAACGCATACGCCCTTTTTGGCCAACCAAGCAACCTGGAAATGCAAATCAGCGCTACAAACAAGTCTCGCTTCCCATCGGTCAAAAGGGCCATGCTGAAAAAAATGTCAAAACCAGAAATGCAGGACAGGCCATGGAGAAATGGGAGCCTTCCTATACTGATGGGCGGGATGTAAATTGCCAACAGCCACTCTGCAGAAGTGTACGGTGTGTCCTGAAACATCTAAAAAACACAGCTTAGAGAGCATAGGGCACTTCCACTCATGGGGGTATAAATTGGGAAAATGAAAAATCAGCAAGACACAAGCACCCCAAAGTTTAGGGCTGCTCTGTTGACAAGGACCTCCACTTCATTCCACCTTCAATATCCCAGGAAAGGGAAAAATGGATAAAGAAGTTGTGGTCCTTATGTACAATGGAATATCACTGAGCCATGAAATCAATGTCATAAGGCTAGTAGCAGCATGATGAGTGGATTTAGGTACGACGATTCTAAGTGAAATAAGTCACACAGAAAAGGACACTTCTCATAAGGTATCACTTATAGAGGGAATGTAAAAACCGGTACACTTGAACTGAATCAGAAAACAGAACAGAGTCACACATGCAGAAAACACACTATGGCTGCTTAACGGGAAAGGTGAGGTGGGGTGATACATAAAACAAGGGATTCAAATTAGCTCAGATACCGTTCCATAAACCCAATATGTAATAGACAAGACCTACTCCTTGCTAAGAGAACTGGACTCAACACGCCCTATTCACCACACAAGAATATATCTGACTAGTAATAATCTTAAAACCTATGTATTGATATCTCTCTGTTAGTGTGTCAAGTGGGTAAAAAGCGGCATAAACACAGCAGTGAAAAGCAGCTAAACCCCATTATAAAAATAAATTATTTTGAAAAACCCATGAAACAAAGACAGCGAAAGAGAGAGAAATTCTTACACAATGCGTTCACGGGCTGTGATGCAACCTGGATTGACCATATCTAGACCCACAGCTGTATGAGACATAAGGGTGGACACTGTTGCGGCTGAGAGGTTTGGTGAGGTTGGGTGAGCAAACGCAGACCCTTTAAAGTAATACTGCGTGGTACCCATCGCATGGGTCCCAAATCTCCAGGTTCAACGTCATCTTCCTACATCGAAAACATGCATGAGATACCCAGAAGATGGTACACCGTGTGATGGGGAAAGGTTTCTAAAACGCACCTCATTTCTCATCTGCTTGTGCCCGGGTTCGCCATTCCAGCCACTTTACTAGCAATCTCCCTCCTTGGAGCATCAGCAACTTTAACCTCCTGTTCCGTACAGGTTGCAATTTGTACTGAGGATGAACGGGAAGACGTGGAACCAATGAAAGACTAGTTCTTGGTGTTGGGACAGGCACAGGTCACTCTATTTTCCCATCAGGAAGAAGAATTAACCACAGGCTCAGCCTGCCCCCCGGAACCAGAACAGGGCCTGAAGCCATCCTGCGCTTTTGCGGCCAGCTCCCTAAAAAGCGAGTTGTAAAATGGAGGTTCAGGGCACTGCAATTCACAAACCTGCAGAGTTATAAATGATAACTCTCATCCACAAATATATTGAGGGAAGGCAAAGAAGAGGATTTGAAATCAAGGCAGAATTGCAGGAAACAGATTTCAGGAGGTAGATTCGAATCGCCTTTAAAGCACATGAAAAGCGGCAAAACGTTGACAATGATGCCCTTGGCCAAAAAGGGCGTATGCGTTTTTTCCTGAATATATTCAGGAAAAAACGCATACGCCCTTTTTGGCCAACCAAGCAACCTGGAAAGGCAAATCAGCGCTACAAAGATGTCTCGCTTCCCATCGGTCAAAAGGGCCATGCTGAAAAAAGTGTCAAAACCAGAAATGCAGGACAGGCCATGGAGAAATGGGAGCCTTGCTACACTGATGGGCGGGATGTAAATTGTCAACAGCCACTCTGGAGAAGTGTACGGTGAGTCCTGAAACGTCTAAAAAGCAAAGCTTAGAGAGCATAGGGCACTTCCACTCATGGGGGTATAAATTGGGAAAATTAAAAATCAGCAAGACACAAGCACCCCAAAGTTTAGGGCTGCTCTGTTGACAAGGACCTCCACTTCATTCCACCTTCAATATCCCAGGAAAGAGAAAAATGGATAAAGAAGTTGTGGTCCTTATGTACAATGGAATATCACTCAGCCATGAAATCAATGTCATAAGGCTAGTAGCAGCATGACGAGTGGATTTAGGTACGACGATTCTAAGTGAAATAAGTCACACAGAAAAGGACACTTCTCATAAGGTATCACTGATAGAGGGAATGTAAAAACCGTTACACTTGAACTGAATTACAAAACAGAACAGAGTCACACATGCAGAAAACACACTATGGCTGCTTAACGGGAAAGGTGAGGTGGGGTGATACATAAAACAATGGTTTCAAATTAGCTCAGATACCGTTCCATAAAACCAATATGTAATAGACAAGACGTACTCCTTGCTCAGAGAACTGGACTCAACACGCCCTATTCACCGCACAAGAATATATCTGACTAGTAATAATCTTAAAACCTATGTATTGATATCTCTCTGTTAGTGTGTCAAGTGGGTGTAAAGCGGCATAAACACAGCAGTGAAAAGCAGCTAAACCCCATTATAAAAATAAATTACTTTGAAAAACCCGTGAAACAAAGACAGTGAAAGAGAGCGAAATTCTTACACAATGCGTTCAGGGGCTGTGATGCAACCTGGATTGACCATATCTAGACCCACAGCTGGATGAGACCTAAGGGTGGACACTGTTGCGGCTGAGAGGTTTGGTGAGGTTGGGTGAGCAAACGCAGACCCTTTAAAGTAATACTGCGTGGTACCCATCGCATGTGTCCCAAATCTCCAGGTTCAAGGGCATCTTCCTACATCGAAAACATGCATGAGATACCCAGAAGATGGTACACCGTGTGATGGGGAAAGGTTTCTAAAACGCACCTCATTTCTCATTTGCTTGTGCCCGGGTTCGCCATTCCAGCCACTTTACTAGCAATCTCCCTCCTTGGAGCATCAGCACCTTTAACCTCCTGTTCCGTACAGGTTGCAATTTGTACTGAGGATGAACGGGAAGACGTGGAACCAATGAAAGACTAGCTCTTGGTGTTGGGACAGGCACAGGTCACTCTATTTTCCCATCAGGAAGAAGAATTAACCACAGGCTCAGCCTGCCCCCCGGAACCAGAACAGGGGCTGAAGCCATCCTGCGCTTTTGCGGCCAGCTCCCTAAAAAGCGAGTTGTAAAATGGAGGTTCAGGGCACTGCAATTCACAAACCTGCAGAGTTATAAATGATAACTCTCATCCACAAATATATTGAGGGAAGGCAAAGAAGAGGATTTGAAATCAAGGCAGAATTGCAGGAAACAGATTTCAGGAGGTAGATTCGAATCGCCTTTAAAGCACATGAAAAGCGGCAAAACGTTGACAATGATGCCCTTGGCCAAAAAGGGCGTATGCGTTTTTTCCTGAATATATTCAGGAAAAAACGCATACGCCCTTTTTGGCCAACCAAGCAACCTGGAAAGGCAAATCAGCGCTACAAAGATGTCTCGCTTCCCATCGGTCAAAAGGGCCATGCTGAAAAAAGTGTCAAAACCAGAAATGCAGGACAGGCCATGGAGAAATGGGAGCCTTGCTACACTGATGGGCGGGATGTAAATTGTCAACAGCCACTCTGGAGAAGTGTACGGTGAGTCCTGAAACGTCTAAAAAGCAAAGCTTAGAGAGCATAGGGCACTTCCACTCATGGGGGTATAAATTGGGAAAATGAAAAATCAGCAAGACACAAGCACCCCAAAGTTTAGGGCTGCTCTGTTGACAAGGACCTCCACTTCATTCCACCTTCAATATCCCAGGAAAGAGAATAATGGATAAAGAAGTTGTGGTCCTTATGTACAATGGAATATCACTCAGCCGTGAAATCAATGTCATAAGGCTAGTAGCAGCATGATGAGTGGATTTAGGTACGACGACTCTAAGTGAAATAAGTCACACAGCAAAGGACACTTCTCATAAGGTATCACTTATAGAGGGAATGTAAAAACCGTTACACTTGAACTGAATTACAAAACAGAACAGAGTCACACATGCAGAAAACACACTATGGCTGCTTAACGGGAAAGGTGAGGTGGGGTGATACATAAAACAAGGGTTTCAAATTAGCTCAGATACCGTTCCATAAACCCAATATGTAATAGACAAGACCTACTCCTTGCTCAGAGAACTGGACTCAACACGCCCTATTCACCGCACAAGAATATATCTGACTAGTAATAATCTTAAAACCTATGTATTGATATGTCTCTGTTAGTGTGTCAAGTGGGTAAAAAGCGGCATAAACACAGCAGTGAAAAGCAGCTAAACCCCATTATAAAAATAAATTACTTTGAAAAACCCATGAAACAAAGACAGTGAAAGAGAGAGAAATTCTTACACAATGCGTTCAGGGGCTGTGATGCAACCTGGATTGACCATATCTAGACCCACAGCTGGATGAGACATAAGGGTGGACACTGTTGCGGCTGAGAGGTTTGGTGAGGTTGGGTGAGCAAACGCAGACCCTTTAAAGTAATACTGCGTGGTACCCATCGCATGGGTCCCAAATCTCCAGGTTTCAGGGCATCTTCCTACATCGAAAACATGCATGAGATACACAGAAGATGGTACACCGTGTGATGGGGAAAGGTTTCTAAAACGCACCTCATTTCTCATCTGCTTGTGCCCGGGTTCGCCATTCCAGCCACTTTACTAGCAATCTCCCTCCTTGGAGCATCAGCACCTTTAACCTCCTGTTCCGTACAGGTTGCAATTTGTACTGAGGATGAACGGGAAGACGTGGAACCAATGAAAGACTAGTTCTTGGTGTTGGGACAGGCACAGGTCACTCTATTTTCCCATCAGGAAGAAGAATTAACCACAGGCTCAGCCTGCCCCCCGGAACCAGAACAGGGCCTGAAGCCATCCTGCGCTTTTGCGGCCAGCTCCCTAAAAAGCGAGTTGTAAAATGGAGGTTCAGGGCACTGCAATTCACAAACCTGCAGAGTTATAAATGATAACTCTCATCCACAAATATATTGAGGGAAGGCAAAGAAGAGGATTTGAAATCAAGGCAGAATTGCAGGAAACAGATTTCAGGAGGTAGATTCGAATCGCCTTTAAAGCACATGAAAAGCGGCAAAACGTTGACAATGATGCCCTTGGCCAAAAAGGGCGTATGCGTTTTTTCCTGAATATATTCAGGAAAAAACGCATACGCCCTTTTTGGCCAACCAAGCAACCTGGAAAGGCAAATCAGCGCTACAAAGATGTCTCGCTTCCCATCGGTCAAAAGGGCCATGCTGAAAAAAGTGTCAAAACCAGAAATGCAGGACAGGCCATGGAGAAATGGGAGCCTTGCTACACTGATGGGCGGGATGTAAATTGTCAACAGCCACTCTGGAGAAGTGTACGGTGAGTCCTGAAACGTCTAAAAAGCAAAGCTTAGAGAGCATACGGCACTTCCACTCATGGGGTTATAAATTGGGAAAATTAAAAATCAGCAAGACACAAGCACCCCAAAGTTTAGGGCTGCTCTGTTGACAAGGACCTCCACTTCATTCCACCTTCAATATCCCAGGAAAGAGAATAATGGATAAAGAAGTTGTGGTCCTTATGTACAATGGAATATCACTCAGCCATGAAATCAATGTCATAAGGCTAGTAGCAGCATGACGAGTGGATTTAGGTACGACGATTCTAAGTGAAATAAGTCACACAGAAAAGGACACTTCTCATAAGGTATCACTGATAGAGGGAATGTAAAAACCGTTACACTTGAACTGAATTACAAAACAGAACAGAGTCACACATGCAGAAAACACACTATGGCTGCTTAACGGGAAAGGTGAGGTGGGGTGATACATAAAACAATGGTTTCAAATTAGGTCAGATACCGTTCAATAAAACCAATATGTAATAGACAAGACGTACTCCTTGCTCAGAGAACTGGACTCAACACGCCCTATTCACCGCACAAGAATATATCTGACTAGTAATAATCTTAAAACCTATGTATTGATATCTCTCTGTTAGTGTGTCAAGTGGGTGTAAAGCGGCATAAACACAGCAGTGAAAAGCAGCTAAACCCCATTATAAAAATAAATTACTTTGAAAAACCCGTGAAACAAAGACAGTGAAAGAGAGCGAAATTCTTACACAATGCGTTCAGGGGCTGTGATGCAACCTGGATTGACCATATCTAGACCCACAGCTGGATGAGACCTAAGGGTGGACACTGTTGCGGCTGAGAGGTTTGGTGAGGTTGGGTGAGCAAACGCAGACCCTTTAAAGTAATACTGCGTGGTACCCATCGCATGTGTCCCAAATCTCCAGGTTCAAGGGCATCTTCCTACATCGAAAACATGCATGAGATACCCAGAAGATGGTACACCGTGTGATGGGGAAAGGTTTCTACAACGCACCTCATTTCTCATTTGCTTGTGCCCGGGTTCGCCATTCCAGCCACTTTACTAGCAATCTCCCTCCTTGGAGCATCAGCACCTTTAACCTCCTGTTCCGTACAGGTTGCAATTTGTACTGAGGATGAACGGGAAGACGTGGAACCAATGAAAGACTAGCTCTTGGTGTTGGGACAGGCACAGGTCACTCTATTTTCCCATCAGGAAGAAGAATTAACCACAGGCTCAGCCTGCCCCCCGGAACCAGAACAGGGCCTGAAGCCATCCTGCGCTTTTGCGGCCAGCTCCCTAAAAAGCGAGTTGTAAAATGGAGGTTCAGGGCACTGCAATTCACAAACCTGCAGAGTTATAAATGATAACTCTCATCCACAAATATATTGAGGGAAGGCAAAGAAGAGGATTTGAAATCAAGGCAGAATTGCAGGAAACAGATTTCAGGAGGTAGATTCGAATCGCCTTTAAAGCACATGAAAAGCGGCAAAACGTTGACAATGATGCCCTTGGCCAAAAAGGGCGTATGCGTTTTTTCCTGAATATATTCAGGAAAAAACGCATACGCCCTTTTTGGCCAACCAAGCAACCTGGAAAGGCAAATCAGCGCTACAAAGATGTCTCGCTTCCCATCGGTCAAAAGGGCCATGCTGAAAAAAGTGTCAAAACCAGAAATGCAGGACAGGCCATGGAGAAATGGGAGCCTTGCTACACTGATGGGCGGGATGTAAATTGTCAACAGCCACTCTGGAGAAGTGTACGGTGAGTCCTGAAACGTCTAAAAAGCAAAGCTTAGAGAGCATAGGGCACTTCCACTCATGGGGGTATAAATTGGGAAAATGAAAAATCAGCAAGACACAAGCACCCCAAAGTTTAGGGCTGCTCTGTTGACAAGGACCTCCACTTCATTCCACCTTCAATATCCCAGGAAAGAGAATAATGGATAAAGAAGTTGTGGTCCTTATGTACAATGGAATATCACTCAGCCGTGAAATCAATGTCATAAGGCTAGTAGCAGCATGATGAGTGGATTTAGGTACGACGACTCTAAGTGAAATAAGTCACACAGCAAAGGACACTTCTCATAAGGTATCACTTATAGAGGGAATGTAAAAACCGTTACACTTGAACTGAATTACAAAACAGAACAGAGTCACACATGCAGAAAACACACTATGGCTGCTTAACGGGAAAGGTGAGGTGGGGTGATACATAAAACAAGGGTTTCAAATTAGCTCAGATACCGTCCCATAAACCCAATATGTAATAGACAAGACCTACTCCTTGCTCAGAGAACTGGACTCAACACGCCCTATTCACCGCACAAGAATATATCTGACTAGTAATAATCTTAAAACCTATGTATTGATATGTCTCTGTTAGTGTGTCAAGTGGGTAAAAAGCGGCATAAACACAGCAGTGAAAAGCAGCTAAACCCCATTATAAAAATAAATTACTTTGAAAAACCCATGAAACAAAGACAGTGAAAGAGAGAGAAATTCTTACACAATGCGTTCAGGGGCTGTGATGCAACCTGGATTGACCATATCTAGACCCACAGCTGGATGAGACATAAGGGTGGACACTGTTGCGGCTGAGAGGTTTGGTGAGGTTGGGTGAGCAAACGCAGACCCTTTAAAGTAATACTGCGTGGTACCCATCGCATGGGTCCCAAATCTCCAGGTTCCAGGGCATCTTCCTACATCGAAAACATGCATGAGATACACAGAAGATGGTACACCGTGTGATGGGGAAAGGTTTCTAAAACGCACCTCATTTCTCATCTGCTTGTGCCCGGGTTCGCCATTCCAGCCACTTTACTAGCAATCTCCCTCCTTGGAGCATCAGCACCTTTAACCTCCTGTTCCGTACAGGTTGCAATTTGTACTGAGGATGAACGGGAAGACGTGGAACCAATGAAAGACTAGTTCTTGGTGTTGGGACAGGCACAGGTCACTCTATTTTCCCATCAGGAAGAAGAATTAACCACAGGCTCAGCCTGCCCCCCGGAACCAGAACAGGGCCTGAAGCCATCCTGCGCTTTTGCGGCCAGCTCCCTAAAAAGCGAGTTGTAAAATGGAGGTTCAGGGCACTGCAATTCACAAACCTGCAGAGTTATAAATGATAACTCTCATCCACAAATATATTGAGGGAAGGCAAAGAAGAGGATTTGAAATCAAGGCAGAATTGCAGGAAACAGATTTCAGGAGGTAGATTCGAATCGCCTTTAAAGCACATGAAAAGCGGCAAAACGTTGACAATGATGCCCTTGGCCAAAAAGGGCGTATGCGTTTTTTCCTGAATATATTCAGGAAAAAACGCATACGCCCTTTTTGGCCAACCAAGCAACCTGGAAAGGCAAATCAGCGCTACAAAGAAGTCTCGCTTCCCATCGGTTAAAAGGGCCATGCTGAAAAAAGTGTCAAAACCAGAAATGCAGGACAGGCCATGGAGAAATGGGAGCCTTGCTACACTGATGGGCGGGATGTAAATTGTCAACAGCCACTCTGGAGAAGTGTACGGTGAGTCCTGAAACGTCTAAAAAGCAAAGCTTAGAGAGCATAGGGCACTTCCACTCATGGGGGTATAAATTGGGAAAATTAAAAATCAGCAAGACACAAGCACCCCAAAGTTGAGGGCTGCTCTGTTGACAAGGACCTCCACTTCATTCCACCTTCAATATCCCAGGAAAGAGAAAAATGGATAAAGAAGTTGTGGTCCTTATGTACAATGGAATATCACTCAGCCATGAAATCAATGTCATAAGGCTAGTAGCAGCATGACGAGTGGATTTAGGTACGACGATTCTAAGTGAAATAAGTCACACAGAAAAGGACACTTCTCATAAGGTATCACTGATAGAGGGAATGTAAAAACCGTTACACTTGAACTGAATTACAAAACAGAACAGAGTCACACATGCAGAAAACACACTATGGCTGCTTAACGGGAAAGGTGAGGTGGGGTGATACATAAAACAAGGGTTTCAAATTAGCTCAGATACCGTTCCATAAAACCAATATGTAATAGACAAGACCTACTCCTTGCTCAGAGAACTGGACTCAACACGCCCTATTCACCGCACAAGAATATATCTGACTAGTAATAATCTTAAAACTTATGTATTGATATCTCTCTGTTAGTGTGTCAACTGGGTGTAAAGCGGCATAAACACAGCAGTGAAAAGCAGCTAAACCCCATTATAAAAATAAATTACTTTAAAAAACCCATGAAACAAAGACAGTGAAAGAGATAGAAATTCTTACACAATGCGTTCACGGGCTGTGATGCAACCTGGATTGACCATATCTAGACCCACAGCTGGATGAGACATAAGGGTGGACACTGTTGCGGCTGAGAGGTTTGGTGAGGTTGGGTGAGCAAACGCAGACCCTTTAAAGTAATACTGCGTGGTACCCATCACATGGGTCCCAAATCTCCAGGTTCCAGGGCATCTTCCTACATCGAAAACATGCATGAGATACACAGAAGATGGTACACCGTGTGATGGGGAAAGGTTTCTAAAACGCACCTCATTTCTCATCTGCTTGTGCCCGGGTTCGCCATTCCAGCCACTTTACTAGCAATCTCCCTCCTTGGAGCATCAGCACCTTTAACCTCCTGTTCCGTACAGGTTGCAATTTGTACTGAGGATGAACGGGAAGACGTGGAACCAATGAAAGACTAGCTCTTGGTGTTGGGACAGGCACAGGTCACTCTATTTTCCCATCAGGAAGAAGAATTAACCACAGGCTCAGCCTGCCCCCCGGAACCAGAACAGGGCCTGAAGCCATCCTGCGCTTTTGCGGCCAGCTCCCTAAAAAGCGAGTTGTAAAATGGAGGTTCAGGGCACTGCAATTCACAAACCTGCAGAGTTATAAATGATAACTCTCATCCACAAATATATTGAGGGAAGGCAAAGAAGAGGATTTGAAATCAAGGCAGAATTGCAGGAAACAGATTTCAGGAGGTAGATTCGAATCGCCTTTAAAGCACATGAAAAGCGGCAAAACGTTGACAATGATGCCCTTGGCCAAAAAGGGCGTATGCGTTTTTTCCTGAATATATTCAGGAAAAAACGCATACGCCCTTTTTGGCCAACCAAGCAACCTGGAAAGGCAAATCAGCGCTACAAAGATGTCTCGCTTCCCATCGGTCAAAAGGGTCATGCTGAAAAAAGTGTCAAAACCAGAAATGCAGGACAGGCCATGGAGAAATGGGAGCCTTGCTACACTGATGGGCGGGATGTAAATTGTCAACAGCCACTCTGGAGAAGTGTACGGTGAGTCCTGAAACGTCTAAAAAGCAAAGCTTAGAGAGCATAGGGCACTTCCACTCATGGGGGTATAAATTGGGAAAATGAAAAATCAGCAAGACACAAGCACCCCAAAGTTTAGGGCTGCTCTGCTGACAAGGACCTCCACTTCATTCCACCTTCAATATCCCAGGAAAGAGAAAAATGGATAAAGAAGTTGTGGTCCTTATGTACAATGGAATATCACTCAGCCATGAAATCAATGTCATAAGGCTAGTAGCAGCATGACGAGTGGATTTAGGTACGACGATTCTAAGTGAAATAAGTCACACAGAAAAGGACACTTCTCATAAGGTATCACTGATAGAGAGAATGTAAAAACCGTTACAGTTGAACTGAATTACAAAACAGAACAGAGTCACACATGCAGAAAACACACTATGGCTGCTTAACGGGAAAGGTGAGGTGGGGTGATACATAAAACAATGGTTTCAAATTAGCTCAGATACCGTTCCATAAAACCAATATGTAATAGACAAGACGTACTCCTTGCTCAGAGAACTGGACTCAACACGCCCTATTCACCGCACAAGAATATATCTGACTAGTAATAATCTTAAAACCTATGTATTGATATCTCTCTGTTAGTGTGTCAAGTGGGTGTAAAGCGGCATAAACACAGCAGTGAAAAGCAGCTAAACCCCATTATAAAAATAAATTACTTTGAAAAACCCGTGAAACAAAGACAGTGAAAGAGAGCGAAATTCTTACACAATGCGTTCAGGGGCTGTGATGCAACCTGGATTGACCATATCTAGACCCACAGCTGGATGAGACCTAAGGGTGGGCACTGTTGCGGCTGAGAGGTTTGGTGAGGTTGGGTGAGCAAACGCAGACCCTTTAAAGTAATACTGCGTGGTACCCATCGCATGTGTCCCAAATCTCCAGGTTCAAGGGCATCTTCCTACATCGAAAACATGCATGAGATACCCAGAAGATGGTACACCGTGTGATGGGGAAAGGTTTCTAAAACGCACCTCATTTCTCATTTGCTTGTGCCCGGGTTCGCCATTCCAGCCACTTTACTAGCAATCTCCCTCCTTGGAGCATCAGCACCTTTAACCTCCTGTTCCGTACAGGTTGCAATTTGTACTGAGGATGAACGGGAAGACGTGGAACCAATGAAAGACTAGCTCTTGGTGTTGGGACAGGCACAGGTCACTCTATTTTCCCATCAGGAAGAAGAATTAACCACAGGCTCAGCCTGCCCCCCGGAACCAGAACAGGGGCTGAAGCCATCCTGCGCTTTTGCGGCCAGCTCCCTAAAAAGCGAGTTGTAAAATGGAGGTTCAGGGCACTGCAATTCACAAACCTGCAGAGTTATAAATGATAACTCTCATCCACAAATATATTGAGGGAAGGCAAAGAAGAGGATTTGAAATCAAGGCAGAATTGCAGGAAACAGATTTCAGGAGGTAGATTCGAATCGCCTTTAAAGCACATGAAAAGCGGCAAAACGTTGACAATGATGCCCTTGGCCAAAAAGGGCGTATGCGTTTTTTCCTGAATATATTCAGGAAAAAACGCATACGCCCTTTTTGGCCAACCAAGCAACCTGGAAAGGCAAATCAGCGCTACAAAGATGTCTCGCTTCCCATCGGTCAAAAGGGCCATGCTGAAAAAAGTGTCAAAACCAGAAATGCAGGACAGGCCATGGAGAAATGGGAGCCTTGCTACACTGATGGGCGGGATGTAAATTGCCAACAGCCACTCTGGAGAAGTGTACGGTGAGTCCTGAAACGTCTAAAAAGCAAAGCTTAGAGAGCATAGGGCACTTCCACTCATGGGGGTATAAATTGGGAAAATTAAAAATCAGCAAGACACAAGCACCCCAAAGTTTAGGGCTGCTCTGTTGACAAGGACCTCCACTTCATTCCACCTTCAATATCCCAGGAAAGAGAATAATGGATAAAGAAGTTGTGGTCCTTATGTACAATGGAATATCACTCAGCCGTGAAATCAATGTCATAAGGCTAGTAGCAGCATGATGAGTGGATTTAGGTACGACGACTCTAAGTGAAATAAGTCACACAGCAAAGGACACTTCTCATAAGGTATCACTTATAGAGGGAATGTAAAAACCGTTACACTTGAACTGAATTACAAAACAGAACAGAGTCACACATGCAGAAAACACACTATGGCTGCTTAACGGGAAAGGTGAGGTGGGGTGATACATAAAACAAGGGTTTCAAATTAGCTCAGATACCGTTCCATAAACCCAATATGTAATAGACAAGACCTACTCCTTGCTCAGAGAACTGGACTCAACACGCCCTATTCACCGCACAAGAATATATCTGACTAGTAATAATCTTAAAACCTATGTATTGATATGTCTCTGTTAGTGTGTCAAGTGGGTAAAAAGCGGCATAAACACAGCAGTGAAAAGCAGCTAAACCCCATTATAAAAATAAATTACTTTGAAAAACCCATGAAACAAAGACAGTGAAAGAGAGAGAAATTCTTACACAATGCGTTCAGGGGCTGTGATGCAACCTGGATTGACCATATCTAGACCCACAGCTGGATGAGACATAAGGGTGGACACTGTTGCGGCTGAGAGGTTTGGTGAGGTTGGGTGAGCAAACGCAGACCCTTTAAAGTAATACTGCGTGGTACCCATCGCATGGGTCCCAAATCTCCAGGTTCCAGGGCATCTTCCTACATCGAAAACATGCATGAGATACACAGAAGATGGTACACCGTGTGATGGGGAAAGGTTTCTAAAACGCACCTCATTTCTCATCTGCTTGTGCCCGGGTTCGCCATTCCAGCCACTTTACTAGCAATCTCCCTCCTTGGAGCATCAGCACCTTTAACCTCCTGTTCCGTACAGGTTGCAATTTGTACTGAGGATGAACGGGAAGACGTGGAACCAATGAAAGACTAGCTCTTGGTGTTGGGACAGGCACAGGTCACTCTATTTTCCCATCAGGAAGAAGAATTAACCACAGGCTCAGCCTGCCCCCCAGAACCAGAACAGGGGCTGAAGCCATCTTGCGCTTTTGCGGCCAGCTCCCTAAAAAGCGAGTTGTAAAATGGAGGTTCAGGGCACTGCAATTCACAAACCTGCAGAGTTATAAATGATAACTCTCATCCACAAATATATTGAGGGAAGGCAAAGAAGAGGATTTGAAATCAAGGCAGAATTGCAAGAAACAGATTTCAGGAGGTAGATTCGAATCGCCTTTAAAGCACATGAAAAGCGGCAAAACGTTGACAATGATGCCCTTGGCGAAAAAGGGCGTATGCGTTTTTTCCTGAATATATTCAGGAAAAAACGCATACGCCCTTTTTGGCCAACCAAGCAACCTGGAAAGGCAAATCAGCGCTACAAAGAAGTCTCGCTTCCCATCGGTTAAAAGGGCCATGCTGAAAAAAGTGTCAAAACCAGAAATGCAGGACAGGCCATGGAGAAATGGGAGCCTTGCTACACTGATGGGCGGGATGTAAATTGTCAACAGCCACTCTGGAGAAGTGTACGGTGAGTCCTGAAACGTCTAAAAAGCAAAGCTTAGAGAGCATAGGGCACTTCCACTCATGGGGGTATAAATTGGGAAAATTAAAAATCAGCAAGACACAAGCACCCCAAAGTTGAGGGCTGCTCTGTTGACAAGGACCTCCACTTCATTCCACCTTCAATATCCCAGGAAAGAGAAAAATGGATAAAGAAGTTGTGGTCCTTATGTACAATGGAATATCACTCAGCCATGAAATCAATGTCATAAGGCTAGTAGCAGCATGACGAGTGGATTTAGGTACGACGATTCTAAGTGAAATAAGTCACACAGAAAAGGACACTTCTCATAAGGTATCACTGATAGAGGGAATGTAAAAACCGTTACACTTGAACTGAATTACAAAACAGAACAGAGTCACACATGCAGAAAACACACTATGGCTGCTTAACGGGAAAGGTGAGGTGGGGTGATACATAAAACAAGGGTTTCAAATTAGCTCAGATACCGTTCCATAAAACCAATATGTAATAGACAAGACCTACTCCTTGCTCAGAGAACTGGACTCAACACGCCCTATTCACCGCACAAGAATATATCTGACTAGTAATAATCTTAAAACTTATGTATTGATATCTCTCTGTTAGTGTGTCAACTGGGTGTAAAGCGGCATAAACACAGCAGTGAAAAGCAGCTAAACCCCATTATAAAAATAAATTACTTTAAAAAACCCATGAAACAAAGACAGTGAAAGAGATAGAAATTCTTACACAATGCGTTCACGGGCTGTGATGCAACCTGGATTGACCATATCTAGACCCACAGCTGGATGAGACATAAGGGTGGACACTGTTGCGGCTGAGAGGTTTGGTGAGGTTGGGTGAGCAAACGCAGACCCTTTAAAATAATACTGCATGGTACCCATCGCATGGGTCCCAAATCGCCAGGTTCAAGGGCATCTTCCTACATCGAAAACATGCATGAGAAACCCAGAAGATGGTACACCGTGTGATGTGGAAAGGTTTCTAAAACGCACCTCATTTCTCATCTGCTTGTGCCCGGGTTCGCCATTCCAGCCACTTTACTAGCAATCTCCCTCCTTGGAGCATCAGCACCTTTAACCTCCTGTTCCGTACAGGTTGCAATTTGTACTGAGGATGAACGGGAAGACGTGGAACCAATGAAAGACTAGCTCTTGGTGTTGGGACAGGCACAGGTCACTCTATTTTCCCATCAGGAAGAAGAATTAACCACAGGCTCAGCCTGCCCCCCGGAACCAGAACAGGGCCTGAAGCCATCCTGCGCTTTTGCGGCCAGCTCCCTAAAAAGCGAGTTGTAAAATGGAGGTTCAGGGCACTGCAATTCACAAACCTGCAGAGTTATAAATGATAACTCTCATCCACAAATATATTGAGGGAAGGCAAAGAAGAGGATTTGAAATCAAGGCAGAATTGCAGGAAACAGATTTCAGGAGGTAGATTCGAATCGCCTTTAAAGCACATGAAAAGCGGCAAAACGTTGACAATGATGCCCTTGGCCAAAAAGGGCGTATGCGTTTTTTCCTGAATATATTCAGGAAAAAACGCATACGCCCTTTTTGGCCAACCAAGCAACCTGGAAAGGCAAATCAGCGCTACAAAGATGTCTCGCTTCCCATCGGTCAAAAGGGCCATGCTGAAAAAAGTGTCAAAACCAGAAATGCAGGACAGGCCATGGAGAAATGGGAGCCTTGCTACACTGATGGGCGGGATGTAAATTGTCAACAGCCACTCTGGAGAAGTGTACGGTGAGTCCTGAAACGTCTAAAAAGCAAAGCTTAGAGAGCATAGGGCACTTCCACTCATGGGGGTATAAATTGGGAAAATGAAAAATCAGCAAGACACAAGCACCCCAAAGTTTAGGGCTGCTCTGTTGACAAGGACCTCCACTTCATTCCACCTTCAATATCCCAGGAAAGAGAAAAATGGATAAAGAAGTTGTGGTCCTTATGTACAATGGAATATCACTCAGCCATGAAATCAATGTCATAAGGCTAGTAGCAGCATGACGAGTGGATTTAGGTACGACGATTCTAAGTGAAATAAGTCACACAGAAAAGGACACTTCTCATAAGGTATCACTGATAGAGGGAATGTAAAAACCGTTACACTTGAACTGAATTACAAAACAGAACAGAGTCACACATGCAGAAAACACACTATGGCTGCTTAACGGGAAAGGTGAGGTGGGGTGATACATAAAACAATGGTTTCAAATTAGCTCAGATACCGTTCCATAAAACCAATATGTAATAGACAAGACGTACTCCTTGCTCAGAGAACTGGACTCAACACGCCCTATTCACCGCACAAGAATATATCTGACTAGTAATAATCTTAAAACCTATGTATTGATATCTCTCTGTTAGTGTGTCAAGTGGGTGTAAAGCGGCATAAACACAGCAGTGAAAAGCAGCTAAACCCCATTATAAAAATAAATTACTTTGAAAAACCCGTGAAACAAAGACAGTGAAAGAGAGCGAAATTCTTACACAATGCGTTCAGGGGCTGTGATGCAACCTGGATTGACCATATCTAGACCCACAGCTGGATGAGACCTAAGGGTGGACACTGTTGCGGCTGAGAGGTTTGGTGAGGTTGGGTGAGCAAACGCAGACCCTTTAAAGTAATACTGCGTGGTACCCATCGCATGGGTCCCAAATCTCCAGGTTCAAGGGCATCTTCCTACATCGAAAACATGCATGAGATACCCAGAAGATGGTACACCGTGTGATGGGGAAAGGTTTCTAAAACGCACCTCATTTCTCATTTGCTTGTGCCCGGGTTCGCCATTCCAGCCACTTTACTAGCAATCTCCCTCCTTGGAGCATCAGCACCTTTAACCTCCTGTTCCGTACAGGTTGCAATTTGTACTGAGGATGAACGGGAAGACGTGGAACCAATGAAAGACTAGCTCTTGGTGTTGGGACAGGCACAGGTCACTCTATTTTCCCATCAGGAAGAAGAATTAACCACAGGCTCAGCCTGCCCCCCGGAACCAGAACAGGGCCTGAAGCCATCCTGCGCTTTTGCGGCCAGCTCCCTAAAAAGCGAGTTGTAAAATGGAGGTTCAGGGCACTGCAATTCACAAACCTGCAGAGTTATAAATGATAACTCTCATCCACAAATATATTGAGGGAAGGCAAAGAAGAGGATTTGAAATCAAGGCAGAATTGCAGGAAACAGATTTCAGGAGGTAGATTCGAATCGCCTTTAAAGCACATGAAAAGCGGCAAAACGTTGACAATGATGCCCTTGGCCAAAAAGGGCGTATGCGTTTTTTCCTGAATATATTCAGGAAAAAACGCATACGCCCTTTTTGGCCAACCAAGCAACCTGGAAAGGCAAATCAGCGCTACAAAGATGTCTCGCTTCCCATCGGTCAAAAGGGCCATGCTGAAAAAAGTGTCAAAACCAGAAATGCAGGACAGGCCATGGAGAAATGGGAGCCTTGCTACACTGATGGGCGGGATGTAAATTGTCAACAGCCACTCTGGAGAAGTGTACGGTGAGTCCTGAAACGTCTAAAAAGCAAAGCTTAGAGAGCATAGGGCACTTCCACTCATGGGGGTATAAATTGGGAAAATTAAAAATCAGCAAGACACAAGCACCCCAAAGTTTAGGGCTGCTCTGTTGACAAGGACCTCCACTTCATTCCACCTTCAATATCCCAGGAAAGAGAATAATGGATAAAGAAGTTGTGGTCCTTATGTACAATGGAATATCACTCAGCCGTGAAATCAATGTCATAAGGCTAGTAGCAGCATGATGAGTGGATTTAGGTACGACGACTCTAAGTGAAATAAGTCACACAGCAAAGGACACTTCTCATAAGGTATCACTTATAGAGGGAATGTAAAAACCGTTACACTTGAACTGAATTACAAAACAGAACAGAGTCACACATGCAGAAAACACACTATGGCTGCTTAACGGGAAAGGTGAGGTGGGGTGATACATAAAACAAGGGTTTCAAATTAGCTCAGATACCGTTCCATAAACCCAATATGTAATAGACAAGACCTACTCCTTGCTCAGAGAACTGGACTCAACACGCCCTATTCACCGCACAAGAATATATCTGACTAGTAATAATCTTAAAACCTATGTATTGATATGTCTCTGTTAGTGTGTCAAGTGGGTAAAAAGCGGCATAAACACAGCAGTGAAAAGCAGCTAAACCCCATTATAAAAATAAATTACTTTGAAAAACCCATGAAACAAAGACAGTGAAAGAGAGAGTAATTCTTACACAATGCGTTCAGGGGCTGTGATGCAACCTGGATTGACCATATCTAGACCCACAGCTGGATGAGACATAAGGGTGGACACTGTTGCGGCTGAGAGGTTTGGTGAGGTTGGGTGAGCAAACGCAGACCCTTTAAAGTAATACTGCGTGGTACCCATCGCATGGGTCCCAAATCTCCAGGTTCCAGGGCATCTTCCTACATCGAAAACATGCATGAGATACACAGAAGATGGTACACCGTGTGATGGGGAAAGGTTTCTAAAACGCACCTCATTTCTCATCTGCTTGTGCCCGGGTTCGCCATTCCAGCCACTTTACTAGCAATCTCCCTCCTTGGAGCATCAGCACCTTTAACCTCCTGTTCCGTACAGGTTGCAATTTGTACTGAGGATGAACGGGAAGACGTGGAACCAATGAAAGACTAGCTCTTGGTGTTGGGACAGGCACAGGTCACTCTATTTTCCCATCAGGAAGAAGAATTAACCACAGGCTCAGCCTGCCCCCCGGAACCAGAACAGGGGCTGAAGCCATCCTGCGCTTTTGCGGCCAGCTCCCTAAAAAGCAAGTTGTAAAATGGAGGTTCAGGGCACTGCAATTCACAAACCTGCAGAGTTATAAATGATAACTCTCATCCACAAATATATTGAGGGAAGGCAAAGAAGAGGATTTGAAATCAAGGCAGAATTGCAAGAAACAGATTTCAGGAGGTAGATTCGAATCGCCTTTAAAGCACATGAAAAGCGGCAAAACGTTGACAATGATGCCCTTGGCGAAAAAGGGCGTATGCGTTTTTTCCTGAATATATTCAGGAAAAAACGCATACGCCCTTTTTGGCCAACCAAGCAACCTGGAAAGGCAAATCAGCGCTACAAAGAAGTCTCGCTTCCCATCGGTTAAAAGGGCCATGCTGAAAAAAGTGTCAAAACCAGAAATGCAGGACAGGCCATGGAGAAATGGGAGCCTTGCTACACTGATGGGCGGGATGTAAATTGTCAACAGCCACTCTGGAGAAGTGTACGGTGAGTCCTGAAACGTCTAAAAAGCAAAGCTTAGAGAGCATAGGGCACTTCCACTCATGGGGGTATAAATTGGGAAAATTAAAAATCAGCAAGACACAAGCACCCCAAAGTTTAGGGCTGCTCTGTTGACAAGGACCTCCACTTCATTCCACCTTCAATATCCCAGGAAAGAGAAAAATGGATAAAGAAGTTGTGGTCCTTATGTACAATGGAATATCACTCAGCCATGAAATCAATGTCATAAGGCTAGTAGCAGCATGACGAGTGGATTTAGGTACGACGATTCTAAGTGAAATAAGTCACACAGAAAAGGACACTTCTCATAAGGTATCACTGATAGAGGGAATGTAAAAACCGTTACACTTGAACTGAATTACAAAACAGAACAGAGTCACACATGCAGAAAACACACTATGGCTGCTTAACGGGAAAGGTGAGGTGGGGTGATACATAAAACAAGGGTTTCAAATTAGCTCAGATACCGTTCCATAAAACCAATATGTAATAGACAAGACCTACTCCTTGCTCAGAGAACTGGACTCAACACGCCCTATTCACCGCACAAGAATATATCTGACTAGTAATAATCTTAAAACTTATGTATTGATATCTCTCTGTTAGTGTGTCAACTGGGTGTAAAGCGGCATAAACACAGCAGTGAAAAGCAGCTAAACCCCATTATAAAAATAAATTACTTTAAAAAACCCATGAAACAAAGACAGTGAAAGAGATAGAAATTCTTACACAATGCGTTCATGGGCTGTGATGCAACCTGGATTGACCATATCTAGACCCACAGCTGGATGAGACATAAGGGTGGACACTGTTGCGGCTGAGAGGTTTGGTGAGGTTGGGTGAGCAAACGCAGACCCTTTAAAGTAATACTGCGTGGTACCCATCGCATGGGTCCCAAATCTCCAGGTTCCAGGGCATCTTCCTACATCGAAAACATGCATGAGATACACAGAAGATGGTACACCGTGTGATGGGGAAAGGTTTCTAAAACGCACCTCATTTCTCATCTGCTTGTGCCCGGGTTCGCCATTCCAGCCACTTTACTAGCAATCTCCCTCCTTGGAGCATCAGCACCTTTAACCTCCTGTTCCGTACAGGTTGCAACTTGTACTGAGGATGAACGGGAAGACGTGGAACCAATGAAAGACTAGCTCTTGGTGTTGGGACAGGCACAGGTCACTCTATTTTCCCATCAGGAAGAAGAATTAACCACAGGCTCAGCCTGCCCCCCGGAACCAGAACAGGGCCTGAAGCCATCCTGCGCTTTTGCGGCCAGCTCCCTAAAAAGCGAGTTGTAAAATGGAGGTTCAGGGCACTGCAATTCACAAACCTGCAGAGTTATAAATGATAACTCTCATCCACAAATATATTGAGGGAAGGCAAAGAAGAGGATTTGAAATCAAGGCAGAATTGCAGGAAACAGATTTCAGGAGGTAGATTCGAATCGCCTTTAAAGCACATGAAAAGCGGCAAAACGTTGACAATGATGCCCTTGGCCAAAAAGGGCGTATGCGTTTTTTCCTGAATATATTCAGGAAAAAACGCATACGCCCTTTTTGGCCAACCAAGCAACCTGGAAAGGCAAATCAGCGCTACAAAGATGTCTCGCTTCCCATCGGTCAAAAGGGCCATGCTGAAAAAAGTGTCAAAACCAGAAATGCAGGACAGGCCATGGAGAAATGGGAGCCTTGCTACACTGATGGGCGGGATGTAAATTGTCAACAGCCACTCTGGAGAAGTGTACGGTGAGTCCTGAAACGTCTAAAAAGCAAAGCTTAGAGAGCATAGGGCACTTCCACTCATGGGGGTATAAATTGGGAAAATGAAAAATCAGCAAGACACAAGCACCCCAAAGTTTAGGGCTGCTCTGTTGACAAGGACCTCCACTTCATTCCACCTTCAATATCCCAGGAAAGAGAATAATGGATAAAGAAGTTGTGGTCCTTATGTACAATGGAATATCACTCAGCCGTGAAATCAATGTCATAAGGCTAGTAGCAGCATGATGAGTGGATTTAGGTACGACGACTCTAAGTGAAATAAGTCACACAGCAAAGGACACTTCTCATAAGGTATCACTTATAGAGGGAATGTAAAAACCGTTACACTTGAACTGAATTACAAAACAGAACAGAGTCACACATGCAGAAAACACACTATGGCTGCTTAACGGGAAAGGTGAGGTGGGGTGATACATAAAACAAGGGTTTCAAATTAGCTCAGATACCGTTCCATAAACCCAATATGTAATAGACAAGACCTACTCCTTGCTCAGAGAACTGGACTCAACACGCCCTATTCACCGCACAAGAATATATCTGACTAGTAATAATCTTAAAACCTATGTATTGATATGTCTCTGTTAGTGTGTCAAGTGGGTAAAAAGCGGCATAAACACAGCAGTGAAAAGCAGCTAAACCCCATTATAAAAATAAATTACTTTGAAAAACCCATGAAACAAAGACAGTGAAAGAGAGAGTAATTCTTACACAATGCGTTCAGGGGCTGTGATGCAACCTGGATTGACCATATCTAGACCCACAGCTGGATGAGACATAAGGGTGGACACTGTTGCGGCTGAGAGGTTTGGTGAGGTTGGGTGAGCAAACGCAGACCCTTTAAAGTAATACTGCGTGGTACCCATCGCATGGGTCCCAAATCTCCAGGTTCCAGGGCATCTTCCTACATCGAAAACATGCATGAGATACACAGAAGATGGTACACCGTGTGATGGGGAAAGGTTTCTAAAACGCACCTCATTTCTCATCTGCTTGTGCCCGGGTTCGCCATTCCAGCCACTTTACTAGCAATCTCCCTCCTTGGAGCATCAGCACCTTTAACCTCCTGTTCCGTACAGGTTGCAATTTGTACTGAGGATGAACGGGAAGACGTGGAACCAATGAAAGACTAGCTCTTGGTGTTGGGACAGGCACAGGTCACTCTATTTTCCCATCAGGAAGAAGAATTAACCACAGGCTCAGCCTGCTCCCCGGAACCAGAACAGGGGCTGAAGCCATCCTGCGCTTTTGCGGCCAGCTCCCTAAAAAGCAAGTTGTAAAATGGAGGTTCAGGGCACTGCAATTCACAAACCTGCAGAGTTATAAATGATAACTCTCATCCACAAATATATTGAGGGAAGGCAAAGAAGAGGATTTGAAATCAAGGCAGAATTGCAAGAAACAGATTTCAGGAGGTAGATTCGAATCGCCTTTAAAGCACATGAAAAGCGGCAAAACGTTGACAATGATGCCCTTGGCGAAAAAGGGCGTATGCGTTTTTTCCTGAATATATTCAGGAAAAAACGCATACGCCCTTTTTGGCCAACCAAGCAACCTGGAAAGGCAAATCAGCGCTACAAAGAAGTCTCGCTTCCCATCGGTTAAAAGGGCCATGCTGAAAAAAGTGTCAAAACCAGAAATGCAGGACAGGCCATGGAGAAATGGGAGCCTTGCTACACTGATGGGCGGGATGTAAATTGTCAACAGCCACTCTGGAGAAGTGTACGGTGAGTCCTGAAACGTCTAAAAAGCAAAGCTTAGAGAGCATAGGGCACTTCCACTCATGGGGGTATAAATTGGGAAAATTAAAAATCAGCAAGACACAAGCACCCCAAAGTTGAGGGCTGCTCTGTTGACAAGGACCTCCACTTCATTCCACCTTCAATATCCCAGGAAAGAGAAAAATGGATAAAGAAGTTGTGGTCCTTATGTACAATGGAATATCACTCAGCCATGAAATCAATGTCATAAGGCTAGTAGCAGCATGACGAGTGGATTTAGGTACGACGATTCTAAGTGAAATAAGTCACACAGAAAAGGACACTTCTCATAAGGTATCACTGATAGAGGGAATGTAAAAACCGTTACACTTGAACTGAATTACAAAACAGAACAGAGTCACACATGCAGAAAACACACTATGGCTGCTTAACGGGAAAGGTGAGGTGGGGTGATACATAAAACAAGGGTTTCAAATTAGCTCAGATACCGTTCCATAAAACCAATATGTAATAGACAAGACCTACTCCTTGCTCAGAGAACTGGACTCAACACGCCCTATTCACCGCACAAGAATATATCTGACTAGTAATAATCTTAAAACTTATGTATTGATATCTCTCTGTTAGTGTGTCAACTGGGTGTAAAGCGGCATAAACACAGCAGTGAAAAGCAGCTAAACCCCATTATAAAAATAAATTACTTTAAAAAACCCATGAAACAAAGACAGTGAAAGAGATAGAAATTCTTACACAATGCGTTCATGGGCTGTGATGCAACCTGGATTGACCATATCTAGACCCACAGCTGGATGAGACATAAGGGTGGACACTGTTGCGGCTGAGAGGTTTGGTGAGGTTGGGTGAGCAAACGCAGACCCTTTAAAGTAATACTGCGTGGTACCCATCGCATGGGTCCCAAATCTCCAGGTTCCAGGGCATCTTCCTACATCGAAAACATGCATGAGATACACAGAAGATGGTACACCGTGTGATGGGGAAAGGTTTCTAAAACGCACCTCATTTCTCATCTGCTTGTGCCCGGGTTCGCCATTCCAGCCACTTTACTAGCAATCTCCCTCCTTGGAGCATCAGCACCTTTAACCTCCTGTTCCGTACAGGTTGCAATTTGTACTGAGGATGAACGGGAAGACGTGGAACCAATGAAAGACTAGCTCTTGGTGTTGGGACAGGCACAGGTCACTCTATTTTCCCATCAGGAAGAAGAATTAACCACAGGCTCAGCCTGCCCCCCGGAACCAGAACAGGGGCTGAAGCCATCCTGCGCTTTTGCGGCCAGCTCCCTAAAAAGCGAGTTGTAAAATGGAGGTTCAGGGCACTGCAATTCACAAACCTGCAGAGTTATAAATGATAACTCTCATCCACAAATATATTGAGGGAAGGCAAAGAAGAGGATTTGAAATCAAGGCAGAATTGCAGGAAACAGATTTCAGGAGGTAGATTCGAATCGCCTTTAAAGCACATGAAAAGCGGCAAAACGTTGACAATGATGCCCTTGGCCAAAAAGGGCGTATGCGTTTTTTCCTGAATATATTCAGGAAAAAACGCATACGCCCTTTTTGGCCAACCAAGCAACCTGGAAAGGCAAATCAGCGCTACAAAGATGTCTCGCTTCCCATCGGTCAAAAGGGCCATGCTGAAAAAAGTGTCAAAACCAGAAATGCAGGACAGGCCATGGAGAAATGGGAGCCTTGCTACACTGATGGGCGGGATGTAAATTGTCAACAGCCACTCTGGAGAAGTGTACGGTGAGTCCTGAAACGTCTAAAAAGCAAAGCTTAGAGAGCATAGGGCACTTCCACTCATGGGGGTATAAATTGGGAAAATGAAAAATCAGCAAGACACAAGCACCCCAAAGTTTAGGGCTGCTCTGTTGACAAGGACCTCCACTTCATTCCACCTTCAATATCCCAGGAAAGAGAAAAATGGATAAAGAAGTTGTGGTCCTTATGTACAATGGAATATCACTCAGCCATGAAATCAATGTCATAAGGCTAGTAGCAGCATGACGAGTGGATTTAGGTACGACGATTCTAAGTGAAATAAGTCACACAGAAAAGGACACTTCTCATAAGGTATCACTGATAGAGGGAATGTAAAAACCGTTACACTTGAACTGAATTACAAAACAGAACAGAGTCACACATGCAGAAAACACACTATGGCTGCTTAACGGGAAAGGTGAGGTGGGGTGATACATAAAACAATGGTTTCAAATTAGCTCAGATACCGTTCCATAAAACCAATATGTAATAGACAAGACGTACTCCTTGCTCAGAGAACTGGACTCAACACGCCCTATTCACCGCACAAGAATATATCTGACTAGTAATAATCTTAAAACCTATGTATTGATATCTCTCTGTTAGTGTGTCAAGTGGGTGTAAAGCGGCATAAACACAGCAGTGAAAAGCAGCTAAACCCCATTATAAAAATAAATTACTTTGAAAAACCCGTGAAACAAAGACAGTGAAAGAGAGCGAAATTCTTACACAATGCGTTCAGGGGCTGTGATGCAACCTGGATTGACCATATCTAGACCCACAGCTGGATGAGACCTAAGGGTGGACACTGTTGCGGCTGAGAGGTTTGGTGAGGTTGGGTGAGCAAACGCAGACCCTTTAAAGTAATACTGCGTGGTACCCATCGCATGGGTCCCAAATCTCCAGGTTCAAGGGCATCTTCCTACATCGAAAACATGCATGTGATACCCAGAAGATGGTACACCGTGTGATGGGGAAAGGTTTCTAAAACGCACCTCATTTCTCATTTGCTTGTGCCCGGGTTCGCCATTCCAGCCACTTTACTAGCAATCTCCCTCCTTGGAGCATCAGCACCTTTAACCTCCTGTTCCGTACAGGTTGCAATTTGTACTGAGGATGAACGGGAAGACGTGGAACCAATGAAAGACTAGCTCTTGGTGTTGGGACAGGCACAGGTCACTCTATTTTCCCATCAGGAAGAAGAATTAACCACAGGCTCAGCCTGCCCCCCGGAACCAGAACAGGGCCTGAAGCCATCCTGCGCTTTTGCGGCCAGCTCCCTAAAAAGCGAGTTGTAAAATGGAGGTTCAGGGCACTGCAATTCACAAACCTGCAGAGTTATAAATGATAACTCTCATCCACAAATATATTGAGGGAAGGCAAAGAAGAGGATTTGAAATCAAGGCAGAATTGCAGGAAACAGATTTCAGGAGGTAGATTCGAATCGCCTTTAAAGCACATGAAAAGCGGCAAAACGTTGACAATGATGCCCTTGGCCAAAAAGGGCGTATGCGTTTTTTCCTGAATATATTCAGGAAAAAACGCATACGCCCTTTTTGGCCAACCAAGCAACCTGGAAAGGCAAATCAGCGCTACAAAGATGTCTCGCTTCCCATCGGTCAAAAGGGCCATGCTGAAAAAAGTGTCAAAACCAGAAATGCAGGACAGGCCATGGAGAAATGGGAGCCTTGCTACACTGATGGGCGGGATGTAAATTGTCAACAGCCACTCTGGAGAAGTGTACGGTGAGTCCTGAAACGTCTAAAAAGCAAAGCTTAGAGAGCATAGGGCACTTCCACTCATGGGGGTATAAATTGGGAAAATGAAAAATCAGCAAGACACAAGCACCCCAAAGTTTAGGGCTGCTCTGTTGACAAGGACCTCCACTTCATTCCACCTTCAATATCCCAGGAAAGAGAATAATGGATAAAGAAGTTGTGGTCCTTATGTACAATGGAATATCACTCAGCCGTGAAATCAATGTCATAAGGCTAGTAGCAGCATGATGAGTGGATTTAGGTACGACGACTCTAAGTGAAATAAGTCACACAGCAAAGGACACTTCTCATAAGGTATCACTTATAGAGGGAATGTAAAAACCGTTACACTTGAACTGAATTACAAAACAGAACAGAGTCACACATGCAGAAAACACACTATGGCTGCTTAACGGGAAAGGTGAGGTGGGGTGATACATAAAACAAGGGTTTCAAATTAGCTCAGATACCGTTCCATAAACCCAATATGTAATAGACAAGACCTACTCCTTGCTCAGAGAACTGGACTCAACACGCCCTATTCACCGCACAAGAATATATCTGACTAGTAATAATCTTAAAACCTATGTATTGATATGTCTCTGTTAGTGTGTCAAGTGGGTAAAAAGCGGCATAAATACAGCAGTGAAAAGCAGCTAAACCCCATTATAAAAATAAATTACTTTGAAAAACCCATGAAACAAAGACAGTGAAAGAGAGAGAAATTCTTACACAATGCGTTCACGGGCTGTGATGCAACCTGGATTGACCATATCTAGACCCACAGCTGGATGAGACATAAGGGTGGACACTGTTGCGGCTGAGAGGTTTGGTGAGGTTGGGTGAGCAAACGCAGACCCTTTAAAGTAATACTGCGTGGTACCCATCGCATGGGTCCCAAATCTCCAGGTTCCAGGGCATCTTCCTACATCGAAAACATGCATGAGATACACAGAAGATGGTACACCGTGTGATGGGGAAAGGTTTCTAAAACGCACCTCATTTCTCATCTGCTTGTGCCTGGGTTCGCCATTCCAGCCACTTTACTAGCAATCTCCCTCCTTGGAGCATCAGCACCTTTAACCTCCTGTTCCGTACAGGTTGCAATTTGTACTGAGGATGAACGGGAAGACGTGGAACCAATGAAAGACTAGCTCTTGGTGTTGGGACAGGCACAGGTCACTCTATTTTCCCATCAGGAAGAAGAATTAACCACAGGCTCAGCCTGCCCCCCGGAACAAGAACAGGGGCTGAAGCCATCCTGCGCTTTTGCGGCCAGCTCCCTAAAAAGCGAGTTGTAAAATGGAGGTTCAGGGCACTGCAATTCACAAACCTGCAGAGTTATAAATGATAACTCTCATCCACAAATATATTGAGGGAAGGCAAAGAAGAGGATTTGAAATCAAGGCAGAATTGCAGGAAACAGATTTCAGGAGGTAGATTCGAATCGCCTTTAAAGCACATGAAAAGCGGCAAAACGTTGACAATGATGCCCTTGGCCAAAAAGGGCGTATGCGTTTTTTCCTGAATATATTCAGGAAAAAACGCATACGCCCTTTTTGGCCAACCAAGCAACCTGGAAAGGCAAATCAGCGCTACAAAGAAGTCTCGCTTCCCATCGGTTAAAAGGGCCATGCTGAAAAAAGTGTCAAAACCAGAAATGCAGGACAGGCCATGGAGAAATGGGAGCCTTGCTACACTGATGGGCGGGATGTAAATTGTCAACAGCCACTCTGGAGAAGTGTACGGTGAGTCCTGAAACGTCTAAAAAGCAAAGCTTAGAGAGCATAGGGCACTTCCACTCATGGGGGTATAAATTGGGAAAATTAAAAATCAGCAAGACACAAGCACCCCAAAGTTTAGGGCTGCTCTGTTGACAAGGACCTCCACTTCATTCCACCTTCAATATCCCAGGAAAGAGAAAAATGGATAAAGAAGTTGTGGTCCTTATGTACAATGGAATATCACTCAGCCATGAAATCAATGTCATAAGGCTAGTAGCAGCATGACGAGTGGATTTAGGTACGACGATTCTAAGTGAAATAAGTCACACAGAAAAGGACACTTCTCATAAGGTATCACTGATAGAGGGAATGTAAAAACCGTTACACTTGAACTGAATTACAAAACAGAACAGAGTCACACATGCAGAAAACACACTATGGCTGCTTAACGGGAAAGGTGAGGTGGGGTGATACATAAAACAAGGGTTTCAAATTAGCTCAGATACCGTTCCATAAAACCAATATGTAATAGACAAGACCTACTCCTTGCTCAGAGAACTGGACTCAACACGCCCTATTCACCGCACAAGAATATATCTGACTAGTAATAATCTTAAAACTTATGTATTGATATCTCTCTGTTAGTGTGTCAACTGGGTGTAAAGCGGCATAAACACAGCAGTGAAAAGCAGCTAAACCCCATTATAAAAATAAATTACTTTAAAAAACCCATGAAACAAAGACAGTGAAAGAGATAGAAATTCTTACACAATGCGTTCACGGGCTGTGATGCAACCTGGATTGACCATATCTAGACCCACAGCTGGATGAGACATAAGGGTGGACACTGTTGCGGCTGAGAGGTTTGGTGAGGTTGGGTGAGCAAACGCAGACCCTTTAAAGTAATACTGCGTGGTACCCATCGCATGGGTCCCAAATCTCCAGGTTCCAGGGCATCTTCCTACATCGAAAACATGCATGAGATACACAGAAGATGGTACACCGTGTGATGGGGAAAGGTTTCTAAAACGCACCTCATTTCTCATCTGCTTGTGCCCGGGTTCGCCATTCCAGCCACTTTACTAGCAATCTCCCTCCTTGGAGCATCAGCACCTTTAACCTCCTGTTCCGTACAGGTTGCAATTTGTACTGAGGATGAACGGGAAGACGTGGAACCAATGAAAGACTAGCTCTTGGTGTTGGGACAGGCACAGGTCACTCTATTTTCCCATCAGGAAGAAGAATTAACCACAGGCTCAGCCTGCCCCCCGGAACCAGAACAGGGCCTGAAGCCATCCTGCGCTTTTGCGGCCAGCTCCCTAAAAAGCGAGTTGTAAAATGGAGGTTCAGGGCACTGCAATTCACAAACCTGCAGAGTTATAAATGATAACTCTCATCCACAAATATATTGAGGGAAGGCAAAGAAGAGGATTTGAAATCAAGGCAGAATTGCAGGAAACAGATTTCAGGAGGTAGATTCGAATCGCCTTTAAAGCACATGAAAAGCGGCAAAACGTTGACAATGATGCCCTTGGCCAAAAAGGGCGTATGCGTTTTTTCCTGAATATATTCAGGAAAAAACGCATACGCCCTTTTTGGCCAACCAAGCAACCTGGAAAGGCAAATCAGCGCTACAAAGATGTCTCGCTTCCCATCGGTCAAAAGGGTCATGCTGAAAAAAGTGTCAAAACCAGAAATGCAGGACAGGCCATGGAGAAATGGGAGCCTTGCTACACTGATGGGCGGGATGTAAATTGTCAACAGCCACTCTGGAGAAGTGTACGGTGAGTCCTGAAACGTCTAAAAAGCAAAGCTTAGAGAGCATAGGGCACTTCCACTCATGGGGGTATAAATTGGGAAAATGAAAAATCAGCAAGACACAAGCACCCCAAAGTTTAGGGCTGCTCTGCTGACAAGGACCTCCACTTCATTCCACCTTCAATATCCCAGGAAAGAGAAAAATGGATAAAGAAGTTGTGGTCCTTATGTACAATGGAATATCACTCAGCCATGAAATCAATGTCATAAGGCTAGTAGCAGCATGACGAGTGGATTTAGGTACGACGATTCTAAGTGAAATAAGTCACACAGAAAAGGACACTTCTCATAAGGTATCACTGATAGAGGGAATGTAAAAACCGTTACACTTGAACTGAATTACAAAACAGAACAGAGTCACACATGCAGAAAACACACTATGGCTGCTTAACGGGAAAGGTGAGGTGGGGTGATACATAAAACAAGGGTTTCAAATTAGCTCAGATACCGTTCCATAAACCCAATATGTAATAGACAAGACCTACTCCTTGCTCAGAGAACTGGACTCAACACGCCCTATTCACCGCACAAGAATATATCTCACTAGTAATAATCTTAAAACCTATGTATTGATATGTCTCTGTTAGTGTGTCAAGTGGGTAAAAAGCGGCATAAACACAGCAGTGAAAAGCAGCTAAACCCCATTATAAAAATAAATTACTTTGAAAAACCCATGAAACAAAGACAGTGAAAGAGAGAGAAATTCTTACACAATGCGTTCAGGGGCTGTGATGCAACCTGGATTGACCATATCTAGACCCACAGCTGGATGAGACATAAGGGTGGACACTGTTGCGGCTGAGAGGTTTGGTGAGGTTGGGTGAGCAAACGCAGACCCTTTAAAGTAATACTGCGTGGTACCCATCGCATGGGTCCCAAATCTCCAGGTTCCAGGGCATCTTCCTACATCGAAAACATGCATGAGATACACAGAAGATGGTACACCGTGTGATGGGGAAAGGTTTCTAAAACGCACCTCATTTCTCATCTGCTTGTGCCCGGGTTCGCCATTCCAGCCACTTTACTAGCAATCTCCCTCCTTGGAGCATCAGCACCTTTAACCTCCTGTTCCGTACAGGTTGCAATTTGTACTGAGGATGAACGGGAAGACGTGGAACCAATGAAAGACTAGCTCTTGGTTTTGGGACAGGCACAGGTCACTCTATTTTCCCATCAGGAAGAAGAATTAACCACAGGCTCAGCCTGCCCCCCGGAACCAGAACAGGGGCTGAAGCCATCCTGCGCTTTTGCGGCCAGCTCCCTAAAAAGCGAGTTGTAAAATGGAGGTTCAGGGCACTGCAATTCACAAACCTGCAGAGTTATAAATGATAACTCTCATCCACAAATATATTGAGGGAAGGCAAAGAAGAGGATTTGAAATCAAGTCAGAATTGCAAGAAACAGATTTCAGGAGGTAGATTCGAATCGCCTTTAAAGCACATGAAAAGCGGCAAAACGTTGACAATGATGCCCTTGGCCAAAAAGGGCGTATGCGTTTTTTCCTGAATATATTCAGGAAAAAACGCATACGCCCTTTTTGGCCAACCAAGCAACCTGGAAAGGCAAATCAGCGCTACAAAGAAGTCTCGCTTCCCATCGGTTAAAAGGGCCATGCTGAAAAAAGTGTCAAAACCAGAAATGCAGGACAGGCCATGGAGAAATGGGAGCCTTGCTACACTGATGGGCGGGATGTAAATTGTCAACAGCCACTCTGGAGAAGTGTACGGTGAGTCCTGAAACGTCTAAAAAGCAAAGCTTAGAGAGCATAGGGCACTTCCACTCATGGGGGTATAAATTGGGAAAATGAAAAATCAGCAAGACACAAGCACCCCAAAGTTGAGGGCTGCTCTGTTGACAAGGACCTCCACTTCATTCCACCTTCAATATCCCAGGAAAGAGAAAAATGGATAAAGAAGTTGTGGTCCTTATGTACAATGGAATATCACTCAGCCGTGAAATCAATGTCATAAGGCTAGTAGCAGCATGACGAGTGGATTTAGGTACGACGATTCTAAGTGAAATAAGTCACACAGAAAAGGACACTTCTCATAAGGTATCACTGATAGAGGGAATGTAAAAACCGTTACACTTGAACTGAATTACAAAACAGAACAGAGTCACACATGCAGAAAACACACTATGGCTGCTTAACGGGAAAGGTGAGGTGGGGTGATACATAAAACAAGGGTTTCAAATTAGCTCAGATACCGTTCCATAAAACCAATATGTAATAGACAAGACCTACTCCTTGCTCAGAGAACTGGACTCAACACGCCCTATTCACCGCACAAGAATATATCTGACTAGTAATAATCTTAAAACTTATGTATTGATATCTCTCTGTTAGTGTGTCAACTGGGTGTAAAGCGGCATAAACACAGCAGTGAAAAGCAGCTAAACCCCATTATAAAAATAAATTACTTTAAAAAACCCATGAAACAAAGACAGTGAAAGAGATAGAAATTCTTACACAATGCGTTCACGGGCTGTGATGCAACCTGGATTGACCATATCTAGACCCACAGCTGGATGAGACATAAGGGTGGACACTCTTGGGGCTGAGAGGTTTGGTGAGGTTGGGTGAGCAAACGCAGACCCTTTAAAATAATACTGCATGGTACCCATCGCATGGGTCCCAAATCGCCAGGTTCAAGGGCATCTTCCTACATCGAAAACATGCATGAGAAACCCAGAAGATGGTACACCGTGTGATGTGGAAAGGTTTCTAAAACGCACCTCATTTCTCATCTGCTTGTGCCCGGGTTCGCCATTCCAGCCACTTTACTAGCAATCTCCCTCCTTGGAGCATCAGCACCTTTAACCTCCTGTTCCGTACAGGTTGCAATTTGTACTGAGGATGAACGGGAAGACGTGGAACCAATGAAAGACTAGCTCTTGGTGTTGGGACAGGCACAGGTCACTCTATTTTCCCATCAGGAAGAAGAATTAACCACAGGCTCAGCCTGCCCCCCGGAACCAGAACAGGGCCTGAAGCCATCCTGCGCTTTTGCGGCCAGCTCCCTAAAAAGCGAGTTGTAAAATGGAGGTTCAGGGCACTGCAATTCACAAACCTGCAGAGTTATAAATGATAACTCTCATCCACAAATATATTGAGGGAAGGCAAAGAAGAGGATTTGAAATCAAGGCAGAATTGCAGGAAACAGATTTCAGGAGGTAGATTCGAATCGCCTTTAAAGCACATGAAAAGCGGCAAAACGTTGACAATGATGCCCTTGGCCAAAAAGGGCGTATGCGTTTTTTCCTGAATATATTCAGGAAAAAACGCATACGCCCTTTTTGGCCAGCCAAGCAACCTGGAAAGGCAAATCAGCGCTACAAAGATGTCTCGCTTCCCATCGGTCAAAAGGGCCATGCTGAAAAAAGTGTCAAAACCAGAAATGCAGGACAGGCCATGGAGAAATGGGAGCCTTGCTACACTGATGGGCGGGATGTAAATTGTCAACAGCCACTCTGGAGAAGTGTACGGTGAGTCCTGAAACGTCTAAAAAGCAAAGCTTAGAGAGCATAGGGCACTTCCACTCATGGGGGTATAAATTGGGAAAATGAAAAATCAGCAAGACACAAGCACCCCAAAGTTGAGGGCTGCTCTGTTGACAAGGACCTCCACTTCATTCCACCTTCAATATCCCAGGAAAGAGAAAAATGGATAAAGAAGTTGTGGTCCTTATGTACAATGGAATATCACTCAGCCATGAAATCAATGTCATAAGGCTAGTAGCAGCATGACGAGTGGATTTAGGTACGACGATTCTAAGTGAAATAAGTCACACAGAAAAGGACACTTCTCATAAGGTATCACTGATAGAGGGAATGTAAAAACCGTTACACTTGAACTGAATTACAAAACAGAACAGAGTCACACATGCAGAAAACACACTATGGCTGCTTAACGGGAAAGGTGAGGTGGGGTGATACATAAAACAATGGTTTCAAATTAGCTCAGATACCGTTCCATAAAACCAATATGTAATAGACAAGACCTACTCCTTGCTCAGAGAACTGGACTCAACATGCCCTATTCACCGCACAAGAATATATCTGACTAGTAATAATCTTAAAACCTATGTATTGATATCTCTCTGTTAGTGTGTCAAGTGGGTGTAAAGCGGCATAAACACAGCAGTGAAAAGCAGCTAAACCCCATTATAAAAATAAATTACTTTGAAAAACCCGTGAAACAAAGACAGTGAAAGAGAGCGAAATTCTTACACAATGCGTTCAGGGGCTGTGATGCAACCTGGATTGACCATATCTAGACCCACAGCTGGATGAGACCTAAGGGTGGACACTGTTGCGGCTGAGAGGTTTGGTGAGGTTGGGTGAGCAAACGCAGACCCTTTAAAGTAATACTGCGTGGTACCCATCGCATGTGTCCCAAATCTCCAGGTTCAAGGGCATCTTCCTACATCGAAAACATGCATGAGATACCCAGAAGATGGTACACCGTGTGATGGGGAAAGGTTTCTAAAACGCACCTCATTTCTCATTTGCTTGTGCCCGGGTTCGCCATTCCAGCCACTTTACTAGCAATCTCCCTCCTTGGAGCATCAGCACCTTTAACCTCCTGTTCCGTACAGGTTGCAATTTGTACTGAGGATGAACGGGAAGACGTGGAACCAATGAAAGACTAGCTCTTGGTGTTGGGACAGGCACAGGTCACTCTATTTTCCCATCAGGAAGAAGAATTAACCACAGGCTCAGCCTGCCCCCCGGAACCAGAACAGGGCCTGAAGCCATCCTGCGCTTTTGCGGCCAGCTCCCTAAAAAGCGAGTTGTAAAATGGAGGTTCAGGGCACTGCAATTCACAAACCTGCAGAGTTATAAATGATAACTCTCATCCACAAATATATTGAGGGAAGGCAAAGAAGAGGATTTGAAATCAAGGCAGAATTGCAGGAAACAGATTTCAGGAGGTAGATTCGAATCGCCTTTAAAGCACATGAAAAGCGGCAAAACGTTGACAATGATGCCCTTGGCCAAAAAGGGCGTATGCGTTTTTTCCTGAATATATTCAGGAAAAAACGCATACGCCCTTTTTGGCCAACCAAGCAACCTGGAAAGGCAAATCAGCGCTACAAAGATGTCTCGCTTCCCATCGGTCAAAAGGGCCATGCTGAAAAAAGTGTCAAAACCAGAAATGCAGGACAGGCCATGGAGAAATGGGAGCCTTGCTACACTGATGGGCGGGATGTAAATTGTCAACAGCCACTCTGGAGAAGTGTACGGTGAGTCCTGAAACGTCTAAAAAGCAAAGCTTAGAGAGCATAGGGCACTTCCACTCATGGGGGTATAAATTGGGAAAATGAAAAATCAGCAAGACACAAGCACCCCAAAGTTTAGGGCTGCTCTGGTGACAAGGACCTCCACTTCATTCCACCTTCAATATCCCAGGAAAGAGAATAATGGATAAAGAAGTTGTGGTCCTTATGTACAATGGAATATCACTCAGCCGTGAAATCAATGTCATAAGGCTAGTAGCAGCATGATGAGTGGATTTAGGTACGACGACTCTAAGTGAAATAAGTCACACAGCAAAGGACACTTCTCATAAGGTATCACTTATAGAGGGAATGTAAAAACCGTTACACTTGAACTGAATTACAAAACAGAACAGAGTCACACATGCAGAAAACACACTATGGCTGCTTAACGGGAAAGGTGAGGTGGGGTGATACATAAAACAAGGGTTTCAAATTAGCTCAGATACCGTTCCATAAACCCAATATGTAATAGACAAGACCTACTCCTTGCTCAGAGAACTGGACTCAACACGCCCTATTCACCGCACAAGAATATATCTGACTAGTAATAATCTTAAAACCTATGTATTGATATGTCTCTGTTAGTGTGTCAAGTGGGTAAAAAGCGGCATAAACACAGCAGTGAAAAGCAGCTAAACCCCATTATAAAAATAAATTACTTTGAAAAACCCATGAAACAAAGACAGTGAAAGAGAGAGAAATTCTTACACAATGCGTTCAGGGGCTGTGATGCAACCTGGATTGACCATATCTAGACCCACAGCTGGATGAGACATAAGGGTGGACACTGTTGCGGCTGAGAGGTTTGGTGAGGTTGGGTGAGCAAACGCAGACCCTTTAAAGTAATACTGCGTGGTACCCATCGCATGGGTCCCAAATCTCCAGGTTCCAGGGCATCTTCCTACATCGAAAACATGCATGAGATACACAGAAGATGGTACACCGTGTGATGGGGAAAGGTTTCTAAAACGCACCTCATTTCTCATCTGCTTGTGCCCGGGTTCGCCATTCCAGCCACTTTACTAGCAATCTCCCTCCTTGGAGCATCAGCACCTTTAACCTCCTGTTCCGTACAGGTTGCAATTTGTACTGAGGATGAACGGGAAGACGTGGAACCAATGAAAGACTAGCTCTTGGTGTTGGGACAGGCACAGGTCACTCTATTTTCCCATCAGGAAGAAGAATTAACCACAGGCTCAGCCTGCCCCCCGGAACCAGAACAGGGGCTGAAGCCATCCTGCGCTTTTGCGGCCAGCTCCCTAAAAAGCGAGTTGTAAAATGGAGGTTCAGGGCACTGCAATTCACAAACCTGCAGAGTTATAAATGATAACTCTCATCCACAAATATATTGAGGGAAGGCAAAGAAGAGGATTTGAAATCAAGGCAGAATTGCAAGAAACAGATTTCAGGAGGTAGATTCGAATCGCCTTTAAAGCACATGAAAAGCGGCAAAACGTTGACAATGATGCCCTTGGCGAAAAAGGGCGTATGCGTTTTTTCCTGAATATATTCAGGAAAAAACGCATACGCCCTTTTTGGCCAACCAAGCAACCTGGAAAGGCAAATCAGCGCTACAAAGAAGTCTCGCTTCCCATCGGTTAAAAGGGCCATGCTGAAAAAAGTGTCAAAACCAGAAATGCAGGACAGGCCATGGAGAAATGGGAGCCTTGCTACACTGATGGGCGGGATGTAAATTGTCAACAGCCACTCTGGAGAAGTGTACGGTGAGTCCTGAAACGTCTAAAAAGCAAAGCTTAGAGAGCATAGGGCACTTCCACTCATGGGGGTATAAATTGGGAAAATTAAAAATCAGCAAGACACAAGCACCCCAAAGTTGAGGGCTGCTCTGTTGACAAGGACCTCCACTTCATTCCACCTTCAATATCCCAGGAAAGAGAAAAATGGATAAAGAAGTTGTGGTCCTTATGTACAATGGAATATCACTCAGCCATGAAATCAATGTCATAAGGCTAGTAGCAGCATGACGAGTGGATTTAGGTACGACGATTCTAAGTGAAATAAGTCACACAGAAAAGGACACTTCTCATAAGGTATCACTGATAGAGGGAATGTAAAAACCGTTACACTTGAACTGAATTACAAAACAGAACAGAGTCACACATGCAGAAAACACACTATGGCTGCTTAACGGGAAAGGTGAGGTGGGGTGATACATAAAACAAGGGTTTCAAATTAGCTCAGATACCGTTCGATAAAACCAATATGTAATAGACAAGACCTACTCCTTGCTCAGAGAACTGGACTCAACACGCCCTATTCACCGCACAAGAATATATCTGACTAGTAATAATCTTAAAACTTATGTATTGATATCTCTCTGTTAGTGTGTCAACTGGGTGTAAAGCGGCATAAACACAGCAGTGAAAAGCAGCTAAACCCCATTATAAAAATAAATTACTTTAAAAAACCCATGAAACAAAGACAGTGAAAGAGATAGAAATTCTTACACAATGCGTTCACGGGCTGTGATGCAACCTGGATTGACCATATCTAGACCCACAGCTGGATGAGACATAAGGGTGGACACTCTTGGGGCTGAGAGGTTTGGTGAGGTTGGGTGAGCAAACGCAGACCCTTTAAAATAATACTGCATGGTACCCATCGCATGGGTCCCAAATCGCCAGGTTCAAGGGCATCTTCCTACATCGAAAACATGCATGAGAAACCCAGAAGATGGTACACCGTGTGATGTGGAAAGGTTTCTAAAACGCACCTCATTTCTCATCTGCTTGTGCCCGGGTTCGCCATTCCAGCCACTTTACTAGCAATCTCCCTCCTTGGAGCATCAGCACCTTTAACCTCCTGTTCCGTACAGGTTGCAATTTGTACTGAGGATGAACGGGAAGACGTGGAACCAATGAAAGACTAGCTCTTGGTGTTGGGACAGGCACAGGTCACTCTATTTTCCCATCAGGAAGAAGAATTAACCACAGGCTCAGCCTGCCCCCCGGAACCAGAACAGGGCCTGAAGCCATCCTGCGCTTTTGCGGCCAGCTCCCTAAAAAGCGAGTTGTAAAATGGAGGTTCAGGGCACTGCAATTCACAAACCTGCAGAGTTATAAATGATAACTCTCATCCACAAATATATTGAGGGAAGGCAAAGAAGAGGATTTGAAATCAAGGCAGAATTGCAGGAAACAGATTTCAGGAGGTAGATTCGAATCGCCTTTAAAGCACATGAAAAGCGGCAAAACGTTGACAATGATGCCCTTGGCCAAAAAGGGCGTATGCGTTTTTTCCTGAATATATTCAGGAAAAAACGCATACGCCCTTTTTGGCCAACCAAGCAACCTGGAAAGGCAAATCAGCGCTACAAAGATGTCTCGCTTCCCATCGGTCAAAAGGGCCATGCTGAAAAAAGTGTCAAAACCAGAAATGCAGGACAGGCCATGGAGAAATGGGAGCCTTGCTACACTGATGGGCGGGATGTAAATTGTCAACAGCCACTCTGGAGAAGTGTACGGTGAGTCCTGAAACGTCTAAAAAGCAAAGCTTAGAGAGCATAGGGCACTTCCACTCATGGGGGTATAAATTGGGAAAATGAAAAATCAGCAAGACACAAGCACCCCAAAGTTTAGGGCTGCTCTGCTGACAAGGACCTCCACTTCATTCCACCTTCAATATCCCAGGAAAGAGAAAAATGGATAAAGAAGTTGTGGTCCTTATGTACAATGGAATATCACTCAGCCATGAAATCAATGTCATAAGGCTAGTAGCAGCATGACGAGTGGATTTAGGTACGACGATTCTAAGTGAAATAAGTCACACAGAAAAGGACACTTCTCATAAGGTATCACTGATAGAGGGAATGTAAAAACCGTTACACTTGAACTGAATTACAAAACAGAACAGAGTCACACATGCAGAAAACACACTATGGCTGCTTAACGGGAAAGGTGAGGTGGGGTGATACATAAAACAAGGGTTTCAAATTAGCTCAGATACCGTTCCATAAAACCAATATGTAATAGACAAGACCTACTCCTTGCTCAGAGAACTGGACTGAACACGCCCTATTCACCGCACAAGAATATATCTGACTAGTAATAATCTTAAAACTTATGTATTGATATCTCTCTGTTAGTGTGTCAAGTGGGTAAAAAGCGGCATAAACACAGCAGTGAAAAGCAGCTAAACCCCATTATAAAAATAAATTACTTTGAAAAACCCATGAAACAAAGACAGTGAAAGAGAGAGAAATTCTTACACAATGCGTTCAGGGGCTGTGATGCAACCTGGATTGACCATATCTAGACCCACAGCTGGATGAGACATAAGGTTGGACACTGTTGCGGCTGAGAGGTTTGGTGAGGTTGGGTGAGCAAACGCAGACCCTTTAAAGTAATACTGCGTGGTACCCATCGCATGGGTCCCAAATCGCCAGGTTCAAGGGCATCTTCCTACATCGAAAACATGCATGAGAAACCCAGAAGATGGTACACCGTGTGATGTGGAAAGGTTTCTAAAACGCACCTCATTTCTCATCTGCTTGTGCCCGGGTTCGCCATTCCAGCCACTTTACTAGCAATCTCCCTCCTTGGAGCATCAGCACCTTTAACCTCCTGTTCCGTACAGGTTGCAATTTGTACTGAGGATGAACGGGAAGACGTGGAACCAATGAAAGACTAGCTCTTGGTGTTGGGACAGGCACAGGTCACTCTATTTTCCCATCAGGAAGAAGAATTAACCACAGGCTCAGCCTGCCCCCCGGAACCAGAACAGGGCCTGAAGCCATCCTGCGCTTTTGCGGCCAGCTCCCAAAAAAGCGAGTTGTAAAATGGAGGTTCAGGGCACTGCAATTCACAAACCTGCAGAGTTATAAATGATAACTCTCATCCACAAATATATTGAGGGAAGGCAAAGAAGAGGATTTGAAATCAAGGCAGAATTGCAGGAAACAGATTTCAGGAGGTAGATTCGAATCGCCTTTAAAGCACATGAAAAGCGGCAAAACGTTGACAATGATGCCCTTGGCCAAAAAGGGCGTATGCGTTTTTTCCTGAATATATTCAGGAAAAAACGCATACGCCCTTTTTGGCCAACCAAGCAACCTGGAAAGGCAAATCAGCGCTACAAAGATGTCTCGCTTCCCATCGGTCAAAAGGGCCATGCTGAAAAAAGTGTCAAAACCAGAAATGCAGGACAGGCCATGGAGAAATGGGAGCCTTGCTACACTGATGGGCGGGATGTAAATTGTCAACAGCCACTCTGGAGAAGTGTACGGTGAGTCCTGAAACGTCTAAAAAGCAAAGCTTAGAGAGCATAGGGCACTTCCACTCATGGGGGTATAAATAGGGAAAATGAAAAATCAGCAAGACACAAGCACCCCAAAGTTTAGGGCTGCTCTGCTGACAAGGACCTCCACTTCATTCCACCTTCAATATCCCAGGAAAGAGAAAAATGGATAAAGAAGTTGTGGTCCTTATGTACAATGGAATATCACTCAGCCATGAAATCAATGTCATAAGGCTAGTAGCAGCATGACGAGTGGATTTAGGTACGACGATTCTAAATGAAATAAGTCACACAGAAAAGGACACTTCTCATAAGGTATCACTGATAGAGGGAATGTAAAAACCGTTACACTTGAACTGAATTACAAAACAGAACAGAGTCACACATGCAGAAAACACACTATGGCTGCTTAACGGGAAAGGTGAGGTGGGGTGACCCATAAAACAATGGTTTCAAATTAGCTCAGATACCGTTCCATAAACCCAATATGTAATAGACAAGACGTACTCCTTGCTCAGAGAACTGGACTCAACACGCCCTATTCACCGCACAAGAATATATCTGACTAGTAATAATCTTAAAACCTATGTATTGATATCTCTCTGTTAGTGTGTCAAGTGGGTGTAAAGCGGCATAAACACAGCAGTGAAAAGCAGCTAAACCCCATTATAAAAATAAATTACTTTGAAAAACCCGTGAAACAAAGACAGTGAAAGAGAGCGAAATTCTTACACAATGCGTTCAGGGGCTGTGATGCAACCTGGATTGACCATATCTAGACCCACAGCTGGATGAGACATAAGGGTGGACACTGTTGCGGCTGAGAGGTTTGGTGAGGTTGGGTGAGCAAACGCAGACCCTTTAAAGTAATACTGCGTGGTACCCATCGCATGGGTCCCAAATCTCCAGGTTCCAGGGCATCTTCCTACATCGAAAACATGCATGAGATACACAGAAGATGGTACACCGTGTGATGGGGAAAGGTTTCTAAAACGCACCTCATTTCTCATCTGCTTGTGCCCGGGTTCGCCATTCCAGCCACTTTACTAGCAATCTCCCTCCTTGGAGCATCAGCACCTTTAACCTCCTGTTCCGTACAGGTTGCAATTTGTACTGAGGATGAACGGGAAGACGTGGAACCAATGAAAGACTAGTTCTTGGTGTTGGGACAGGCACAGGTCACTCTATTTTCCCATCAGGAAGAAGAATTAACCACAGGCTCAGCCTGCCCCCCGGAACCAGAACAGGGCCTGAAGCCATCCTGCGCTTTTGCGGCCAGCTCCCTAAAAAGCGAGTTGTAAAATGGAGGTTCAGGGCACTGCAATTCACAAACCTGCAGAGTTATAAATGATAACTCTCATCCACAAATATATTGAGGGAAGGCAAAGAAGAGGATTTGAAATCAAGGCAGAATTGCAGGAAACAGATTTCAGGAGGTAGATTCGAATCGCCTTTAAAGCACATGAAAAGCGGCAAAACGTTGACAATGATGCCCTTGGCCAAAAAGGGCGTATGCGTTTTTTCCTGAATATATTCAGGAAAAAACGCATACGCCCTTTTTGGCCAACCAAGCAACCTGGAAAGGCAAATCAGCGCTACAAAGATGTCTCGCTTCCCATCGGTCAAAAGGGCCATGCTGAAAAAAGTGTCAAAACCAGAAATGCAGGACAGGCCATGGAGAAATGGGAGCCTTGCTATACTGATGGGCGGGATGTAAATTGTCAACAGCCACTCTGGAGAAGTGTACGGTGAGTCCTGAAACGTCTAAAAAGCAAAGCTTAGAGAGCATAGGGCACTTCCACTCATGGGGGTATAAATTGGGAAAATTAAAAATCAGCAAGACACAAGCACCCCAAAGTTTAGGGCTGCTCTGTTGACAAGGACCTCCACTTCATTCCACCTTCAATATCCCAGGAAAGAGAAAAATGGATAAAGAAGTTGTGGTCCTTATGTACAATGGAATATCACTCAGCCATGAAATCAATGTCATAAGGCTAGTAGCAGCATGACGAGTGGATTTAGGTACGACGATTCTAAGTGAAATAAGTCACACAGAAAAGGACACTTCTCATAAGGTATCACTGATAGAGGGAATGTAAAAACCGTTACACTTGAACTGAATTACAAAACAGAACAGAGTCACACATGCAGAAAACACACTATGGCTGCTTCACGGGAAAGGTGAGGTGGGGTGATACATAAAACAATGGTTTCAAATTAGCTCAGATACCGTTCCATATAACCAATATGTAATAGACAAGACGAACTCCTTGCTCAGAGAACTGGACTCAACACGCCCTATTCACCGCACAAGAATATATCTGACTAGTAATAATCTTAAAACCTATGTATTGATATCTCTCTGTTAGTGTGTCAAGTGGGTGTAAAGCGGCATAAACACAGCAGTGAAAAGCAGCTAAACCCCATTATAAAAATAAATTACTTTGAAAAACCCGTGAAACAAAGACAGTGAAAGAGAGCGAAATTCTTACACAATGCGTTCAGGGGCTGTGATGCAACCTGGATTGACCATATCTAGACCCACAGCTGGATGAGACCTAAGGGTGGACACTGTTGCGGCTGAGAGGTTTGGTGAGGTTGGGTGAGCAAACGCAGACCCTTTAAAGTAATACTGCGTGGTACCCATCGCATGGGTCCCAAATCTCCAGGTTCAAGGGCATCTTCCTACATCGAAAACATGCATGAGATACCCAGAAGATGGTACACCGTGTGATGGGGAAAGGTTTCTAAAACGCACCTCATTTCTCATTTGCTTGTGCCCGGGTTCGCCATTCCAGCCACTTTACTAGCAATCTCCCTCCTTGGAGCATCAGCACCTTTAACCTCCTGTTCCGTACAGGTTGCAATTTGTACTGAGGATGAACGGGAAGACGTGGAACCAATGAAAGACTAGCTCTTGGTGTTGGGACAGGCACAGGTCACTCTATTTTCCCATCAGGAAGAAGAATTAACCACAGGCTCAGCCTGCCCCCCGGAACCAGAACAGGGCCTGAAGCCATCCTGCGCTTTTGCGGCCAGCTCCCTAAAAAGCGAGTTGTAAAATGGAGGTTCAGGGCACTGCAATTCACAAACCTGCAGTTATAAATGATAACTCTCATCCACAAATATATTGAGGGAAGGCAAAGAAGAGGATTTGAAATCAAGGCAGAATTGCAGGAAACAGATTTCAGGAGGTAGATTCGAATCGCCTTTAAAGCACATGAAAAGCGGCAAAACGTTGACAATGATGCCCTTGGCCAAAAAGGGCGTATGCGTTTTTTCCTGAATATATTCAGGAAAAAACGCATACGCCCTTTTTGGCCAACCAAGCAACCTGGAAAGGCAAATCAGCGCTACAAAGATGTCTCGCTTCCCATCGGTCAAAAGGGCCATGCTGAAAAAAGTGTCAAAACCAGAAATGCAGGACAGGCCATGGAGAAATGGGAGCCTTGCTACACTGATGGGCGGGATGTAAATTGTCAACAGCCACTCTGGAGAAGTGTACGGTGAGTCCTGAAACGTCTAAAAAGCAAAGCTTAGAGAGCATAGGGCACTTCCACTCATGGGGGTATAAATTGGGAAAATGAAAAATCAGCAAGACACAAGCACCCCAAAGTTTAGGGCTGCTCTGTTGACAAGGACCTCCACTTCATTCCACCTTCAATATCGCAGGAAAGAGAAAAATGGATAAAGAAGTTGTGGTCCTTATGTACAATGGAATATCACTCAGCCGTGAAATCAATGTCATAAGGCTAGTAGCAGCATGATGAGTGGATTTAGGTACGACGACTCTAAGTGAAATAAGTCACACAGCAAAGGACACTTCTCATAAGGTATCACTTATAGAGGGAATGTAAAAACCGTTACACTTGAACTGAATTACAAAACAGAACAGAGTCACACATGCAGAAAACACACTATGGCTGCTTAACGGGTAAGGTGAGGTGGGGTGATACATAAAACAAGGGTTTCAAATTAGCTCAGATACCGTTCCATAAAACCAATATGTAATAGACAAGACCTACTCCTTGCTCAGAGAACTGGACTCAACACGCCCTATTCACCGCACAAGAATATATCTGACTAGTAATAATCTTAAAACCTATGTATTGATATGTCTCTGTTAGTGTGTCAAGTGGGTAAAAAGCGGCATAAACACAGCAGTGAAAAGCAGCTAAACCCCATTATAAAAATAAATTACTTTGAAAAACCCATGAAACAAAGACAGTGAAAGAGAGAGAAATTCTTACACAATGCGTTCAGGGGCTGTGATGCAACCTGGATTGACCATATCTAGACCCACAGCTGGATGAGACATAAGGGTGGACACTGTTGCGGCTGAGAGGTTTGGTGAGGTTGGGTGAGCAAACGCAGACCCTTTAAAGTAATACTGCGTGGTACCCATCGCATGGGTCCCAAATCTCCAGGTTCCAGGGCATCTTCCTACATCGAAAACATGCATGAGATACACAGAAGATGGTACACCGTGTGATGGGGAAAGGTTTCTAAAACGCACCTCATTTCTCATCTGCTTGTGCCTGGGTTCGCCATTCCAGCCACTTTACTAGCAATCTCCCTCCTTGGAGCATCAGCACCTTTAACCTCCTGTTCCGTACAGGTTGCAATTTGTACTGAGGATGAACGGGAAGACGTGGAACCAATGAAAGACTAGCTCTTGGTGTTGGGACAGGCACAGGTCACTCTATTTTCCCATCAGGAAGAAGAATTAACCACAGGCTCAGCCTGCCCCCCGGAACCAGAACAGGGGCTGAAACCATCCTGCGCTTTTGCGGCCAGCTCCCTAAAAAGCGAGTTGTAAAATGGAGGTTCAGGGCACTGCAATTCACAAACCTGCAGAGTTATAAATGATAACTCTCATCCACAAATATATTGAGGGAAGGCAAAGAAGAGGATTTGAAATCAAGGCAGAATTGCAGGAAACAGATTTCAGGAGGTAGATTCGAATCGCCTTTAAAGCACATGAAAAGCGGCAAAACGTTGACAATGATGCCCTTGGCGAAAAAGGGCGTATGCGTTTTTTCCTGAATATATTCAGGAAAAAACGCATATGCCCTTTTTGGCCAACCAAGCAACCTGGAAAGGCAAATCAGCGCTACAAAGAAGTCTCGCTTCCCATCGGTTAAAAGGGCCATGCTGAAAAAAGTGTCAAAACCAGAAATGCAGGACAGGCCATGGAGAAATGGGAGCCTTGCTACACTGATGGGCGGGATGTAAATTGTCAACAGCCACTCTGGAGAAGTGTACGGTGAGTCCTGAAACGTCTAAAAAGCAAAGCTTAGAGAGCATAGGGCACTTCCACTCATGGGGGTATAAATTGGGAAAATGAAAAATCAGCAAGACACAAGCACCCCAAAGTTGAGGGCTGCTCTGTTGACAAGGACCTCCACTTCATTCCACCTTCAATATCCCAGGAAAGAGAAAAATGGATAAAGAAGTTGTGGTCCTTATGTACAATGGAATATCACTCAGCCATGAAATCAATGTCATAAGGCTAGTAGCAGCATGACGAGTGGATTTAGGTACGACGATTCTAAGTGAAATAAGTCACACAGAAAAGGACACTTCTCATAAGGTATCACTGATAGAGGGAATGTAAAAACCGTTACACTTGAACTGAATTACAAAACAGAACAGAGTCACACATGCAGAAAACACACTATGGCTGCTTAACGGGAAAGGTGAGGTGGGGTGATACATAAAACAAGGGTTTCAAATTAGCTCAGATACCGTTCGATAAAACCAATATGTAATAGACAAGACCTACTCCTTGCTCAGAGAACTGGACTCAACACGCCCTATTCACCGCACAAGAATATATCTGACTAGTAATAATCTTAAAACTTATGTATTGATATCTCTCTGTTAGTGTGTCAACTGGGTGTAAAGCGGCATAAACACAGCAGTGAAAAGCAGCTAAACCCCATTATAAAAATAAATTACTTTAAAAAACCCATGAAACAAAGACAGTGAAAGAGATAGAAATTCTTACACAATGCGTTCACGGGCTGTGATGCAACCTGGATTGACCATATCTAGACCCACAGCTGGATGAGACATAAGGGTGGACACTCTTGGGGCTGAGAGGTTTGGTGAGGTTGGGTGAGCAAACGCAGACCCTTTAAAATAATACTGCATGGTACCCATCGCATGGGTCCCAAATCGCCAGGTTCAAGGGCATCTTCCTACATCGAAAACATGCATGAGAAACCCAGAAGATGGTACACCGTGTGATGTGGAAAGGTTTCTAAAACGCACCTCATTTCTCATCTGCTTGTGCCCGGGTTCGCCATTCCAGCCACTTTACTAGCAATCTCCCTCCTTGGAGCATCAGCACCTTTAACCTCCTGTTCCGTACAGGTTGCAATTTGTACTGAGGATGAACGGGAAGACGTGGAACCAATGAAAGACTAGCTCTTGGTGTTGGGACAGGCACAGGTCACTCTATTTTCCCATCAGGAAGAAGAATTAACCACAGGCTCAGCCTGCCCCCCGGAACCAGAACAGGGCCTGAAGCCATCCTGCGCTTTTGCGGCCAGCTCCCTAAAAAGCGAGTTGTAAAATGGAGGTTCAGGGCACTGCAATTCACAAACCTGCAGAGTTATAAATGATAACTCTCATCCACAAATATATTGAGGGAAGGCAAAGAAGAGGATTTGAAATCAAGGCAGAATTGCAGGAAACAGATTTCAGGAGGTAGATTCGAATCGCCTTTAAAGCACATGAAAAGCGGCAAAACGTTGACAATGATGCCCTTGGCCAAAAAGGGCGTATGCGTTTTTTCCTGAATATATTCAGGAAAAAACGCATACGCCCTTTTTGGCCAACCAAGCAACCTGGAAAGGCAAATCAGCGCTACAAAGATGTCTCGCTTCCCATCGGTCAAAAGGGCCATGCTGAAAAAAGTGTCAAAACCAGAAATGCAGGACAGGCCATGGAGAAATGGGAGCCTTGCTACACTGATGGGCGGGATGTAAATTGTCAACAGCCACTCTGGAGAAGTGTACGGTGAGTCCTGAAACGTCTAAAAAGCAAAGCTTAGAGAGCATAGGGCACTTCCACTCATGGGGGTATAAATTGGGAAAATGAAAAATCAGCAAGACACAAGCACCCCAAAGTTTAGGGCTGCTCTGCTGACAAGGACCTCCACTTCATTCCACCTTCAATATCCCAGGAAAGAGAAAAATGGATAAAGAAGTTGTGGTCCTTATGTACAATGGAATATCACTCAGCCATGAAATCAATGTCATAAGGCTAGTAGCAGCATGACGAGTGGATTTAGGTACGACGATTCTAAGTGAAATAAGTCACACAGAAAAGGACACTTCTCATAAGGTATCACTGATAGAGGGAATGTAAAAACCGTTACACTTGAACTGAATTACAAAACAGAACAGAGTCACACATGCAGAAAACACACTATGGCTGCTTAACGGGAAAGGTGAGGTGGGGTGATACATAAAACAATGGTTTCAAATTAGCTCAGATACCGTTCCATAAAACCAATATGTAATAGACAAGACCTACTCCTTGCTCAGAGAACTGGACTCAACACGCCCTATTCACCGCACAAGAATATATCTGACTAGTAATAATCTTAAAACCTATGTATTGATATCTCTCTGTTAGTGTGTCAAGTGGGTAAAAAGCGGCATAAACACAGCAGTGAAAAGCAGCTAAACCCCATTATAAAAATAAATTACTTTGAAAAACCCATGAAACAAAGACAGTGAAAGAGAGAGAAATTCTTACACAATGCGTTCAGGGGCTGTGATGCAACCTGGATTGACCATATCTAGACCCACAGCTGGATGAGACATAAGGGTGGACACTGTTGCGGCTGAGAGGTTTGGTGAGGTTGGGTGAGCAAACGCAGACCCTTTAAAGTAATACTGCGTGGTACCCATCGCATGGGTCCCAAATCTCCAGGTTCCAGGGCATCTTCCTACATCGAAAACATGCATGAGATACACAGAAGATGGTACACCGTGTGATGGGGAAAGGTTTCTAAAACGCACCTCATTTCTCATCTGCTTGTGCCCGGGTTCGCCATTCCAGCCACTTTACTAGCAATCTCCCTCCTTGGAGCATCAGCACCTTTAACCTCCTGTTCCGTACAGGTTGCAATTTGTACTGAGGATGAACGGGAAGACGTGGAACCAATGAAAGACTAGCTCTTGGTGTTGGGACAGGCACAGGTCACTCTATTTTCCCATCAGGAAGAAGAATTAACCACAGGCTCAGCCTGCCCCCCGGAACCAGAACAGGGCCTGAAGCCATCCTGCGCTTTTGCGGCCAGCTCCCTAAAAAGCGAGTTGTAAAATGGAGGTTCAGGGCACTGCAATTCACAAACCTGCAGAGTTATAAATGATAACTCTCATCCACAAATATATTGAGGGAAGGCAAAGAAGAGGATTTGAAATCAAGGCAGAATTGCAGGAAACAGATTTCAGGAGGTAGATTCGAATCGCCTTTAAAGCACATGAAAAGCGGCAAAACGTTGACAATGATGCCCTTGGCCAAAAAGGGCGTATGCGTTTTTTCCTGAATATATTCAGGAAAAAACGCATACGCCCTTTTTGGCCAACCAAGCAACCTGGAAAGGCAAATCAGCGCTACAAAGAAGTCTCGCTTCCCATCGGTTAAAAGGGCCATGCTGAAAAAAGTGTCAAAACCAGAAATGCAGGACAGGCCATGGAGAAATGGGAGCCTTGCTACACTGATGGGCGGGATGTAAATTGTCAACAGCCACTCTGGAGAAGTGTACGGTGAGTCCTGAAACGTCTAAAAAGCAAAGCTTAGAGAGCATAGGGCACTTCCACTCATGGGGGTATAAATTGGGAAAATGAAAAATCAGCAAGACACAAGCACCCCAAAGTTTAGGGCTGCTCTGTTGACAAGGACCTCCACTTCATTCCACCTTCAATATCGCAGGAAAGAGAAAAATGGATAAAGAAGTTGTGGTCCTTATGTACAATGGAATATCACTCAGCCATGAAATCAATGTCATAAGGCTAGTAGCAGCATGACGAGTGGATTTAGGTACGACGATTCTAAGTGAAATAAGTCACACAGAAAAGGACACTTCTCATAAGGTATCACTGATAGAGGGAATGTAAAAACCGTTACACTTGAACTGAATTACAAAACAGAACAGAGTCACACATGCAGAAAACACACTATGGCTGCTTAACGGGAAAGGTGAGGTGGGGTGATACATAAAACAAGGGTTTCAAATTAGCTCAGATACCGTTCCATAAAACCAATATGTAATAGACAAGACCTACTCCTTGCTCAGAGAACTGGACTCAACACGCCCTATTCACCGCACAAGAATATATCTGACTAGTAATAATCTTAAAACTTATGTATTGATATCTCTCTGTTAGTGTGTCAAGTGGGTGTAAAGCGGCATAAACACAGCAGTGAAAAGCAGCTAAACCCCATTATAAAAATAAATTACTTTAAAAAACCCATGAAACAAAGACAGTGAAAGAGATAGAAATTCTTACACAATGCGTTCACGGGCTGTGATGCAACCTGGATTGACCATATCTAGACCCACAGCTGGATGAGACATAAGGGTGGACACTCTTGGGGCTGAGAGGTTTGGTGAGGTTGGGTGAGCAAACGCAGACCCTTTAAAATAATACTGCATGGTACCCATCGCATGGGTCCCAAATCGCCAGGTTCAAGGGCATCTTCCTACATCGAAAACATGCATGAGAAACCCAGAAGATGGTACACCGTGTGATGTGGAAAGGTTTCTAAAACGCACCTCATTTCTCATCTGCTTGTGCCCGGGTTCGCCATTCCAGCCACTTTACTAGCAATCTCCCTCCTTGGAGCATCAGCAAATTTAACCTCCTGTTCCGTACAGGTTGCAATTTGTACTGAGGATGAACGGGAAGACGTGGAACCAATGAAAGACTAGCTCTTGGTGTTGGGACAGGCACAGGTCACTCTATTTTCCCATCAGGAAGAAGAATTAACCACAGGCTCAGCCTGCCCCCCGGAACCAGAACAGGGCCTGAAGCCATCCTGCGCTTTTGCGGCCAGCTCCCTAAAAAGCGAGTTGTAAAATGGAGGTTCAGGGCACTGCAATTCACAAACCTGCAGAGTTATAAATGATAACTCTCATCCACAAATATATTGAGGGAAGGCAAAGAAGAGGATTTGAAATCAAGGCAGAATTGCAGGAAACAGATTTCAGGAGGTAGATTCGAATCGCCTTTAAAGCACATGAAAAGCGGCAAAACGTTGACAATGATGCCCTTGGCCAAAAAGGGCGTATGCGTTTTTTCCTGAATATATTCAGGAAAAAACGCATACGCCCTTTTTGGCCAACCAAGCAACCTGGAAAGGCAAATCAGCGCTACAAAGATGTCTCGCTTCCCATCGGTCAAAAGGGCCATGCTGAAAAAAGTGTCAAATCCAGAAATGCAGGACACGCCATGGAGAAATGGGAGCCTTGCTACACTGATGGGCGGGATGTAAATTGTCAACAGCCACTCTGGAGAAGTGTACGGTGAGTCCTGAAACGTCTAAAAAGCAAAGCTTAGAGAGCATAGGGCACTTCCACTCATGGGGGTATAAATTGGGAAAATGAAAAATCAGCAAGACACAAGCACCCCAAAGTTTAGGGCTGCTCTGCTGACAAGGACCTCCACTTCATTCCACCTTCAATATCCCAGGAAAGAGAAAAATGGATAAAGAAGTTGTGGTCCTTATGTACAATGGAATATCACTCAGCCATGAAATCAATGTCATAAGGCTAGTAGCAGCATGACGAGTGGATTTAGGTACGACGATTCTAAGTGAAATAAGTCACACAGAAAAGGACACTTCTCATAAGGTATCACTGATAGAGGGAATGTAAAAACCGTTACACTTGAACTGAATTACAAAACAGAACAGAGTCACACATGCAGAAAACACACTATGGCTGCTTAACGGGAAAGGTGAGGTGGGGTGATACATAAAACAATGGTTTCAAATTAGCTCAGATACCGTTCCATAAAAACAATATGTAATAGACAAGACGTACTCCTTGCTCAGAGAACTGGACTCAACACGCCCTATTCACCGCACAAGAATATATCTGACTAGTAATAATCTTAAAACCTATGTATTGATATCTCTCTGTTAGTGTGTCAAGTGGGTGTAAAGCGGCATAAACACAGCAGTGAAAAGCAGCTAAACCCCATTATAAAAATAAATTACTTTGAAAAACCCGTGAAACAAAGACAGTGAAAGAGAGCGAAATTCTTACACAATGCGTTCAGGGGCTGTGATGCAACCTGGATTGACCATATCTAGACCCACAGCTGGATGAGACCTAAGGGTGGACACTGTTGCGGCTGAGAGGTTTGGTGAGGTTGGGTGAGCAAACGCAGACCCTTTAAAGTAATACTGCGTGGTACCCATCGCATGGGTCCCAAATCTCCAGGTTCAAGGGCATCTTCCTACATCGAAAACATGCATGAGATACCCAGAAGATGGTACACCGTGTGATGGGGAAAGGTTTCTAAAACGCACCTCATTTCTCATTTGCTTGTGCCCGGGTTCGCCATTCCAGCCACTTTACTAGCAATCTCCCTCCTTGGAGCATCAGCACCTTTAACCTCCTGTTCCGTACAGGTTGCAATTTGTACTGAGGATGAACGGGAAGACGTGGAACCAATGAAAAACTAGCTCTTGGTGTTGGGACAGGCACAGGTCACTCTATTTTCCCATCAGGAAGAAGAATTAACCACAGGCTCAGCCTGCCCCCCGGAACCAGAACAGGGGCTGAAGCCATCCTGCGCTTTTGCGGCCAGCTCCCTAAAAAGCGAGTTGTAAAATGGAGGTTCAGGGCACTGCAATTCACAAACCTGCAGAGTTATAAATGATAACTCTCATCCACAAATATATTGAGGGAAGGCAAAGAAGAGGATTTGAAATCAAGGCAGAATTGCAGGAAACAGATTTCAGGAGGTAGATTCGAATCGCCTTTAAAGCACATGAAAAGCGGCAAAACGTTGACAATGATGCCCTTGGCCAAAAAGGGCGTATGCGTTTTTTCCTGAATATATTCAGGAAAAAACGCATACGCCCTTTTTGGCCAACCAAGCAACCTGGAAAGGCAAATCAGCGCTACAAAGATGTCTCGCTTCCCATCGGTCAAAAGGGCCATGCTGAAAAAAGTGTCAAAACCAGAAATGCAGGACAGGCCATGGAGAAATGGGAGCCTTGCTACACTGATGGGCGGGATGTAAATTGTCAACAGCCACTCTGGAGAAGTGTACGGTGAGTCCTGAAACGTCTAAAAAGCAAAGCTTAGAGAGCATAGGGCACTTCCACTCATGGGGGTATAAATTGGGAAAATGAAAAATCAGCAAGACACAAGCACCCCTAAGTTTAGGGCTGCTCTGTTGACAAGGACCTCCACTTCATTCCACCTTCAATATCCCAGGAAAGAGAAAAATGGATAAAGAAGTTGTGGTCCTTATGTACAATGGAATATCACTCAGCCATGAAATCAATGTCATAAGGCTAGTAGCAGCATGATGAGTGGATTTAGGTACGACGATTCTAAGTGAAATAAGTCACACAGAAAAGGACACTTCTCATAAGGTATCACTGATAGAGGGAATGTAAAAACCGTTACACTTGAACAGAATTACAAAACAGAACAGAGTCACACATGCAGAAAACACACTATGGCTGCTTAACGGGAAAGGTGAGGTGGGGTGATACATAAAACAAGGGTTTCAAATTAGCTCAGATACCGTTCCATAAAGCCAATATGTAATAGACAAGACCTACTCCTTGCTCAGAGAACTGGACTCAACACGCCCTATTCACCGCACAAGAATATATCTGACTAGTAATAATCTTAAAACTTATGTATTGATATCTCTCTGTTAGTGTGTCAAGTGGGTGTAAAGCGGCATAAACACAGCAGTGAAAAGCAGCTAAACCCCATTATAAAAATAAATTTCTTTGAAAAACCCGTGAAACAAAGACAGTGAAAAAGAGCGAAATTCTTACACAATGCGTTCAGGGGCTGTGATGCAACCTGGATTGACCATATCTAGACCCACAGCTGGATGAGACCTAAGGGTGGACACTGTTGCGGCTGAGAGGTTTGGTGAGGTTGGGTGAGCAAACGCAGACCCTTTAAAGTAATACTGCGTGGTACCCATCGCATGGGTCCCAAATCTCCAGGTTCAAGGGCATCTTCCTACATCGAAAACATGCATGAGATACCCAGAAGATGGTACACCGTGTGATGGGGAAAGGTTTCTAAAACGCACCTCATTTCTCATTTGCTTGTGCCCGGGTTCGCCATTCCAGCCACTTTACTAGCAATCTCCCTCCTTGGAGCATCAGCACCTTTAACCTCCTGTTCCGTACAGGTTGCAATTTGTACTGAGGATGAACGGGAAGACGTGGAACCAATGAAAGACTAGCTCTTGGTGTTGGGACAGGCACAGGTCACTCTATTTTCCCATCAGGAAGAAGAATTAACCACAGGCTCAGCCTGCCCCCCGGAACCAGAACAGGGGCTGAAGCCATCCTGCGCTTTTGCGGCCAGCTCCCTAAAAAGCGAGTTGTAAAATGGAGGTTCAGGGCACTGCAATTCACAAACCTGCAGAGTTATAAATGATAACTCTCATCCACAAATATATTGAGGGAAGGCAAAGAAGAGGATTTGAAATCAAGGCAGAATTGCAGGAAACAGATTTCAGGAGGTAGATTCGAATCGCCTTTAAAGCACATGAAAAGCGGCAAAACGTTGACAATGATGCCCTTGGCCAAAAAGGGCGTATGCGTTTTTTCCTGAATATATTCAGGAAAAAACGCATACGCCCTTTTTGGCCAACCAAGCAACCTGGAAAGGCAAATCAGCGCTACAAAGATGTCTCGCTTCCCATCGGTCAAAAGGGCCATGCTGAAAAAAGTGTCAAAACCAGAAATGCAGGACAGGCCATGGAGAAATGGGAGCCTTGCTACACTGATGGGCGGGATGTAAATTGTCAACAGCCACTCTGGAGAAGTGTACGGTGAGTCCTGAAACGTCTAAAAAGCAAAGCTTAGAGAGCATAGGGCACTTCCACTCATGGGGGTATAAATTGGGAAAATGAAAAATCAGCAAGACACAAGCACCCCAAAGTTTAGGGCTGCTCTGTTGACAAGGACCTCCACTTCATTCCACCTTCAATATCCCAGGAAAGAGAAAAATGGATAAAGAAGTTGTGGTCCTTATGTACAATGGAATATCACTCAGCCGTGAAATCAATGTCATAAGGCTAGTAGCAGCATGATGAGTGGATTTAGGTACGACGACTCTAAGTGAAATAAGTCACACAGAAAAGGACACTTCTCATAAGGTATCACTGATAGAGGGAATGTAAAAACCGTTACACTTGAACTGAATTACAAAACAGAACAGAGTCACACATGCAGAAAACACACTATGGCTGCTTAACGGGAAAGGTGAGGTGGGGTGATACATAAAACAAGGGTTTCAAATTAGCTCAGATACCGTTCCATAAAGCCAATATGTAATAGACAAGACGTACTCCTTGCTCAGAGAACTGGACTCAACACGCCCTATTCACCGCACAAGAATATATCTGACTAGTAATAATCTTAAAACTTATGTATTGATATCTCTCTGTTAGTGTGTCAAGTGGGTGTAAAGCGGCATAAACACAGCAGTGAAAAGCAGCTAAACCCCATTATAAAAATAAATTACTTTGAAAAACCCGTGAAACAAAGACAGTGAAAGAGAGCGAAATTCTTACACAATGCGTTCAGGGGCTGTGATGCAACCTGGATTGACCATATCTAGACCCACAGCTGGATGAGACCTAAGGGTGGACACTGTTGCGGCTGAGAGGTTTGGTGAGGTTGGGTGAGCAAACGCAGACCCTTTAAAGTAATACTGCGTGGTACCCATCGCATGGGTCCCAAATCTCCAGGTTCAAGGGCATCTTCCTACATCGAAAACATGCATGAGATACCCAGAAGATGGTACACCGTGTGATGGGGAAAGGTTTCTAAAACGCAACTCATTTCTCATTTGCTTGTGCCCGGGTTCGCCATTCCAGCCACTTTACTAGCAATCTCCCTCCTTGGAGCATCAGCACCTTTAACCTCCTGTTCCGTACAGGTTGCAATTTGTACTGAGGATGAACGGGAAGACGTGGAACCAATGAAAGACTAGCTCTTGGTGTTGGGACAGGCACAGGTCACTCTATTTTCCCATCAGGAAGAAGAATTAACCACAGGCTCAGCCTGCCCCCCGGAACCAGAACAGGGGCTGAAGCCATCCTGCGCTTTTGCGGCCAGCTCCCTAAAAAGCGAGTTGTAAAATGGAGGTTCAGGGCACTGCAATTCACAAACCTGCAGAGTTATAAATGATAACTCTCATCCACAAATATATTGAGGGAAGGCAAAGAAGAGGATTTGAAATCAAGGCAGAATTGCAGGAAACAGATTTCAGGAGGTAGATTCGAATCGCCTTTAAAGCACATGAAAAGCGGCAAAACGTTGACAATGATGCCCTTGGCCAAAAAGGGCGTATGCGTTTTTTCCTGAATATATTCAGGAAAAAACGCATACGCCCTTTTTGGCCAACCAAGCAACCTGGAAAGGCAAATCAGCGCTACAAAGACGTCTCGCTTCCCATCGGTTAAAAGGGCCATGCTGAAAAAAGTGTCAAAACCAGAAATGCAGGACAGGCCATGGAGAAATGGGAGCCTTGCTACACTGATGGGCGGGATGTAAATTGTCAACAGCCACTCTGGAGAAGTGTACGGTGAGTCCTGAAACGTCTAAAAAGCAAAGCTTAGAGAGCATAGGGCACTTCCACTCATGGGGGTATAAATAGGGAAAATGAAAAATCAGCAAGACACAAGCACCCCAAAGTTTAGGGCTGCTCTGTTGACAAGGACCTCCACTTCATTCCACCTTCAATATCCCAGGAAAGAGAAAAATGGATAAAGAAGTTGTGGTCCTTATGTACAATGGAATATCACTCAGCCGTGAAATCAATGTCATAAGGCTAGTAGCAGCATGATGAGTGGATTTAGGTACGACGACTCTAAGTGAAATAAGTCACACAGAAAAGGACACTTCTCATAAGGTATCACTGATAGAGGGAATGTAAAAACCGTTACACTTGAACTGAATTACAAAACAGAACAGAGTCACACATGCAGAAAACACACTATGGCTGCTTAACGGGAAAGGTGAGGTGGGGTGATACATAAAACAAGGGTTTCAAATTAGCTCAGATACCGTTCCATAAAGCCAATATGTAATAGACAAGACGTACTCCTTGCTCAGAGAACTGGACTCAACACGCCCTATTCACCGCACAAGAATATATCTGACTAGTAATAATCTTAAAACTTATGTATTGATATCTCTCTGTTAGTGTGTCAAGTGGGTGTAAAGCGGCATAAACACAGCAGTGAAAAGCAGCTAAACCCCATTATAAAAATAAATTACTTTGAAAAACCCGTGAAACAAAGACAGTGAAAAAGAGCGAAATTCTTACACAATGCGTTCAGGGGCTGTGATGCAACCTGGATTGACCATATCTAGACCCACAGCTGGATGAGACCTAAGGGTGGACACTGTTGCGGCTGAGAGGTTTGGTGAGGTTGGGTGAGCAAACGCAGACCCTTTAAAGTAATACTGCGTGGTACCCATCGCATGGGTCCCAAATCTCCAGGTTCAAGGGCATCTTCCTACATCGAAAACATGCATGAGATACCCAGAAGATGGTACACCGTGTGATGGGGAAAGGTTTCTAAAACGCAACTCATTTCTCATTTGCTTGTGCCCGGGTTCGCCATTCCAGCCACTTTACTAGCAATCTCCCTCCTTGGAGCATCAGCACCTTTAACCTCCTGTTCCGTACAGGTTGCAATTTGTACTGAGGATGAACGGGAAGACGTGGAACCAATGAAAGACTAGCTCTTGGTGTTGGGACAGGCACAGGTCACTCTATTTTCCCATCAGGAAGAAGAATTAACCACAGGCTCAGCCTGCCCCCCGGAACCAGAACAGGGGCTGAAGCCATCCTGCGCTTTTGCGGCCAGCTCCCTAAAAAGCGAGTTGTAAAATGGAGGTTCAGGGCACTGCAATTCACAAACCTGCAGACTTATAAATGATAACTCTCATCCACAAATATATTGAGGGAAGGCAAAGAAGAGGATTTGAAATCAAGGCAGAATTGCAGGAAACAGATTTCAGGAGGTAGATTCGAATCGCCTTTAAAGCACATGAAAAGCGGCAAAACGTTGACAATGATGCCCTTGGCCAAAAAGGGCGTATGCGTTTTTTCCTGAATATATTCAGGAAAAAACGCATACGCCCTTTTTGGCCAACCAAGCAACCTGGAAAGGCAAATCAGCGCTACAAAGATGTCTCGCTTCCCATCGGTCAAAAGGGCCATGCTGAAAAAAGTGTCAAAACCAGAAATGCAGGACAGGCCATGGAGAAATGGGAGCCTTGCTACACTGATGGGCGGGATGTAAATTGTCAACAGCCACTCTGGAGAAGTGTACGGTGAGTCCTGAAACGTCTAAAAAGCAAAGCTTAGAGAGCATAGGGCACTTCCACTCATGGGGGTATAAATTGGGAAAATGAAAAATCAGCAAGACACAAGCACCCCAAAGTTTAGGGCTGCTCTGTTGACAAGGACCTCCACTTCATTCCACCTTCAATATCCCAGGAAAGAGAAAAATGGATAAAGAAGTTGTGGTCCTTATGTACAATGGAATATCACTCAGCCGTGAAATCAATGTCATAAGGCTAGTAGCAGCATGATGAGTGGATTTAGGTACGACGACTCTAAGTGAAATAAGTCACACAGAAAAGGACACTTCTCATAAGGTATCACTGATAGAGGGAATGTAAAAACCGTTACACTTGAACTGAATTACAAAACAGAACAGAGTCACACATGCAGAAAACACACTATGGCTGCTTAACGGGAAAGGTGAGGTGGGGTGATACATAAAACAAGGGTTTCAAATTAGCTCAGATACCGTTCCATAAAGCCAATATGTAATAGACAAGACGTACTCCTTGCTCAGAGAACTGGACTCAACACGCCCTATTCACCGCACAAGAATATATCTGACTAGTAATAATCTTAAAACTTATGTATTGATATCTCTCTGTTAGTGTGTCAAGTGGGTGTAAAGCGGCATAAACACAGCAGTGAAAAGCAGCTAAACCCCATTATAAAAATAAATTACTTTGAAAAACCCGTGAAACAAAGACAGTGAAAAAGAGCGAAATTCTTACACAATGCGTTCAGGGGCTGTGATGCAACCTGGATTGACCATATCTAGACCCACAGCTGGATGAGACCTAAGGGTGGACACTGTTGCGGCTGAGAGGTTTGGTGAGGTTGGGTGAGCAAACGCAGACCCTTTAAAGTAATACTGCGTGGTACCCATCGCATGGGTCCCAAATCTCCAGGTTCAAGGGCATCTTCCTACATCGAAAACATGCATGAGATACCCAGAAGATGGTACACCGTGTGATGGGGAAAGGTTTCTAAAACGCAACTCATTTCTCATTTGCTTGTGCCCGGGTTCGCCATTCCAGCCACTTTACTAGCAATCTCCCTCCTTGGAGCATCAGCACCTTTAACCTCCTGTTCCGTACAGGTTGCAATTTGTACTGAGGATGAACGGGAAGACGTGGAACCAATGAAAGACTAGCTCTTGGTGTTGGGACAGGCACAGGTCACTCTATTTTCCCATCAGGAAGAAGAATTAACCACAGGCTCAGCCTGCCCCCCGGAACCAGAACAGGGGCTGAAGCCATCCTGCGCTTTTGCGGCCAGCTCCCTAAAAAGCGAGTTGTAAAATGGAGGTTCAGGGCACTGCAATTCACAAACCTGCAGAGTTATAAATGATAACTCTCATCCACAAATATATTGAGGGAAGGCAAAGAAGAGGATTTGAAATCAAGGCAGAATTGCAGGAAACAGATTTCAGGAGGTAGATTCGAATCGCCTTTAAAGCACATGAAAAGCGGCAAAACGTTGACAATGATGCCCTTGGCCAAAAAGGGCGTATGCGTTTTTTCCTGAATATATTCAGGAAAAAACGCATACGCCCTTTTTGGCCAACCAAGCAACCTGGAAAGGCAAATCAGCGCTACAAAGATGTCTCGCTTCCCATCGGTCAAAAGGGCCATGCTGAAAAAAGTGTCAAAACCAGAAATGCAGGACAGGCCATGGAGAAATGGGAGCCTTGCTACACTGATGGGCGGGATGTAAATTGTCAACAGCCACTCTGGAGAAGTGTACGGTGAGTCCTGAAACGTCTAAAAAGCAAAGCTTAGAGAGCATAGGGCACTTCCACTCATGGGGGTATAAATTGGGAAAATGAAAAATCAGCAAGACACAAGCACCCCAAAGTTTAGGGCTGCTCTGTTGACAAGGACCTCCACTTCATTCCACCTTCAATATCCCAGGAAAGAGAAAAATGGATAAAGAAGTTGTGGTCCTTATGTACAATGGAATATCACTCAGCCGTGAAATCAATGTCATAAGGCTAGTAGCAGCATGATGAGTGGATTTAGGTACGACGACTCTAAGTGAAATAAGTCACACAGAAAAGGACACTTCTCATAAGGTATCACTGATAGAGGGAATGTAAAAACCGTTACACTTGAACTGAATTACAAAACAGAACAGAGTCACACATGCAGAAAACACACTATGGCTGCTTAACGGGAAAGGTGAGGTGGGGTGATACATAAAACAAGGGTTTCAAATTAGCTCAGATACCGTTCCATAAAGCCAATATGTAATAGACAAGACGTACTCCTTGCTCAGAGAACTGGACTCAACACGCCCTATTCACCGCACAAGAATATATCTGACTAGTAATAATCTTAAAACTTATGTATTGATATCTCTCTGTTAGTGTGTCAAGTGGGTGTAAAGCGGCATAAACACAGCAGTGAAAAGCAGCTAAACCCCATTATAAAAATAAATTACTTTGAAAAACCCGTGAAACAAAGACAGTGAAAAAGAGCGAAATTCTTACACAATGCGTTCAGGGGCTGTGATGCAACCTGGATTGACCATATCTAGACCCACAGCTGGATGAGACCTAAGGGTGGACACTGTTGCGGCTGAGAGGTTTGGTGAGGTTGGGTGAGCAAACGCAGACCCTTTAAAGTAATACTGCGTGGTACCCATCGCATGGGTCCCAAATCTCCAGGTTCAAGGGCATCTTCCTACATCGAAAACATGCATGAGATACCCAGAAGATGGTACACCGTGTGATGGGGAAAGGTTTCTAAAACGCAACTCATTTCTCATTTGCTTGTGCCCGGGTTCGCCATTCCAGCCACTTTACTAGCAATCTCCCTCCTTGGAGCATCAGCACCTTTAACCTCCTGTTCCGTACAGGTTGCAATTTGTACTGAGGATGAACGGGAAGACGTGGAACCAATGAAAGACTAGCTCTTGGTGTTGGGACAGGCACAGGTCACTCTATTTTCCCATCAGGAAGAAGAATTAACCACAGGCTCAGCCTGCCCCCCGGAACCAGAACAGGGGCTGAAGCCATCCTGCGCTTTTGCGGCCAGCTCCCTAAAAAGCGAGTTGTAAAATGGAGGTTCAGGGCACTGCAATTCACAAACCTGCAGAGTTATAAATGATAACTCTCATCCACAAATATATTGAGGGAAGGCAAAGAAGAGGATTTGAAATCAAGGCAGAATTGCAGGAAACAGATTTCAGGAGGTAGATTCGAATCGCCTTTAAAGCACATGAAAAGCGGCAAAACGTTGACAATGATGCCCTTGGCCAAAAAGGGCGTATGCGTTTTTTCCTGAATATATTCAGGAAAAAACGCATACGCCCTTTTTGGCCAACCAAGCAACCTGGAAAGGCAAATCAGCGCTACAAAGATGTCTCGCTTCCCATCGGTCAAAAGGGCCATGCTGAAAAAAGTGTCAAAACCAGAAATGCAGGACAGGCCATGGAGAAATGGGAGCCTTGCTACACTGATGGGCGGGATGTAAATTGTCAACAGCCACTCTGGAGAAGTGTACGGTGAGTCCTGAAACGTCTAAAAAGCAAAGCTTAGAGAGCATAGGGCACTTCCACTCATGGGGGTATAAATTGGGAAAATGAAAAATCAGCAAGACACAAGCACCCCTAAGTTTAGGGCTGCTCTGTTGACAAGGACCTCCACTTCATTCCACCTTCAATATCCCAGGAAAGAGAAAAATGGATAAAGAAGTTGTGGTCCTTATGTACAATGGAATATCACTCAGCCGTGAAATCAATGTCATAAGGCTAGTAGCAGCATGATGAGTGGATTTAGGTACGACGACTCTAAGTGAAATAAGTCACACAGAAAAGGACACTTCTCATAAGGTATCACTGATAGAGGGAATGTAAAAACCGTTACACTTGAACTGAATTACAAAACAGAACAGAGTCACACATGCAGAAAACACACTATGGCTGCTTAACGGGAAAGGTGAGGTGGGGTGATACATAAAACAAGGGTTTCAAATTAGCTCAGATACCGTTCCATAAACCCAATATGTAATAGACAAGACCTACTCCTAGCTCAGAGAACTGGACTCAACACGCCCTATTCACCGCACAAGAATATATCTGACTAGTAATAATCTTAAAACCTATGTATTGATATCTCTCTGTTAGTGTGTTAAGTGGGTGTAAAGCGGCATAAACACAGCAGTGAAAAGCAGCTAAACCCCATTATAAAAATAAATTACTTTGAAAAACCCGTGAAACAAAGACAGTGAAAGAGAGCGAAATTCTTACACAATGCGTTCAGGGGCTGTGATGCAACCTGGATTGACCATATCTAGACCCACAGCTGGATGAGACCTAAGGGTGGACACTGTTGCAGCTGAGAGGTTTGGTGAGGTTGGGTGAGCAAACGCAGACCCTTTAAAGTAATACTGCGTGGTACCCATCGCATGGGTCCCAAATCTCCAGGTTCAAGGGCATCTTCCTACATCGAAAACATGCATGAGATACCCAGAAGATGGTACACCGTGTGATGGGGAAAGGTTTCTAAAACGCACCTCATTTCTCATCTGCTTGTGCCCGGGTTCGCCATTCCAGCCACTTTACTAGCAATCTCCCTCCTTGGAGCATCAGCACCTTTAACCTCCTGTTCCGTACAGGTTGCAATTTGTACTGAGGATGAACGGGAAGACGTGGAACCAATGAAAGACTAGCTCTTGGTGTTGGGACAGGCACAGGTCACTCTATTTTCCCATCAGGAAGAAGAATTAACCACAGGCTCAGCCTGCCCCCCGGAACCAGAACAGGGGCTGAAGCCATCCTGCGCTTTTGCGGCCAGCTCCCTAAAAAGCGAGTTGTAAAATGGAGGTTCAGGGCACTGCAATTCACAAACCTGCAGAGTTATAAATGATAACTCTCATCCACAAATATATTGAGGGAAGGCAAAGAAGAGGATTTGAAATCAAGGCAGAATTGCAGGAAACAGATTTCAGGAGGTAGATTCGAATCGCCTTTAAAGCACATGAAAAGCGGCAAAACGTTGACAATGATGCCCTTGGCCAAAAAGGGCGTATGCGTTTTTTCCTGAATATATTCAGGAAAAAACGCATACGCCCTTTTTGGCCAACCAAGCAACCTGGAAAGGCAAATCACCGCTACAAAGAAGTCTCGCTTCCCATCGGTCAAAAGGGCCATGCTGAAAAAAGTGTCAAAACCAGAAATGCAGGACAGGCCATGGAGAAATGGGAGCCTTGCTACACTGATGGGCGGGATGTAAATTGTCAACAGCCACTCTGGAGAAGTGTACGGTGAGTCCTGAAACGTCTAAAAAGCAAAGCTTAGAGAGCATAGGGCACTTCCACTCATGGGGGTATAAATTGGGAAAATGAAAAATCAGCAAGACACAAGCACCCCAAAGTTTAGGGCTGCTCTGTTGACAAGGACCTCCACTTCATTCCACCTTCAATATCCCAGGAAAGAGAAAAATGGATAAAGAAGTTGTGGTCCTTATGTACAATGGAATATCACTCAGCCATGAAATCAATGTCCTAAGGCTAGTAGCAGCATGATGAGTGGATTTAGGTACGACGATTCTAAGTGAAATAAGTCACACAGAAAAGGACACTTCTCATAAGGTATCACTGATAGAGGGAATGTAAAAACCGTTACACTTGAACTGAATTACAAAACAGAACAGAGTCACACATGCAGAAAACACACTATGGCTGCTTAACGGGAAAGGTGAGGTGGGGTGATACATAAAACAAGGGTTTCAAATTAGCTCAGATACCGTTCCATAAAACCAATATGTAATAGACAAGACCTACTCCTTGCTCAGAGAACTGGACTCAACACGCCCTATTCACCGCACAAGAATATATCTGACTAGTAATAATCTTAAAACCTATGTATTGATATCTCTCTGTTAGTGTGTCAAGTGGGTGTAAAGCGGCATAAACACAGCAGTGAAAAGCAGCTAAACCCCATTATAAAAATAAATTACTTTGAAAAACCCGTGAAACAAAGACAGTGAAAAAGAGCGAAATTCTTACACAATGCGTTCAGGGGCTGTGATGCAACCTGGATTGACCATATCTAGACCCACAGCTGGATGAGACCTAAGGGTGGACACTGTTGCGGCTGAGAGGTTTGGTGAGGTTGGGTGAGCAAACGCAGACCCTTTAAAGTAATACTGCGTGGTACCCATCGCATGGGTCCCAAATCTCCAGGTTCAAGGGCATCTTCCTACATCGAAAACATGCATGAGATACCCAGAAGATGGTACACCGTGTGATGGGGAAAGGTTTCTAAAACGCACCTCATTTCTCATTTGCTTGTGCCCGGGTTCGCCATTCCAGCCACTTTACTAGCAATCTCCCTCCTTGGAGCATCAGCACCTTTAACCTCCTGTTCCGTACAGGTTGCAATTTGTACTGAGGATGAACGGGAAGACGTGGAACCAATGAAAGACTAGCTCTTGGTGTTGGGACAGGCACAGGTCACTCTATTTTCCCATCAGGAAGAAGAATTAACCACAGGCTCAGCCTGCCCCCCGGAACCAGAACAGGGGCTGAAGCCATCCTGCGCTTTTGCGGCCAGCTCCCTAAAAAGCGAGTTGTAAAATGGAGGTTCAGGGCACTGCAATTCACAAACCTGCAGAGTTATAAATGATAACTCTCATCCACAAATATATTGAGGGAAGGCAAAGAAGAGGATTTGAAATCAAGGCAGAATTGCAGGAAACAGATTTCAGGAGGTAGATTCGAATCGCCTTTAAAGCACATGAAAAGCGGCAAAACGTTGACAATGATGCCCTTGGCCAAAAAGGGCGTATGCGTTTTTTCCTGAATATATTCAGGAAAAAACGCATACGCCCTTTTTGGCCAACCAAGCAACCTGGAAAGGCAAATCAGCGCTACAAAGATGTCTCGCTTCCCATCGGTCAAAAGGGCCATGCTGAAAAAAGTGTCAAAACCAGAAATGCAGGACAGGCCATGGAGAAATGGGAGCCTTGCTACACTGATGGGCGGGATGTAAATTGTCAACAGCCACTCTGGAGAAGTGTACGGTGAGTCCTGAAACGTCTAAAAAGCAAAGCTTAGAGAGCATAGGGCACTTCCACTCATGGGGGTATAAATTGGGAAAATGAAAAATCAGCAAGACACAAGCACCCCAAAGTTTAGGGCTGCTCTGTTGACAAGGACCTCCACTTCATTCCACCTTCAATATCCCAGGAAAGAGAAAAATGGATAAAGAAGTTGTGGTCCTTATGTACAATGGAATATCACTCAGCCGTGAAATCAATGTCATAAGGCTAGTAGCAGCATGATGAGTGGATTTAGGTACGACGACTCTAAGTGAAATAAGTCACACAGAAAAGGACACTTCTCATAAGGTATCACTGATAGAGGGAATGTAAAAACCGTTACACTTGAACTGAATTACAAAACAGAACAGAGTCACACATGCAGAAAACACACTATGGCTGCTTAACGGGAAAGGTGAGGTGGGGTGATACATAAAACAAGGGTTTCAAATTAGCTCAGATACCGTTCCATAAAGCCAATATGTAATAGACAAGACGTACTCCTTGCTCAGAGAACTGGACTCAACACGCCCTATTCACCGCACAAGAATATATCTGACTAGTAATAATCTTAAAACTTATGTATTGATATCTCTCTGTTAGTGTGTCAAGTGGGTGTAAAGCGGCATAAACACAGCAGTGAAAAGCAGCTAAACCCCATTATAAAAATAAATTACTTTGAAAAACCCGTGAAACAAAGACAGTGAAAAAGAGCGAAATTCTTACACAATGCGTTCAGGGGCTGTGATGCAACCTGGATTGACCATATCTAGACCCACAGCTGGATGAGACCTAAGGGTGGACACTGTTGCGGCTGAGAGGTTTGGTGAGGTTGGGTGAGCAAACGCAGACCCTTTAAAGTAATACTGCGTGGTACCCATCGCATGGGTCCCAAATCTCCAGGTTCAAGGGCATCTTCCTACATCGAAAACATGCATGAGATACCCAGAAGATGGTACACCGTGTGATGGGGAAAGGTTTCTAAAACGCAACTCATTTCTCATTTGCTTGTGCCCGGGTTCGCCATTCCAGCCACTTTACTAGCAATCTCCCTCCTTGGAGCATCAGCACCTTTAACCTCCTGTTCCGTACAGGTTGCAATTTGTACTGAGGATGAACGGGAAGACGTGGAACCAATGAAAGACTAGCTCTTGGTGTTGGGACAGGCACAGGTCACTCTATTTTCCCATCAGGAAGAAGAATTAACCACAGGCTCAGCCTGCCCCCCGGAACCAGAACAGGGGCTGAAGCCATCCTGCGCTTTTGCGGCCAGCTCCCTAAAAAGCGAGTTGTAAAATGGAGGTTCAGGGCACTGCAATTCACAAACCTGCAGAGTTATAAATGATAACTCTCATCCACAAATATATTGAGGGAAGGCAAAGAAGAGGATTTGAAATCAAGGCAGAATTGCAGGAAACAGATTTCAGGAGGTAGATTCGAATCGCCTTTAAAGCACATGAAAAGCGGCAAAACGTTGACAATGATGCCCTTGGCCAAAAAGGGCGTATGCGTTTTTTCCTGAATATATTCAGGAAAAAACGCATACGCCCTTTTTGGCCAACCAAGCAACCTGGAAAGGCAAATCAGCGCTACAAAGATGTCTCGCTTCCCATCGGTCAAAAGGGCCATGCTGAAAAAAGTGTCAAAACCAGAAATGCAGGACAGGCCATGGAGAAATGGGAGCCTTGCTACACTGATGGGCGGGATGTAAATTGTCAACAGCCACTCTGGAGAAGTGTACGGTGAGTCCTGAAACGTCTAAAAAGCAAAGCTTAGAGAGCATAGGGCACTTCCACTCATGGGGGTATAAATTGGGAAAATGAAAAATCAGCAAGACACAAGCACCCCTAAGTTTAGGGCTGCTCTGTTGACAAGGACCTCCACTTCATTCCACCTTCAATATCCCAGGAAAGAGAAAAATGGATAAAGAAGTTGTGGTCCTTATGTACAATGGAGTATCACTCAGCCGTGAAATCAATGTCATAAGGCTAGTAGCAGCATGATGAGTGGATTTAGGTACGACGACTCTAAGTGAAATAAGTCACACAGAAAAGGACACTTCTCATAAGGTATCACTGATAGAGGGAATGTAAAAACCGTTACACTTGAACTGAATTACAAAACAGAACAGAGTCACACATGCAGAAAACACACTATGGCTGCTTAACGGGAAAGGTGAGGTGGGGTGATACATAAAACAAGGGTTTCAAATTAGCTCAGATACCGTTCCATAAACCCAATATGTAATAGACAAGACCTACTCCTAGCTCAGAGAACTGGACTCAACACGCCCTATTCACCGCACAAGAATATATCTGACTAGTAATAATCTTAAAACCTATGTATTGATATCTCTCTGTTAGTGTGTCAAGTGGGTAAAAAGCGGCACAAACACAGCAGTGAAAAGCAGCTAAACCCCATTATAAAAATAAATTACTTTGAAAAACCCGTGAAACAAAGACAGTGAAAGAGAGCGAAATTCTTACACAATGCGTTCAGGGGCTGTGATGCAACCTGGATTGACCATATGTAGACCCATAGCTGGATGAGACCTAAGGGTGGACACTGTTGCAGCTGAGAGGTTTGGTGAGGTTGGGTGAGCAAACGCAGACCCTTTAAAGTAATACTGCGTGGTACCCATCGCATGGGTCCCAAATCTCCAGGTTCAAGGGCATCTTCCTACATCGAAAACATGCATGAGATACCCAGAAGATGGTACACCGTGTGATGGGGAAAGGTTTCTAAAACGCACCTCATTTCTCATCTGCTTGTGCCCGGGTTCGCCATTCCAGCCACTTTACTAGCAATCTCCCTCCTTGGAGCATCAGCACCTTTAACCTCCTGTTCCGTACAGGTTGCAATTTGTACTGAGGATGAACGGGAAGACGTGGAACCAATGAAAGACTAGCTCTTGGTGTTGGGACAGGCACAGGTCACTCTATTTTCCCATCAGGAAGAAGAATTAACCACAGGCTCAGCCTGCCCCCCGGAACCAGAACAGGGGCTGAAGCCATCCTGCGCTTTTGCGGCCAGCTCCCTAAAAAGCGAGTTGTAAAATGGAGGTTCAGGGCACTGCAATTCACAAACCTGCAGAGTTATAAATGATAACTCTCATCCACAAATATATTGAGGGAAGGCAAAGAAGAGGATTTGAAATCAAGGCAGAATTGCAGGAAACAGATTTCAGGAGGTAGATTCGAATCGCCTTTAAAGCACATGAAAAGCGGCAAAACGTTGACAATGATGCCCTTGGCCAAAAAGGGCGTATGCGTTTTTTCCTGAATATATTCAGGAAAAAACGCATACGCCCTTTTTGGCCAACCAAGCAACCTGGAAAGGCAAATCACCGCTACAAAGAAGTCTCGCTTCCCATCGGTCAAAAGGGCCATGCTGAAAAAAGTGTCAAAACCAGAAATGCAGGACAGGCCATGGAGAAATGGGAGCCTTGCTACACTGATGGGCGGGATGTAAATTGTCAACAGCCACTCTGGAGAAGTGTACGGTGAGTCCTGAAACGTCTAAAAAGCAAAGCTTAGAGAGCATAGGGCACTTCCACTCATGGGGGTATAAATTGGGAAAATGAAAAATCAGCAAGACACAAGCACCCCAAAGTTTAGGGCTGCTCTGTTGACAAGGACCTCCACTTCATTCCACCTTCAATATCCCAGGAAAGAGAAAAATGGATAAAGAAGTTGTGGTCCTTATGTACAATGGAATATCACTCAGCCATGAAATCAATGTCCTAAGGCTAGTAGCAGCATGATGAGTGGATTTAGGTACGACGATTCTAAGTGAAATAAGTCACACAGAAAAGGACACTTCTCATAAGGTATCACTGATAGAGGGAATGTAAAAACCGTTACACTTGAACTGAATTACAAAACAGAACAGAGTCACACATGCAGAAAACACACTATGGCTGCTTAACGGGAAAGGTGAGGTGGGGTGATACATAAAACAAGGGTTTCAAATTAGCTCAGATACCGTTCCATAAAACCAATATGTAATAGACAAGACCTACTCCTTGCTCAGAGAACTGGACTCAACACGCCCTATTCACCACACAAGAATATATCTGACTAGTAATAATCTTAAAACCTATGTATTGATATCTCTCTGTTAGTGTGTCAAGTGGGTGTAAAGCGGCATAAACACAGCAGTGAAAAGCAGCTAAACCCCATTATAAAAATAAATTACTTTGAAAAACCCGTGAAACAAAGACAGTGAAAGAGAGCGAAATTCTTACACAATGCGTTCAGGGGCTGTGATGCAACCTGGATTGACCATATCTAGACCCACAGCTGGATGAGACATAAGGGTGGACACTGTTGCGGCTGAGAGGTTTGGTGAGGTTGGGTGAGCAAATGCAGACCCTTTAAAGTAATACTGCGTGGTACCCATCGCATGGGTCCCAAATCTCCAGGTTCAAGGGCATCTTCCTACATCGAAAACATGCATGAGATACCCAGAAGATGGTACACCGTGTGATGGGGAAAGGTTTCTAAAACGCACCTCATTTCTCATTTGCTTGTGCCCGGGTTCGCCATTCCAGCCACTTTACTAGCAATCTCCCTCCTTGGAGCATCAGCACCTTTAACCTCCTGTTCCGTACAGGTTGCAATTTGTACTGAGGATGAACGGGAAGACGTGGAACCAATGAAAGACTAGCTCTTGGTGTTCGGACAGGCACAGGTCACTCTATTTTCCCATCAGGAAGAAGAATTAACCACAGGCTCAGCCTGCCCCCCGGAACCAGAACAGGGGCTGAAGCCATCCTGCGCTTTTGCGGCCAGCTCCCTAAAAAGCGAGTTGTAAAATGGAGGTTCAGGGCACTGCAATTCACAAACCTGCAGAGTTATAAATGATAACTCTCATCCACAAATATATTGAGGGAAGGCAAAGAAGAGGATTTGAAATCAAGGCAGAATTGCAGGAAACAGATTTCAGGAGGTAGATTCGAATCGCCTTTAAAGCACATGAAAAGCGGCAAAACGTTGACAATGATGCCCTTGGCCAAAAAGGGCGTATGCGTTTTTTCCTGAATATATTCAGGAAAAAACGCATACGCCCTTTTTGGCCAACCAAGCAACCTGGAAAGGCAAATCAGCGCTACAAAGATGTCTCGCTTCCCATCGGTCAAAAGGGCCATGCTGAAAAAAGTGTCAAAACCAGAAATGCAGGACAGGCCATGGAGAAATGGGAGCCTTGCTACACTGATGGGCGGGATGTAAATTGTCAACAGCCACTCTGGAGAAGTGTACGGTGAGTCCTGAAACGTCTAAAAAGCAAAGCTTAGAGAGCATAGGGCACTTCCACTCATGGGGGTATAAATTGGGAAAATGAAAAATCAGCAAGACACAAGCACCCCAAAGTTTAGGGCTGCTCTGTTGACAAGGACCTCCACTTCATTCCACCTTCAATATCCCAGGAAAGAGAAAAATGGATAAAGAAGTTGTGGTCCTTATGTACAATGGAATATCACTCAGCCGTGAAATCAATGTCATAAGGCTAGTAGCAGCATGATGAGTGGATTTAGGTACGACGATTCTAAGTGAAATAAGTCACACAGAAAAGGACACTTCTCATAAGGTATCACTGATAGAGGGAATGTAAAAACCGTTACACTTGAACTGAATTACAAAACAGAACAGAGTCACACATGCAGAAAACACACTATGGCTGCTTAACGGGAAAGGTGAGGTGGGGTGATACATAAAACAAGGGTTTCAAATTAGCTCAGATACCGTTCCATAAACCCAATATGTAATAGACAAGACCTACTCCTTGCTCAGAGAACTGGACTCAACACGCCCTATTCACCGCACAAGAATATATCTGACTAGTAATAATCTTAAAACCTATGTATTGATATCTCTCTGTTAGTGTGTCAAGTGGGTGTAAAGCGGCATAAACACAGCAGTGAAAAGCAGCTAAACCCCATTATAAAAATAAATTACTTTGAAAAACCCGTGAAACAAAGTCAGTGAAAGAGAGCGAAATTCTTACACAATGCGTTCAGGGGCTGTGATGCAACCTGGATTGACCATATCTAGACCCACAGCTGGATGAGACCTAAGGGTGGACACTGTTGCGGCTGAGAGGTTTGGTGAGGTTGGGTGAGCAAACGCAGACCCTTTAAAGTAATACTGCGTGGTACCCATCGCATGGGTCCCAAATCTCCAGGTTCAAGGGCATCTTCCTACATCGAAAACATGCATGAGATACCCAGAAGATGGTACACCGTGTGATGGGGAAAGGTTTCTAAAACGCAACTCATTTCTCATTTGCTTGTGCCCGGGTTCGCCATTCCAGCCACTTTACTAGCAATCTCCCTCCTTGGAGCATCAGCACCTTTAACCTCCTGTTCCGTACAGGTTGCAATTTGTACTGAGGATGAACGGGAAGACGTGGAACCAATGAAAGACTAGCTCTTGGTGTTGGGACAGGCACAGGTCACTCTATTTTCCCATCAGGAAGAAGAATTAACCACAGGCTCAGCCTGCCCCCCGGAACCAGAACAGGGGCTGAAGCCATCCTGCGCTTTTGCGGCCAGCTCCCTAAAAAGCGAGTTGTAAAATGGAGGTTCAGGGCACTGCAATTCACAAACCTGCAGAGTTATAAATGATAACTCTCATCCACAAATATATTGAGGGAAGGCAAAGAAGAGGATTTGAAATCAAGGCAGAATTGCAGGAAACAGATTTCAGGAGGTAGATTCGAATCGCCTTTAAAGCACATGAAAAGCGGCAAAACGTTGACAATGATGCCCTTGGCCAAAAAGGGCGTATGCGTTTTTTCCTGAATATATTCAGGAAAAAACGCATACGCCCTTTTTGGCCAACCAAGCAACCTGGAAAGGCAAATCACCGCTACAAAGAAGTCTCGCTTCCCATCGGTCAAAAGGGCCATGCTGAAAAAAGTGTCAAAACCAGAAATGCAGGACAGGCCATGGAGAAATGGGAGCCTTGCTACACTGATGGGCGGGATGTAAATTGTCAACAGCCACTCTGGAGAAGTGTACGGTGAGTCCTGAAACGTCTAAAAAGCAAAGCTTAGAGAGCATAGGGCACTTCCACTCATGGGGGTATAAATTGGGAAAATGAAAAATCAGCAAGACACAAGCACCCCAAAGTTTAGGGCTGCTCTGTTGACAAGGACCTCCACTTCATTCCACCTTCAATATCCCAGGAAAGAGAAAAATGGATAAAGAAGTTGTGGTCCTTATGTACAATGGAATATCACTCAGCCATGAAATCAATGTCCTAAGGCTAGTAGCAGCATGATGAGTGGATTTAGGTACGACGATTCTAAGTGAAATAAGTCACACAGAAAAGGACACTTCTCATAAGGTATCACTGATAGAGGGAATGTAAAAACCGTTACACTTGAACTGAATTACAAAACAGAACAGAGTCACACATGCAGAAAACACACTATGGCTGCTTAACGGGAAAGGTGAGGTGGGGTGATACATAAAACAAGGGTTTCAAATTAGCTCAGATACCGTTCCATAAAACCAATATGTAATAGACAAGACCTACTCCTTGCTCAGAGAACTGGACTCAACACGCCCTATTCACCGCACAAGAATATATCTGACTAGTAATAATCTTAAAACCTATGTATTGATATCTCTCTGTTAGTGTGTCAAGTGGGTGTAAAGCGGCATAAACACAGCAGTGAAAAGCAGCTAAACCCCATTATAAAAATAAATTACTTTGAAAAACCCGTGAAACAAAGACAGTGAAAGAGAGCGAAATTCTTACACAATGCGTTCAGGGGCTGTGATGCAACCTGGATTGACCATATCTAGACCCACAGCTGGATGAGACCTAAGGGTGGACACTGTTGCGGCTGAGAGGTTTGGTGAGGTTGGGTGAGCAAACGCAGACCCTTTAAAGTAATACTGCGTGGTACCCATCGCATGGGTCCCAAATCTCCAGGTTCAAGGGCATCTTCCTACATCGAAAACATGCATGAGATACCCAGAAGATGGTACACCGTGTGATGGGGAAAGGTTTCTAAAACGCAACTCATTTCTCATTTGCTTGTGCCCGGGTTCGCCATTCCAGCCACTTTACTAGCAATCTCCCTCCTTGGAGCATCAGCACCTTTAACCTCCTGTTCCGTACAGGTTGCAATTTGTACTGAGGATGAACGGGAAGACGTGGAACCAATGAAAGACTAGCTCTTGGTGTTGGGACAGGCACAGGTCACTCTATTTTCCCATCAGGAAGAAGAATTAACCACAGGCTCAGCCTGCCCCCCGGAACCAGAACAGGGGCTGAAGCCATCCTGCGCTTTTGCGGCCAGCTCCCTAAAAAGCGAGTTGTAAAATGGAGGTTCAGGGCACTGCAATTCACAAACCTGCAGAGTTATAAATGATAACTCTCATCCACAAATATATTGAGGGAAGGCAAAGAAGAGGATTTGAAATCAAGGCAGAATTGCAGGAAACAGATTTCAGGAGGTAGATTCGAATCGCCTTTAAAGCACATGAAAAGCGGCAAAACGTTGACAATGATGCCCTTGGCCAAAAAGAGCGTATGCGTTTTTTCCTGAATATATTCAAGAAAAAACGCATACGCCCTTTTTGGCCAACCAAGCAACCTGGAAAGGCAAATCAGCGCTACAAAGAAGTCTCGCTTCCCATCGGTCAAAAGGGCCATGCTGAAAAAAGTGTCAAAACCAGAAATGCAGGACAGGCCATGGAGAAATGGGAGCCTTGCTACACTGATGGGCGGGATGTAAATTGTCAACAGCCACTCTGGAGAAGTGTACGGTGAGTCCTGAAACGTCTAAAAAGCAAAGCTTAGAGAGCATAGGGCACTTCCACTCATGGGGGTATAAATTGGGAAAATGAAAAATCAGCAAGACACAAGCACCCCAAAGTTTAGGGCTGCTCTGTTGACAAGGACCTCCACTTCATTCCACCTTCAATATCCCAGGAAAGAGAAAAATGGATAAAGAAGTTGTGGTCCTTATGTACAATGGAATATCACTCAGCCGTGAAATCAATGTCATAAGGCTAGTAGCAGCATGATGAGTGGATTTAGGTACGACGACTCTAAGTGAAATAAGTCACACAGAAAAGGACACTTCTCATAAGGTATCACTGATAGAGGGAATGTAAAAACCGTTACACTTGAACTGAATTACAAAACAGAACAGAGTCACACATGCAGAAAACACACTATGGCTGCTTAACGGGAAAGGTGAGGTGGGGTGATACATAAAACAAGGGTTTCAAATTAGCTCAGATACCGTTCCATAAACCCAATATGTAATAGACAAGACCTACTCCTTGCTCAGAGAACTGGACTCAACACGCCCTATTCACCGCACAAGAATATATCTGACTAGTAATAATCTTAAAACCTATGTATTGATATCTCTCTGTTAGTGTGTCAAGTGGGTGTAAAGCGGCATAAACACAGCAGTGAAAAGCAGCTAAACCCCATTATAAAAATAAATTACTTTGAAAAACCCGTGAAACAAAGTCAGTGAAAGAGAGCGAAATTCTTACACAATGCGTTCAGGGGCTGTGATGCAACCTGGATTGACCATATCTAGACCCACAGCTGGATGAGACCTAAGGGTGGACACTGTTGCGGCTGAGAGGTTTGGTGAGGTTGGGTGAGCAAACGCAGACCCTTTAAAGTAATACTGCGTGGTACCCATCGCATGGGTCCCAAATCTCCAGGTTCAAGGGCATCTTCCTACATCGAAAACATGCATGAGAAACCCAGAAGATGGTACACCGTGTGATGGGGAAAGGTTTCTAAAACGCACCTCATTTCTCATTTGCTTGTGCCCGGGTTCGCCATTCCAGCCACTTTACTAGCAATCTCCCTCCTTGGAGCATCAGCACCTTTAACCTCCTGTTCCGTACAGGTTGCAATTTGTACTGAGGATGAACGGGAAGACGTGGAACCAGTGAAAGACTAGCTCTTGGTGTTGGGACAGGCACAGGTCACTCTATTTTCCCATCAGGAAGAAGAATTAACCACAGGCTCAGCCTGCCCCCCGGAACCAGAACAGGGGCTGAAGCCATCCTGCGCTTTTGCGGCCAGCTCCCTAAAAAGCGAGTTGTAAAATGGAGGTTCAGGGCACTGCAATTCACAAACCTGCAGAGTTATAAATGATAACTCTCATCCACAAATATATTGAGGGAAGGCAAAGAAGAGGATTTGAAATCAAGGCAGAATTGCAGGAAACAGATTTCAGGAGGTAGATTCGAATCGCCTTTAAAGCACATGAAAAGCGGCAAAACGTTGACAATGATGCCCTTGGCCAAAAAGAGCGTATGCGTTTTTTCCTGAATATATTCCAGAAAAAACGCATACGCCCTTTTTGGCCAACCAAGCAACCTGGAAAGGCAAATCAGCGCTACAAAGATGTCTCGCTTCCCATCGGTCAAAAGGGCCATGCTGAAAAAAGTGTCAAAACCAGAAATGCAGGACAGGCCATGGAGAAATGGGAGCCTTGCTACACTGATGGGCGGGATGTAAATTGTCAACAGCCACTCTGGAGAAGTGTACGGTGAGTCCTGAAACGTCTAAAAAGCAAAGCTTAGAGAGCATAGGGCACTTCCACTCATGGGGGTATAAATTGGGAAAATGAAAAATCAGCAAGACACAAGCACCCCAAAGTTTAGGGCTGCTCTGTTGACAAGGACCTCCACTTCATTCCACCTTCAATATCCCAGGAAAGAGAAAAATGGATAAAGAAGTTGTGGTCCTTATGTACAATGGAATATCACTCAGCCGTGAAATCAATGTCATAAGGCTAGTAGCAGCATGATGAGTGGATTTAGGTACGACGACTCTAAGTGAAATAAGTCACACAGAAAAGGACACTTCTCATAAGGTATCACTGATAGAGGGAATGTAAAAACCGTTACACTTGAACTGAATTACAAAACAGAACAGAGTCACACATGCAGAAAACACACTATGGCTGCTTAACGGGAAAGGTGAGGTGGGGTGATACATAAAACAAGGGTTTCAAATTAGCTCAGATACCGTTCCATAAAACCAATATGTAATAGACAAGACCTACTCCTTGCTCAGAGAACTGGACTCAACACGCCCTATTCACCGCACAAGAATATATCTGACTAGTAATAATCTTAAAACCTATGTATTGATATCTCTCTGTTAGTGTGTCAAGTGGGTGTAAAGCGGCATAAACACAGCAGTGAAAAGCAGCTAAACCCCATTATAAAAATAAATTACTTTGAAAAACCCGTGAAACAAAGACAGTGAAAGAGAGCGAAATTCTTACACAATGCGTTCAGGGGCTGTGATGCAACCTGGATTGACCATATCTAGACCCACAGCTGGATGAGACCTAAGGGTGGACACTGTTGCGGCTGAGAGGTTTGGTGAGGTTGGGTGAGCAAACGCAGACTCTTTAAAGTAATACTGCGTGGTACCCATCGCATGGGTCCCAAATCTCCAGGTTCAAGGGCATCTTCCTACATCGAAAACATGCATGAGAAACCCAGAAGATGGTACACCGTGTGATGGGGAAAGGTTTCTAAAACGCACCTCATTTCTCATTTGCTTGTGCCCGGGTTCGCCATTCCAGCCACTTTACTAGCAATCTCCCTCCTTGGAGCATCAGCACCTTTAACCTCCTGTTCCGTACAGGTTGCAATTTGTACTGAGGATGAACGGGAAGACGTGGAACCAGTGAAAGACTAGCTCTTGGTGTTGGGACAGGCACAGGTCACTCTATTTTCCCATCAGGAAGAAGAATTAACCACAGGCTCAGCCTGCCCCCCGGAACCAGAACAGGGGCTGAAGCCATCCTGCGCTTTTGCGGCCAGCTCCCTAAAAAGCGAGTTGTAAAATGGAGGTTCAGGGCACTGCAATTCACAAACCTGCAGAGTTATAAATGATAACTCTCATCCACAAATATATTGAGGGAAGGCAAAGAAGAGGATTTGAAATCAAGGCAGAATTGCAGGAAACAGATTTCAGGAGGTAGATTCGAATCGCCTTTAAAGCACATGAAAAGCGGCAAAACGTTGACAATGATGCCCTTGGCCAAAAAGGGCGTATGCGTTTTTTCCTGAATATATTCAGGAAAAAACGCATACGCCCTTTTTGGCCAACCAAGCAACCTGGAAAGGCAAATCAGCGCTACAAAGATGTCTCGCTTCCCATCGGTCAAAAGGGCCATGCTGAAAAAAGTGTCAAAACCAGAAATGCAGGACAGGCCATGGAGAAATGGGAGCCTTGCTACACTGATGGGCGGGATGTAAATTGTCAACAGCCACTCTGGAGAAGTGTACGGTGAGTCCTGAAACGTCTAAAAAGCAAAGCTTAGAGAGCATAGGGCACTTCCACTCATGGGGGTATAAATTGGGAAAATGAAAAATCAGCAAGACACAAGCACCCCAAAGTTTAGGGCTGCTCTGTTGACAAGGACCTCCACTTCATTCCACCTTCAATATCCCAGGAAAGAGAAAAATGGATAAAGAAGTTGTGGTCCTTATGTACAATGGAATATCACTCAGCCGTGAAATCAATGTCATAAGGCTAGTAGCAGCATGATGAGTGGATTTAGGTACGACGACTCTAAGTGAAATAAGTCACACAGAAAAGGACACTTCTCATAAGGTATCACTGATAGAGGGAATGTAAAAACCGTTACACTTGAACTGAATTACAAAACAGAACAGAGTCACACATGCAGAAAACACACTATGGCTGCTTAACGGGAAAGGTGAGGTGGGGTGATACATAAAACAAGGGTTTCAAATTAGCTCAGATACCGTTCCATAAACCCAATATGTAATAGACAAGACCTACTCCTTGCTCAGAGAACTGGACTCAACACGCCCTATTCACCGCACAAGAATATATCTGACTAGTAATAATCTTCAAACCTATGTATTGATATCTCTCTGTTAGTGTGTCAAGTGGGTAAAAAGCGGCATAAACACAGCAGTGAAAAGCAGCTAAACGCCATTATAAAAATAAATTACTTTGAAAAACCCGTGAAACAAAGACAGTGAAAGAGAGCGAAATTCTTACACAATGCGTTCAGGGGCTGTGATGCAACCTGGATTGACCATATCTAGACCCACAGCTGGATGAGACCTAAGGGTGGACACTGTTGCGGCTGAGAGGTTTGGTGAGGTTGGGTGAGCAAACGCAGACCCTTTAAAGTAATACTGCGTGGTACCCATCGCATGGGTCCCAAATCTCCAGGTTCAAGGGCATCTTCCTACATCGAAAACATGCATGAGATACCCAGAAGATGGTACACCGTGTGATGGGGAAAGGTTTCTAAAACGCAACTGATTTCTCATTTGCTTGTGCCCGGGTTCGCCATTCCAGCCACTTTACTAGCAATCTCCCTCCTTGGAGCATCAGCACCTTTAACCTCCTGTTCCGTACAGGTTGCAATTTGTACTGAGGATGAACGGGAAGACGTGGAACCAGTGAAAGACTAGCTCTTGGTGTTGGGACAGGCACAGGTCACTCTATTTTCCCATCAGGAAGAAGAATTAACCACAGGCTCAGCCTGCCCCCCGGAACCAGAACAGGGGCTGAAGCCATCCTGCGCTTTTGCGGCCAGCTCCCTAAAAAGCGAGTTGTAAAATGGAGGTTCAGGGCACTGCAATTCACAAACCTGCAGACTTATAAATGATAACTCTCATCCACAAATATATTGAGGGAAGGCAAAGAAGAGGATTTGAAATCAAGGCAGAATTGCAGGAAACAGATTTCAGGAGGTAGATTCGAATCGCCTTTAAAGCACATGAAAAGCGGCAAAACGTTGACAATGATGCCCTTGGCCAAAAAGGGCGTATGCGTTTTTTCCTGAATATATTCAGGAAAAAACGCATACGCCCTTTTTGGCCAACCAAGCAACCTGGAAAGGCAAATCAGCGCTACAAAGAAGTCTCGCTTCCCATTGGTCAAAAGGGCCATGCTGAAAAAAGTGTCAAAACCAGAAATGCAGGACAGGCCATGGAGAAATGGGAGCCTTGCTACACTGATGGGCGGGATGTAAATTGTCAACAGCCACTCTGGAGAAGTGTACGGTGAGTCCTGAAACGTCTAAAAAGCAAAGCTTAGAGAGCATAGGGCACTTCCACTCATGGGGGTATAAATTGGGAAAATGAAAAATCAGCAAGAAACAAGCACCCCAAAGTTTAGGGCTGCTCTGTTGACAAGGACCTCCACTTCATTCCACCTTCAATATCCCAGGAAAGAGAAAAATGGATAAAGAAGTTGTGGTCCTTATGTACACTGGAATATCACTCAGCCGTGAAATCAATGTCATAAGGCTAGTAGCAGCATGATGAGTGGATTTAGGTACGACGACTCTAAGTGAAATAAGTCACACAGCAAAGGACACTTCTCATAAGGTATCACTTATAGAGGGAATGTAAAAACCGTTACACTTGAACTGAATTACAAAACAGAACAGAGTCACACATGCAGAAAACACACTATGGCTGCTTAATGGGAAAGGTGAGGTGGGGTGATACATAAAACAAGGGTTTCAAATTAGCTCAGATACCGTTCCATAAACCCAATATGTAATAGACAAGACCTACTCCTTGCTCAGAGAACTGGACTCAACACGCCCTATTCACCGCACAAGAATATATCTGACTAGTAATAATCTTCAAACCTATGTATTGATATCTCTCTGTTAGTGTGTCAAGTGGGTAAAAAGCGGCATAAACACAGCAGTGAAAAGCAGCTAAACCCCATTATAAAAATAAATTACTTTGAAAAACCCGTGAAACAAAGACAGTGAAAGAGAGCGAAAATCTTACACAATGCGTTCAGGGGCTGTGATGCAACCTGGATTGACCATATCTAGACCCACAGCTGGATGAGACCTAAGGGTGGACACTGTTGCGGCTGAGAGGTTTGGTGAGGTTGGGTGAGCAAACGCAGACCCTTTAAAGTAATACTGCGTGGTACCCATCGCATGGGTCCCAAATCTCCAGGTTCAAGGGCATCTTCCTACATCGAAAACATGCATGAGATACCCAGAAGATGGTACACCGTGTGATGGGGAAAGGTTTCTAAAACGCAACTGATTTCTCATTTGCTTGTGCCCGGGTTCGCCATTCCAGCCACTTTACTAGCAATCTCCCTCCTTGGAGCATCAGCACCTTTAACCTCCTGTTCCGTACAGGTTGCAATTTGTACTGAGGATGAACGGGAAGACGTGGAACCAATGAAAGACTAGCTCTTGGTGTTGGGACAGGCACAGGTCACTCTATTTTCCCATCAGGAAGAAGAATTAACCACAGGCTCAGCCTGCCCCCCGGAACCAGAACAGGGCCTGAAGCCATCCTGCGCTTTTGCGGCCAGCTCCCTAAAAAGCGAGTTGTAAAATGGAGGTTCAGGGCACTGCAATTCACAAACCTGCAGACTTATAAATGATAACTCTCATCCACAAATATATTGAGGGAAGGCAAAGAAGAGGATTTGAAATCAAGGCAGAATTGCAGGAAACAGATTTCAGGAGGTAGATTCGAATCGCCTTTAAAGCACATGAAAAGCGGCAAAACGTTGACAATGATGCCCTTGGCCAAAAAGGGCGTATGCGTTTTTTCCTGAATATATTCAGGAAAAAACGCATACGCCCTTTTTGGCCAACCAAGCAACCTGGAAAGGCAAATCAGCGCTACAAAGAAGTCTCGCTTCCCATTGGTCAAAAGGGCCATGCTGAAAAAAGTGTCAAAACCAGAAATGCAGGACAGGCCATGGAGAAATGGGAGCCTTGCTACACTGATGGGCGGGATGTAAATTGTCAACAGCCACTCTGGAGAAGTGTACGGTGAGTCCTGAAACGTCTAAAAAGCAAAGCTTAGAGAGCATAGGGCACTTCCACTCATGGGGGTATAAATTGGGAAAATGAAAAATCAGCAAGACACAAGCACCCCAAAGTTTAGGGCTGCTCTGTTGACAAGGACCTCCACTTCATTCCACCTTCAATATCCCAGGAAAGAGAAAAATGGATAAAGAAGTTGTGGTCCTTATGTACACTGGAATATCACTCAGCCGTGAAATCAATGTCATAAGGCTAGTAGCAGCATGATGAGTGGATTTAGGTACGACGACTCTAAGTGAAATAAGTCACACAGCAAAGGACACTTCTCATAAGGTATCACTTATAGAGGGAATGTAAAAACCGTTACACTTGAACTGAATTACAAAACAGAACAGAGTCACACATGCAGAAAACACACTATGGCTGCTTAACGGGAAAGGTGAGGTGGGGTGATACATAAAACAAGGGTTTCAAATTAGCTCAGATACCGTTCCATAAACCCAATATGTAATAGACAAGACCTACTCCTTGCTCAGAGAACTGGACTCAACACGCCCTATTCACCGCACAAGAATATATCTGACTAGTAATAATCTTAAAACCTATGTATTGATATCTCTCTGTTAGTGTGTCAAGTGGGTAAAAAGCGGCATAAACACAGCAGTGAAAAGCAGCTAAACCCCATTATAAAAATAAATTACTTTGAAAAACCCATGAAACAAAGACAGTGAAAGAGAGAGAAATTCTTACACAATGCGTTCAGGGGCTGTGATGCAACCTGGATTGACCATATCTAGACCCACAGCTGGATGAGACATAAGGGTGGACACTGTTGCGGCTGAGAGGTTTGGTGAGGTTGGGTGAGCAAACGCAGACCCTTTAAAGTAATACTGCGTGGTACCCATCGCATGGGTCCCAAATCTCCAGGTTCAAGGGCATCTTCCTACATCGAAAACATGCATGAGATACCCAGAAGATGGTACACTGTGTGACGGGGAAAGGTTTCTAAAACGCACCTCATTTCTCATCTGCTTGTGCCCGGGATCGCCATTCCAGCCACTTTACTAGCAATCTGCCTCCTTGGAGCATCAGCACCTTTAACCTCCTGTTCCGTACAGGTTGCAATTTGTACTGAGGATGAACGGGAAGACGTGGAACCAATGAAAGACTAGCTCTTGGTGTTGGGACAGGCACAGGTCACTCTATTTTCCCATCAGGAAGAAGAATTAACCACAGGCTCAGCCTGCCCCCCGGAACCAGAACAGGGGCTGAAGCCATCCTGCGCTTTTGCGGCCAGCTCCCTAAAAAGCGAGTTGTAAAATGGAGGTTCAGGGCACTGCAATTCACAAACCTGCAGAGTTATAAATGATAACTCTCATCCACAAATATATTGAGGGAAGGCAAAGTAGAGGATTTGAAATCAAGGCAGAATTGCCGGAAACAGATTTCAGGAGGTAGATTCGAATCGCCTTTAAAGCACATGAAAAGCGGCAAAACGTTGACAATGATGCCCTTGGCCAAAAAGGGCGTATGCGTTTTTTCCTGAATATATTCAGGAAAAAACGCATACGCCATTTTTGGCCAACCAAGCAACCTGGAAAGGCAAATCAGCGCTACAAAGAAGTCTCGCTTCCCATCGGTTAAAAGGGCCATGCTGAAAAAAGTGTCAAAACCAGAAATGCAGGACAGGCCATGGAGAAATGGGAGCCTTGCTACACTGATGGGCGGGATGTAAATTGTCAACAGCCACTCTGGAGAAGTGTACGGTGAGTCCTGAAACGTCTAAAAAGCAAAGCTTAGAGAGCATAGGGCACTTCCACTCATGGGGGTATAAATTGGGAAAATGAAAAATCAGCAAGACACAAGCACCCCAAAGTTTAGGGCTGCTCTGTTGACAAGGACCTCCACTTCATTCCACCTTCAATATCCCAGGAAAGAGAAAAATGGATAAAGAAGTTGTGGTCCTTATGTACAATGGAATATCACTCAGCCGTGAAATCAATGTCATAAGGCTAGTAGCAGCATGACGAGTGGATTTAGGTACAACGACTCTAAGTGAAATAAGTCACACAGAAAAGGACACTTCTCATAAGGTATCACTGATAGAGGGAATGTAAAAACCGTTACACTTGAACTGAATTACAAAACAGAACAGAGTCACACATGCAGAAAACACACTATGGCTGCTTAACGGGAAACGTGAGGTGGGGTGATACATAAAACAAGGGTTTCAAATTAGCTCAGATACCGTTCCATAAAACCAATATGTAATAGACAAGACCTACTCCTTGCTCAGAGAACTGGACTCAACACGCCCTATTCACCGCACAAGAATATATCTGACTAGTAATAATCTTAAAACTTATGTATTGATATCTCTCTGTTAGTGTGTCAAGTGGGTGTAAAGCGGCATAAACACAGCAGTGAAAAGCAGCTAAACCCCATTATAAAAATAAATTACTTTGAAAAATCCATGAAACAAAGACAGTGAAAGATATAGAAATTCTTACACAATGCGTTCAGGGGCTGTGATGCAACCTGGATTGACCATATCTAGACCCACAGCTGGATGAGACATAAGGGTGGACACTCTTGGGGCTGAGAGGTTTGGTGAGGTTGGGTGAGCAAACGCAGACCCTTTAAAGTAATACTGCATGGTACCCATCGCATGGGTCCCAAATCGCCAGGTTCAAGGGCATCTTCCTACATCGAAAACATGCATGAGAAACCCAGAAGATGGTACACCGTGTGATGTGGAAAGGTTTCTAAAACGCACCTCATTTCTCATCTCCTTGTGCCCGGGTTCGCTATTCCAGCCGCTTTACTAGCAATCTCCCTACTTGGAGCATCAGCACCTTTAACCTCCTGTTCCGTACAGGTTGCAATTTGTCCTTAGGATGAACGGGAAGACGTGGAACCAATGAGAGACTAGCTCTTGGTGTTGGGACAGGAACAGGTTACTCTATTTTCCCATCAGGAAGAAGAATTAACCACAGGCTCAGCCTGCCCCCCGGAACCAGAACAGGGCCTGAAGCCATCCTGCGCTTTTGCGGCCAGCTCCCTAAAAAGCGAGTTGTAAAATGGAGGTTCAGGGCACTGCAATTCACAAACCTGCAGAGTTATAAATGATAACTCTCATCCACAAATATATTGAGGGAAGGCAAAGAAGAGGATTTGAAATCAAGGCAGAATTGCAGGAAACAGATTTCAGGAGGTAGATTCGAATCGCCTTTAAAGCACATGAAAAGCGGCAAAACGTTGACAATGATGCCCTTGGCCAAAAAGGGCGTATGCGTTTTTTCCTGAATATATTCAGGAAAAAACGCATACGCCCTTTTTGGCCAACCAAGCAACCTGGAAAGGCAAATCAGCGCTACAAAGATGTCTCGCTTCCCATTGGTCAAAAGGGCCATGCTGAAAAAAGTGTCAAAACCAGAAATGCAGGACAGGCCATGGAGAAATGGGAGCCTTGCTACACTGATGGGCGGGATGTAAATTGTCAACAGCCACTCTGGAGAAGTGTACGGTGAGTCCTGAAACGTCTAAAAAGCAAAGCTTAGAGAGCATAGGGCACTTCCACTCATGGGGGTATAAATTGGGAAAATGAAAAATCAGCAAGACACAAGCACCCCAAAGTTTAGGGCTGCTCTGTTGACAAGGACCTCCACTTCATTCCACCTTCAATATCCCAGGAAAGAGAAAAATGGATAAAGAAGTTGGGGTCCTTATGTACAATGGAATATCACTCAGCCGTGAAATCAATGTCCTAAGGCTAGTAGCAGCATGATGAGTGGATTTAGGTACGACGATTCTAAGTGAAATAAGTCACACAGCAAAGGACACTTCTCATAAGGTATCACTGATAGAGGGAATGTAAAAACCGTTACACTTGAACTGAATTACAAAACAGAACAGAGTCACACATGCAGAAAACACACTATGGCTGCTTAACGGGAAAGGTGAGGTGGGGTGATACATAAAACAAGGGTTTCAAATTAGCTCAGATACCGTTCCATAAACCCAATATGTAATAGACAAGACCTACTCCTTGCTCAGAGAACTGGACTCAACACGCCCTATTCACCGCACAAGAATATATCTGACTAGTAATAATCTTCAAACCTATGTATTGATATCTCTCTGTTAGTGTGTCAAGTGGGTAAAAAGCGGCATAAACACAGCAGTGAAAAGCAGCTAAACGCCATTATAAAAATAAATTACTTTGAAAAACCCGTGAAACAAAGACAGTGAAAGAGAGCGAAATTCTTACACAATGCGTTCAGGGGCTGTGATGCAACCTGGATTGACCATATCTAGACCCACAGCTGGATGAGACCTAAGGGTGGACACTGTTGCGGCTGAGAGGTTTGGTGAGGTTGGGTGAGCAAACGCAGACCCTTTAAAGTAATACTGCGTGGTACCCATCGCATGGGTCCCAAATCTCCAGGTTCAAGGGCATCTTCCTACATCGAAAACATGCATGAGATACCCAGAAGATGGTACACCGTGTGATGGGGAAAGGTTTCTAAAACGCAACTGATTTCTCATTTGCTTGTGCCCGGGTTCGCCATTCCAGCCACTTTACTAGCAATCTGCCTCCTTGGAGCATCAGCACCTTTAACCTCCTGTTCCGTACAGGTTGCAATTTGTACTGAGGATGAACGGGAAGACGTGGAACCAATGAAAGACTAGCTCTTGGTGTTGGGACAGGCACAGGTCACTCTATTTTCCCATCAGGAAGAAGAATTAACCACAGGCTCAGCCTGCCCCCCGGAACCAGAACAGGGGCTGAAGCCATCCTGCGCTTTTGCGGCCAGCTCCCTAAAAAGCGAGTTGTAAAATGGAGGTTCAGGGCACTGCAATTCACAAACCTGCAGACTTATAAATGATAACTCTCATCCACAAATATATTGAGGGAAGGCAAAGAAGAGGATTTGAAATCAAGGCAGAATTGCAGGAAACAGATTTCAGGAGGTAGATTCGAATCGCCTTTAAAGCACATGAAAAGCGGCAAAACGTTGACAATGATGCCCTTGGCCAAAAAGGGCGTATGCGTTTTTTCCTGAATATATTCAGGAAAAAACGCATACGCCCTTTTTGGCCAACCAAGCAACCTGGAAAGGCAAATCAGCGCTACAAAGAAGTCTCGCTTCCCATTGGTCAAAAGGGCCATGCTGAAAAAAGTGTCAAAACCAGAAATGCAGGACAGGCCATGGAGAAATGGGAGCCTTGCTACACTGATGGGCGGGATGTAAATTGTCAACAGCCACTCTGGAGAAGTGTACGGTGAGTCCTGAAACGTCTAAAAAGCAAAGTTTAGAGAGCATAGGGCACTTCCACTCATGGGGGTATAAATTGGGAAAATGGAAAATCAGCAAGACACAAGCACCCCAAAGTTTAGGGCTGCTCTGTTGACAAGGACCTCCACTTCATTCCACCTTCAATATCCCAGGAAAGAGAAAAATGGATAAAGAAGTTGTGGTCCTTATGTACACTGGAATATCACTCAGCCGTGAAATCAATGTCATAAGGCTAGTAGCAGCATGATGAGTGGATTTAGGTACGACGACTCTAAGTGAAATAAGTCACACAGCAAAGGACACTTCTCATAAGGTATCACTTATAGAGGGAATGTAAAAACCGTTACACTTGAACTGAATTACAAAACAGAACAGAGTCACACATGCAGAAAACACACTATGGCTGCTTAACGGGAAAGGTGAGGTGGGGTGATACATAAAACAAGGGTTTCAAATTAGCTCAGATACCGTTCCATAAACCCAATATGTAATAGACAAGACCTACTCCTTGCTCAGAGAACTGGACTCAACACGCCCTATTCACCGCACAAGAATATATCTGACTAGTAATAATCTTCAAACCTATGTATTGATATCTCTCTGTTAGTGTGTCAAGTGGGTAAAAAGCGGCATAAACACAGCAGTGAAAAGCAGCTAAACCCCATTATAAAAATAAATTACTTTGAAAAACCCGTGAAACAAAGACAGTGAAAGAGAGCGAAATTCTTACACAATGCGTTCAGGGGCTGTGATGCAACCTGGATTGACCATATCTAGACCCACAGCTGGATGAGACCTAAGGGTGGACACTGTTGCGGCTGAGAGGTTTGGTGAGGTTGGGTGAGCAAACGCAGACCCTTTAAAGTAATACTGCGTGGTACCCATCGCATGGGTCCCAAATCTCCAGGTTCAAGGGCATCTTCCTACATCGAAAACATGCATGAGATACCCAGAAGATGGTACACCGTGTGATGGGGAAAGGTTTCTAAAACGCAACTGATTTCTCATTTGCTTGTGCCCGGGTTCGCCATTCCAGCCACTTTACTAGCAATCTCCCTCCTTGGAGCATCAGCACCTTTAACCTCCTGTTCCGTACAGGTTGCAATTTGTACTGAGGATGAACGGGAAGACGTGGAACCAATGAAAGACTAGCTCTTGGTGTTGGGACAGGCACAGGTCACTCTATTTTCCCATCAGGAAGAAGAATTAACCACAGGCTCAGCCTGCCCCCCGGAACCAGAACAGGGGCTGAAGCCATCCTGCGCTTTTGCGGCCAGCTCCCTAAAAAGCGAGTTGTAAAATGGAGGTTCAGGGCACTGCAATTCACAAACCTGCAGACTTATAAATGATAACTCTCATCCACAAATATATTGAGGGAAGGCAAAGAAGAGGATTTGAAATCAAGGCAGAATTGCAGGAAACAGATTTCAGGAGGTAGATTCGAATCGCCTTTAAAGCACATGAAAAGCGGCAAAACGTTGACAATGATGCCCTTGGCCAAAAAGGGCGTATGCGTTTTTTCCTGAATATATTCAGGAAAAAACGCATACGCCCTTTTTGGCCAACCAAGCAACCTGGAAAGGCAAATCAGCGCTACAAAGAAGTCTCGCTTCCCATTGGTCAAAAGGGCCATGCTGAAAAAAGTGTCAAAACCAGAAATGCAGGACAGGCCATGGAGAAATGGGAGCCTTGCTACACTGATGGGCGGGATGTAAATTGTCAACAGCCACTCTGGAGAAGTGTACGGTGAGTCCTGAAACGTCTAAAAAGCAAAGTTTAGAGAGCATAGGGCACTTCCACTCATGGGGGTATAAATTGGGAAAATGGAAAATCAGCAAGACACAAGCACCCCAAAGTTTAGGGCTGCTCTGTTGACAAGGACCTCCACTTCATTCCACCTTCAATATCCCAGGAAAGAGAAAAATGGATAAAGAAGTTGTGGTCCTTATGTACACTGGAATATCACTCAGCCGTGAAATCAATGTCATAAGGCTAGTAGCAGCATGATGAGTGGATTTAGGTACGACGACTCTAAGTGAAATAAGTCACACAGCAAAGGACACTTCTCATAAGGTATCACTTATAGAGGGAATGTAAAAACCGTTACACTTGAACTGAATTACAAAACAGAACAGAGTCACACATGCAGAAAACACACTATGGCTGCTTAACGGGAAAGGTGAGGTGGGGTGATACATAAAACAAGGGTTTCAAATTAGCTCAGATACCGTTCCATAAACCCAATATGTAATAGACAAGACCTACTCCTTGCTCAGAGAACTGGACTCAACACGCCCTATTCACCGCACAAGAATATATCTGACTAGTAATAATCTTCAAACCTATGTATTGATATCTCTCTGTTAGTGTGTCAAGTGGGTAAAAAGCGGCATAAACACAGCAGTGAAAAGCAGCTAAACCCCATTATAAAAATAAATTACTTTGAAAAACCCGTGAAACAAAGACAGTGAAAGAGAGCGAAATTCTTACACAATGCGTTCAGGGGCTGTGATGCAACCTGGATTGACCATATCTAGACCCACAGCTGGATGAGACCTAAGGGTGGACACTGTTGCGGCTGAGAGGTTTGGTGAGGTTGGGTGAGCAAACGCAGACCCTTTAAAGTAATACTGCGTGGTACCCATCGCATGGGTCCCAAATCTCCAGGTTCAAGGGCATCTTCCTACATCGAAAACATGCATGAGATACCCAGAAGATGGTACACCGTGTGATGGGGAAAGGTTTCTAAAACGCAACTGATTTCTCATTTGCTTGTGCCCGGGTTCGCCATTCCAGCCACTTTACTAGCAATCTCCCTCCTTGGAGCATCAGCACCTTTAACCTCCTGTTCCGTACAGGTTGCAATTTGTACTGAGGATGAACGGGAAGACGTGGAACCAATGAAAGACTAGCTCTTGGTGTTGGGACAGGCACAGGTCACTCTATTTTCCCATCAGGAAGAAGAATTAACCACAGGCTCAGCCTGCCCCCCGGAACCAGAACAGGGCCTGAAGCCATCCTGCGCTTTTGCGGCCAGCTCCCTAAAAAGCGAGTTGTAAAATGGAGGTTCAGGGCACTGCAATTCACAAACCTGCAGACTTATAAATGATAACTCTCATCCACAAATATATTGAGGGAAGGCAAAGAAGAGGATTTGAAATCAAGGCAGAATTGCAGGAAACAGATTTCAGGAGGTAGATTCGAATCGCCTTTAAAGCACATGAAAAGCGGCAAAACGTTGACAATGATGCCCTTGGCCAAAAAGGGCGTATGCGTTTTTTCCTGAATATATTCAGGAAAAAACGCATACGCCCTTTTTGGCCAACCAAGCAACCTGGAAAGGCAAATCAGCGCTACAAAGAAGTCTCGCTTCCCATTGGTCAAAAGGGCCATGCTGAAAAAAGTGTCAAAACCAGAAATGCAGGACAGGCCATGGAGAAATGGGAGCCTTGCTACACTGATGGGCGGGATGTAAATTGTCAACAGCCACTCTGGAGAAGTGTACGGTGAGTCCTGAAACGTCTAAAAAGCAAAGCTTAGAGAGCATAGGGCACTTCCACTCATGGGGGTATAAATTGGGAAAATGAAAAATCAGCAAGACACAAGCACCCCAAAGTTTAGGGCTGCTCTGTTGACAAGGACCTCCACTTCATTCCACCTTCAATATCCCAGGAAAGAGAAAAATGGATAAAGAAGTTGTGGTCCTTATGTACAATGGAATATCACTCAGCCGTGAAATCAATGTCATAAGGCTAGTAGCAGCATGATGAGTGGATTTAGGTACGACGATTCTAAGTGAAATAAGTCACACAGCAAAGGACACTTCTCATAAGGTATCACTGATAGAGGGAATGTAAAAACCGTTACACTTGAACTGAATTACAAAACAGAACAGAGTCACACATGCAGAAAACACACTATGGCTGCTTAACGGGAAAGGTGAGGTGGGGTGATACATAAAACAAGGGTTTCAAATTAGCTCAGATACCGTTCCATAAACCCAATATGTAATAGACAAGACCTACTCCTTGCTCAGAGAACTGGACTCAACACGCCCTATTCACCGCACAAGAATATATCTGACTAGTAATAATCTTAAAACCTATGTATTGATATCTCTCTGTTAGTGTGTCAAGTGGGTGTAAAGCGGCATAAACACAGCAGTGAAAAGCAGCTAAACCCCATTATAAAAATAAATTACTTTGAAAAACCCGTGAAACAAAGACAGTGAAAGAGAGCGAAATTCTTACACAATGCGTTCAGGGGCTGTGATGCAACCTGGATTGACCATATCTAGACCCACAGCTGGATGAGACCTAAGGGTGGACACTGTTGCGGCTGAGAGGTTTGGTGAGGTTGGGTGAGCAAACGCAGACCCTTTAAAGTAATACTGCGTGGTACCCATCGCATGGGTCCCAAATCTCCAGGTTCAAGGGCATCTTCCTACATCGAAAACATGCATGAGATACCCAGAAGATGGTACACCGTGTGATGGGGAAAGGTTTCTAAAACGCAACTGATTTCTCATTTGCTTGTGCCCGGGTTCGCCATTCCAGCCACTTTACTAGCAATCTCCCTCCTTGGAGCATCAGCACCTTTAACCTCCTGTTCCGTACAGGTAGCAATTTGTACTGAGGATGAACGGGAAGACGTGGAACCAATGAAAGACTAGCTCTTGGTGTTGGGACAGGCACAGGTCACTCTATTTTCCCATCAGGAAGAAGAATTAACCACAGGCTCAGCCTGCCCCCCGGAACCAGAACAGGGGCTGAAGCCATCCTGCGCTTTTGCGGCCAGCTCCCTAAAAAGCGAGTTGTAAAATGGAGGTTCAGGGCACTGCAATTCACAAACCTGCAGACTTATAAATGATAACTCTCATCCACAAATATATTGAGGGAAGGCAAAGAAGAGGATTTGAAATCAAGGCAGAATTGCAGGAAACAGATTTCAGGAGGTAGATTCGAATCGCCTTTAAAGCACATGAAAAGCGGCAAAACGTTGACAATGATGCCCTTGGCCAAAAAGGGCGTATGCGTTTTTTCCTGAATATATTCAGGAAAAAACGCATACGCCCTTTTTGGCCAACTAAGCAACCTGGAAAGGCAAATCAGCGCTACAAAGAAGTCTCGCTTCCCATTGGTCAAAAGGGCCATGCTGAAAAAAGTGTCAAAACCAGAAATGCAGGACAGGCCATGGAGAAATGGGAGCCTTGCTACACTGATGGGCGGGATGTAAATTGTCAACAGCCACTCTGGAGAAGTGTACGGTGAGTCCTGAAACGTCTAAAAAGCAAAGTTTAGAGAGCATAGGGCACTTCCACTCATGGGGGTATAAATTGGGAAAAAGAAAAATCAGCAAGACACAAGCACCCCAAAGTTTAGGGCTGCTCTGTTGACAAGGACCTCCACTTCATTCCACCTTCAATATCCCAGGAAAGAGAAAAATGGATAAAGAAGTTGTGGTCCTTATGTACACTGGAATATCACTCAGCCGTGAAATCAATGTCATAAGGCTAGTAGCAGCATGATGAGTGGATTTAGGTACGACGACTCTAAGTGAAATAAGTCACACAGCAAAGGACACTTCTCATAAGGTATCACTTATAGAGGGAATGTAAAAACCGTTACACTTGAACTGAATTACAAAACAGAACAGAGTCACACATGCAGAAAACACACTATGGCTGCTTAACGGGAAAGGTGAGGTGGGGTGATACATAAAACAAGGGTTTCAAATTAGCTCAGATACCGTTCCATAAACCCAATATGTAATAGACAAGACCTACTCCTTGCTCAGAGAACTGGACTCAACACGCCCTATTCACCACACAAGAATATATCTGACTAGTAATAATCTTCAAACCTATGTATTGATATCTCTCTGTTAGTGTGTCAAGTGGGTAAAAAGCGGCATAAACACAGCAGTGAAAAGCAGCTAAACCCCATTATAAAAATAAATTACTTTGAAAAACCCGTGAAACAAAGACAGTGAAAGAGAGCGAAATTCTTACACAATGCGTTCAGGGGCTGTGATGCAACCTGGATTGACCATATCTAGACCCACAGCTGGATGAGACCTAAGGGTGGACACTGTTGCGGCTGAGAGGTTTGGTGAGGTTGGGTGAGCAAACGCAGACCCTTTAAAGTAATACTGCGTGGTACCCATCGCATGGGTCCCAAATCTCCAGGTTCCAGGGCATCTTCCTACATCGAAAACATGCATGAGATACCCAGAAGATGGTACACCGTGTGATGGGGAAAGGTTTCTAAAACGCAACTGATTTCTCATTTGCTTGTGCCCGGGTTCGCCATTCCAGCCACTTTACTAGCAATCTCCCTCCTTGGAGCATCAGCACCTTTAACCTCCTGTTCCGTACAGGTTGCAATTTGTACTGAGGATGAACGGGAAGACGTGGAACCAATGAAAGACTAGCTCTTGGTGTTGGGACAGGCACAGGTCACTCTATTTTCCCATCAGGAAGAAGAATTAACCACAGGCTCAGCCTGCCCCCCGGAACCAGAACAGGGGCTGAAGCCATCCTGCGCTTTTGCGGCCAGCTCCCTAAAAAGCGAGTTGTAAAATGGAGGTTCAGGGCACTGCAATTCACAAACCTGCAGACTTATAAATGATAACTCTCATCCACAAATATATTGAGGGAAGGCAAAGAAGAGGATTTGAAATCAAGGCAGAATTGCAGGAAACAGATTTCAGGAGGTAGATTCGAATCGCCTTTAAAGCACATGAAAAGCGGCAAAACGTTGACAATGATGCCCTTGGCCAAAAAGGGCGTATGCGTTTTTTCCTGAATATATTCAGGAAAAAACGCATACGCCCTTTTTGGCCAACCAAGCAACCTGGAAAGGCAAATCAGCGCTACAAAGAAGTCTCGCTTCCCATTGGTCAAAAGGGCCATGCTGAAAAAAGTGTCAAAACCAGAAATGCAGGACAGGCCATGGAGAAATGGGAGCCTTGCTACACTGATGGGCGGGATGTAAATTGTCAACAGCCACTCTGGAGAAGTGTACGGTGAGTCCTGAAACGTCTAAAAAGCAAAGCTTAGAGAGCATAGGGCACTTCCACTCATGGGGGTATAAATTGGGAAAATGAAAAATCAGCAAGACACAAGCACCCCAAAGTTTAGGGCTGCTCTGTTGACAAGGACCTCCACTTCATTCCACCTTCAATATCCCAGGAAAGAGAAAAATGGATAAAGAAGTTGTGGTCCTTATGTACACTGGAATATCACTCAGCCGTGAAATCAATGTCATAAGGCTAGTAGCAGCATGATGAGTGGATTTAGGTACGACGACTCTAAGTGAAATAAGTCACACAGCAAAGGACACTTCTCATAAGGTATCATTTATAGAGGGAATGTAAAAACCGTTACACTTGAACTGAATTACAAAACAGAACAGAGTCACACATGCAGAAAACACACTATGGCTGCTTAACGGGAAAGGTGAGGTGGGGTGATACATAAAACAAGGGTTTCAAATTAGCTCAGATACCGTTCCATAAACCCAATATGTAATAGACAAGACCTACTCCTTGCTCAGAGAACTGGACTCAACACGCCCTATTCACCGCACAAGAATATATCTGACTAGTAATAATCTTAAAACCTATGTATTGATATCTCTCTGTTAGTGTGTCAAGTGGGTAAAAAGCGGCATAAACACAGCAGTGAAAAGCAGCTAAACCCCATTATAAAAATAAATTACTTTGAAAAACCCATGAAACAAAGACAGTGAAAGAGAGAGAAATTCTTACACAATGCGTTCAGGGGCTGTGATGCAACCTGGATTGACCATATCTAGACCCACAGCTGGATGAGACATAAGGGTGGACACTGTTGCGGCTGAGAGGTTTGGTGAGGTTGGGTGAGCAAACGCAGACCCTTTAAAGTAATACTGCGTGGTACCCATCGCATGGGTCCCAAATCTCCAGGTTCAAGGGCATCTTCCTACATCGAAAACATGCATGAGATACCCAGAAGATGGTACACTGTGTGATGGGGAAAGGTTTCTAAAACGCACCTCATTTCTCATCTGCTTGTGCCCGGGATCGCCATTCCAGCCACTTTACTAGCAATCTGCCTCCTTGGAGCATCAGCACCTTTAACCTCCTGTTCCGTACAGGTTGCAATTTGTACTGAGGATGAACGGGAAGACGTGGAACCAATGAAAGACTAGCTCTTGGTGTTGGGACAGGCACAGGTCACTCTATTTTCCCATCAGGAAGAAGAATTAACCACAGGCTCAGCCTGCCCCCCGGAACCAGAACAGGGCCTGAAGCCATCCTGCGCTTTTGCGGCCAGCTCCCTAAAAAGCGAGTTGTAAAATGGAGGTTCAGGGCACTGCAATTCACAAACCTGCAGAGTTATAAATGATAACTCTCATCCACAAATATATTGAGGGAAGGCAAAGTAGAGGATTTGAAATCAAGGCAGAATTGCAGGAAACAGATTTCAGGAGGTAGATTCGAATCGCCTTTAAAGCACATGAAAAGCGGCAAAACGTTGACAATGATGCCCTTGGCCAAAAAGGGCGTATGCGTTTTTTCCTGAATATATTCAGGAAAAAACGCATACGCCCTTTTTGGCCAACCAAGCAACCTGGAAAGGCAAATCAGCGCTACAAAGAAGTCTCGCTTCCCATCGGTTAAAAGGGCCATGCTGAAAAAAGTGTCAAAACCAGAAATGCAGGACAGGCCATGGAGAAATGGGAGCCTTGCTACACTGATGGGCGGGATGTAAATTGTGAACAGCCACTCTGGAGAAGTGTACGGTGAGTCCTGAAACGTCTAAAAAGCAAAGCTTAGAGAGCATAGGGCACTTCCACTCATGGGGGTATAAATTGGGAAAATGAAAAATCAGCAAGACACAAGCACCCCAAAGTTTAGGGCTGCTCTGTTGACAAGGACCTCCACTTCATTCCACCTTCAATATCCCAGGAAAGAGAAAAATGGATAAAGAAGTTGTGGTCCTTATGTACACTGGAATATCACTCAGCCGTGAAATCAATGTCATAAGGCTAGTAGCAGCATGATGAGTGGATTTAGGTACGACGACTCTAAGTGAAATAAGTCACACAGCAAAGGACACTTCTCATAAGGTATCATTTATAGAGGGAATGTAAAAACCGTTACACTTGAACTGAATTACAAAACAGAACAGAGTCACACATGCAGAAAACACACTATGGCTGCTTAACGGGAAAGGTGAGGTGGGGTGATACATAAAACAAGGGTTTCAAATTAGCTCAGATACCGTTCCATAAACCCAATATGTAATAGACAAGACCTACTCCTTGCTCAGAGAACTGGACTCAACACGCCCTATTCACCGCACAAGAATATATCTGACTAGTAATAATCTTAAAACCTATGTATTGATATCTCTCTGTTAGTGTGTCAAGTGGGTGTAAAGCGGCATAAACACAGCAGTGAAAAGCAGCTAAACCCCATTATAAAAATAAATTACTTTGAAAAACCCATGAAACAAAGACAGTGAAAGAGAGAGAAATTCTTACACAATGCGTTCAGGGGCTGTGATGCAACCTGGATTGACCATATCTAGACCCACAGCTGGATGAGACATAAGGGTGGACACTGTTGCGGCTGAGAGGTTTGGTGAGGTTGGGTGAGCAAACGCAGACCCTTTAAAGTAATACTGCGTGGTACCCATCGCATGGGTCCCAAATCTCCAGGTTCAAGGGCATCTTCCTACATCGAAAACATGCATGAGATACCCAGAAGATGGTACACTGTGTGATGGGGAAAGGTTTCTAAAACGCACCTCATTTCTCATCTGCTTGTGCCCGGGATCGCCATTCCAGCCACTTTACTAGCAATCTGCCTCCTTGGAGCATCAGCACCTTTAACCTCCTGTTCCGTACAGGTTGCAATTTGTACTGAGGATGAACGGGAAGACGTGGAACCAATGAAAGACTAGCTCTTGGTGTTGGGACAGGCACAGGTCACTCTATTTTCCCATCAGGAAGAAGAATTAACCACAGGCTCAGCCTGCCCCCCGGAACCAGAACAGGGCCTGAAGCCATCCTGCGCTTTTGCGGCCAGCTCCCTAAAAAGCGAGTTGTAAAATGGAGGTTCAGGGCACTGCAATTCACAAACCTGCAGAGTTATAAATGATAACTCTCATCCACAAATATATTGAGGGAAGGCAAAGTAGAGGATTTGAAATCAAGGCAGAATTGCAGGAAACAGATTTCAAGAGGTAGATTCGAATCGCCTTTAAAGCACATGAAAAGCGGCAAAACGTTGACAATGATGCCCTTGGCCAAAAAGGGCGTATGCGTTTTTTCCTGAATATATTCAGGAAAAAACGCATACGCCCTTTTTGGCCAACCAAGCAACCTGGAAAGGCAAATCAGCGCTACAAAGAAGTCTCGCTTCCCATCGGTTAAAAGGGCCATGCTGAAAAAAGTGTCAAAACCAGAAATGCAGGACAGGCCATGGAGAAATGGGAGCCTTGCTACACTGATGGGCGGGATGTAAATTGTCAACAGCCACTCTGGAGAAGTGTACGGTGAGTCCTGAAACGTCTAAAAAGCAAAGCTTAGAGAGCATAGGGCACTTCCACTCATGGGGGTATAAATTGGGAAAATGAAAAATCAGCAAGACACAAGCACCCCAAAGTTTAGGGCTGCTCTGTTGACAAGGACCTCCACTTCATTCCACCTTCAATATCCCAGGAAAGAGAAAAATGGATAAAGAAGTTGTGGTCCTTATGTACAATGGAATATCACTCAGCCGTGAAATCAATGTCATAAGGCTAGTAGCAGCATGACGAGTGGATTTAGGTACAACGACTCTAAGTGAAATAAGTCACACAGAAAAGGACACTTCTCATAAGGTATCACTGATAGAGGGAATGTAAAAAACGTTACACTTGAACTGAATTACAAAACAGAACAGAGTCACACATGCAGAAAACACACTATGGCTGCTTAACGGGAAAGGTGAGGTGGGGTGATACATAAAACAAGGGTTTCAAATTAGCTCAGATACCGTTCCATAAAACCAATATGTAATAGACAAGACCTACTCCTTGCTCAGAGAACTGGACTCAACACGCCCTATTCACCGCACAAGAATATATCTGACTAGTAATAATCTTAAAACTTATGTATTGATATCTCTCTGTTAGTGTGTCAAGTGGGTGTAAAGCGGCATAAACACAGCAGTGAAAAGCAGCTAAACCCCATTATAAAAATAAATTACTTTGAAAAACCCATGAAACAAAGACAGTGAAAGAGATAGAAATTCTTACACAATGCGTTCAGGGGCTGTGATGCAACCTGGATTGACCATATCTAGACCCACAGCTGGATGAGACATAAGGGTGGACACTCTTGGGGCTGAGAGGTTTGGTGAGGTTGGGTGAGCAAACGCAGACCCTTTAAAGTAATACTGCATGGTACCCATCGCATGGGTCCCAAATCGCCAGGTTCAAGGGCATCTTCCTACATCGAAAACATGCATGAGAAACCCAGAAGATGGTACACCGTGTGATGTGGAAAGGTTTCTAAAACGCACCTCATTTCTCATCTCCTTGTGCCCGGGTTCGCTATTCCAGCCGCTTTACTAGCAATCTCCCTACTTGGAGCATCAGCACCTTTAACCTCCTGTTCCGTACAGGTTGCAATTTGTCCTTAGGATGAACGGGAAGACGTGGAACCAATGAGAGACTAGCTCTTGGTGTTGGGACAGGAACAGGTTACTCTATTTTCCCATCAGGAAGAAGAATTAACCACAGGCTCAGCCTGCCCCCCGGAACCAGAACAGGGCCTGAAGCCATCCTGCGCTTTTGCGGCCAGCTCCCTAAAAAGCGAGTTGTAAAATGGAGGTTCAGGGCACTGCAATTCACAAACCTGCAGAGTTATAAATGATAACTCTCATCCACAAATATATTGAGGGAAGGCAAAGAAGAGGATTTGAAATCAAGGCAGAATTGCAGGAAACAGATTTCAGGAGGTAGATTCGAATCGCCTTTAAAGCACATGAAAAGCGGCAAAACGTTGACAATGATGCCCTTGGCCAAAAAGGGCGTATGCGTTTTTTCCTGAATATATTCAGGAAAAAACGCATACGCCCTTTTTGGCCAACCAAGCAACCTGGAAAGGCAAATCAGCGCTACAAAGATGTCTCGCTTCCCATCGGTCAAAAGGGCCATGCTGAAAAAAGTGTCAACACCAGAAATGCAGGACAGGCCATGGAGAAATGGGAGCCTTCCTACACTGATGGGCGGGATGTAAATTGCCAACAGCCACTCTGGAGAAGCGTACGGTGAGTCCTGAAACATCTAAAAAACACAGCTTAGAGAGCATAGGGCACTTCCACTCATGGGGTTATAAATTGGGAAAATGAAAAATCAGCAAGACACAAGCACCCCAAAGTTTAGGGCTGCTCTGTTGACAAGTACCTCCACTTCATTCCACCTTCAATATCCCAGGAAAGAGAAAAATGGATAAAGAAGTTGTGGTCCTTATGTACAATGGAATATCACTCAGCCGTGAAATCAATGTCATAAGGCTAGTAGCAGCATGATGAGTGGATTTAGGTATGACGACTCTAAGTGAAATAAGTCACACAGAAAAGGACACTTCTCATAAGGTATCACTTATAGAGGGAATGTAAAAACCGTTACACTTGAACTGAATTACAAAACAGAACAGAGTCACACATGCAGAAAACACACTATGGCTGCTTAACGGGAAAGGTGAGGTGGGGTGATACATAAAACAAGGGTTTCAAATTAGCTCAGATACCGTTCCATAAACCCAATATGTAATAGACAAGACCTACTCCTTGCTCAGAGAACTGGACTCAACACGCCCTATTCACCGCACAAAAATATATCTGACTAGTAATAATCTTCAAACCTATGTATTGATATCTCTCTGTTAGTGGGTCAAGTGGGTAAAAAGCGGCATAAACACAGCAGTGAAAAGCAGCTAAACCCCATTATAAAAATAAATTACTTTGAAAAACCCATGAAACAAAGACAGTGAAAGAGAGAGAAATTCTTACACAATGCGTTCAGGGGCTGTGATGCAACCTGGATTGACCATATCTAGACCCACAGCTGGATGAGACATAAGGGTGGACACTGTTGCGGCTGAGAGGTTTGGTGAGGTTGGGTGAGCAAACGCAGACCCTTTAAAGTAATACTGCGTGGTACCCATCGCATGGGTCCCAAATCTCCAGGTTCAAGGTCATCTTCCTACATCGAAAACATGCATGAGATACCCAGAAGATGGTACACCGTGTGATGGCGAATGGTTTCTAAAACGCACCTCATTTCTCATCTGCTTGTGCCCGGGTTTGCCATTCCAGCCACTTTACTAGCAATCTCCCTCCTTGGAGCATCAGCACCTTTAACCTCCTGTTCCGTACAGGTTGCAATTTGTCCTGAGGATGAACGGGAAGACGTGGAACCAATGAGAGACTAGCTCTTGGTGTTGGGACAGGCACAGGTCACTCTATTTTCCCATCAGGAAGAAGAATTAACCACAGGCTCAGCCTGCCCCCCAGAACCAGAACAGGGCCTGAAGACATCCTGCGCTTTTGCGGCCAGCTCCCTAAAAAGCGAGTTGTAAAATGGAGGTTCAGGGCACTGCAATTCACAAACCTGCAGAGTTATAAATGATAACTCTCATCCACAAATATATTGAGGGAAGGCAAAGAAGAGGATTTGAAATCAAGGCAGAATTGCAGGAAACAGATTTCAGGAGGTAGATTCGAATTAGCTTTAAAGCACATGAAAAGCGGCAAAACGTTGACAATGATGCCCTTGGCCAAAAAGGGCGTATGCGTTTTTTCCTAAATATATTCAGGAAAAAACGCATACGCACTTTTTGGCCAACCAAGCAACCTGGAAAGGCAAATCAGCGCTACAAAGATGTCTCGCTTCCCATCGGTCAAAAGGGCCATGCTGAAAAAAGTGTCAAAACCAGAAATGCAGGACAGGCCATGGAGAAATGGGAGCCTTGCTACACTGATGGGCGGGATGTAAATTGTCAACAGCCACTCTGGAGAAGTGTACGGTGAGTCCTGAAACGTCTAAAAAGCAAAGCTTAGAGAGCATAGGGCACTTCCACTCATGGGGGTATAAATTGGGAAAATGAAAAATCAGCAAGACACAAGCACCCCAAAGTTTAGGGCTGCTCTGTTGACAAGGACCTCCACTTCATTCCACCTTCAATATCACAGGAAAGAGAAAAATGGATAAAGAAGTTGTGGTCCTTATGTACAATGCAATATCACTCAGCCGTGAAATCAATGTCATAAGGCTAGTAGCAGTATGATGAGTGGATTTAGGTACGACGACTCTAAGTGAAATAAGTCACACAGAAAAGGACACTTCTCATAAGGTATCACTTATAGAGGGAATGTAAAAACCGTTACACTTGAACTGAATTACAAAACAGAACAGAGTCACACATGCAGAAAACACACTATGGCTGCTTAACGGGAAAGGTGAGGTGGGGTGATACATAAAAAAAGGGTTTCAAATTAGCTCAGATACCGTTCCATAAACCCAATATGTAATAGACAAGACCTACTCCTTGCTCAGAGAACTGGACTCAACACGCCCTATTCACCGCACAAGAATATATCTGACTAGTAATAATCTTAAAACCTACGTATTGATATCTCTCTGTTAGTGGGTCAAGTGGGTAAAAAGCGGCATAAACACAGCAGTGAAAAGCAGCTAAACCCCATTATAAAAATAAATTACTTTGAAAAACCCATGAAACAAAGACAGTGAAAGAGAGAGAAATTCTTACACAATGCGTTCAGGGGCTGTGATGCAACCTGGATTGACCATATCTAGACCCACAGCTGGATGAGACATAAGGGTGGACACTGTTGCGGCTGAGAGGTTTGGTGAGGTTGGGTGAGCAAACGCAGACCCTTTAAAGTAATACTGTGTGGTACCCATCGCATGGGTCCCAAATCTCCAGGTTCAAGGTCATCTTCCTACATCGAAAACATGCATGAGATACCCAGAAGATGGTACACCGTGTGATGGGGAAAGGTTTCTAAAACGCACCTCATTTCTCATCTGCTTGTGCCCGGGTTCGCCATTCCAGCCACTTTACTAGCAATCTCCCTCCTTGGAGCATCAGCACCTTTAACCTCCTGTTCCGTACAGGTTGCAATTTGTACTGAGGATGAACGGGAAGACGTGGAACCAATGAAAGACTAGCTCTTGGTGTTGGGACAGGCACAGGTCACTCTATTTTCCCATCAGGAAGAAGAATTAACCACAGGCTCAGCCTGCCCCCCGGAACCAGAACAGGGCCTGAAGCCATCCTGCGCTTTTGCGGCCAGCTCCCTAAAAAGCGAGTTGTAAAATGGAGGTTCAGGGCACTGCAATTCACAAACCTGCAGAGTTATAAATGATAACTCTCATCCACAAATATATTGAGGGAAGGCAAAGAAGAGGATTTGAAATCAAGGCAGAATTGCAGGAAACAGATTTCAGGAGGTAGATTCGAATCGCCTTTAAAGCACATGAAAAGCGGCAAAACGTTGACAATGATGCCCTTGGCCAAAAAGGGCGTATGCGTTTTTTCCTGAATATATTCAAGAAAAAACGCATACGCCCTTTTTGGCCAACCAAGCAACCTGGAAAGGCAAATCAGCGCTACAAAGATGTCTCGCTTCCCATCGGTCAAAAGGGCCATGCTGAAAAAAGTGTCAAAACCAGAAATGCAGGACAGGCCATGGAGAAATGGGAGCCTTGCTACACTGATGGGCGGGATGTAAATTGTCAACAGCCACTCTGGAGAAGTGTACGGTGAGTCCTGAAACGTCTAAAAAGCAAAGCTTAGAGAGCATAGGGCACTTCCACTCATGGGGGTATAAATTGGGAAAATGAAAAATCAGCAAGACACAAGCACCCCAAAGTTTAGGGCTGCTCTGTTGACAAGGACCTCCACTTCATTCCACCTTCAATATCGCAGGAAAGAGAAAAATGGATAAAGAAGTTGTGGTCCTTATGTACAATGGAATATCACTCAGCCGTGAAATCAATGTCATAAGGCTAGTAGCAGCATGATGAGTGGATTTAGGTACGACGACTCTAAGTGAAATAAGTCACACAGAAAAGGACACTTCTCATAAGGTATCACTGATAGAGGGAATGTAAAAACCGTTACACTTGAACTGAATTACAAAACAGAACAGAGTCACACATGCAGAAAACACACTATGGCTGCTTAACGGGAAAGGTGAGGTGGGGTGGTACATAAAACAAGGGTTTCAAATTAGCTCAGATACCGTTCCATAAACCCAATATGTAATAGACAAGACCTACTCCTTGCTCAGAGAACTGGACTCAACACGCCCTATTCACCGCACAAGAATATATCTGACTAGTAATAATCTTAAAACCTATGTATTGATATCTCTCTGTTAGTGTGTCAAGTGGGTGTAAAGCGGCATAAACACAGCAGTGAAAAGCAGCTAAACCCCATTATAAAAATAAATTACTTTGAAAAACCCATGAAACAAAGACAGTGAAAGAGAGAGAAATTCTTACACAATGCATTCAGGGGCTGTGATGCAACCTGGATTGACCATATCTAGACCCACAGCTGGATGAGACATAAGGGTGGACACTCTTGGGGCTGAGAGGTTTGGTGAGGTTGGGTGAGCAAACGCAGACCCTTTAAAGTAATACTGCATGGTACCCATCGCATGGGTCACAAATCTCCAGGTTCAAGGGCATCTTCCTACATCGAAAACATGCATGAGAAACCCAGAAGATGGTACACCGTGTGATGGGGAAAGGTTTCTAAAACGCACCTCATTTCTCATCTGCTTGTGCCCGGGTTCGCTATTCCAGCCGCTTTACTAGCAATCTCCCTACTTGGAGCATCAGCACCTTTAACCTCCTGTTCCGTACAGGTTGCAATTTGTCCTGAGGATGAACGGGAAGACGTGGAACCAATGAGAGACTAGCTCTTGGTGTTGGGACAGGCACAGGTCACTCTATTTTCCCATCAGGAAGAAGAATTAACCACAGGCTCAGCCTGCCACCCGGAACCAGAACAGGGCCTGAAGCCATCCTGCGCTATTGCGGCCAGCTCCCTAAAAAGCGAGTTGTAAAATGGAGGTTCAGGGCACTGCAATTCACAAACCTGCAGACTTATAAATGATAACTCTCGTCCACAAATATATTGAGGGAAGGCAAAGAAGAGGATTTGAAATCAAGGCAGAATTGCAGGAAACAGATTTCAGGAGGTAGATTCGAATCGCCTTTAAAGCACATGAAAAGCGGCAAAACGTTGACAATGATGCCCTTGGCCAAAAAGGGCGTATGCGTTTTTTCCTGAATATATTCAGGAAAAAACGCATACGCCCTTTTTGGCCAACCAAGCAACCTGCAAAGGCAAATCAGCGCTACAAAGAAGTCTCGCTTTCCATCGGTTAAAAAGGCCATGCTGAAAAAAGTGTCAAAACCAGAAATGCAGGACAGGCCATGGAGAAATGGGAGCCTTGCTACACTGATGGGCGGGATGTAAATTGCCAACAGCCACTCTGGAGAAGCGTACGGTGAGTCCAGAAACATCTAAAAAACAAAGCTTAGAGAGCATACGGCACTTCCACTCATGGGGTTATAAATTGGGAAAATTAAAAATCGGCAAGACACAAGCACCCCAAAGTTTAGGGCTGCTCTGTTGACAAGGACCTCCACTTCATTCCACCTTCAATATCCCAGGAAAGAGAAAAATGGATAAAGAAGTTGTGGTCCTTATGTACAATGGAATATCACTCAGCCATGAAATCAATTTCATAAGGCTAGTAGCAGCATGATGAGTGGATTTAGGTACGACGATTCTAAGTGAAATAAGTCACACAGAAAAGGACACTTCTCATAAGGTATCACTGATAGAGGGAATGTAAAAACCGTTACACTTGAACTGAATTACAAAACAGAACAGAGTCACACATGCAGAAAACACACTATGGCTGCTTAACGGGAAAGGTGAGGTGGGGTGATACATAAAACAAGGGTTTCAAATTAGCTCAGATACCGTTCCATAAACCCAATATGTAATAGACAAGACCTACTCCTTGCTCAGAGAACTGGACTCAACACGCCCTATTCACCGCACAAGAATATATCTGACTAGTAATAATCTTAAAACCTATGTATTGATATCTCTCTGTTAGTGTGTCAAGTGGGTAAAAAGCGGCATAAACACAGCAGTGAAAAGCAGCTAAACCCCATTATAAAAATAAATTACTTTGAAAAACCCATGAAACAAAGACAGTGAAAGAGAGAGAAATTCTTACACAATGCGTTCAGGGGCTGTGATGCAACCTGGATTGACCATATCTAGACCCACAGCTGGATGAGACATAAGGGTGGACACTGTTGCGGCTGAGAGGTTTGGTGAGGTTGGGTGAGCAAACGCAGACCCTTTAAAGTAATACTGCGTGGTACCCATCGCATGGGTCCCAAATCTCCAGGTTGAAGGGCATCTTCCTACATCGTAAACATGCATGAGATACCCAGAAGATGGTACACCGTGTGATGGGGAAAGGTTTCTAAAACGCACCTCATTTCTCATCTGCCTGTGCCCGGGTTTGCCATTCCAGCCACTTTACTAGCAATCTCCCTCCTTGGAGCATCATCACCTTTAACCTCCTGTTCCGTACAGGTTGCAATTTGTCCTGAGGATGAACGGGAAGACGTGGAACCAATGAGAGACTAGCTCTTGGTGTTGGGACAGGCACAGGTCACTCTATTTTCCCATCAGGAAGAAGAATTAACCACAGGCTCAGCCTGCCCCCCGGATCAAGAACAGGGCCTGAAGCCATCCTGCGCTTTTGCGGCCATCTCCCAAAAACGCGAGTTGTAAAATGGAGGTTCAGGGCACTGCAATTCACAAACCTGCAGAGTTATAAATGATAACTCTCGTCCACAAATATATTGAGGGAAGGCAAAGAAGAGGATTTGAAATCAAGGCAGAATTGCAGGAAACAGATTTCAGGAGGTAGATTCGAATCGCCTTTAAAGCACATGAAAAGCGGCAAAACGTTGACAATGATGCCCTTGGCCAAAAAGGGCGTATGCGTTTTTTCCTGAATATATTCAGGAAAAAACGCATACGCCCTTTTTGGCCAACCAAGCAACCTGGAAAGGAAAATCAGCGCTACAAAGAAGTCTCGCTTCCCATCGGTTAAAAGGGCCATGCTGAAAAAAGTGTCAAAACCAGAAATGCAGGACAGGCCATGGAGAAATGGGAGCCTTGCTACACTGATGGGCGGGATGTAAATTGTCAACAGCCACTCTGGAGAAGAGTACGGTGTGTCCTGAAACATCTAAAAAACACAGCTTAGAGAGCATAGGGCACTTCCACTCATGGGGGTATAAATTGGGAAAATGAAAAATCAGCAAGACACAAGCACCCCAAAGTTTAGGGCTGCTCTGTTGACAAGGACCTCCACTTCATTCCACCTTCAATATCCCAGGAAAGAGAAAAATCGATAAAGAAGTTGTGGTCCTTATGTACAATGGAATATCACTCAGCCATGAAATCAATGTCATAAGGCTAGTAGCAGCATGATGAGTGGATTTAGGTACGACGATTCTAAGTGAAATAAGTCACACAGAAAAGGACACGTCTCATAAGGTATCACTGATAGAGGGAATGTAAAAACCGTTACACTTGAACTGAATTACAAAACAGAACAGAGTCACACATGCAGAAAACACACTATGGCTGCTTAACGGGAAAGGTGAGGTGGGGTGATACATAAAACAAGGGTTTCAAATTAGCTCAGATACCGTTCCATAAACCCAATATGTAATAGACAAGACCTACTCCTTGCTCAGAGAACTGGACTCAACACGCCCTATTCACCGCACAAGAATATATCTGACTAGTAATAATCTTAAAACCTATGTATTGATATCTCTCTGTTAGTGTGTCAAGTGGGTGTAAAGCGGCATAAACACAGCAGTGAAAAGCAGCTAAACCCCATTATAAAAATAAATTACTTTGAAAAACCCATGAAACAAAGACAGTGAAAGAGAGAGAAATTCTTACACAATGCATTCAGGGGCTGTGATGCAACCTGGATTGACCATATCTAGACCCACAGCTGGATGAGACATAAGGGTGGACACTCTTGGGGCTGAGAGGTTTGGTGAGGTTGGGTGAGCAAACGCAGACCCTTTAAAGTAATACTGCATGGTACCCATCGCATGGGTCACAAATCTCCAGGTTCAAGGGCATCTTCCTACATCGAAAACATGCATGAGAAACCCAGAAGATGGTACACCGTGTGATGGGGAAAGGTTTCTAAAACGCACCTCATTTCTCATCTGCTTGTGCCCGGGTTCGCTATTCCAGCCGCTTTACTAGCAATCTCCCTACTTGGAGCATCAGCACCTTTAACCTCCTGTTCCGTACAGGTTGCAATTTGTCCTGAGGATGAACGGGAAGACGTGGAACCAATGAGAGACTAGCTCTTGGTGTTGGGACAGGCACAGGTCACTCTATTTTCCCATCAGGAAGAAGAATTAACCACAGGCTCAGCCTGCCACCCGGAACCAGAACAGGGCCTGAAGCCATCCTGCGCTATTGCGGCCAGCTCCCTAAAAAGCGAGTTGTAAAATGGAGGTTCAGGGCACTGCAATTCACAAACCTGCAGACTTATAAATGATAACTCTCGTCCACAAATATATTGAGGGAAGGCAAAGAAGAGGATTTGAAATCAAGGCAGAATTGCAGGAAACAGATTTCAGGAGGTAGATTCGAATCGCCTTTAAAGCACATGAAAAGCGGCAAAACGTTGACAATGATGCCCTTGGCCAAAAAGGGCGTATGCGTTTTTTCCTGAATATATTCAGGAAAAAACGCATACGCCCTTTTTGGCCAACCAAGCAACCTGCAAAGGCAAATCAGCGCTACAAAGAAGTCTCGCTTCCCATCGGTTAAAAAGGCCATGCTGAAAAAAGTGTCAAAACCAGAAATGCAGGACAGGCCATGGAGAAATGGGAGCCTTGCTACACTGATGGGCGGGATGTAAATTGCCAACAGCCACTCTGGAGAAGCGTACGGTGAGTCCAGAAACATCTAAAAAACAAAGCTTAGAGAGCATACGGCACTTCCACTCATGGGGTTATAAATTGGGAAAATTAAAAATCGGCAAGACACAAGCACCCCAAAGTTTAGGGCTGCTCTGTTGACAAGGACCTCCACTTCATTCCACCTTCAATATCCCAGGAAAGAGAAAAATGGATAAAGAAGTTGTGGTCCTTATGTACAATGGAATATCACTCAGCCATGAAATCAATTTCATAAGGCTAGTAGCAGCATGATGAGTGGATTTAGGTACGACGATTCTAAGTGAAATAAGTCACACAGAAAAGGACACTTCTCATAAGGTATCACTGATAGAGGGAATGTAAAAACCGTTACACTTGAACTGAATTACAAAACAGAACAGAGTCACACATGCAGAAAACACACTATGGCTGCTTAACGGGAAAGGTGAGGTGGGGTGATACATAAAACAAGGGTTTCAAATTAGCTCAGATACCGTTCCATAAACCCAATATGTAATAGACAAGACCTACTCCTTGCTCAGAGAACTGGACTCAACACGCCCTATTCACCGCACAAGAATATATCTGACTAGTAATAATCTTAAAACCTATGTATTGATATCTCTCTGTTAGTGTGTCAAGTGGGTAAAAAGCGGCATAAACACAGCAGTGAAAAGCAGCTAAACCCCATTATAAAAATAAATTACTTTGAAAAACCCATGAAACAAAGACAGTGAAAGAGAGAGAAATTCTTACACAATGCGTTCAGGGGCTGTGATGCAACCTGGATTGACCATATCTAGACCCACAGCTGGATGAGACATAAGGGTGGACACTGTTGCGGCTGAGAGGTTTGGTGAGGTTGGGTGAGCAAACGCAGACCCTTTAAAGTAATACTGCGTGGTACCCATCGCATGGGTCCCAAATCTCCAGGTTGAAGGGCATCTTCCTACATCGTAAACATGCATGAGATACCCAGAAGATGGTACACCGTGTGATGGGGAAAGGTTTCTAAAACGCACCTCATTTCTCATCTGCCTGTGCCCGGGTTTGCCATTCCAGCCACTTTACTAGCAATCTCCCTCCTTGGAGCATCATCACCTTTAACCTCCTGTTCCGTACAGGTTGCAATTTGTCCTGAGGATGAACGGGAAGACGTGGAACCAATGAGAGACTAGCTCTTGGTGTTGGGACAGGCACAGGTCACTCTATTTTCCCATCAGGAAGAAGAATTAACCACAGGCTCAGCCTGCCCCCCGGATCAAGAACAGGGCCTGAAGCCATCCTGCGCTTTTGCGGCCATCTCCCAAAAACGCGAGTTGTAAAATGGAGGTTCAGGGCACTGCAATTCACAAACCTGCAGAGTTATAAATGATAACTCTCGTCCACAAATATATTGAGGGAAGGCAAAGAAGAGGATTTGAAATCAAGGCAGAATTGCAGGAAACAGATTTCAGGAGGTAGATTCGAATCGCCTTTAAAGCACATGAAAAGCGGCAAAACGTTGACAATGATGCCCTTGGCCAAAAAGGGCGTATGCGTTTTTTCCTGAATATATTCAGGAAAAAACGCATACGCCCTTTTTGGCCAACCAAGCAACCTGGAAAGGAAAATCAGCGCTACAAAGAAGTCTCGCTTCCCATCGGTTAAAAGGGCCATGCTGAAAAAAGTGTCAAAACCAGAAATGCAGGACAGGCCATGGAGAAATGGGAGCCTTGCTACACTGATGGGCGGGATGTAAATTGTCAACAGCCACTCTGGAGAAGAGTACGGTGTGTCCTGAAACATCTAAAAAACACAGCTTAGAGAGCATAGGGCACTTCCACTCATGGGGGTATAAATTGGGAAAATGAAAAATCAGCAAGACACAAGCACCCCAAAGTTTAGGGCTGCTCTGTTGACAAGGACCTCCACTTCATTCCACCTTCAATATCCCAGGAAAGAGAAAAATCGATAAAGAAGTTGTGGTCCTTATGTACAATGGAATATCACTCAGCCATGAAATCAATGTCATAAGGCTAGTAGCAGCATGATGAGTGGATTTAGGTACGACGATTCTAAGTGAAATAAGTCACACAGAAAAGGACACGTCTCATAAGGTATCACTGATAGAGGGAATGTAAAAACCGTTACACTTGAACTGAATTACAAAACAGAACAGAGTCACACATGCAGAAAACACACTATGGCTGCTTAACGGGAAAGGTGAGGTGGGGTGATACATAAAACAAGGGTTTCAAATTAGCTCAGATACCGTTCCATAAACCCAATATGTAATAGACAAGACCTACTCCTTGCTCAGAGAACTGGACTCAACACGCCCTATTCACCGCACAAGAATATATCTGACTAGTAATAATCTTAAAACCTATGTATTCATATCTCTCTGTTAGTGTGTCAAGTGGGTGTAAAGCGGCATAAACACAGCAGTGAAAAGCAGCTAAACCCCATTATAAAAATAAATTACTTTGAAAAACCCATGAAACAAAGACAGTGAAAGAGAGAGAAATTCTTACACAATGCGTTCAGGGGCTGTGATGCAACCTGGATTGACCATATCTAGACCCACAGCTGGATGAGACAGAAGGGTGGACACTCTTGGGGCTGAGAGGTTTGGTGAGGTTGGGTGAGCAAACGCAGTCCCTTTAAAGTAATACTGCGTGGTACCCATCGCATGGGTCCCAAATCTCCAGGTTCAAGGGCATCTTCCTACATCGAAAACATGCATGAGAAACCCAGAAGATGGTACACCGTGTGATGGGGAAAGGTTTCTAAAACGCACCTCATTTCTCATCTCCTTGTGCCCGGGTTCGCCATTCCAGCCGCTTTACTAGCAATCTCCCTACTTGGAGCATCAGCACCTTTAACCTCCTGTTCCGTACAGGTTGCAATTTGTACTGAGGATGAACGAGAAGACGTGGAACCAATGAAAGACTAGCTCTTGGTGTTGGGACAGGCACAGGTCACTCTATTTTCCCATCAGGAAGAAGAATTAACCACAGGCTCAGCCTGCCCCCCGGAACCAGAACAGGGCCTGAAGCCATCCTGCGCTTTTGCGGCCAGCTCCCTAAAAAGCGAGTTGTAAAATGGAGGTTCAGGGCACTGCAATTCACAAACCTGCAGAGTTATAAATGATAACTCTCATCCACAAATATATTGAGGGAAGGCAAAGAAGAGGATTTGAAATCAAGGCAGAATTGCAGGAAACAGATTTCAGGAGGTAGATTCGAATTAGCTTTAAAGCACCTGAAAAGCGGCAAAACGTTGACAATGATGCCCTTGGCCAAAAAGGGCGTATGCGTTTTTTCCTAAATATATTCAGGAAAAAACGCATACGCACTTTTTGGCTAACCAAGCAACCTGGAAAGGCAAATCAGCGCTACAAAGATGTCTCGCTTCCCATCGGTCAAAAGGGCCATGCTGAAAAAAGTGTCAAAACCAGAAATGCAGGACAGGCCATGGAGAAATGGGAGCCTTGCTACACTGATGGGCGGGATGTAAATTGTCAACAGCCACTCTGGAGAAGTGTACGGTGAGTCCTGAAACGTCTAAAAAGCAAAGCTTAGAGAGCATAGGGCACTTCCACTCATGGGGGTATAAATTGGGAAAATGAAAAATCAGCAAGACACAAGCACCCCAAAGTTTAGGGCTGCTCTGTTGACAAGGACCTCCACTTCATTCCACCTTCAATATCGCAGGAAAGAGAGAAATGGATAAAGAAGTTGTGGTCCTTATGTACACTGGAATATCACTCAGCCGTGAAATCAATGTCATAAGGCTAGTAGCAGCATGATGAGTGGATTTAGGTACGACGACTCTAAGTGAAATAAGTCACACAGAAAAGGACACTTCTCATAAGGTATCACTGATAGAGGGAATGTAAAAACCGTTACACTTGAACTGAATTACAAAACAGAACAGAGTCACACATGCAGAAAACACACTATGGCTGCTTAACGGGAAAGGTGAGGTGGGGTGGTACATAAAACAAGGGTTTCAAATTAGCTCAGATACCGTTCCATAAACCCAATATGTAATAGACAAGACCTACTCCTTGCTCAGAGAACTGGACTCAACACGCCCTATTCACCGCACAAGAATATATCTGACTAGTAATAATCTTAAAACCTATGTATTGATATCTCTCTGTTAGTGTGTCAAGTGGGTGTAAAGCGGCATAAACACAGCAGTGAAAAGCAGCTAAACCCCATTATAAAAATAAATTACTTTGAAAAACCCATGAAACAAAGACAGTGAAAGAGAGAGAAATTCTTACACAATGCGTTCAGGGGCTGTGATGCAACCTGGATTGACCATATCTAGACCCACAGCTGGATGAGACATAAGGGTGGACACTCTTGGGGCTGAGAGGTTTGGTGAGGTTGGGTGAGCAAACGCAGACCCTTTAAAGTAATACTGCATGGTACCCATCGCATGGGTCACAAATCTCCAGGTTCAAGGGCATCTTCCTACATCGAAAACATGCATGAGAAACCCAGAAGATGGTACACCGTGTGATGGGGAAAGGTTTCTAAAACGCACCTCATTTCTCATCTCCTTGTGCCCGGGTTCGCTATTCCAGCCGCTTTACTAGCAATCTCCCTACTTGGAGCATCAGCACCTTTAACATCCTGTTCCGTACAGGTTGCAATTTGTCCTGAGGATGAACGGGAAGACGTGGAACCAATGAGAGACTAGCTCTTGGTGTTGGGACAGGCACAGGTCACTCTATTTTCCCATCAGGAAGAAGAATTAACCACAGGCTCAGCCTGCCACCCGGAACCAGAACAGGGCCTGAAGCCATCCTGCGCTTTTGCGGCCAGCTCCCTAAAAATCGAGTTGTAAAATGGAGGTTCAGGGCACTGCAATTCACAAACCTGCAGAGTTATAAATGATAACTCTCGTCCACAAATATATTGAGGGAAGGCAAAGAAGAGGATTTGAAATCAAGGCAGAATTGCAGGAAACAGATTTCAGGAGGTAGATTCGAATCGCCTTTAAAGCACATGAAAAGCGGCAAAACGTTGACAATGATGCCCTTGGCCAAAAAGGGCGTATGCGTTTTTTCCTGAATATATTCAGGAAAAAACGCATACGCCCTTTTTGGCCAACCAAGCAACCTGGAAAGGCAAATCAGCGCTACAAAGAAGTCTCGCTTCCCATCGGTTAAAAAGGCCATGCTGAAAAAAGTGTCAAAACCAGAAATGCAGGACAGGCCATGGAGAAATGGGAGCCTTGCTACACTGATGGGCGGGATGTAAATTGCCAACAGCCACTCTGGAGAAGCGTACGGTGAGTCCAGAAACATCTAAAAATCAAAGCTTAGAGAGCATACGGCACTTCCACTCATGGGGTTATAAATTGGGAAAATTAAAAATCGGCAAGACACAAGCACCCCAAAGTTTAGGGCTGCTCTGTTGACAAGGACCTCCACTTCATTCCACCTTCAATATCCCAGGAAAGAGAAAAATCGATAAAGAAGTTGTGGTCCTTATGTACAATGGAATATCACTCAGCCATGAAATCAATTTCATAAGGCTAGTAGCAGCATGATGAGTGGATTTAGGTACGACGATTCTAAGTGAAATAAGTCACACAGAAAAGGACACTTCTCATAAGGTATCACTGATAGAGGGAATGTAAAAACCGTTACACTTGAACTGAATTACAAAACAGAACAGAGTCACACATGCAGAAAACACACTATGGCTGCTTAACGGGAAAGGTGAGGTGGGGTGATACATAAAACAAGGGTTTCAAATTAGCTCAGATACCGTTCCATAAACCCAATATGTAATAGACAAGACCTACTCCTTGCTCAGAGAACTGGACTCAACACGCCCTATTCACCGCACAAGAATATATCTGACTAGTAATAATCTTAAAACCTATGTATTGATATCTCTCTGTTAGTGTGTCAAGTGGGTAAAAAGCGGCATAAACACAGCAGTGAAAAGCAGCTAAACCCCATTATAAAAATAAATTACTTTGAAAAACCCATGAAACAAAGACAGTGAAAGAGAGAGAAATTCTTACACAATGCGTTCAGGGGCTGTGATGCAACCTGGATTGACCATATCTAGACCCACAGCTGGATGAGACATAAGGGTGGACACTCTTGGGGCTGAGAGGTTTGGTGAGGTTGGGTGAGCAAACGCAGACCCTTTAAAGTAATACTGCGTGGTACCCATCGCATGGGTCACAAATCTCCAGGTTCAAGGGCATCTTCCTACATCGAAAACATGCATGAGAAACCCAGAAGATGGTACACCGTGTGATGGGGAAAGGTTTCTAAAACGCACCTCAATTCTCATCTCCTTGTGCCCGGGTTCGCCATTCCAGCCGCTTTACTAGCAATCTCCCTACTTGGAGCATCAGCACCTTTAACCTCCTGTTCCGTACAGGTTGCAATTTGTACTGAGGATGAACGAGAAGACGTGGAACCAATGAAAGACTAGCTCTTGGTGTTGGGACAGGCACAGGTCACTCTATTTTCCCATCAGGAAGAAGAATTAACCACAGGCTCAGCCTGCCCCCCGGATCAAGAACAGGGCCTGAAGCCATCCTGCGCTTTTGCGGCCATCTCCCAAAAACGCGAGTTGTAAAATGGAGGTTCAGGGCACTGCAATTCACAAACCTGCAGAGTTATAAATGATAACTCTCGTCCACAAATATATTGAGGGAAGGCAAAGAAGAGGATTTGAAATCAAGGCAGAATTGCAGGAAACAGATTTCAGGAGGTAGATTCGAATCGCCTTTAAAGCACATGAAAAGCGGCAAAACGTTGACAATGATGCCCTTGGCCAAAAAGGGCGTATGCGTTTTTTCCTGAATATATTCAGGAAAAAACGCATACGCCATTTTTGGCCAACCAAGCAACCTGGAAAGGCAAATCAGCGCTACAAAGAAGTCTCGCTTCCCATCGGTTAAAAGGGCCATGCTGAAAAAAGTGTCAAAACCAGAAATGCAGGACAGGCCATGGAGAAATGGGAGCCTTGCTACACTGATGGGCGGGATGTAAATTGCCAACAGCCACTCTGGAGAAGAGTACGGTGTGTCCTGAAACATCTAAAAAACACAGCTTAGAGAGCATAGGGCACTTCCACTCATGGGGGTATAAATTGGGAAAATGAAAAATCAGCAAGACACAAGCACCCCAAAGTTTAGGGCTGCTCTGTTGACAAGGACCTCCACTTCATTCCACCTTCAATATCGCAGGAAAGAGAAAAATGGATAAAGAAGTTGTGGTCCTTATGTACAATGGAATATCACTCAGCCGTGAAATCAATGTCATAAGGCTAGTAGCAGCATGATGAGTGGATTTAGGTACGACGACTCTAAGTGAAATAAGTCACACAGAAAAGGACACTTCTCATAAGGTATCACTGATAGAGGGAATGTAAAAACCGTTACACTTGAACTGAATTACAAAACAGAACAGAGTCACACATGCAGAAAACACACTATGGCTGCTTAACGGGAAAGGTGAGGTGGGGTGGTACATAAAACAAGGGTTTCAAATTAGCTCAGATACCGTTCCATAAACCCAATATGTAATAGACAAGACCTACTCCTTGCTCAGAGAACTGGACTCAACACGCCCTATTCACCGCACAAGAATATATCTGACTAGTAATAATCTTAAAACCTATGTATTGATATCTCTCTGTTAGTGTGTCAAGTGGGTGTAAAGCGGCATAAACACAGCAGTGAAAAGCAGCTAAACCCCATTATAAAAATAAATTACTTTGAAAAACCCATGAAACAAAGACAGTGAAAGAGAGAGAAATTCTTACACAATGCGTTCAGGGGCTGTGATGCAACCTGGATTGACCATATCTAGACCCACAGCTGGATGAGACATAAGGGTGGACACTCTTGGGGCTGAGAGGTTTGGTGAGGTTGGGTGAGCAAACGCAGACCCTTTAAAGTAATACTGCATGGTACCCATCGCATGGGTCCCAAATCTCCAGGTTCAAGGGCATCTTCCTACATCGAAAACATGCATGAGAAACCCAGAAGATGGTACACCGTGTGATGGGGAAAGGTTTCTAAAACGCACCTCATTTCTCATCTCCTTGTGCCCGGGTTCGCTATTCCAGCCGCTTTACTAGCAATCTCCCTACTTGGAGCATCATCACCTTTAACCTCCTGTTCCGTACAGGTTGCAATTTGTCCTGAGGATGAACGGGAAGACGTGGAACCAATGAGAGACTAGCTCTTGGTGTTGGGACAGGCACAGGTCACTCTATTTTCCCATCAGGAAGAAGAATTAACCACAGGCTCAGCCTGCCCCCCGGATCAAGAACAGGGCCTGAAGCCATCCTGCGCTTTTGCGGCCATCTCCCAAAAACGCGAGTTGTAAAATGGAGGTTCAGGGCACTGCAATTCACAAACCTGCAGAGTTATAAATGATAACTCTCGTCCACAAATATATTGAGGGAAGGCAAAGAAGAGGATTTGAAATCAAGGCAGAATTGCAGGAAACAGATTTCAGGAGGTAGATTCGAATCGCCTTTAAAGCACATGAAAAGCGGCAAAACGTTGACAATGATGCCCTTGGCCAAAAAGGGCGTATGCGTTTTTTCCTGAATATATTCAGGAAAAAACGCATACGCCCTTTTTGGCCAACCAAGCAACCTGGAAAGGCAAATCAGCGCTACAAAGAAGTCTCGCTTCCCATCGGTTAAAAGGGCCATGCTGAAAAAAGTGTCAAAACCAGAAATGCAGGACAGGCCATGGAGAAATGGGAGCCTTGCTACACTGATGGGCGGGATGTAAATTGCCAACAGCCACTCTGGAGAAGAGTACGGTGTGTCCTGAAACATCTAAAAAACACAGCTTAGAGAGCATAGGGCACTTCCACTCATGGGGGTATAAATTGGGAAAATGAAAAATCAGCAAGACACAAGCACCCCAAAGTTTAGGGCTGCTCTGTTGACAAGGACCTCCACTTCATTCCACCTTCAATATCCCAGGAAAGAGAAAAATGGATAAAGAAGTTGTGGTCCTTATGTACAATGGAATATCACTCAGCCATGAAATCAATGTCATAAGGCTAGTAGCAGCATGATGAGTGGATTTAGGTACGACGATTCTAAGTGAAATAAGTCACACAGAAAAGGACACTTCTCATAAGGTATCACTGATAGAGGGAATGTAAAAACCGTTACACTTGAACTGAATTACAAAACAGAACGGAGTCACACATGCAGAAAACACACTATGGCTGCTTAACGGGAAAGGTGAGGTGGGGTGGTACATAAAACAAGGGTTTCAAATTAGCTCAGATACCGTTCCATAAACCCAATATGTAATAGACAAGACCTACTCCTTGCTCAGAGAACTGGACTCAACACGCCCTATTCACCGCACAAGAATATATCTGACTAGTAATAATCTTAAAACCTATGTATTCATATCTCTCTGTTAGTGTGTCAAGTGGGTGTAAAGCGGCATAAACACAGCAGTGAAAAGCAGCTAAACCCCATTATAAAAATAAATTACTTTGAAAAAACCATGAAACAAAGACAGTGAAAGAGATAGAAATTTTTACACAATGCGTTCACGGGCTGTGATGCAACCTGGATTGACCATATCTAGACCCACAGCTGGATGAGACATAAGGGTGGACACTCTTGAGGCTGAGAGGTTTGGTGAGGTTGGGTGAGCAAACGCAGACCCTTTAAAGTAATACTGCATGGTACCCATCGCATGGGTCCCATATCTCCAGGTTCAAGGGCATCTTCCTACATCGAAAACATGCATGAGAAACCCAGAAGATGGTACACCGTGTGATGTGGAAAGGTTTCTAAAACGCACCTCATTTCTCATCTCCTTGTGCCCGGGTTCGCTATTCCAGCCGCTTTACTAGCAATCTCCCTACTTGGAGCATCATCACCTTTAACCTCCTGTTCCGTACAGGTTGCAATTTGTCCTGAGGATGAACGGGAACACGTGGAACCAATGAGAGACTAGCTCTTGGTGTTGGGACAGGCACAGGTCACTCTATTTTCCCATCAGGAAGAAGAATTAACCACAGGCTCAGCCTGCCCCCCGGAACCAGAACAGGGCCTGAAGCCATCCTGCGCTATTGCGGCCAGCTCCCTAAAAAGCGAGTTGTAAAATGGAGGTTCAGGGCACTGCAATTCACAAACCTGCAGAGTTATAAATGATAACTCTCGTCCACAAATATATTGAGGGAAGGCAAAGAAGAGGATTTGAAATCAAGGCAGAATTGCAGGAAACAGATTTCAGGAGGTAGATTCGAATCGCCTTTAAAGCACATGAAAAGCGGCAAAACGTTGACAATGATGCCCTTGGCCAAAAAGGGCGTATGCGTTTTTTCCTGAATATATTCAGGAAAAAACGCATACGCCCTTTTTGGCCAACCAAGCAACCTGGAAAGGCAAATCAGCGCTACAAAGATGTCTCGCTTCCCATCGGTTAAAAGGGCCATGCTGAAAAAAGTGTCAAAACCAGAAATGCAGGACAGGCCATGGAGAAATGGGAGCCTTGCTACACTGATGGGCGGGATGTAAATTGCCAACAGCCACTCTGGAGAAGCGTACGGTGAGTCCTGAAACATCTAAAAAACACAGCTTAGAGAGCATAGGGCACTTCCACTCATGGGGGTATAAATTGGGAAAATGAAAAATCAGCAAGACACAAGCACCCCAAAGTTTAGGGCTGCTCTGTTGACAAGGACCTCCACTTCATTCCACCTTCAATATCCCAGGAAAGAGAAAAATGGATAAAAGAGTTGTGGTCCTTATGTACAAAGGAATATCACTCAGCCATGAAATCAATGTCATAAGGCTAGTAGCAGCATGATGAGTGGATTTAGGTACGACGATTCTAAGTGAAGTAAGTCACACAGAAAAGGACACTTCTCATAAGGTATCACTGATAGAGGGAATGTAAAAACCGTTACACTTGAACTGAATTACAAAACAGAACGGAGTCACACATGCAGAAAACACACTATGGCTGCTTAACGGGAAAGGTGAGGTGGGGTGATACATAAAACAAGGGTTTCAAATTAGCTCAGATACCATTCCATAAACCCAATATGTAATAGACAAGACCTACTACTTGCTCAGAGAACTGGACTCAACACGCCCTATTCACCGCACAAGAATATATCTGACTAGTAATAATCTTAAAACCTATGTATTCATATCTCTCTGTTAGTGTGTCAAGTGGGTGTAAAGCGGCATAAACACAGCAGTGAAAAGCAGCTAAACCCCATTATAAGAATAAATTACTTTTTCAAACCCATGAAACAAAGACAGTGAAAGAGAGAGAAATTCTTACACAATGCGTTCAGGGGCTGTGATGCAACCTGGATTGACCATATCTAGACCCACAGCTGGATGAGACATAAGGGTGGACACTCTTGGGGCTGAGAGGTTTGGTGAGGTTGGGTGAGCAAACGCAGACCCTTTAAAGTAATACTGCGTGGTACCCATCGCATGGGTCCCAAATCTCCAGGTTCAAGGGCATCTTCCTACATCGAAAACATGCATGAGAAACCCAGAAGATGGTACACCGTGTGATGGGGAAAGGTTTCTAAAACGCACCTCAATTCTCATCTCCTTGTGCCCGGGTTCGCCATTCCAGCCGCTTTACTAGCAATCTCCCTACTTGGAGCATCAGCACCTTTAACCTCCTGTTCCGTACAGGTTGCAATTTGTACTGAGGATGAACGAGAAGACGTGGAACCAATGAAAGACTAGCTCTTGGTGTTGGGACAGGCACAGGTCACTCTATTTTCCCATCAGGAAGAAGAATTAACCACAGGCTCAGCCTGCCCCCCGGATCAAGAACAGGGCCTGAAGCCATCCTGCGCTTTTGCGGCCATCTCCCAAAAACGCGAGTTGTAAAATGGAGGTTCAGGGCACTGCAATTCACAAACCTGCAGAGTTATAAATGATAACTCTCGTCCACAAATATATTGAGGGAAGGCAAAGAAGAGGATTTGAAATCAAGGCAGAATTGCAGGAAACAGATTTCAGGAGGTAGATTCGAATCGCCTTTAAAGCACATGAAAAGCGGCAAAACGTTGACAATGATGCCCTTGGCCAAAAAGGGCGTATGCGTTTTTTCCTGAATATATTCAGGAAAAAACGCATACGCCCTTTTTGGCCAACCAAGCAACCTGGAAAGGCAAATCAGCGCTACAAAGATGTCTCGCTTCCCATCGGTTAAAAGGGCCATGCTGAAAAAAGTGTCAAAACCAGAAATGCAGGACAGGCCATGGAGAAATGGGAGCCTTGCTACACTGATGGGCGGGATGTAAATTGCCAACAGCCACTCTGGAGAAGAGTACGGTGTGTCCTGAAACATCTAAAAAACACAGCTTAGAGAGCATAGGGCACTTCCACTCATGGGGGTATAAATTGGGAAAATGAAAAATCAGCAAGACACAAGCACCCCTAAGTTTAGGGCTGCTCTGTTGACAAGGACCTCCACTTCATTCCACCTTCAATATCGCAGGAAAGAGAAAAATGGATAAAGAAGTTGTGGTCCTTATGTACAATGGAATATCACTCAGCCGTGAAATCAATGTCATAAGGCTAGTAGCAGCATGATGAGTGGATTTAGGTACGACGACTCTAAGTGAAATAAGTCACACAGAAAAGGACACTTCTCATAAGGTATCACTGATAGAGGGAATGTAAAAACCGTTACACTTGAACTGAATTACAAAACAGAACAGAGTCACACATGCAGAAAACACACTATGGCTGCTTAACGGGAAAGGTGAGGTGGGGTGGTACATAAAACAAGGGTTTCAAATTAGCTCAGATACCGTTCCATAAACCCAATATGTAATAGACAAGACCTACTCCTTGCACAGAGAACTGGACTCAACACGCCCTATTCACCGCACAAGAATATATCTGACTAGTAATAATCTTAAAACCTATGTATTCATATCTCTCTGTTAGTGTGTCAAGTGGGTGTAAAGCGGCATAAACACAGCAGTGAAAAGCAGCTAAACCCCATTATAAAAATAAATTACTTTGAAAAAACCATGAAACAAAGACAGTGAAAGAGATAGAAATTTTTACACAATGCGTTCACGGGCTGTGATGCAACCTGGATTGACCATATCTAGACCCACAGCTGGATGAGACATAAGGGTGGACACTGTTGCGGCTGAGAGGTTTGGTGAGGTTGGGTGAGCAAACGCAGACCCTTTAAAGTAATACTGTGTGGTACCCATCGCATGGGTCCCAAATCTCCAGGTTCAAGGTCATTTTCCTACATCGAAAACATGCATGAGATACCCAGAAGATGGTACACCGTGTGATGGGGAAAGGTTTCTAAAACGCACCTCATTTCTCATCTGCTTGTGCCCGGGTTCGCCATTCCAGCCACTTTACTAGCAATCTCCCTCCTTGGAGCATCAGCACCTTTAACCTCCTGTTCCGTACAGGTTGCAAATTGTACTGAGGATGAACGGGAAGACGTGGAATCAATGAAAGACTAGCTCTTGGTGTTGGGACAGGCACAGGTCACTCTATTTTCCCATCAGGAAGAAGAATTAACCACAGGCTCAGCCTGCCCCCCGGAACCAGAACAGGGCCTGAAGCCATCCTGCGCTTTTGCGGCCAGCTCCCTAAAAAGCGAGTTGTAAAATGGAGGTTCAGGGCACTGCAATTCACAAACCTGCAGAGTTATAAATGATAACTCTCATCCACAAATATATTGAGGGAAGGCAAAGAAGAGGATTTGAAATCAAGGCAGAATTGCAGGAAACAGATTTCAGGAGGTAGATTCGAATCGCCTTTAAAGCACATGAAAAGCGGCAAAACGTTGACAATGATGCCCTTGGCCAAAAAGGGCGTATGCGTTTTTTCCTGAATATATTCAGGAAAAAACGCATACGCCCTTTTTGGCCAACCAAGCAACCTGGAAAGGCAAATCAGCGCTACAAAGATGTCTCGCTTCCCATCGGTCAAAAGGGCCATGCTGAAAAAAGTGTCAAAACCAGAAATGCAGGACAGGCCATGGAGAAATGGGAGCCTTGCTACACTGATGGGCGGGATGTAAATTGTCAACAGCCACTCTGGAGAAGTGTACGGTGAGTCCTGAAACGTCTAAAAAGCAAAGCTTAGAGAGCATAGGGCACTTCCACTCATGGGGGTATAAATTGGGAAAATGAAAAATCAGCAAGACACAAGCACCCCAAAGTTTAGGGCTGCTCTGTTGACAAGGACCTCCACTTCATTCCACCTTCAATATCCCAGGAAAGAGAAAAATGGATAAAGAAGTTGTGGTCCTTATGTACAATGGAATATCACTCAGCCGTGAAATCAATGTCATAAGGCTAGTAGCAGCATGATGAGTGGATTTAGGTACGACGACTCTAAGTGAAATAAGTCACACAGAAAAGGACACTTCTCATAAGGTATCACTGATAGAGGGAATGTAAAAACCGTTACACTTGAACTGAATTACAAAACAGAACAGAGTCACACATGCAGAAAACACACTATGGCTGCTTAACGGGAAACGTGAGGTGGGGTGGTACATAAAACAAGGGTTTCAAATTAGCTCAGATACCGTTCCATAAACCCAATATGTAATAGACAAGACCTACTCCTTGCTCAGAGAACTGGACTCAACACGCCCTATTCACCGCACAAGAATATATCTGACTAGTAATAATCTTAAAACCTATGTATTGATATCTCTCTTTTAGTGTGTCAAGTGGGTGTAAAGCGGCATAAACACAGCAGTGAAAAGCAGCTAAACCCCATTATAAAAATAAATTACTTTGAAAAACCCATGAAACAAAGACAGTGAAAGAGAGAGAAATTCTTACACAATGCGTTCAGGGGCTGTGATGCAACCTGGATTGACCATATCTAGACCCACAGCTGGATGAGACATAAGGGTGGACACTCTTGGGGCTGAGAGGTTTGGTGAGGTTGGGTGAGCAAACGCAGACCCTTTAAAGTAATACTGCATGGTACCCATCGCATGGGTCACAAATCTCCAGGTTCAAGGGCATCTTCCTACATCGAAAACATGCATGAGAAACCCAGAAGATGGTACACCGTGTGATGGGGAAAGGTTTCTAAAACGCACCTCATTTCTCATCTCCTTGTGCCCGGGTTCGCTATTCCAGCCGCTTTACTAGCAATCTCCCTACTTGGAGCATCATCACCTTTAACCTCCTGTTCCGTACAGGTTGCAATTTGTCCTGAGGATGAACGGGAAGACGTGGAACCAATGAGAGACTAGCTCTTGGTGTTGGGACAGGCACAGGTCACTCTATTTTCCCATCAGGAAGAAGAATTAACCACAGGCTCAGCCTGCCCCCCGGATCAAGAACAGGGCCTGAAGCCATCCTGCGCTTTTGCGGCCATCTCCCAAAAACGCGAGTTGTAAAATGGAGGTTCAGGGCACTGCAATTCACAAACCTGCAGAGTTATAAATGATAACTCTCGTCCACAAATATATTGAGGGAAGGCAAAGAAGAGGATTTGAAATCAAGGCAGAATTGCAGGAAACAGATTTCAGGAGGTAGATTCGAATCGCCTTTAAAGCACATGAAAAGCGGCAAAACGTTGACAATGATGCCCTTGGCCAAAAAGGGCGTATGCGTTTTTTCCTGAATATATTCAGGAAAAAACGCATACGCCCTTTTTGGCCAACCAAGCAACCTGGAAAGGCAAATCAGCGCTACAAAGAAGTCTCGCTTCCCATCGGTTAAAAGGGCCATGCTGAAAAAAGTGTCAAAACCAGAAATGCAGGACAGGCCATGGAGAAATGGGAGCCTTGCTACACTGATGGGCGGGATGTAAATTGCCAACAGCCACTCTGGAGAAGAGTACGGTGTGTCCTGAAACATCTAAAAAACACAGCTTAGAGAGCATAGGGCACTTCCACTCATGGGGGTATAAATTGGGAAAATGAAAAATCAGCAAGACACAAGCACCCCAAAGTTTAGGGCTGCTCTGTTGACAAGGACCTCCACTTCATTCCACCTTCAATATCCCAGGAAAGAGAAAAATGGATAAAGAAGTTGTGGTCCTTATGTACAATGGAATATCACTCAGCCATGAAATCAATGTCATAAGGCTAGTAGCAGCATGATGAGTGGATTTAGGTACGACGATTCTAAGTGAAATAAGTCACACAGAAAAGGACACTTCTCATAAGGTATCACTGATAGAGGGAATGTAAAAACCGTTACACTTGAACTGAATTACAAAACAGAACGGAGTCACACATGCAGAAAACACACTATGGCTGCTTAACGGGAAAGGTGAGGTGGGGTGATACATAAAACAAGGGTTTCAAATTAGCTCAGATACCGTTCCATAAACCCAATATGTAATAGACAAGACCTACTCCTTGCTCAGAGAACTGGACTCAACACGCCCTATTCACCGCACAAGAATATATCTGACTAGTAATAATCTTAAAACCTATGTATTCATATCTCTCTGTTAGTGTGTCAAGTGGGTGTAAAGCGGCATAAACACAGCAGTGAAAAGCAGCTAAACCCCATTATAAAAATAAATTACTTTGAAAAAACCATGAAACAAAGACAGTGAAAGAGATAGAAATTTTTACACAATGCGTTCACGGGCTGTGATGCAACCTGGATTGACCATATCTAGACCCACAGCTGGATGAGACATAAGGGTGGACACTCTTGAGGCTGAGAGGTTTGGTGAGGTTGGGTGAGCAAACGCAGACCCTTTAAAGTAATACTGCATGGTACCCATCGCATGGGTCCCATATCTCCAGGTTCAAGGGCATCTTCCTACATCGAAAACATGCATGAGAAACCCAGAAGATGGTACACCGTGTGATGTGGAAAGGTTTCTAAAACGCACCTCATTTCTCATCTCCTTGTGCCCGGGTTCGCTATTCCAGCCGCTTTACTAGCAATCTCCCTACTTGGAGCATCATCACCTTTAACCTCCTGTTCCGTACAGGTTGCAATTTGTCCTGAGGATGAACGGGAACACGTGGAACCAATGAGAGACTAGCTCTTGGTGTTGGGACAGGCACAGGTCACTCTATTTTCCCATCAGGAAGAAGAATTAACCACAGGCTCAGCCTGCCCCCCGGAACCAGAACAGGGCCTGAAGCCATCCTGCGCTATTGCGGCCAGCTCCCTAAAAAGCGAGTTGTAAAATGGAGGTTCAGGGCACTGCAATTCACAAACCTGCAGAGTTATAAATGATAACTCTCGTCCACAAATATATTGAGGGAAGGCAAAGAAGAGGATTTGAAATCAAGGCAGAATTGCAGGAAACAGATTTCAGGAGGTAGATTCGAATCGCCTTTAAAGCACATGAAAAGCGGCAAAACGTTGACAATGATACCCTTGGCCAAAAAGGGCGTATGCGTTTTTTCCTGAATATATTCAGGAAAAAACGCATACGCCCTTTTTGGCCAACCAAGCAACCTGGAAAGGCAAATCAGCGCTACAAAGATGTCTCGCTTCCCATCGGTTAAAAGGGCCATGCTGAAAAAAGTGTCAAAACCAGAAATGCAGGACAGGCCATGGAGAAATGGGAGCCTTGCTACACTGATGGGCGGGATGTAAATTGCCAACAGCCACTCTGGAGAAGCGTACGGTGAGTCCTGAAACATCTAAAAAACACAGCTTAGAGAGCATAGGGCACTTCCACTCATGGGGGTATAAATTGGGAAAATGAAAAATCAGCAAGACACAAGCACCCCAAAGTTTAGGGCTGCTCTGTTGACAAGGACCTCCACTTCATTCCACCTTCAATATCCCAGGAAAGAGAAAAATGGATAAAAGAGTTGTGGTCCTTATGTACAAAGGAATATCACTCAGCCATGAAATCAATGTCATAAGGGTAGTAGCAGCATGATGAGTGGATTTAGGTACGACGATTCTAAGTGAAGTAAGTCACACAGAAAAGGACACTTCTCATAAGGTATCACTGATAGAGGGAATGTAAAAACCGTTACACTTGAACTGAATTACAAAACAGAACGGAGTCACACATGCAGAAAACACACTATGGCTGCTTAACGGGAAAGGTGAGGTGGGGTGATACATAAAACAAGGGTTTCAAATTAGCTCAGATACCGTTCCATAAACCCAATATGTAATAGACAAGACCTACTACTTGCTCAGAGAACTGGACTCAACACGCCCTATTCACCGCACAAGAATATATCTGACTAGTAATAATCTTAACACCTATGTATTCATATCTCTCTGTTAGTGTGTCAAGTGGGTGTAAAGCGGCATAAACACAGCAGTGAAAAGCAGCTAAACCCCATTATAAAAATAAATTACTTTGAAAAAACCATGAAACAAAGACAGTGAAAGAGATAGAAATTTTTACACAATGCGTTCACGGGCTGTGATGCAACCTGGATTGACCATATCTAGACCCACAGCTGGATGAGACATAAGGGTGGACACTCTTGAGGCTGAGAGGTTTGGTGAGGTTGGGTGAGCAAACGCAGACCCTTTAAAGTAATACTGCATGGTACCCATCGCATGGGTCCCATATCTCCAGGTTCAAGGGCATCTTCCTACATCGAAAACATGCATGAGAAACCCAGAAGATGGTACACCGTGTGATGTGGAAAGGTTTCTAAAACGCACCTCATTTCTCATCTCCTTGTGCCCGGGTTCGCTATTCCAGCCGCTTTACTAGCAATCTCCCTACTTGGAGCATCATCACCTTTAACCTCCTGTTCCGTACAGGTTGCAATTTGTCCTGAGGATGAACGGGAACACGTGGAACCAATGAGAGACTAGCTCTTGGTGTTGGGACAGGCACAGGTCACTCTATTTTCCCATCAGGAAGAAGAATTAACCACAGGCTCAGCCTGCCCCCCGGAACCAGAACAGGGCCTGAAGCCATCCTGCGCTATTGCGGCCAGCTCCCTAAAAAGCGAGTTGTAAAATGGAGGTTCAGGGCACTGCAATTCACAAACCTGCAGAGTTATAAATGATAACTCTCGTCCACAAATATATTGAGGGAAGGCAAAGAAGAGGATTTGAAATCAAGGCAGAATTGCAGGAAACAGATTTCAGGAGGTAGATTCGAATCGCCTTTAAAGCACATGAAAAGCGGCAAAACGTTGACAATGATGCCCTTGGCCAAAAAGGGCGTATGCGTTTTTTCCTGAATATATTCAGGAAAAAACGCATACGCCCTTTTTGGCCAACCAAGCAACCTGGAAAGGCAAATCAGCGCTACAAAGATGTCTCGCTTCCCATCGGTTAAAAGGGCCATGCTGAAAAAAGTGTCAAAACCAGAAATGCAGGACAGGCCATGGAGAAATGGGAGCCTTGCTACACTGATGGGCGGGATGTAAATTGCCAACAGCCACTCTGGAGAAGCGTACGGTGAGTCCTGAAACATCTAAAAAACACAGCTTAGAGAGCATAGGGCACTTCCACTCATGGGGGTATAAATTGGGAAAATGAAAAATCAGCAAGACACAAGCACCCCAAAGTTTAGGGCTGCTCTGTTGACAAGGACCTCCACTTCATTCCACCTTCAATATCCCAGGAAAGAGAAAAATGGATAAAAGAGTTGTGGTCCTTATGTACAAAGGAATATCACTCAGCCATGAAATCAATGTCATAAGGCTAGTAGCAGCATGATGAGTGGATTTAGGTACGACGATTCTAAGTGAAGTAAGTCACACAGAAAAGGACACTTCTCATAAGGTATCACTGATAGAGGGAATGTAAAAACCGTTACACTTGAACTGAATTACAAAACAGAACGGAGTCACACATGCAGAAAACACACTATGGCTGCTTAACGGGAAAGGTGAGGTGGGGTGATACATAAAACAAGGGTTTCAAATTAGCTCAGATACCGTTCCATAAACCCAATATGTAATAGACAAGACCTACTACTTGCTCAGAGAACTGGACTCAACACGCCCTATTCACCGCACAAGAATATATCTGACTAGTAATAATCTTAAAACCTATGTATTCATATCTCTCTGTTAGTGTGTCAAGTGGGTGTAAAGCGGCATAAACACAGCAGTGAAAAGCAGCTAAACCCCATTATAAGAATAAATTACTTTTTCAAACCCATGAAACAAAGACAGTGAAAGAGAGAGAAATTCTTACACAATGCGTTCAGGGGCTGTGATGCAACCTGGATTGACCATATCTAGACCCACAGCTGGATGAGAATAAGGGTGGACACTCTTGGGGCTGAGAGGTTTGGTGAGGTTGGGTGAGCAAACGCAGACCCTTTAAAGTAATACTGCGTGGTACCCATCGCATGGGTCCCAAATCTCCAGGTTCAAGGGCATCTTCCTACATCGAAAACATGCATGAGAAACCCAGAAGATGGTACACCGTGTGATGGGGAAAGGTTTCTAAAACGCACCTCAATTCTCATCTCCTTGTGCCCGGGTTCGCCATTCCAGCCGCTTTACTAGCAATCTCCCTACTTGGAGCATCAGCACCTTTAACCTCCTGTTCCGTACAGGTTGCAATTTGTACTGAGGATGAACGAGAAGACGTGGAACCAATGAAAGACTAGCTCTTGGTGTTGGGACAGGCACAGGTCACTCTATTTTCCCATCAGGAAGAAGAATTAACCACAGGCTCAGCCTGCCCCCCGGATCAAGAACAGGGCCTGAAGCCATCCTGCGCTTTTGCGGCCATCTCCCAAAAACGCGAGTTGTAAAATGGAGGTTCAGGGCACTGCAATTCACAAACCTGCAGAGTTATAAATGATAACTCTCGTCCACAAATATATTGAGGGAAGGCAAAGAAGAGGATTTGAAATCAAGGCAGAATTGCAGGAAACAGATTTCAGGAGGTAGATTCGAATCGCCTTTAAAGCACATGAAAAGCGGCAAAACGTTGACAATGATGCCCTTGGCCAAAAAGGGCGTATGCGTTTTTTCCTGAATATATTCAGGAAAAAACGCATACGCCCTTTTTGGCCAACCAAGCAACCTGGAAAGGCAAATCAGCGCTACAAAGATGTCTCGCTTCCCATCGGTTAAAAGGGCCATGCTGAAAAAAGTGTCAAAACCAGAAATGCAGGACAGGCCATGGAGAAATGGGAGCCTTGCTACACTGATGGGCGGGATGTAAATTGCCAACAGCCACTCTGGAGAAGAGTACGGTGTGTCCTGAAACATCTAAAAAACACAGCTTAGAGAGCATAGGGCACTTCCACTCATGGGGGTATAAATTGGGAAAATGAAAAATCAGCAAGACACAAGCACCCCTAAGTTTAGGGCTGCTCTGTTGACAAGGACCTCCACTTCATTCCACCTTCAATATCGCAGGAAAGAGAAAAATGGATAAAGAAGTTGTGGTCCTTATGTACAATGGAATATCACTCAGCCGTGAAATCAATGTCATAAGGCTAGTAGCAGCATGATGAGTGGATTTAGGTACGACGACTCTAAGTGAAATAAGTCACACAGAAAAGGACACTTCTCATAAGGTATCACTGATAGAGGGAATGTAAAAACCGTTACACTTGAACTGAATTACAAAACAGAACAGAGTCACACATGCAGAAAACACACTATGGCTGCTTAACGGGAAAGGTGAGGTGGGGTGGTACATAAAACAAGGGTTTCAAATTAGCTCAGATACCGTTCCATAAACCCAATATGTAATAGACAAGACCTACTCCTTGCTCAGAGAACTGGACTCAACACGCCCTATTCACCGCACAAGAATATATCTGACTAGTAATAATCTTAAAACCTATGTATTCATATCTCTCTGTTAGTGTGTCAAGTGGGTGTAAAGCGGCATAAACACAGCAGTGAAAAGCAGCTAAACCCCATTATAAAAATAAATTACTTTGAAAAAACCATGAAACAAAGACAGTGAAAGAGATAGAAATTTTTACACAATGCGTTCACGGGCTGTGATGCAACCTGGATTGACCATATCTAGACCCACAGCTGGATGAGACATAAGGGTGGACACTGTTGCGGCTGAGAGGTTTGGTGAGGTTGGGTGAGCAAACGCAGACCCTTTAAAGTAATACTGTGTGGTACCCATCGCATGGGTCCCAAATCTCCAGGTTCAAGGTCATCTTCCTACATCGAAAACATGCATGAGATACCCAGAAGATGGTACACCGTGTGATGGGGAAAGGTTTCTAAAACGCACCTCATTTCTCATCTGCTTGTGCCCGGGTTCGCCATTCCAGCCACTTTACTAGCAATCTCCCTCCTTGGAGCATCAGCACCTTTAACCTCCTGTTCCGTACAGGTTGCAATTTGTACTGAGGATGAACGGGAAGACGTGGAACCAATGAAAGACTAGCTCTTGGTGTTGGGACAGGCACAGGTCACTCTATTTTCCCATCAGGAAGAAGAATTAACCACAGGCTCAGCCTGCCCCCCGGAACCAGAACAGGGCCTGAAGCCATCCTGCGCTTTTGCGGCCAGCTCCCTAAAAAGCGAGTTGTAAAATGGAGGTTCAGGGCACTGCAATTCACAAACCTGCAGAGTTATAAATGATAACTCTCATCCACAAATATATTGAGGGAAGGCAAAGAAGAGGATTTGAAATCAAGGCAGAATTGCAGGAAACAGATTTCAGGAGGTAGATTCGAATCGCCTTTAAAGCACATGAAAAGCGGCAAAAAGTTGACAATGATGCCCTTGGCCAAAAAGGGCGCATGCGTTTTTTCCTGAATATATTCAGGAAAAAACGCATACGCCCTTTTTGGCCAACCAAGCAACCTGGAAAGGCAAATCAGCGCTACAAAGATGTCTCGCTTCCCATCGGTCAAAAGGGCCATGCTGAAAAAAGTGTCAAAACCAGAAATGCAGGACAGGCCATGGAGAAATGGGAGCCTTGCTACACTGATGGGCGGGATGTAAATTGTCAACAGCCACTCTGGAGAAGTGTACGGTGAGTCCTGAAACGTCTAAAAAGCAAAGCTTAGAGAGCATAGGGCACTTCCACTCATGGGGTTATAAATTGGGAAAATTAAAAATCAGCAAGACACAAGCACCCCAAAGTTTAGGGCTGCTCTGTTGACAAGGACCTCCACTTCATTCCACCTTCAATATCGCAGGAAAGAGAAAAATGGATAAAGAAGTTGTGGTCCTTATGTACAATGGAATATCACTCAGCCGTGAAATCAATGTCATAAGGCTAGTAGCAGCATGATGAGTGGATTTAGGTACGACGATTCTAAGTGAAGTAAGTCACACAGAAAAGGACACTTCTCATAAGGTATCACTGATAGAGGGAATGTAAAAACCGTTACACTTGAACTGAATTACAAAACAGAACGGAGTCACACATGCAGAAAACACACTATGGCTGCTTAACGGGAAAGGTGAGGTGGGGTGATACATAAAACAAGGGTTTCAAATTAGCTCAGATACCGTTCCATAAACCCAATATGTAATAGACAAAACCTACTACTTGCTCAGAGAACTGGACTCAACACGCCCTATTCACCGCACAAGAATATATCTGACTAGTAATAATCTTAAAACCTATGTATTCATATCTCTCTGTTAGTGTGTCAAGTGGGTGTAAAGCGGCATAAACACAGCAGTGAAAAGCAGCTAAACCCCATTATAAGAATAAATTACTTTTTCAAACCCATGAAACAAAGACAGTGAAAGAGAGAGAAATTCTTACACAATGCGTTCAGGGGCTGTGATGCAACCTGGATTGACCATATCTAGACCCACAGCTGGATGAGACATAAGGGTGGACACTCTTGGGGCTGAGAGGTTTGGTGAGGTTGGGTGAGCAAACGCAGACCCTTTAAAGTAATACTGCATGGTACCCATCGCATGGGTCCCATATCTCCAGGTTCAAGGGCATCTTCCTACATCGAAAACATGCATGAGAAACCCAGAAGATGGTACACCGTGTGATGTGGAAAGGTTTCTAAAACGCACCTCATTTCTCATCTCCTTGTGCCCGGGTTCGCTATTCCAGCCGCTTTACTAGCAATCTCCCTCCTTGGAGCATCATCACCTTTAACCTCCTGTTCCGTACAGGTTGCAATTTGTCCTGAGGATGAACGGGAAGACGTGGAACCAATGAGAGACTAGCTCTTGGTGTTGGGACAGGCACAGGCCACTCTATTTTCCCATCAGGAAGAAGAATTAACCACAGGCTCAGCCTGCCCCCCGGAACCAGAACAGTGCCTGAAGCCATCCTGCGCTATTGCGGCCAGCTCCCTAAAAAGCGAGTTGTAAAATGGAGGTTCAGGGCACTGCAATTCACAAACCTGCAGAGTTATAAATGATAACTCTCGTCCACAAATATATTGAGGGAAGGCAAAGAAGAGGATTTGAAATCAAGGCAGAATTGCAGGAAACAGATTTCAGGAGGTAGATTCGAATCGCCTTTAAAGCACATGAAAAGCGGCAAAACGTTGACAATGATGCCCTTGGCCAAAAAGGGCGTATGCGTTTTTTCCTGAATATATTCAGAAAAAAACGTATACGCCCTTTTTGGCCAACCAAGCAACATGGAAAGGCAAATCAGCGCTACAAAGATGTCTCGCTTCCCATCGGTTAAAAGGGCCATGCTGAAAAAAGTGTCAAAACCAGAAATGCAGGACAGGCCATGGAGAAATGGGAGCCTTGCTACACTGATGGGCGGGATGTAAATTGCCAACAGCCACTCTGGAGAAGCGTACGGTGAGTCCTGAAACATCTAAAAAACACAGCTTAGAGAGCATAGGGCACTTCCACTCATGGGGGTATAAATTGGGAAAATGAAAAATCAGCAAGACACAAGCACCCCAAAGTTTAGGGCTGCTCTGTTGACAAGGACCTCCACTTCATTCCACCTTCAATATCCCAGGAAAGAGAAAAATGGATAAAAGAATTGTGGTCCTTATGTACAAAGGAATATCACTCAGCCATGAAATCAATGTCATAAGGCTAGTAGCAGCATGATGAGTGGATTTAGGTACGACGATTCTAAGTGAAGTAAGTCACACAGAAAAGGACACTTCTGATAAGGTATCACTGATAGAGCGAATGTAAAAACCGTTACACTTGAACTGAATTACAAAACAGAACGGAGTCACACATGCAGAAAACACACTATGGCTGCTTAACGGGAAAGGTGAGGTGGGGTGATACATAAAACAAGGGTTTCAAATTAGCTCAGATACCGTTCCATAAACCCAATATGTAATAGACAAGACCTACTCCTTGCTCAGAGAACTGGACTCAACACGCCCTATTCACCGCACAAGAATATATCTGACTAGTAATAATCTTAAAACCTATGTATTCATATCTCTCTGTTAGTGTGTCAAGTGGGTGTAAAGCGGCATAAACACAGCAGTGAAAAGCAGCTAAACCCCATTATAAGAATAAATTACTTTTTCAAACCCATGAAACAAAGACAGTGAAAGAGAGCGAAATTCTTACACAATGCGTTCAGGGGCTGTGATCCAACCTGGATTGACCATATCTAGACACACAGCTGGATGAGACATAAGGGTGGACACTCTTGAGGCTGAGAGGTTTGGTGAGGTTGGGTGAGCAAACGCAGACCCTTTAAAGTAATACTGTGTGGTACCCATCGCATGGGTCCCAAATCTCCAGGTTCAAGGGCATCTTCCTCCATCGAAAACATGCATGAGAAACCCAGAAGATGGTACACCGTGTGATGGGGAAAGGTTTCTAAAACGCACCTCATTTCTCATCTCCTTGTGCTCGGGTTCGCCATTCAAGCCACTTTACTAGCAATCTCCCTCCTTGGAGCATCAGCACCTTTAACCTCCTGTTCCGTACAGGTTGCAATTTGTACTGAGGATGAACGGGAAGACGTGGAACCAATGACAGACTAGCTCTTGGTGTTGGGACACGCAGAGGTCACTCTATTTTCCCATCAGGAAGAAGAATTAACCACAGGCTCAGCCTGCCCCCCGGAACCAGAACAGGGCCTGAAGCCATCCTGCGCTTTTGCGGCCATGTCCCAAAAACGCGAGTTGTAAAATGGAGGTTCAGGGCACTGCAATTCACAAACCTGCAGAGTTATAAATGATACCTCTCGTCCACAAATATATTGAGGGAAGGCAAAGAAGAGGATTTGAAATCAAGGCAGAATTGCAGGAAACAGATTTCAGGAGGTAGATTCGAATCGCCTTTAAAGCACATGAAAAGCGGCAAAACGTTGACAATGATGCCCTTGGCCAAAAAGGGCGTATGCGTTTTTTCCTGAATATATTCAGGAAAAAACGCATACGCCCTTTTTGGCCAACCAAGCAACCTGGAAAGGCAAATCAGCGCTACAAAGAAGTCTCGCTTCCCATCGGTCAAAAGGGCCATGCTGAAAAAAGTGTCAAAACCAGAAATGCAGGACAGGCCATGGAGAAATGGGAGCCTTGCTACACTGATGGGCGGGATGTAAATTGTCAACAGCCACTCTGGAGAAGTGTACGGTGAGTCCTGAAACGTCTAAAAAGCAAAGCTTAGAGAGCATAGGGCACTTCCACTCATGGGGGTATAAATTGGGAAAATGAAAAATCAGCAAGACACAAGCACCCCAAAGTTTAGGGCTGCTCTGTTGACAAGGACCTCCACTTCATTCCACCTTCAATATCCCAGGAAAGAGAAAAATGGATAAAGAAGTTGTGGTCCTTATGTACAATGGAATATCACTCAGCCATGAAATCAATGTCTTAAGGCTAGTAGCAGCATGATAAGTGGATTTAGGTACGACGATTCTAAGTGAAATAAGTCACACAGAAAAGGACACTTCTCATAAGGTATCACTTATAGAGGGAATGTAAAAACCGTTACACTTGAACTGAATTACAAAACAGAACAGAGTCACACATGCAGAAAACACACTATGGCTGCTTAACGGGAAAGGTGAGGTGGGGTGATACATAAAACAAGGGTTTCAAATTAGCTCAGATACCGTTCCATAAACCCAATATGTAATAGACAAGACCTACTCCTTGCTCAGAGAACTGGACTCAACACGCCCTATTCACCGCACAAGAATATATCTGAGTAGTAATAATCTTAAAACCTATGTATTGATATCTCTCTGTTAGTGTGTCAAGTGGGTGTAAAGCGGCATAAACACAGCAGTGAAAAGCAGCTAAACCCCATTATAAAAATAAATTACTTTGAAAAACCCATGAAACAAAGACAGTGAAAGAGAGCGAAATTCTTACACAATGCGTTCAGGGGCTGTGATGCAACCTGGATTGACCATATCTAGACCCACAGCTGGATGAGACATAAGGGTGGACACTCTTGGGGCTGAGAGGTTTGGTGAGGTTGGGTGAGCAAACGCAGACCCTTTAAAGTAATACTGCGTGGTACCCATCGCATGGGTCCCAAATCTCCAGGTTCAAGGGCATCTTCCTACATCGAAAACATGCATGAGAAACCCAGAATATGGTACACCGTGTGATGGGGAAAGGTTTCTAAAACGCACCTCATTTCTCATCTCCTTGTGCCTCGGGTTCGCTATTCCAGCCGCTTTACTAGCAATCTCCCTACTTGGAGCATCAGCACCTTTAACCTCCTGTTCCGTACAGGTTGCAATTTGTCCTGAGGGTGAACGGGAAGACGTGGAACCAATGAGAGACTAGCTCTTGGTGTTGGGACAGGCACAGGTCACTCTATTTTCCCATCAGGAAGAAGAATTAACCACAGGCTCAGCCTGCCACCCGGAACCAGAACAGGGCCTGAAGCCATCCTGCGCTATTGCGGCCAGCTCCCTAAAAAGCGAGTTGTAAAATGGAGGTTCAGGGCACTGCATTTCACAAACCTGCAGACTTATAAATGATAACTCTCGTCCACAAATATATTGAGGGAAGGCAAAGAAGAGGATTTGAAATCAAGGCAGAATTGCAGGAAACAGATTTCAGGAGGTAGATTCGAATCGCCTTTAAAGCACATGAAAAGAGGAAAAACTTTGACAATGATGCCCTTGGCCAAAAAGGGCGTATGCGTTTTTTCCTGAATATATTCAGGAAAAAACGCATACGCCCTTTTTGGCCAACCAAGCAACCTGGAAAGGCAAATCAGCGCTACAAAGAAGTCTCGCTTCCCATCGGTTAAAAGGGCCATGCTGAAAAAAGTGTCAAAACCAGAAATGCAGGACAGGCCATGGAGAAATGGGAGCCTTGCTACACTGATGGGCGGGATGTAAATTGCCAACAGCCACTCTGGAGAAGAGTACGGTGTGTCCTGAAACATCTAAAAAACACAGCTTAGAGAGCATAGGGCACTTCCACTCATGGGGGTATAAATTGGGAAAATGAAAAATCAGCAAGACACAAGCACCCCAAAGTTTAGGGCTGCTCTGTTGACAAGGACCTCCACTTCATTCCACCTTCAATATCCCAGGAAAGAAAAAAATGGATAAAGAAGTTGTGGTCCTTATGTACAATGGAATATCACTCAGCCATGAAATCAATGTCATAAGGCTAGTAGCAGCATGATGAGTGGATTTAGGTACGATGATTCTAAGTGAAATAAGTCACACAGAAAAGGACACTTCTCATAAGGTATCACTGATAGAGGGAATGTAAAAACCGTTACACTTGAACTGAATTACAAAACAGAACAGAGTCACACATGCAGAAAACACACTATGGCTGCTTAACGGGAAAGGTGAGGTGGGGTGATACATAAAACAAGGGTTTCAAATTAGCTCAGATACCGTTCCATAAACCCAATATGTAATAGACAAGACCTACTCCTTGCTCAGAGAACTGGACTCAACACGCCCTATTCACCGCACAAGAATATATCTGACTAGTAATAATCTTAAAACCTATGTATTGATATCTCTCTGTTAGTGTGTCAAGTGGGTGTAAAGCGGCATAAACACAGCAGTGAAAAGCAGCTAAACCCCATTATAAAAATAAATTACTTTGAAAAACCCATGAAACAAAGACAGTGAAAGAGATAGAAATTCTTACACAATGCGTTCACGGGCTGTGATGCAACCTGGATTGACCATATCTAGACCCACAGCTGGATGAGACATAAGGGTGGACACTCTTGGGGCTGAGAGGTTTGGTGAGGTTGGGTGAGCAAACGCAGACCCTTTAAAGTAATACTGCGTGGTACCCATCGCATGGGTCCCAAATCTCCAGGTTCAAGGGCATCTTCCTACATCGAAAACATGCATGAGAAACCCAGAAGATGGTACACCGTGTGATGTGGAAAGGTTTCTAAAACGCACCTCATTTCTCATCTCCTTGTGCCCGGATTCGCTATTCCAGCCGCTTTACTAGCAATCTCCCTACTTGGAGCATCATCACCTTTAACCTCCTGTTCCGTACAGGTTGCAATTTGTCCTGAGGATGAACGGGAAGACGTGGAACCAATGAGAGACTAGCTCTTGGTGTTGGGACAGGCACAGGTCACTCTATTTTCCCATCAGGAAGAAGAATTAACCACAGGCTCAGCCTGCCCCCCGGAACCAGAACAGGGCCTGAAGCCATCCTGCGCTATTGCGGCCAGCTCCCTAAAAAGCGAGTTGTAAAATGGAGGTTCAGGGCACTGCAATTCACAAACCTGCAGACTTATAAATGATAACTCTCGTCCACAAATATATTGAGGGAAGGCAAAGAAGAGGATTTGAAATCAAGGCAGAATTGCAGGAAACAGATTTCAGGAGGTAGATTCGAATCGCCTTTAAAGCACATGAAAAGCGGAAAAACGTTGACAATGATGCCCTTGGCCAAAAAGGGCGTATGCGTTTTTTCCTGAATATATTCAGGAAAAAACGCATACGCCCTTTTTGGCCAACCAAGCAACCTGGAAAGGCAAATCAGCGCTACAAAGAAGTCTCGCTTCCCATCGGTTAAAAGGGCCATGCTGAAAAAAGTGTCAAAACCAGAAATGCAGGACAGGCCATGGAGAAATGGGAGCCTTGCTACACTGATGGGCGGGATGTAAATTGCCAACAGCCACTCTGGAGAAGCGTACGGTGAGTCCTGAAACATCTAAAAAACACAGCTTAGAGAGCATAGGGCACTTCTACTCATGGGGGTATAAATTGGGAAAATTAAAAAACAGCAAGACACAAGCACCCCAAAGTTTAGGGCTGCTCTGTTGACAAGGACCTCCACTTCATTCCACCTTCAATATCCCAGGAAAGAGAAAAATCGATAAAGAAGTTGTGGTCCTTATGTACAATGGAATTTCACTCAGCCGTGAAATCAATGTCATAAGGCTAGTAGCAGCATGATGAGTGGATTTAGGTACGACGACTCTAAGTGAAATAAGTCACACAGCAAAGGACACTTCTCATAAGGTATCACTGATAGAGGGAATGTAAAAACCGTTACACTTGAACTGAATTACAAAACAGAACAGAGTCACACATGCAGAAAACACACTATGGCTGCTTAACGGGAAAGGTGAGGTGGGGTGATACATAAAACAAGGGTTTCAAATTAGCTCAGATACCGTTCCATAAACCCAATATGTAATAGACAAGACCTACTCCTTGCTCAGAGAACTGGACTCAACACGCCCTATTCACCGCACAAGAATATATCTGACTAGTAATAATCTTAAAACCTATGTATTGATATCTCTCTGTTAGTGTGTCAAGTGGGTAAAAAGCGGCATAAACACAGCAGTGAAAAGCAGCTAAACCCCATTATAAAAATAAATTACTTTGAAAAACCCATGAAACAAAGACAGTGAAAGAGAGAGAAATTCTTACACAATGCGTTCACGGGCTGTGATGCAACCTGGATTGACCATATCTAGACCCACAGCTGGATGAGACATAAGGGTGGACACTGTTGCGGCTGAGAGGTTTGGTGAGGTTGGGTGAGCAAACGCAGACCCTTTAAAGTAATACTGCGTGGTACCCATCGCATGGGTCCCAAATCTCCAGGTTGAAGGGCATCTTCCTACATCGTAAACATGCATGAGATACCCAGAAGATGGTACACCGTGTGATGGGGAAAGGTTTCTAAAACGCACCTCATTTCTCATCTGCCTGGGCCCGGGTTTGCCATTCCAGCCACTTTACTAGCAATCTCCCTCCTTGGAGCATCATCACCTTTAACCTCCTGTTCCGTACAGGTTGCAATTTGTCCTGAGGATGAACGGGAAGACGTGGAACCAATGAGAGACTAGCTCTTGGTGTTGGGACAGGCACAGGTCACTCTATTTTCCCATCAGGAAGAAGAATTAACCACAGGCTCAGCCTGCCCCCCGGATCAAGAACAGGGCCTGAAGCCATCCTGCGCTTTTGCGGCCATCTCCCAAAAACGCGAGTTGTAAAATGGAGGTTCAGGGCACTGCAATTCACAAACCTGCAGAGTTATAAATGATAACTCTCGTCCACAAATATATTGAGGGAAGGCAAAGAAGAGGATTTGAAATCAAGGCAGAATTGCAGGAAACAGATTTCAGGAGGTAGATTCGAATCGCCTTTAAAGCACATGAAAAGCGGCAAAACGTTGACAATGATGCCCTTGGCCAAAAAGGGCGTATGCGTTTTTTCCTGAATATATTCAGGAAAAAACGCATACGCCCTTTTTGGCCAACCAAGCAACCTGGAAAGGCAAATCAGCGCTACAAAGAAGTCTCGCTTCCCATCGGTCAAAAGGGCCATGCTGAAAAAAGTGTCAAAAGCAGAAATGCAGGACAGGCCATGGAGAAATGGGAGCCTTGCTACACTGATGGGCGGGATGTAAATTGTCAACAGCCACTCTGGAGAAGTGTACGGTGAGTCCTGAAACGTCTAAAAAGCAAAGCTTAGAGAGCATAGGGCACTTCCACTCATGGGGGTATAAATTGGGAAAATGAAAAATCAGCAAGACACAAGCACCCCAAAGTTTAGGGCTGCTCTGTTGACAAGGACCTCCACTTCATTCCACCTTCAATATCCCAGGAAAGAGAAAAATGGATAAAGAAGTTGTGGTCCTTATGTACAATGGAATATCACTCAGCCATGAAATCAATGTCTTAAGGCTAGCAGCAGCATGATAAGTGGATTTAGGTACAACGATTCTAAGTGAAATAAGTCACACAGAGAAGGACACTTCTCATAAGGTATCACTTATAGAGGGAATGTAAAAACCGTTACACTTGAACTGAATTACAAAACAGAACAGAGTCACACATGCAGAAAACACACTATGGCTGCTTAACGGGAAAGGTGAGGTGGGGTGATACATAAAACAAGGGTTTCAAATTAGCTCAGATACCGTTCCATAAACCCAATATGTAATAGACAAGACCTACTCCTTGCTCAGAGAACTGGACTCAACACGCCCTATTCACCGCACAAGAATATATCTGACTAGTAATAATCTTAAAACCTATGTATTGATATCTCTCTGTTAGTGTGTCAAGTGGGTGTAAAGCGGCATAAACACAGCAGTGAAAAGCAGCTAAATCCCATTATAAAAATAAATTACTTTGAAAAACCCATGAAACAAAGACAGTGAAAGAGAGCGAAATTCTTACACAATGCGTTCAGGGGCTGTGATGCAACCTGGATTGACCATATCTAGACCCACAGCTGGATGAGACATAAGGGTGGACACTCTTGGGGCTGAGAGGTTTGGTGAGGTTGGGTGAGCAAACGCAGACCCTTTAAAGTAATACTGCGTGGTACCCATCGCATGGGTCCCAAATCTCCAGGTTCAAGGGCATCTTCCTACATCGAAAACATGCATGAGAAACCCAGAAGATGGTACACCGTGTGATGGGGAAAGGTTTCTAAAACGCACCTCATTTCTCATCTCCTTGTGCCCGGGTTCGCTATTCCAGCCGCTTTACTAGCAATCTCCCTACTTGGAGCATCAGCACCTTTAACCTCCTGTTCCGTACAGGTTGTAATTTGTCCTGAGGGTGAACGGGAAGACGTGGAACCAATGAGAGACTAGCTCTTGGTGTTGGGACAGGCACAGGTCACTCTATTTTCCCATCAGGAAGAAGAATTAACCACAGGCTCAGCCTGCCACCCGGAACCAGAACAGGGCCTGAAGCCATTCTGCGCTATTGCGGCCAGCTCCCTAAAAAGCGAGTTGTAAAATGGAGGTTCAGGGCACTTCATTTCACAAACCTGCAGACTTATAAATGATAACTCTCGTCCACAAATATATTGAGGGAAGGCAAAGAAGAGGATTTGAAATCAAGGCAGAATTGCAGGAAACAGATTTCAGGAGGTAGATTCGAATCGCCTTTAAAGCACATGAAAAGAGGAAAAACTTTGAAAATGATGCCCTTGGCCAAAAAGGGCGTATGCGTTTTTTCCTGAATATATTCAGGAAAAAACGCATACGCCCTTTTTGGCCAACCAAGCAACCTGGAAAGGCAAATCAGCGCTACAAAGAAGTCTCGCTTCCCATCGGTTAAAAGGGCCATGCTGAAAAAAGTGTCAAAACCAGAAATGCAGGACAGGCCATGGAGAAATGGGAGCCTTGCTACACTGATGGGCGGGATGTAAATTGCCAACAGCCACTCTGGAGAAGAGTACGGTGTGTCCTGAAACATCTAAAAAACACAGCTTAGAGAGCATAGGGCACTTCCACTCATGGGGGTATAAATTGGGAAAATGAAAAATCAGCAAGACAAAAGCACCCCAAAGTTTAGGGTTGCTCTGTTGACAAGGACCTCCACTTCATTCCACCTTAAATATGCCAGGAAAGAGAAAAATGGATAAAAGAGTTGTGGTCCTTATGTACAAAGGAATATCACTCAGCCATGAAATCAATGTCATAAGGCTAGTAGCAGCATGATGAGTGGATTTAGGTACGACGATTCTAAGTGAAGTAAGTTACACAGAAAAGGACACTTCTCATAAGGTATCACTTATAGAGGGAATGTAAAATCCGTTACACTTGAACTGAATTACAAAACAGAACGGAGTCACACATGCAGAAAACACACTATGGCTGCTTAACGGGAAAGGTGAGGTGGGGTGATACATAAAACAAGGGTTTCAAATTAGCTCAGATACCGTTCCATAAACCCAATATGTAATAGACAAGACCTACTCCTTGCTCAGAGAACTGGACTCAACACGCCCTATTCACCGCACAAGAATATATCTGACTAGTAATAATCTTAAAACCTATGTATTCATATCTCTCTGTTAGTGTGTCAAGTGGGTGTAAAGCGGCATAAACACAGCAGTGAAAAGCAGCTAAACCCCATTATAAAAATAAATTACTTTGAAAAACCCATGAAACAAAGACAGTGAAAGAGAGAGAAATTCTTACACAATGCGTTCAGGGGCTGTGATGCAACCTGGATTGACCATATCTAGACCCACAGCTGGATGAGACATAAGGGTGGACACTCTTGGGGCTGAGAGGTTTGGTGAGGTTGGGTGAGCAAACGCAGACCCTTTAAAGTAAAACTGCATGGTACCCATCGCATGGGTCACAAATCTCCAGGTTCAAGGGCATCTTCCTACATCGAAAACATGCATGAGAAACCCAGAAGATGGTACACCGTGTGATGGGGAAAGGTTTCTAAAACGCACCTCATTTCTCATCTCCTTGTGCCCGGGTTCGCTATTCCAGCCGCTTTACTAGCAATCTCCCTACTTGGAGCATCAGCACCTTTAACCTCCTGTTCCGTACAGGTTGCAATTTGTCCTGAGGATGAACGGGAAGACGTGGAACCAATGAGAGACTAGCTCTTGGTGTTGGGACAGGCACAGGTCACTCTATTTTCCCATCAGGAAGAAGAATTAACCACAGGCTCAGCCTGCCCCCCGGAACCAGAACAGGGCCTGAAGCCATCCTGCGCTATTGCGGCCAGCTCCCTAAAAAGCGAGTTGTAAAATGGAGGTTCAGGGCACTGCAATTCACAAACCTGCAGAGTTATAAATGATAACTCTCGTCCACAAATATATTGAGGGAAGGCAAAGAAGAGGATTTGAAATCAAGGCAGAATTGCAGGAAACAGATTTCAGGAGGTAGATTCGAATCGCCTTTAAAGCACATGAAAAGCGGCAAAACGTTGACCATGATGCCCTTGGCCAAAAAGGGCGTATGCGTTTTTTCCTGAATACATTCAGGAAAAAACGCATACGCCCTTTTTGGCCAACCAAGCAACCTGGAAAGGCAAATCAGCGCTACAAAGATGTCTCGCTTCCCTTCGGTTAAAAAGGCCATGCTGAAAAAAGTGTCAAAACCAGAAATGCAGGACAGGCCATGGAGAAATGGGAGCCTTGCTACACTGATGGGCGGGATGTAAATTGCCAACAGCCACTCTGGAGAAGCGTACGGTGAGTCCTGAAACATCTAAAAAACAAAGCTTAGAGAGCATAGGGCACTTCCACTCATGGGGTTATAAATTGGGAAAATTAAAAATCAGCAAGACACAAGCACCTCAAAGTTTAGGGCTGCTCTGTTGACAAGGACCTCCACTTCATTCCACCTTCAATATCCCAGGAAAGAGAAAAATGGATAAAGAAGTTGTGGTCCTTATGTACAATGGAATATCACTCAGCCATGAAATCAATGTCATAAGGCTAGTAGCAGCATGATGAGTGGATTTAGGTACGACGATTCTAAGTGAAATAAGTCACACAGAAAAGGACACTTCTCATAAGGTATCACTGATAGAGGGAATGTAAAAACCGTTACACTTGAACTGAATTACAAAACAGAACAGAGTCACACATGCAGAAAACACACTATGGCTGCTTAACGGGAAAGGTGAGGTGGGGTGATACATAAAACAAGGGTTTCAAATTAGCTCAGATACCGTTCCATAAACCCAATATGTAATAGACAAGACCTACTCCTTGCTCAGAGAACTGGACTCAACACGCCCTATTCACCGCACAAGAATATATCTGACTAGTAATAATCTTAAAACCTATGTATTGATATCTCTCTGTTAGTGTGTCAAGTGGGTAAAAAGCGGCATAAACACAGCAGTGAAAAGCAGCTAAACCCCATTATAAAAATAAATTACTTTGAAAAACCCATGAAACAAAGACAGTGAAAGAGAGAGAAATTCTTACACAATGCGTTCACGGGCTGTGATGCAACCTGGATTGACCATATCTAGACCCACAGCTGGATGAGACATAAGGGTGGACACTCTTGGGGCTGAGAGGTTTGGTGAGGTTGGGTGAGCAAACGCAGACCCTTTAAAGTAATACTGCATGGTACCCATCGCATGGGTCCCATATCTCCAGGTTCAAGGGCATCTTCCTACATCGAAAACATGCATGAGAAACCCAGAAGATGGTACACCGTGTGATGTGGAAAGGTTTCTAAAACGCACCTCATTTCTCATCTCCTTGTGCCCGGATTCGCTATTCCAGCCGCTTTACTAGCAATCTCCCTACTTGGAGCATCATCACCTTTAACCTCCTGTTCCGTACAGGTTGCAATTTGTCCTGAGGATGAACGGGAAGACGTGGAACCAATGAGAGACTAGCTCTTGGTGTTGGGACAGGCACAGGTCACTCTATTTTCCCATCAGGAAGAAGAATTAACCACAGGCTCAGCCTGCCCCCCGGAACCAGAACAGGGCCTGAAGCCATCCTGCGCTATTGCGGCCAGCTCCCTAAAAAGCGAGTTGTAAAATGGAGGTTCAGGGCACTGCAATTCACAAACCTGCAGACTTATAAATGATAACTCTCGTCCACAAATATATTGAGGGAAGGCAAAGAAGAGGATTTGAAATCAAGGCAGAATTGCAGGAAACAGATTTCAGGAGGTAGATTCGAATCGCCTTTAAAGCACATGAAAACCGGCAAAACGTTGACAATGATGCCCTTGGCCAAAAAGGGCGTATGCGTTTTTTCCTGAATATATTCAGGAAAAAACGCATACGCCCTTTTTGGCCAACCAAGCAACCTGGAAAGGCAAATCAGCGCTACAAAGAAGTCTCGCTTCCCATCGGTTAAAAGGGCCATGCTGAAAAAAGTGTCAAAACCAGAAATGCAGGACAGGCCATGGAGAAATGGGAGCCTTGCTACACTGATGGGCGGGATGTAAATTGCCAACAGCCACTCTGGAGAAGCGTACGGTGAGTCCTGAAACATCTAAAAAACACAGCTTAGAGAGCATAGGGCACTTCTACTCATGGGGGTATAAATTGGGAAAATGAAAAATCAGCAAGACACAAGCACCCCAAAGTTTAGGGCTGCTCTGTTGACAAGGACCTCCACTTCATTCCACCTTCAATATCCCAGGAAAGAGAAAAATGGATAAAAGAGTTGTGGTCCTTATGTACAAAGGAATATCACTCAGCCATGAAATCAATGTCATAAGGCTAGTAGCAGCATGATGAGTGGATTTAGGTACGACGATGCTAAGTGAAGTAAGTCACACAGAAAAGGACACTTCTCATAAGGTATCACTTTTAGAGGGAATGTAAAAACCGTTACACTTGAACTGAATTACAAAACAGAACGGAGTCACACATGCAGAAAACACACTATGGCTGCTTAACGGGAAAGGTGAGGTGGGGTGATACATAAAACAAGGGTTTCAAATTAGCTCAGATACCGTTCCATAAACCCAATATGTAATAGACAAGACCTACTCCTTGCTCAGAGAACTGGACTCAACACGCCCTATTCACCGCACAAGAATATATCTGAGTAGTAATAATCTTAAAACCTATGTATTCATATCTCTCTGTTAGTGTGTCAAGTGGGTGTAAAGCGGCATAAACACAGCAGTGAAAAGCAGCTAAACCCCATTATAAGAATAAATTACTTTTTCAAACCCATGAAACAAAGACAGTGAAAGAGAGCGAAATTCTTACACAATGCGTTCAGGGGCTGTGATGCAACCTGGATTGACCATATCTAGACCCACAGCTGGATGAGACATAAGGGTGGACACTCTTGGGGCTGAGAGGTTTGGTGAGGTTGGGTGAGCAAACGCAGACCCTTTAAAGTAATACTGCGTGGTACCCATCGCATGGGTCCCAAATCTCCAGGTTCAAGGTCATCTTCCTACATCGAAAACATGCATGAGAAACCCAGAAGATGGTACACCGTGTGATGGGGAAAGGTTTCTAAAACGCACCTCATTTCTCATCTCCTTGTGCCCGGGTTCGGTATTCCAGCCGCTTTACTAGCAATCTCCCTACTTGGAGCATCAGCACCTTTAACCTCCTGTTCCGTACAGGTTGCAATTTGTCCTGAGGGTGAACGGGAAGACGTGGAACCAATGAGAGACTAGCTCTTGGTGTTGGGACAGGCACAGGTCACTCTATTTTCCCATCAGGAAGAAGAATTAACCACAGGCTCATCCTGCCACCCGGAACCAGAACAGGGCCTGAAGCCATCCTGCGCTATTGCGGCCAGCTCCCTAAAAAGCGAGTTGTAAAATGGAGGTTCAGGGCACTGCAATTCACAAACCTGCAGACTTATAAATGATAACTCTCATCCACAAATATATTGAGGGAAGGCAAAGAAGAGGATTTGAAATCAAGGCAGAATTGCAGGAAACAGATTTCAGGAGGTAGATTCGAATTGCCTTTAAAGCACATGAAAAGCGGCAAAACTTTGACAATGATGCCCTTGGCCAAAAAGGGCGTATGCGTTTTTTCCTAAATATATTCAGGAAAAAACGCATACGCACTTTTTGGCCAACCAAGCAACCTGGAAAGGCAAATCAGCGCTACAAAGATGTCTCGCTTCCCATCGGTCAAAAGGGCCATGCTGAAAAAAGTGTCAAAACCAGAAATGCAGGACAGGCCATGGAGAAATGGGAGCCTTGCTACACTGATGGGCGGGATGTAAATTGTCAACAGCCACTCTGGAGAAGTGTACGGTGAGTCCTGAAACGTCTAAAAAGCAAAGCTTAGAGAGCATAGGGCACTTCCACTCATGGGGGTATAAATTGGGAAAATGAAAAATCAGCAAGACACAAGCACCCCAAAGTTTAGGGCTGCTCTGTTGACAAGGACCTCCACTTCATTCCACCTTCAATATCGCAGGAAAGAGAAAAATGGATAAAGAAGTTGTGGTCCTTATGTACAATGGAATATCACTCAGCCGTGAAATCAATGTCATAAGGCTAGTAGCAGCATGATGAGTGGATTTAGGTACGACGATTCTAAGTGAAATAAGTCACACAGAAAAGGACACTTCTCATAAGGTATCACTTATAGAGGGAATGTAAAAAACCGTTACACTTGAACTGAATTACAAAACAGAACAGAGTCACACATGCAGAAAACACACTATGGCTGCTTAACGGCAAAGGTGAGGTGGGGTGATACATAAAACAAGGGTTTCAAATTAGCTCAGATACCGTTCCATAAACCCAATATGTAATAGACAAGACCTACTCCTTGCTCAGAGAACTGGACTCAACACGCCCTATTCACCGCACAAGAATATATCTGACTAGTAATAATCTTAAAACCTACGTATTGATATCTCTCTGTTAGTGGGTAAAGTGGGTAAAAAGCGGCATAAACACAGCAGTGAAAAGCAGCTAAACCCCATTATAAAAATAAATTACTTTGAAAAACCCATGAAACAAAGACAGTGAAAGAGAGAGAAATTCTTACACAATGCGTTCAGGGGCTGTGATGCAACCTGGATTGACCATATCTAGACCCACAGCTGGATGAGACATAAGGGTGGACACTCTTGGGGCTGAGAGGTTTGGTGAGGTTGGGTGAGCAAACGCAGACCCTGTAAAGTAATACTGCGTGGTACCCATCGCATGGGTCCCAAATCTCCAGGTTCAAGGGCATCTTCCTACATCGAAAACATGCATGAGAAACCCAGAAGATGGTACACCGTGTGATGGGGAAAGGTTTCTAAAACGCACCTCATTTCTCATCTCCTTGTGCCCGGGTTCGGTATTCCAGCCGCTTTACTAGCAATCTCCCTAATTGGAGCATCAGCACCTTTAACCTCCTGTTCCGTACAGGTTGCAATTTGTCCTGAGGGTGAACGGGAAGACGTGAAACCAATGAGAGACTAGCTCTTGGTGTTGGGACAGGCACAGGTCACTCTATTTTCCCATCAGGAAGAAGAATTAACCACAGGCTCAGCCTGCCACCCGGAACCAGAACAGGGCCTGAAGCCATCCTGCGCTATTGCGGCCAGCTCCCTAAAAAGCGAGTTGTAAAATGGAGGTTCAGGGCACTGCATTTCACAAACCTGCAGACTTATAAATGATAACTCTCGTCCACAAATATATTGAGGGAAGGCAAAGAAGAGGATTTGAAATCAAGGCAGAATTGCAGGAAACAAATTTCAGGAGGTAGATTCGAATCGCCTTTAAAGCACATGAAAAGAGGAAAAACTTTGACAATGATGCCCTTGGCCAAAAAGGGCGTATGCGTTTTTTCCTGAATATATTCAGGAAAAAACGCATACGCCCTTTTTGGCCAACCAAGCAACCTGGAAAGGCAAATCAGCGCTACAAAGATGTCTTGCTTCCCATCGGTCAAAAGGGCCATGCTGAAAAAAGTGTCAAAACCAGAAATGCAGGACAGGCCATGGAGAAATGGGAGCCTTGCTACACTGATGGGCGGGATGTAAATTGCCAACAGCCACTCTGGAGAAGAGTACGGTGTGTCCTGAAACATCTAAAAAACACAGCTTAGAGAGCATAGGGCACTTCCACTCATGGGGGTATAAATTGGGAAAATGAAAAATCAGCAAGACACAAGCACCCCAAAGTTTAGGGTTGCTCTGTTGACAAGGACCTCCACTTCATTCCACCTTAAATATGCCAGGAAAGAGAAAAATGGATAAAAGTGTTGTGGTCCTTATGTACAAAGGAATATCACTCAGCCATGAAATCAATGTCATAAGGCTAGTAGCAGCATGATGAGTGGATTTAGGTATGACGATTCTAAGTGAAGTAAGTTACACAGAAAAGGACACTTCTCATAAGGTATCAGTGATAGAGGGAATGTAAAAACCGTTACACTTGAACTGAATTACAAAACAGAACGGAGTCACACATGCAGAAAACACACTATGGCTGCTTAACGGGAAAGGTGAGGTGGGGTGATACATAAAACAAGGGTTTCAAATTAGCTCAGATACCGTTCCATAAACCCAATATGTAATAGACAAGACCTACTCCTTGCTCAGAGAACTGGACTCAACACGCCCTATTCACCGCACAAGAATATATCTGACTAGTAATAATCTTAAAACCTATATATTCATATCTCTCTGTTAGTGTGTCAAGTGGGTGTAAAGCGGCATAAACACAGCAGTGAAAAGCAGCTAAACCCCATTATAAGAATAAATTACTTTTTCAAACCCATGAAACAAAGACAGTGAAAGAGAGCGAAATTCTTACACAATGCGTTCAGGGGCTGTGATCCAACCTGGATTGACCATATCTAGACCCACAGCTGGATGAGACATAAGGGTGGACACTCTTGAGGCTGAGAGGTTTGGTGAGGTTGGGTGAGCAAACGCAGACCCTTTAAAGTAATACTGCGTGGTACCCATCGCATGGGTCCCAAATCTCCAGGTTCAAGGGCATCTTCCTCCATCGAAAACATGCATGAGAAACCCAGAAGATGGTACACCGTGTGATGGGGAAAGGTTTCTAAAACGCACCTCATTTCTGATCTCCTTGTGCTCGGGTTCGCCATTCCAGCCACTTTACTAGCAATCTCCCTCCTTGGAGCATCAGCACCTTTAACCTCCTGTTCCGTACAGGTTGCAATTTGTCCTGAGGATGAACGGGAAGACTTGGAACCAATGAGAGACTAGCTCTTGGTGTTGGAACACGCAGAGGTCACTCTATTTTCCCATCAGGAAGAAGAATTAACCACAGGCTCAGCCTGCCACCCGGAACCAGAACAGGGCCTGAAGCCATCCTGAGCTTTTGCGGCCATCTCCCAAAAACGCGAGTTGTAAAATGGAGGTTCAGGGCACTGCAATTCACAAACCTGCAGAGTTATAAATGATACCTCTCGTCCACAAATATATTGAGGGAAGGCAAAGAAGAGGATTTGAAATCAAGGCAGAATTGCAGGAAACAGATTTCAGGAGGTAGATTCGAATCGCCTTTAAAGCACATGAAAAGCGGCAAAACGTTGACAATGATGCCCTTGGCCAAAAAGGGCGTATGCGTTTTTTCCTGAATATATTCAGGAAAAAACGCATACGCCCTTTTTGGCCAACCAAGCAACCTGGAAAGGCAAATCAGCGCTACAAAGAAGTCTCGCTTCCCATCGGTCAAAAGGGCCATGCTGAAAATAGTGTCAAAACCAGAAATGCAGGACAGGCCATGGAGAAATGGGAGCCTTGCTACACTGATGGGCGGGATGTAAATTGTCAACAGCCACTCTGGAGAAGTGTACGGTGAGTCCTGAAACGTCTAAAAAGCAAAGCTTAGAGAGCATAGGGCACTTCCACTCATGGGGGTATAAATTGGGAAAATGAAAAATCAGCAAGACACAAGCACCCCAAAGTTTAGGGCTGCTCTGTTGACAAGGACCTCCACTTCATTCCACCTTCAATATCCCAGGAAAGAGAAAAATGGATAAAGAAGTTGTGGTCCTTATGTACAATGGAATATCACTCAGCCATGAAATCAATGTCTTAAGGCTAGTAGCAGCATGATAAGTGGATTTAGGTACGACGATTCTAAGTGAAATAAGTCACACAGAAAAGGACACTTCTCATAAGGTATCACTTATAGAGGGAATGTAAAAACCGTTACACTTGAACTGAATTACAAAACAGAACAGAGTCACACATGCAGAAAACACACTATGGCTGCTTAACGGGAAAGGTGAGGTGGGGTGATACATAAAACAAGGGTTTCAAATTAGCTCAGATACCGTTCCATAAAACCAATATGTAATAGACAAGACCTACTCCTTGCTCAGAGAACTGGACTCAACACGCCCTATTCACCGCACAAGAATATATCTGACTAGTAATAATCTTAAAACCTATGTATTGATATCTCTCTGTTAGTGTGTCAAGTGGGTGTAAAGCGGCATAAACACAGCAGTGAAAAGCAGCTAAACCCCATTATAAAAATAAATTACTTTGAAAAACCCATGAAACAAAGACAGTGAAAGAGAGCGAAATTCTTACACAATGCGTTCAGGGGCTGTGATGCAACCTGGATTGACCATATCTAGACCCACAGCTGGATGAGACATAAGGGTGGACACTCTTGGGGCTGAGAGGTTTGGTGAGGTTGGGTGAGCAAACGCAGACCCTTTAAAGTAATACTGCGTGGTACCCATCGCATGGGTCCCAAATCTCCAGGTTCAAGGGCATCTTCCTACATCGAAAACATGCATGAGAAACCCAGAAGATGGTACACCGTGTGATGGGGAAAGGTTTCTAAAACGCACCTCATTTCTCATCTCCTTGTGCCCGGGTTCGGTATTCCAGCCGCTTTACTAGCAATCTCCCTACTTGGAGCATCAGCACCTTTAACCTCCTGTTCCGTACAGGTTGCAATTTGTCCTGAGGGTGAACGGGAAGACGTGGAACCAATGAGAGACTAGCTCTTGGTGTTGGGACAGGCACAGGTCACTCTATTTTCCCATCAGGAAGAAGAATTAACCACAGGCTCAGCCTGCCACCCGGAACCAGAACAGGGCCTGAAGCCATCCTGCGCTATTGCGGCCAGCTCCATAAAAAGCGAGTTGTAAAATGGAGGTTCAGGGCACTGCAATTCACAAACCTGCAGACTTATAAATGATAACTCTCATCCACAAATATATTGAGGGAAGGCAAAGAAGAGGATTTGAAATCAAGGCAGAATTGCAGGAAACAGATTTCAGGAGGTAGATTCGAATTGCCTTTAAAGCACATGAAAAGCGGCAAAACTTTGACAATGATGCCCTTGGCCAAAAAGGGCGTATGCGTTTTTTCCTAAATATATTCAGGAAAAAACGCATACGCACTTTTTGGCCAACCAAGCAACCTGGAAAGGCAAATCAGCGCTACAAAGATGTCTCGCTTCCCATCGGTCAAAAGGGCCATGCTGAAAAAAGTGTCAAAACCAGAAATGCAGGACAGGCCATGGAGAAATGGGAGCCTTGCTACACTGATGGGCGGGATGTAAATTGTCAACAGCCACTCTGGAGAAGTGTACGGTGAGTCCTGAAACGTCTAAAAAGCAAAGCTTAGAGAGCATAGGGCACTTCCACTCATGGGGGTATAAATTGGGAAAATTAAAAATCAGCAAGACACAAGCACCCCAAAGTTTAGGGCTGCTCTGTTGACAAGGACCTCCACTTCATTCCACCTTCAATATCGCAGGAAAGAGAAAAATGGATAAAGAAGTTGTGGTCCTTATGTACAATGGAATATCACTCAGCCGTGAAATCAATGTCATAAGGCTAGTAGCAGCATGATGAGTGGATTTAGGTACGACGATTCTAAGTGAAATAAGTCACACAGAAAAGGACACTTCTCATAAGGTATCACTTATAGAGGGAATGTAAAAAACCGTTACACTTGAACTGAATTACAAAACAGAACAGAGTCACACATGCAGAAAACACACTATGGCTGCTTAACGGCAAAGGTGAGGTGGGGTGATACATAAAACAAGGGTTTCAAATTAGCTCAGATACCGTTCCATAAACCCAATATGTAATAGACAAGACCTACTCCTTGCTCAGAGAACTGGACTCAACACGCCCTATTCACCGCACAAGAATATATCTGACTAGTAATAATCTTAAAACCTACGTATTGATATCTCTCTGTTAGTGGGTAAAGTGGGTAAAAAGCGGCATAAACACAGCAGTGAAAAGCAGCTAAACCCCATTATAAAAATAAATTACTTTGAAAAACCCATGAAACAAAGACAGTGAAAGAGAGAGAAATTCTTACACAATGCGTTCAGGGGCTGTGATGCAACCTGGATTGACCATATCTAGACCCACAGCTGGATGAGACATAAGGGTGGACACTCTTGGGGCTGAGAGGTTTGGTGAGGTTGGGTGAGCAAACGCAGACCCTGTAAAGTAATACTGCGTGGTACCCATCGCATGGGTCCCAAATCTCCAGGTTCAAGGGCATCTTCCTACATCGAAAACATGCATGAGAAACCCAGAAGATGGTACACCGTGTGATGGGGAAAGGTTTCTAAAACGCACCTCATTTCTCATCTCCTTGTGCCCGGGTTCGGTATTCCAGCCGCTTTACTAGCAATCTCCCTAATTGGAGCATCAGCACCTTTAACCTCCTGTTCCGTACAGGTTGCAATTTGTCCTGAGGGTGAACGGGAAGACGTGAAACCAATGAGAGACTAGCTCTTGGTGTTGGGACAGGCACAGGTCACTCTATTTTCCCATCAGGAAGAAGAATTAACCACAGGCTCAGCCTGCCACCCGGAACCAGAACAGGGCCTGAAGCCATCCTGCGCTATTGCGGCCAGCTCCCTAAAAAGCGAGTTGTAAAATGGAGGTTCAGGGCACTGCATTTCACAAACCTGCAGACTTATAAATGATAACTCTCGTCCACAAATATATTGAGGGAAGGCAAAGAAGAGGATTTGAAATCAAGGCAGAATTGCAGGAAACAAATTTCAGGAGGTAGATTCGAATCGCCTTTAAAGCACATGAAAAGAGGAAAAACTTTGACAATGATGCCCTTGGCCAAAAAGGGCGTATGCGTTTTTTCCTGAATATATTCAGGAAAAAACGCATACGCCCTTTTTGGCCAACCAAGCAACCTGGAAAGGCAAATCAGCGCTACAAAGATGTCTTGCTTCCCATCGGTCAAAAGGGCCATGCTGAAAAAAGTGTCAAAACCAGAAATGCAGGACAGGCCATGGAGAAATGGGAGCCTTGCTACACTGATGGGCGGGATGTAAATTGCCAACAGCCACTCTGGAGAAGAGTACGGTGTGTCCTGAAACATCTAAAAAACACAGCTTAGAGAGCATAGGGCACTTCCACTCATGGGGGTATAAATTGGGAAAATGAAAAATCAGCAAGACACAAGCACCCCAAAGTTTAGGGTTGCTCTGTTGACAAGGACCTCCACTTCATTCCACCTTAAATATGCCAGGAAAGAGAAAAATGGATAAAAGTGTTGTGGTCCTTATGTACAAAGGAATATCACTCAGCCATGAAATCAATGTCATAAGGCTAGTAGCAGCATGATGAGTGGATTTAGGTATGACGATTCTAAGTGAAGTAAGTTACACAGAAAAGGACACTTCTCATAAGGTATCAGTGATAGAGGGAATGTAAAAACCGTTACACTTGAACTGAATTACAAAACAGAACGGAGTCACACATGCAGAAAACACACTATGGCTGCTTAACGGGAAAGGTGAGGTGGGGTGATACATAAAACAAGGGTTTCAAATTAGCTCAGATACCGTTCCATAAACCCAATATGTAATAGACAAGACCTACTCCTTGCTCAGAGAACTGGACTCAACACGCCCTATTCACCGCACAAGAATATATCTGACTAGTAATAATCTTAAAACCTATATATTCATATCTCTCTGTTAGTGTGTCAAGTGGGTGTAAAGCGGCATAAACACAGCAGTGAAAAGCAGCTAAACCCCATTATAAGAATAAATTACTTTTTCAAACCCATGAAACAAAGACAGTGAAAGAGAGCGAAATTCTTACACAATGCGTTCAGGGGCTGTGATCCAACCTGGATTGACCATATCTAGACCCACAGCTGGATGAGACATAAGGGTGGACACTCTTGAGGCTGAGAGGTTTGGTGAGGTTGGGTGAGCAAACGCAGACCCTTTAAAGTAATACTGCGTGGTACCCATCGCATGGGTCCCAAATCTCCAGGTTCAAGGGCATCTTCCTCCATCGAAAACATGCATGAGAAACCCAGAAGATGGTACACCGTGTGATGGGGAAAGGTTTCTAAAACGCACCTCATTTCTGATCTCCTTGTGCTCGGGTTCGCCATTCCAGCCACTTTACTAGCAATCTCCCTCCTTGGAGCATCAGCACCTTTAACCTCCTGTTCCGTACAGGTTGCAATTTGTCCTGAGGATGAACGGGAAGACTTGGAACCAATGAGAGACTAGCTCTTGGTGTTGGAACACGCAGAGGTCACTCTATTTTCCCATCAGGAAGAAGAATTAACCACAGGCTCAGCCTGCCACCCGGAACCAGAACAGGGCCTGAAGCCATCCTGAGCTTTTGCGGCCATCTCCCAAAAACGCGAGTTGTAAAATGGAGGTTCAGGGCACTGCAATTCACAAACCTGCAGAGTTATAAATGATACCTCTCGTCCACAAATATATTGAGGGAAGGCAAAGAAGAGGATTTGAAATCAAGGCAGAATTGCAGGAAACAGATTTCAGGAGGTAGATTCGAATCGCCTTTAAAGCACATGAAAAGCGGCAAAACGTTGACAATGATGCCCTTGGCCAAAAAGGGCGTATGCGTTTTTTCCTGAATATATTCAGGAAAAAACGCATACGCCCTTTTTGGCCAACCAAGCAACCTGGAAAGGCAAATCAGCGCTACAAAGAAGTCTCGCTTCCCATCGGTCAAAAGGGCCATGCTGAAAATAGTGTCAAAACCAGAAATGCAGGACAGGCCATGGAGAAATGGGAGCCTTGCTACACTGATGGGCGGGATGTAAATTGTCAACAGCCACTCTGGAGAAGTGTACGGTGAGTCCTGAAACGTCTAAAAAGCAAAGCTTAGAGAGCATAGGGCACTTCCACTCATGGGGGTATAAATTGGGAAAATGAAAAATCAGCAAGACACAAGCACCCCAAAGTTTAGGGCTGCTCTGTTGACAAGGACCTCCACTTCATTCCACCTTCAATATCCCAGGAAAGAGAAAAATGGATAAAGAAGTTGTGGTCCTTATGTACAATGGAATATCACTCAGCCATGAAATCAATGTCTTAAGGCTAGTAGCAGCATGATAAGTGGATTTAGGTACGACGATTCTAAGTGAAATAAGTCACACAGAAAAGGACACTTCTCATAAGGTATCACTTATAGAGGGAATGTAAAAACCGTTACACTTGAACTGAATTACAAAACAGAACAGAGTCACACATGCAGAAAACACACTATGGCTGCTTAACGGGAAAGGTGAGGTGGGGTGATACATAAAACAAGGGTTTCAAATTAGCTCAGATACCGTTCCATAAAACCAATATGTAATAGACAAGACCTACTCCTTGCTCAGAGAACTGGACTCAACACGCCCTATTCACCGCACAAGAATATATCTGACTAGTAATAATCTTAAAACCTATGTATTGATATCTCTCTGTTAGTGTGTCAAGTGGGTGTAAAGCGGCATAAACACAGCAGTGAAAAGCAGCTAAACCCCATTATAAAAATAAATTACTTTGAAAAACCCATGAAACAAAGACAGTGAAAGAGAGCGAAATTCTTACACAATGCGTTCAGGGGCTGTGATGCAACCTGGATTGACCATATCTAGACCCACAGCTGGATGAGACATAAGGGTGGACACTCTTGGGGCTGAGAGGTTTGGTGAGGTTGGGTGAGCAAACGCAGACCCTTTAAAGTAATACTGCGTGGTACCCATCGCATGGGTCCCAAATCTCCAGGTTCAAGGGCATCTTCCTACATCGAAAACATGCATGAGAAACCCAGAAGATGGTACACCGTGTGATGGGGAAAGGTTTCTAAAACGCACCTCATTTCTCATCTCCTTGTGCCCGGGTTCGGTATTCCAGCCGCTTTACTAGCAATCTCCCTACTTGGAGCATCAGCACCTTTAACCTCCTGTTCCGTACAGGTTGCAATTTGTCCTGAGGGTGAACGGGAAGACGTGGAACCAATGAGAGACTAGCTCTTGGTGTTGGGACAGGCACAGGTCACTCTATTTTCCCATCAGGAAGAAGAATTAACCACAGGCTCAGCCTGCCACCCGGAACCAGAACAGGGCCTGAAGCCATCCTGCGCTATTGCGGCCAGCTCCATAAAAAGCGAGTTGTAAAATGGAGGTTCAGGGCACTGCAATTCACAAACCTGCAGACTTATAAATGATAACTCTCATCCACAAATATATTGAGGGAAGGCAAAGAAGAGGATTTGAAATCAAGGCAGAATTGCAGGAAACAGATTTCAGGAGGTAGATTCGAATTGCCTTTAAAGCACATGAAAAGCGGCAAAACTTTGACAATGATGCCCTTGGCCAAAAAGGGCGTATGCGTTTTTTCCTAAATATATTCAGGAAAAAACGCATACGCACTTTTTGGCCAACCAAGCAACCTGGAAAGGCAAATCAGCGCTACAAAGATGTCTCGCTTCCCATCGGTCAAAAGGGCCATGCTGAAAAAAGTGTCAAAACCAGAAATGCAGGACAGGCCATGGAGAAATGGGAGCCTTGCTACACTGATGGGCGGGATGTAAATTGTCAACAGCCACTCTGGAGAAGTGTACGGTGAGTCCTGAAACGTCTAAAAAGCAAAGCTTAGAGAGCATAGGGCACTTCCACTCATGGGGGTATAAATTGGGAAAATTAAAAATCAGCAAGACACAAGCACCCCAAAGTTTAGGGCTGCTCTGTTGACAAGGACCTCCACTTCATTCCACCTTCAATATCGCAGGAAAGAGAAAAATGGATAAAGAAGTTGTGGTCCTTATGTACAATGGAATATCACTCAGCCGTGAAATCAATGTCATAAGGCTAGTAGCAGCATGATGAGTGGATTTAGGTACGACGATTCTAAGTGAAATAAGTCACACAGAAAAGGACACTTCTCATAAGGTATCACTTATAGAGGGAATGTAAAAAACCGTTACACTTGAACTGAATTACAAAACAGAACAGAGTCACACATGCAGAAAACACACTATGGCTGCTTAACGGCAAAGGTGAGGTGGGGTGATACATAAAACAAGGGTTTCAAATTAGCTCAGATACCGTTCCATAAACCCAATATGTAATAGACAAGACCTACTCCTTGCTCAGAGAACTGGACTCAACACGCCCTATTCACCGCACAAGAATATATCTGACTAGTAATAATCTTAAAACCTACGTATTGATATCTCTCTGTTAGTGGGTAAAGTGGGTAAAAAGCGGCATAAACACAGCAGTGAAAAGCAGCTAAACCCCATTATAAAAATAAATTACTTTGAAAAACCCATGAAACAAAGACAGTGAAAGAGAGAGAAATTCTTACACAATGCGTTCAGGGGCTGTGATGCAACCTGGATTGACCATATCTAGACCCACAGCTGGATGAGACATAAGGGTGGACACTGTTGCGGCTGAGAGGTTTGGTGAGGTTGGGTGAGCAAACGCAGACCCTTTAAAGTAATACTGTGTGGTACCCATCGCATGGGTCCCAAATCTCCAGGTTCAAGGTCATCTTCCTACATCGAAAACATGCATGAGATACCCAGAAGATGGTACACCGTGTGATGGGGAAAGGTTTCTAAAACGCACCTCATTTCTCATCTGCTTGTGCCCGGGTTCGCCATTCCAGCCACTTTACTAGCAATCTCCCTCCTTGGAGCATCAGCACCTTTAACCTCCTGTTCCGTACAGGTTGCAATTTGTACTGAGGATGAACGGGAAGACGTGGAACCAATGAAAGACTAGCTCTTGGTGTTGGGACAGGCACAGGTCACTCTATTTTCCCATCAGGAAGAAGAATTAACCACAGGCTCAGCCTGCCCCCCGGAACCAGAACAGGGCCTGAAGCCATCCTGCGCTTTTGCGGCCAGCTCCCTAAAAAGCGAGTTGTAAAATGGAGGTTCAGGGCACTGCAATTCACAAACCTGCAGAGTTATAAATGATAACTCTCATCCACAAATATATTGAGGGAAGGCAAAGAAGAGGATTTGAAATCAAGGCAGAATTGCAGGAAACAGATTTCAGGAGGTAGATTCGAATCGCCTTTAAAGCACATGAAAAGCGGCAAAACGTTGACAATGATGCCCTTGGCCAAAAAGGGCGTATGCGTTTTTTCCTGAATATATTCAAGAAAAAACGCATACGCCCTTTTTGGCCAACCAAGCAACCTGGAAAGGCAAATCAGCGCTACAAAGAAGTCTCGCTTCCCATCGGTCAAAAGGGCCATGCTGAAAAAAGTGTCAAAACCAGAAATGCAGGACAGGCCATGGAGAAATGGGAGCCTTGCTACACTGATGGGCGGGATGTAAATTGTCAACAGCCACTCTGGAGAAGTGTACGGTGAGTCCTGAAACGTCTAAAAAGCAAAGCTTAGAGAGCATAGGGCACTTCCACTTATGGGGTTATAAATTGGGAAAATGAAAAATCAGCAAGACACAAGCACCCCAAAGTTTAGGGCTGCTCTGTTGACAAGGACCTCCACTTCATTCCACCTTCAATATCGCAGGAAAGAGAAAAATGGATAAAGAAGTTGTGGTCCTTATGTACAATGGAATATCACTCAGCCGTGAAATCAATGTCATAAGGCTAGTAGCAGCATGATGAGTGGATTTAGGTACGACGACTCTAAGTGAAATAAGTCACACAGAAAAGGACACTTCTCATAAGGTATCACTTATAGAGGGAATGTAAAAACCGTTACACTTGAACTGAATTACAAAACAGAACAGAGTCACACATGCAGAAAACACACTATGGCTGCTTAACGGGAAAGGTGAGGTGGGGTGATACATAAAACAAGGGTTTCAAATTAGCTCAGATACCGTTCCATAAACCCAATATGTAATAGACAAGACCTACTCCTTGCTCAGAGAACTGGACTCAACACGCCCTATTCACCGCACAAGAATATATCTGACTAGTAATAATCTTAAAACCTATGTATTCATATCTCTCTGTTAGTGTGTCAAGTGGGTAAAAAGCGGCATAAACACAGCAGTGAAAAGCAGCTAAACCCCATTATAAAAATAAATTACTTTGAAAAACCCATGAAACAAAGACAGTGAAAGAGAGAGAAATTCTTACACAATGCGTTCAGGGGCTGTGATGCAACCTGGATTGACCATATCTAGACCCACAGCTGGATGAGACATAAGGGTGGACACTGTTGCGGCTGAGAGGTTTGGTGAGGTTGGGTGAGCAAACGCAGACCCTTTAAAGTAATACTGCGTGGTACCCATCGCATGGGTCCCAAATCTCCAGGTTCAAGGTCATCTTCCTACATCGAAAACATGCATGAGATACCCAGAAGATGGTACACCGTGTGATGGCGAAAGGTTTCTAAAACGCACCTCATTTCTCATCTCCTTGTGCCCGGGTTCGCCATTCCAGCCACTTTACTAGCAATCTCCCTCCTTGGAGCATCAGCACCTTTAACCTCCTGTTCCGTACAGGTTGCAATTTGTACTGAGGATGAACGGGAAGACGTGGAACCAATGAGAGACTAGCTCTTGGTGTTGGGACAGGCACAGGTCACTCTATTTTCCCATCAGGAAGAAGAATTAACCACAGGCTCAGCCTGCCCCCCGGAACCAGAACAGGGCCTGAAGCCATCCTGCGCTTTTGCGGCCAGCTCCCTAAAAAGCGAGTTGTAAAATGGAGGTTCAGGGCACTGCAATTCACAAACCTGCAGAGTTATAAATGATAACTCTCGTCCACAAATATATTGAGGGAAGGCAAAGAAGAGGATTTGAAATCAAGGCAGAATTGCAGGAAACAGATTTCAGGAGGTAGATTCGAATCGCCTTTAAAGCACATGAAAAGCGGCAAAACGTTGACAATGATGCCCTTGGCCAAAAAGGGCGTATGCGTTTTTTCCTGAATATATTCAGGAAAAAACGCATACGCCCTTTTTGGCCAACCAAGCAACCTGGAAAGGCAAATCAGCGCTACAAAGTTGTCTCGCTTCCCATCGGTCAAAAGGGCCATGCTGAAAAAAGTGTCAAAACCAGAAATGCAGGACAGGCCATGGAGAAATGGGAGCCTTGCTACACTGATGGGCGGGATGTAAATTGTCAACAGCCACTCTGGAGAAGTGTACGGTGAGTCCTGAAACGTCTAAAAAGCAAAGCTTAGAGAGCATAGGGCACTTCCACTCATGGGGGTATAAATTGGGAAAATGAAAAATCAGCAAGACACAAGCACCCCAAAGTTTAGGGCTGCTCTGTTGACAAGGACCTCCACTTCATTCCACCTTCAATATCCCAGGAAAGAGAAAAATGGATAAAGAAGTTGTGGTCCTTATGTACAATGGAATATCACTCAGCCATGAAATCAATGTCATAAGGCTAGTAGCAGCATGATGAGTGGATTTAGGTACGACGATTCTAAGTGAAATAAGTCACACAGAAAAGGACACTTCTCATAAGGTATCACTGATAGAGGGAATGTAAAAACCGTTACACTTGAACTGAATTACAAAACAGAACAGAGTCACACATGCAGAAAACACACTATGGCTGCTTAACGGGAAAGGTGAGGTGGGGTGATACATAAAACAAGGGTTTCAAATTAGCTCAGATACCGTTCCATAAACCCAATATGTAATAGACAAGACCTACTCCTTGCTCAGAGAACTGGACTCAACACGCCCTATTCACCGCACCAGAATATATCTGACTAGTAATAATCTTAAAACCTATGTATTGATATCTCTCTGTTAGTGTGTCAAGTGGGTGTAAAGCGGCATAAACACAGCAGTGAAAAGCAGCTAAACCCCATTATAAAAATAAATTACTTTGAAAAACCCATGAAACAAAGACAGTGAAAGAGATAGAAATTCTTACACAATGCGTTCACGGGCTGTGATGCAACCTGGATTGACCATATCTAGACCCACAGCTGGATGAGACATAAGGGTGGACACTCTTGGGGCTGAGAGGTTTGGTGAGGTTGGGTGAGCAAACGCAGACCCTTTAAAGTAATACTGCATGGTACCCATCGCATGGGTCCCATATCTCCAGGTTCAAGGGCATCTTCCTACATCGAAAACATGCATGAGAAACCCAGAAGATGGTACACCGTGTGATGTGGAAAGGTTTCTAAAACGCACCTCATTTCTCATCTCCTTGTGCCCGGATTCGCTATTCCAGCCGCTTTACTAGCAATCTCCCTACTTGGAGCATCATCACCTTTAACCTCCTGTTCCGTACAGGTTGCAATTTGTCCTGAGGATGAACGGGAAGACGTGGAACCAATGAGAGACTAGCTCTTGGTGTTGGGACAGGCACAGGTCACTCTATTTTCCCATCAGGAAGAAGAATTAACCACAGGCTCAGCCTGCCACCCGGAACCGAAACAGGGCCTGAAGCCATCCTGCGCTATTGCGGCCAGCTCCCTAAAAATCGAGTTGTAAAATGGAGGTTCAGGGCACTGCAATTCACAAACCTGCAGACTTATAAATGATAACTCTCGTCCACAAATATATTGAGGGAAGGCAAAGAAGAGGATTTGAAATCAAGGCAGAATTGCAGGAAACAGATTTCAGGAGGTAGATTCGAATCGCCTTTAAAGCACATGAAAAGCGGCAAAACGTTGACAATGATGCCCTTGGCCAAAAAGGGCGTATGCATTTTTTCCTGAATATATTCAGGAAAAAACGCATACGCCCTTTTTGGCCAACCAAGCAACCTGGAAAGGCAAATCAGCGCTACAAAGATGTCTCGTTTCCCATCGGTTAAAAGGGCCATGCTGAAAAAAGTGTCAAAACCAGAAATGCAGGACAGGCCATGGAGAAATGGGAGCCTTGCTACACTGATGGGCGGGATGTAAATTGCCAACAGCCACTCTGGACAAGAGTACGGTGTGTCCTGAAACATCTAAAAAACACAGCTTAGAGAGCATAGGGCACTTCCACTCATGGGGGTATAAATTGGGAAAATGAAAAATCAGCAAGACACAAGCACCCCAAAGTTTAGGGCTGCTCTGTTGACAAGGACCTCCACTTCATTCCACCTTCAATATCCCAGGAAAGAGAAAAATGGATAAAGAAGTTGTGGTCCTTATGTACAATGGAATATCACTCAGCCATGAAATCAATGTCATAAGGCTAGTAGCAGCATGATGAGTGGATTTAGGTACGACGATTCTAAGTGAAATAAGTCACACAGAAAAGGACACTTCTCATAAGGTATCACTGATAGAGGGAATGTAAAAACCGTTACACTTGAACTGGATTACAAAACAGAACAGAGTCACACATGCAGAAAACACACTATGGCTGCTTAACGGGAAAGGTGAGGTGGGGTGATACATAAAACAAGGGTTTCAAATTAGCTCAGATACCGTTCCATAAACCCAATATGTAATAGACAAGACCTACTCCTTGCTCAGAGAACTGGACTCAACACGCCCTATTCACCGCACAAGAATATATCTGAGTAGTAATAATCTTAAAACCTATGTATTGATATCTCTCTGTTAGTGTGTCAAGTGGGTGTAAAGCGGCATAAACACAGCAGTGAAAAGCAGCTAAACCCCATTATAAAAATAAATTACTTTTTCAAACCCATGAAACAAAGACAGTGAAAGAGAGAGAAATTCTTACACAATGCGTTCAGGGGCTGTGATGCAACCTGGATTGACCATATCTAGACCCACAGCTGGATGAGACATAAGGGTGGACACTCTTGGGGCTGAGAGGTTTGGTGAGGTTGGGTGAGCAAACGCAGAACCTTTAAAGTAATACTGCGTGGTACCCATCGCATGGGTCCCAAATCTCCAGGTTGAAGGGCATCTTCCTACATCGAAAACATGCATGAGAAACCCAGAAGATGGTACACCGTGTGATGGGGAAAGGTTTCTAAAACGCACCTCATTTCTCATCTCCTTGTGCCCGGGTTCGCTATTCCAGCCGCTTTACTAGCAATCTCCCTACTTGGAGCATCAGCACCTTTAACCTCCTGTTCCGTACAGGTTGCAATTTGTCCTGAGGGTGAACGGGAAGACGTGGAACCAATGAGAGACTAGCTCTTGGTGTTGGGACAGGCACAGGTCACTCTATTTTCCCATCAGGAAGAAGAATTAACCACAGGCTCAGCCTGCCACCCGGAACCAGAACAGGGCCTGAAGCCATTCTGCGCTATTGCGGCCAGCTCCCTAAAAAGCGAGTTGTAAAATGGAGGTTCAGGGCACTGCATTTCACAAACCTGCAGACTTATAAATGATAACTCTCGTCCACAAATATATTGAGGGAAGGCAAAGAAGAGGATTTGAAATCAAGGCAGAATTGCAGGAAACAGATTTCAGGAGGTAGATTCGAATCGCCTTTAAAGCACATGAAAAGAGGAAAAACTTTGACCATGATGCCCTTGGCCAAAAAGGGCATATGCGTTTTTTCCTGAATATATTCAGGAAAAAACGCATACGCCCTTTTTGGCCAACCAAGCAACCTGGAAAGGCAAATCAGCGCTACAAAGATGTCTCGCTTCCCTTCGGTTAAAAAGGCCATGCTGAAAAAAGTGTCAAAACCAGAAATGCAGGACAGGCCATGGAGAAATGGGAGCCTTGCTACACTGATGGGCGGGATGTAAATTGCCAACAGCCACTCTGGAGAAGCGTACGGTGAGTCCTGAAACATCTAAAAAACAAAGCTTAGAGAGCATACGGCACTTCCACTCATGGGGTTATAAATTGGGAAAATTAAAAATCAGCAAGACACAAGCACCCCAAAGTTTAGGGCTGCTCTGTTGACAAGGACCTCCACTTCATTCCACCTTCAATATCCCAGGAAAGAGAAAAATGGATAAAGAAGTTGTGGTCCTTATGTACAATGGAATATCACTCAGCCATGAAATCAATGTCATAAGGCTAGTAGCAGCATGATGAGTGGATTTAGGTACGACGATTCTAAGTGAAATAAGTCACACAGAAAAGGACACTTCTCATAAGGTATCACTGATAGAGGGAATGTAAAAACCGTTACACTTGAACTGAATTACAAAACAGAACAGAGTCACACATGCAGAAAACACACTATGGCTGCTTAACGGGAAAGGTGAGGTGGGGTGATACATAAAACAAGGGTTTCAAATTAGCTCAGATACCGTTCCATAAACCCAATATGTAATAGACAAGACCTACTCCTTGCTCAGAGAACTGGACTCAACACGCCCTATTCACCGCACAAGAATATATCTGACTAGTAATAATCTTAAAACCTATGTATTGATATCTCTCTGTTAGTGTGTCAAGTGGGTAAAAAGCGGCATAAACACAGCAGTGAAAAGCAGCTAAACCCCATTATAAAAATAAATTACTTTGAAAAACCCATGAAACAAAGACAGTGAAAGAGAGAGAAATTCTTACACAATGCGTTCAGGGGCTGTGATGCAACCTGGATTGACCATATCTAGACCCACAGCTGGATGAGACATAAGGGTGGACACTGTTGCGGCTGAGAGGTTTGGTGAGGTTGGGTGAGCAAACGCAGACCCTTTAAAGTAATACTGCGTGGTACCCATCGCATGGGTCCCAAATCTCCAGGTTGAAGGGCATCTTCCTACATCGTAAACATGCATGAGATACCCAGAAGATGGTACACCGTGTGATGGGGAAAGGTTTCTAAAACGCACCTCATTTCTCATCTGCCTGTGCCCGGGTTTGCCATTCCAGCCACTTTACTAGCAATCTCCCTCCTTGGAGCATCATCACCTTTAACCTCCTGTTCCGTACAGGTTGCAATTTGTCCTGAGGATGAACGGGAAGACGTGGAACCAATGAGAGACTAGCTCTTGGTGTTGGGACAGGCACAGGTCACTCTATTTTCCCATCAGGAAGAAGAATTAACCACAGGCTCAGCCTGCCCCCCGGATCAAGAACAGGGCCTGAAGCCATCCTGCGCTTTTGCGGCCATCTCCCAAAAACGCGAGTTGTAAAATGGAGGTTCAGGGCACTGCAATTCACAAACCTGCAGAGTTATAAATGATAACTCTCGTCCACAAATATATTGAGGGAAGGCAAAGAAGAGGATTTGAAATCAAGGCAGAATTGCAGGAAACAGATTTCAGGAGGTAGATTCGAATCGCCTTTAAAGCACATGAAAACCGGCAAAACGTTGACAATGATGCCCTTGGCCAAAAAGGGCGTATGCGTTTTTTCCTGAATATATTCAGGAAAAAACGCATACGCCCTTTTTGGCCAACCAAACAACCTGGAAAGGCAAATCAGCGCTACAAAGAAGTCTCGCTTCCCATCGGTTAAAAGGGCCATGCTGAAAAATTTGTCAAAACCAGAAATGCAGGACAGGCCATGGAGAAATGGGAGCCTTGCTACACTGATGGGCGGGATGTAAATTGCCAACAGCCACTCTGGACAAGAGTACGGTGTGTCCTGAAACATCTAAAAAACACAGCTTAGAGAGCATAGGGCACTTCCACTCATGGGGGTATAAATTGGGAAAATGAAAAATCAGCAAGACACAAGCACCCCAAAGTTTAGGGCTGCTCTGTTGACAAGGACCTCCACTTCATTCCACCTTCAATATCCCAGGAAAGAGAAAAATGGATAAAGAAGTTGTGGTCCTTATGTACAATGCAATATCACTCAGCCATGAAATCAATGTCATAAGGCTGGTAGCAGCATGATGAGTGGATTTAGGTACGATGATTCTAAGTGAAATAAGTCACACAGAAAAGGACACTTCTCATAAGGTATCACTGATAGAGGGAATGTAAAAACCGTTACACTTGAACTGAATTACAAAACAGAACAGAGTCACACATGCAGAAAACACACTATGGCTGCTTAACGGGAAAGGTGAGGTGGGGTGATACATAAAACAAGGGTTTCAAATTAGCTCAGATACCGTTCCATAAACCCAATATGTAATAGACAAGACCTACTCCTTGCTCAGAGAACTGGACTCAACACGCCCTATTCACCGCACAAGAATATATCTGACTAGTAATAATCTTAAAACCTATGTATTGATATCTCTCTGTTAGTGTGTCAAGTGGGTGTAAAGCGGCATAAACACAGCAGTGAAAAGCAGCTAAATCCCATTATAAAAATAAATTACTTTGAAAAACCCATGAAACAAAGACAGTGAAAGAGATAGAAATTCTTACACAATGCGTTCACGGGCTGTGATGCAACCTGGATTGACCATATCTAGACCCACAGCTGGATGAGACATAAGGGTGGACACTCTTGGGGCTGAGAGGTTTGGTGAGGTTGGGTGAGCAAACGCAGACCCTTTAAAGTAATACTGCATGGTACCCATCGCATGGGTCCCATATCTCCAGGTTCAAGGGCATCTTCCTACATCGAAAACATGCATGAGAAACCCAGAAGATGGTACACCGTGTGATGTGGAAAGGTTTCTAAAACGCACCTCATTTCTCATCTCCTTGTGCCCGGATTCGCTATTCCAGCCGCTTTACTAGCAATCTCCCTACTTGGAGCATCATCACCTTTAACCTCCTGTTCCGTACAGGTTGCAATTTGTCCTGAGGATGAACGGGAAGACGTGGAACCAATGAGAGACTAGCTCTTGGTGTTGGGACAGGCACAGGTCACTCTATTTTCCCATCAGGAAGAAGAATTAACCACAGGCTCAGCCTGCCCCCCGGAACCAGAACAGGGCCTGAAGCCATCCTGCGCTATTGCGGCCAGCTCCCTAAAAAGCGAGTTGTAAAATGGAGGTTCAGGGCACTGCAATTCACAAACCTGCAGAGTTATAAATGATAACTCTCGTCCACAAATATATTGAGGGAAGGCAAAGAAGAGGATTTGAAATCAAGGCAGAATTGCAGGAAACAGATTTCAGGAGGTAGATTCGAATCGCCTTTAAAGCACATGAAAAGCGGAAAAACGTTGACAATGATGCCCTTGGCCAAAAAGGGCGTATGCGTTTTTTCCTGAATATATTCAGGAAAAAACGCATACGCCCTTTTTGGCCAACCAAGCAACCTGGAAAGGCAAATCAGCGCTACAAAGAAGTCTCGCTTCCCATCGGTTAAAAGGGCCATGCTGAAAAAAGTGTCAAAACCAGAAATGCAGGACAGGCCATGGAGAAATGGGAGCCTTGCTACACTGATGGGCGGGATGTAAATTGCCAACAGCCACTCTGGAGAAGCGTACGGTGAGTCCTGAAACATCTAAAAAACACAGCTTAGAGAGCATAGGGCACTTCTACTCATGGGGGTATAAATTGGGAAAATTAAAAAACAGCAAGACACAAGCACCCCAAAGTTTAGGGCTGCTCTGTTGACAAGGACCTCCACTTCATTCCACCTTCAATATCCCAGGAAAGAGAAAAATCGATAAAGAAGTTGTGGTCCTTATGTACAATGGAATTTCACTCAGCCGTGAAATCAATGTCATAAGGCTAGTAGCAGCATGATGAGTGGATTTAGGTACGACGACTCTAAGTGAAATAAGTCACACAGCAAAGGACACTTCTCATAAGGTATCACTGATAGAGGGAATGTAAAAACCGTTACACTTGAACTGAATTACAAAACAGAACAGAGTCACACATGCAGAAAACACACTATGGCTGCTTAACGGGAAAGGTGAGGTGGGGTGATACATAAAACAAGGGTTTCAAATTAGCTCAGATACCGTTCCATAAACCCAATATGTAATAGACAAGACCTACTCCTTGCTCAGAGAACTGGACTCAACACGCCCTATTCACCGCACAAGAATATATCTGACTAGTAATAATCTTAAAACCTATGTATTGATATCTCTCTGTTAGTGTGTCAAGTGGGTAAAAAGCGGCATAAACACAGCAGTGAAAAGCAGCTAAACCCCATTATAAAAATAAATTACTTTGAAAAACCCATGAAACAAAGACAGTGAAAGAGAGAGAAATTCTTACACAATGCGTTCAGGGGCTGTGATGCAACCTGGATTGACCATATCTAGACCCACAGCTGGATGAGACATAAGGGTGGACACTGTTGCGGCTGAGAGGTTTGGTGAGGTTGGGTGAGCAAACGCAGACCCTTTAAAGTAATACTGCGTGGTACCCATCGCATGGGTCCCAAATCTCCAGGTTGAAGGGCATCTTCCTACATCGTAAACATGCATGAGATACCCAGAAGATGGTACACCGTGTGATGGGGAAAGGTTTCTAAAACGCACCTCATTTCTCATCTGCCTGGGCCCGGGTTTGCCATTCCAGCCACTTTACTAGCAATCTCCCTCCTTGGAGCATCATCACCTTTAACCTCCTGTTCCGTACAGGTTGCAATTTGTCCTGAGGATGAACGGGAAGACGTGGAACCAATGAGAGACTAGCTCTTGGTGTTGGGACAGGCACAGGTCACTCTATTTTCCCATCAGGAAGAAGAATTAACCACAGGCTCAGCCTGCCCCCCGGATCAAGAACAGGGCCTGAAGCCATCCTGCGCTTTTGCGGCCATCTCCCAAAAACGCGAGTTGTAAAATGGAGGTTCAGGGCACTGCAATTCACAAACCTGCAGAGTTATAAATGATAACTCTCGTCCACAAATATATTGAGGGAAGGCAAAGAAGAGGATTTGAAATCAAGGCAGAATTGCAGGAAACAGATTTCAGGAGGTAGATTCGAATCGCCTTTAAAGCACATGAAAAACGGAAAAACGTTGACAATGATGCCCTTGGCCAAAAAGGGCGTATGCGTTTTTTCCTGAATATATTCAGGAAAAAACGCATACGCCCTTTTTGGCCAACCAAGCAACCTGGAAAGGCAAATCAGCGCTACAAAGAAGTCTCGCTTCCCATCGGTCAAAAGGGCCATGCTGAAAAAAGTGTCAAAAGCAGAAATGCAGGACAGGCCATGGAGAAATGGGAGCCTTGCTACACTGATGGGCGGGATGTAAATTGTCAACAGCCACTCTGGAGAAGTGTACGGTGAGTCCTGAAACGTCTAAAAAGCAAAGCTTAGAGAGCATAGGGCACTTCCACTCATGGGGGTATAAATTGGGAAAATGAAAAATCAGCAAGACACAAGCACCCCAAAGTTTAGGGCTGCTCTGTTGACAAGGACCTCCACTTCATTCCACCTTCAATATCCCAGGAAAGAGAAAAATGGATAAAGAAGTTGTGGTCCTTATGTACAATGGAATATCACTCAGCCATGAAATCAATGTCTTAAGGCTAGCAGCAGCATGATAAGTGGATTTAGGTACAACGATTCTAAGTGAAATAAGTCACACAGAGAAGGACACTTCTCATAAGGTATCACTTATAGAGGGAATGTAAAAACCGTTACACTTGAACTGAATTACAAAACAGAACAGAGTCACACATGCAGAAAACACACTATGGCTGCTTAACGGGAAAGGTGAGGTGGGGTGATACATAAAACAAGGGTTTCAAATTAGCTCAGATACCGTTCCATAAACCCAATATGTAATAGACAAGACCTACTCCTTGCTCAGAGAACTGGACTCAACACGCCCTATTCACCGCACAAGAATATATCTGACTAGTAATAATCTTAAAACCTATGTATTGATATCTCTCTGTTAGTGTGTCAAGTGGGTGTAAAGCGGCATAAACACAGCAGTGAAAAGCAGCTAAACCCCATTATAAAAATAAATTACTTTGAAAAACCCATGAAACAAAGACAGTGAAAGAGAGCGAAATTCTTACACAATGCGTTCAGGGGCTGTGATGCAACCTGGATTGACCATATCTAGACCCACAGCTGGATGAGACATAAGGGTGGACACTCTTGGGGCTGAGAGGTTTGGTGAGGTTGGGTGAGCAAACGCAGACCCTTTAAAGTAATACTGCGTGGTACCCATCGCATGGGTCCCAAATCTCCAGGTTCAAGGGCATCTTCCTACATCGAAAACATGCATGAGAAACCCAGAAGATGGTACACCGTGTGATGGGGAAAGGTTTCTAAAACGCACCTCATTTCTCATCTCCTTGTGCCCGGGTTCGCTATTCCAGCCGCTTTACTAGCAATCTCCCTACTTGGAGCATCATCACCTTTAACCTCCTGTTCCGTACAGGTTGCAATTTGTCCTGAGGGTGAACGGGAAGACGTGGAACCAATGAGAGACTAGCTCTTGGTGTTGGGACAGGCACAGGTCACTCTATTTTCCCATCAGGAAGAAGAATTAACCACAGGCTCAGCCTGCCACCCGGAACCAGAACAGGGCCTGAAGCCATTCTGCGCTATTGCGGCCAGCTCCCTAAAAAGCGAGTTGTAAAATGGAGGTTCAGGGCACTTCATTTCACAAACCTGCAGACTTATAAATGATAACTCTCGTCCACAAATATATTGAGGGAAGGCAAAGAAGAGGATTTGAAATCAAGACAGAATTGCAGGAAACAGATTTCAGGAGGTAGATTCGAATCGCCTTTAAAGCACATGAAAAGAGGAAAAACTTTGAAAATGATGCCCTTGGCCAAAAAGGGCGTATGCGTTTTTTCCTGAATATATTCAGGAAAAAACGCATACGCCCTTTTTGGCCAACCAAGCAACCTGGAAAGGCAAATCAGCGCTACAAAGAAGTCTCGCTTCCCATCGGTTAAAAGGGCCATGCTGAAAAAAGTGTCAAAACCAGAAATGCAGGACAGGCCATGGAGAAATGGGAGCCTTGCTACACTGATGGGCGGGATGTAAATTGCCAACAGCCACTCTGGAGAAGAGTACGGTGTGTCCTGAAACATCTAAAAAACACAGCTTAGAGAGCATAGGGCACTTCCACTCATGGGGGTATAAATTGGGAAAATGAAAAATCAGCAAGACAAAAGCACCCCAAAGTTTAGGGTTGCTCTGTTGACAAGGACCTCCACTTCATTCCACCTTAAATATGCCAGGAAAGAGAAAAATGGATAAAAGAGTTGTGGTCCTTATGTACAAAGGAATATCACTCAGCCATGAAATCAATGTCATAAGGCTAGTAGCAGCATGATGAGTGGATTTAGGTACGACGATTCTAAGTGAAGTAAGTTACACAGAAAAGGACACTTCTCATAAGGTATCACTTATAGAGGGAATGTAAAAACCGTTACACTTGAACTGAATTACAAAACAGAACGGAGTCACACATGCAGAAAACACACTATGGCTGCTTAACGGGAAAGGTGAGGTGGGGTGATACATAAAACAAGGGTTTCAAATTAGCTCAGATACCGTTCCATAAACCCAATATGTAATAGACAAGACCTACTCCTTGCTCAGAGAACTGGACTCAACACGCCCTATTCACCGCACAAGAATATATCTGACTAGTAATAATCTTAAAACCTATGTATTGATATCTCTCTGTTAGTGTGTCAAGTGGGTGTAAAGCGGCATAAACACAGCAGTGAAAAGCAGCTAAACCCCATTATAAAAATAAATTACTTTGAAAAACCCATGAAACAAAGACAGTGAAAGAGAGAGAAATTCTTACACAATGCGTTCAGGGGCTGTGATGCAACCTGGATTGACCATATCTAGACCCACAGCTGGATGAGACATAAGGGTGGACACTCTTGGGGCTGAGAGGTTTGGTGAGGTTGGGTGAGCAAACGCAGACCCTTTAAAGTAAAACTGCATGGTACCCATCGCATGGGTCACAAATCTCCAGGTTCAAGGGCATCTTCCTACATCGAAAACATGCATGAGAAACCCAGAAGATGGTACACCGTGTGATGGGGAAAAGTTTCTAAAACGCACCTCATTTCTCATCTCCTTGTGCCCGGGTTCGCTATTCCAGCCGCTTTACTAGCAATCTCCCTACTTGGAGCATCAGCACCTTTAACCTCCTGTTCCGTACAGGTTGCAATTTGTCCTGAGGATGAACGGGAAGACGTGGAACCAATGAGAGACTAGCTCTTGGTGTTGGGACAGGCACAGGTCACTCTATTTTCCCATCAGGAAGAAGAATTAACCACAGGCTCAGCCTGCCCCCCGGAACCAGAACAGGGCCTGAAGCCATCCTGCGCTATTGCGGCCAGCTCCCTAAAAAGCGAGTTGTAAAATGGAGGTTCAGGGCACTGCAATTCACAAACCTGCAGAGTTATAAATGATAACTCTCGTCCACAAATATATTGAGGGAAGGCAAAGAAGAGGATTTGAAATCAAGGCAGAATTGCAGGAAACAGATTTCAGGAGGTAGATTCGAATCGCCTTTAAAGCACATGAAAAGCGGCAAAACGTTGACCATGATGCCCTTGGCCAAAAAGGGCGTATGCGTTTTTTCCTGAATATATTCAGGAAAAAACGCATACGCCCTTTTTGGCCAACCAAGCAACCTGGAAAGGCAAATCAGCGCTACAAAGATGTCTCGCTTCCCTTCGGTTAAAAAGGCCATGCTGAAAAAAGTGTCAAAACCAGAAATGCAGGACAGGCCATGGAGAAATGGGAGCCTTGCTACACTGATGGGCGGGATGTAAATTGCCAACAGCCACTCTGGAGAAGCGTACGGTGAGTCCTGAAACATCTAAAAAACAAAGCTTAGAGAGCATAGGGCACTTCCACTCATGGGGTTATAAATTGGGAAAACTAAAAATCAGCAAGACACAAGCACCTCAAAGTTTAGGGCTGCTCTGTTGACAAGGACCTCCACTTCATTCCACCTTCAATATCCCAGGAAAGAGAAAAATGGATAAAGAAGTTGTGGTCCTTATGTACAATGGAATATCACTCAGCCATGAAATCAATGTCATAAGGCTAGTAGCAGCATGATGAGTGGATTTAGGTACGACGATTCTAAGTGAAATAAGTCACACAGAAAAGGACACTTCTCATAAGGTATCACTGATAGAGGGAATGTAAAAACCGTTACACTTGAACTGAATTACAAAACAGAACAGAGTCACACATGCAGAAAACACACTATGGCTGCTTAACGGGAAAGGTGAGGTGGGGTGATACATAAAACAAGGGTTTCAAATTAGCTCAGATACCGTTCCATAAACCCAATATGTAATAGACAAGACCTACTCCTTGCTCAGAGAACTGGACTCAACACGCCCTATTCACCGCACAAGAATATATCTGACTAGTAATAATCTTAAAACCTATGTATTGATATCTCTCTGTTAGTGTGTCAAGTGGGTAAAAAGCGGCATAAACACAGCAGTGAAAAGCAGCTAAACCCCATTATAAAAATAAATTACTTTGAAAAACCCATGAAACAAAGACAGTGAAAGAGATAGAAATTCTTACACAATGCGTTCACGGGCTGTGATGCAACCTGGATTGACCATATCTAGACCCACAGCTGGATGAGACATAAGGGTGGACACTCTTGGGGCTGAGAGGTTTGGTGAGGTTGGGTGAGCAAACGCAGACCCTTTAAAGTAATACTGCATGGTACCCATCGCATGGGTCCCATATCTCCAGGTTCAAGGGCATCTTCCTACATCGAAAACATGCATGAGAAACCCAGAAGATGGTACACCGTGTGATGTGGAAAGGTTTCTAAAACGCACCTCATTTCTCATCTCCTTGTGCCCGGATTCGCTATTCCAGCCGCTTTACTAGCAATCTCCCTACTTGGAGCATCATCACCTTTAACCTCCTGTTCCGTACAGGTTGCAATTTGTCCTGAGGATGAACGGGAAGACGTGGAACCAATGAGAGACTAGCTCTTGGTGTTGGGACAGGCACAGGTCACTCTATTTTCCCATCAGGAAGAAGAATTAACCACAGGCTCAGCCTGCCCCCCGGAACCAGAACAGGGCCTGAAGCCATCCTGCGCTATTGCGGCCAGCTCCCTAAAAAGCGAGTTGTAAAATGGAGGTTCAGGGCACTGCAATTCACAAACCTGCAGAGTTATAAATGATAACTCTCGTCCACAAATATATTGAGGGAAGGCAAAGAAGAGGATTTGAAATCAAGGCAGAATTGCAGGAAACAGATTTCAGGAGGTAGATTCGAATCGCCTTTAAAGCACATGAAAAGCGGAAAAACGTTGACAATGATGCCCTTGGCCAAAAAGGGCGTATGCGTTTTTTCCTGAATATATTCAGGAAAAAACGCATACGCCCTTTTTGGCCAACCAAGCAACCTGGAAAGGCAAATCAGCGCTACAAAGAAGTCTCGCTTCCCATCGGTTAAAAGGGCCATGCTGAAAAAAGTGTCAAAACCAGAAATGCAGGACAGGCCATGGAGAAATGGGAGCCTTGCTACACTGATGGGCGGGATGTAAATTGCCAACAGCCACTCTGGAGAAGCGTACGGTGAGTCCTGAAACATCTAAAAAACACAGCTTAGAGAGCATAGGGCACTTCTACTCATGGGGGTATAAATTGGGAAAATTAAAAAACAGCAAGACACAAGCACCCCAAAGTTTAGGGCTGCTCTGTTGACAAGGACCTCCACTTCATTCCACCTTCAATATCCCAGGAAAGAGAAAAATCGATAAAGAAGTTGTGGTCCTTATGTACAATGGAATTTCACTCAGCCGTGAAATCAATGTCATAAGGCTAGTAGCAGCATGATGAGTGGATTTAGGTACGACGACTCTAAGTGAAATAAGTCACACAGCAAAGGACACTTCTCATAAGGTATCACTGATAGAGGGAATGTAAAAACCGTTACACTTGAACTGAATTACAAAACAGAACAGAGTCACACATGCAGAAAACACACTATGGCTGCTTAACGGGAAAGGTGAGGTGGGGTGATACATAAAACAAGGGTTTCAAATTAGCTCAGATACCGTTCCATAAACCCAATATGTAATAGACAAGACCTACTCCTTGCTCAGAGAACTGGACTCAACACGCCCTATTCACCGCACAAGAATATATCTGACTAGTAATAATCTTAAAACCTATGTATTGATATCTCTCTGTTAGTGTGTCAAGTGGGTAAAAAGCGGCATAAACACAGCAGTGAAAAGCAGCTAAACCCCATTATAAAAATAAATTACTTTGAAAAACCCATGAAACAAAGACAGTGAAAGAGAGAGAAATTCTTACACAATGCGTTCAGGGGCTGTGATGCAACCTGGATTGACCATATCTAGACCCACAGCTGGATGAGACATAAGGGTGGACACTGTTGCGGCTGAGAGGTTTGGTGAGGTTGGGTGAGCAAACGCAGACCCTTTAAAGTAATACTGCGTGGTACCCATCGCATGGGTCCCAAATCTCCAGGTTGAAGGGCATCTTCCTACATCGTAAACATGCATGAGATACCCAGAAGATGGTACACCGTGTGATGGGGAAAGGTTTCTAAAACGCACCTCATTTCTCATCTGCCTGGGCCCGGGTTTGCCATTCCAGCCACTTTACTAGCAATCTCCCTCCTTGGAGCATCATCACCTTTAACCTCCTGTTCCGTACAGGTTGCAATTTGTCCTGAGGATGAACGGGAAGACGTGGAACCAATGAGAGACTAGCTCTTGGTGTTGGGACAGGCACAGGTCACTCTATTTTCCCATCAGGAAGAAGAATTAACCACAGGCTCAGCCTGCCCCCCGGATCAAGAACAGGGCCTGAAGCCATCCTGCGCTTTTGCGGCCATCTCCCAAAAACGCGAGTTGTAAAATGGAGGTTCAGGGCACTGCAATTCACAAACCTGCAGACTTATAAATGATAACTCTCGTCCACAAATATATTGAGGGAAGGCAAAGAAGAGGATTTGAAATCAAGGCAGAATTGCAGGAAACAGATTTCAGGAGGTAGATTCGAATCGCCTTTAAAGCACATGAAAAACGGAAAAACGTTGACAATGATGCCCTTGGCCAAAAAGGGCGTATGCGTTTTTTCCTGAATATATTCAGGAAAAAACGCATACGCCCTTTTTGGCCAACCAAGCAACCTGGAAAGGCAAATCAGCGCTACAAAGAAGTCTCGCTTCCCATCGGTCAAAAGGGCCATGCTGAAAAAAGTGTCAAAAGCAGAAATGCAGGACAGGCCATGGAGAAATGGGAGCCTTGCTACACTGATGGGCGGGATGTAAATTGTCAACAGCCACTCTGGAGAAGTGTACGGTGAGTCCTGAAACGTCTAAAAAGCAAAGCTTAGAGAGCATAGGGCACTTCCACTCATGGGGGTATAAATTGGGAAAATGAAAAATCAGCAAGACACAAGCACCCCAAAGTTTAGGGCTGCTCTGTTGACAAGGACCTCCACTTCATTCCACCTTCAATATCCCAGGAAAGAGAAAAATGGATAAAGAAGTTGTGGTCCTTATGTACAATGGAATATCACTCAGCCATGAAATCAATGTCTTAAGGCTAGCAGCAGCATGATAAGTGGATTTAGGTACAACGATTCTAAGTGAAATAAGTCACACAGAGAAGGACACTTCTCATAAGGTATCACTTATAGAGGGAATGTAAAAACCGTTACACTTGAACTGAATTACAAAACAGAACAGAGTCACACATGCAGAAAACACACTATGGCTGCTTAACGGGAAAGGTGAGGTGGGGTGATACATAAAACAAGGGTTTCAAATTAGCTCAGATACCGTTCCATAAACCCAATATGTAATAGACAAGACCTACTCCTTGCTCAGAGAACTGGACTCAACACGCCCTATTCACCGCACAAGAATATATCTGACTAGTAATAATCTTAAAACCTATGTATTGATATCTCTCTGTTAGTGTGTCAAGTGGGTGTAAAGCGGCATAAACACAGCAGTGAAAAGCAGCTAAACCCCATTATAAAAATAAATTACTTTGAAAAACCCATGAAACAAAGACAGTGAAAGAGAGCGAAATTCTTACACAATGCGTTCAGGGGCTGTGATGCAACCTGGATTGACCATATCTAGACCCACAGCTGGATGAGACATAAGGGTGGACACTCTTGGGGCTGAGAGGTTTGGTGAGGTTGGGTGAGCAAACGCAGACCCTTTAAAGTAATACTGCGTGGTACCCATCGCATGGGTCCCAAATCTCCAGGTTCAAGGGCATCTTCCTACATCGAAAACATGCATGAGAAACCCAGAAGATGGTACACCGTGTGATGGGGAAAGGTTTCTAAAACGCACCTCATTTCTCATCTCCTTGTGCCCGGGTTCGCTATTCCAGCCGCTTTACTAGCAATCTCCCTACTTGGAGCATCATCACCTTTAACCTCCTGTTCCGTACAGGTTGCAATTTGTCCTGAGGGTGAACGGGAAGACGTGGAACCAATGAGAGACTAGCTCTTGGTGTTGGGACAGGCACAGGTCACTCTATTTTCCCATCAGGAAGAAGAATTAACCACAGGCTCAGCCTGCCACCCGGAACCAGAACAGGGCCTGAAGCCATTCTGCGCTATTGCGGCCAGCTCCCTAAAAAGCGAGTTGTAAAATGGAGGTTCAGGGCACTTCATTTCACAAACCTGCAGACTTATAAATGATAACTCTCGTCCACAAATATATTGAGGGAAGGCAAAGAAGAGGATTTGAAATCAAGACAGAATTGCAGGAAACAGATTTCAGGAGGTAGATTCGAATCGCCTTTAAAGCACATGAAAAGAGGAAAAACTTTGAAAATGATGCCCTTGGCCAAAAAGGGCGTATGCGTTTTTTCCTGAATATATTCAGGAAAAAACGCATACGCCCTTTTTGGCCAACCAAGCAACCTGGAAAGGCAAATCAGCGCTACAAAGAAGTCTCGCTTCCCATCGGTTAAAAGGGCCATGCTGAAAAAAGTGTCAAAACCAGAAATGCAGGACAGGCCATGGAGAAATGGGAGCCTTGCTACACTGATGGGCGGGATGTAAATTGCCAACAGCCACTCTGGAGAAGAGTACGGTGTGTCCTGAAACATCTAAAAAACACAGCTTAGAGAGCATAGGGCACTTCCACTCATGGGGGTATAAATTGGGAAAATGAAAAATCAGCAAGACAAAAGCACCTCAAAGTTTAGGGCTGCTCTGTTGACAAGGACCTCCACTTCATTCCACCTTCAATATCCCAGGAAAGAGAAAAATGGATAAAGAAGTTGTGGTCCTTATGTACAATGGAATATCACTCAGCCATGAAATCAATGTCATAAGGCTAGTAGCAGCATGATGAGTGGATTTAGGTACGACGATTCTAAGTGAAATAAGTCACACAGAAAAGGACACTTCTCATAAGGTATCACTGATAGAGGGAATGTAAAAACCGTTACACTTGAACTGAATTACAAAACAGAACAGAGTCACACATGCAGAAAACACACTATGGCTGCTTAACGGGAAAGGTGAGGTGGGGTGATACATAAAACAAGGGTTTCAAATTAGCTCAGATACCGTTCCATAAACCCAATATGTAATAGACAAGACCTACTCCTTGCTCAGAGAACTGGACTCAACACGCCCTATTCACCGCACAAGAATATATCTGACTAGTAATAATCTTAAAACCTATGTATTGATATCTCTCTGTTAGTGTGTCAAGTGGGTAAAAAGCGGCATAAACACAGCAGTGAAAAGCAGCTAAACCCCATTATAAAAATAAATTACTTTGAAAAACCCATGAAACAAAGACAGTGAAAGAGATAGAAATTCTTACACAATGCGTTCACGGGCTGTGATGCAACCTGGATTGACCATATCTAGACCCACAGCTGGATGAGACATAAGGGTGGACACTCTTGGGGCTGAGAGGTTTGGTGAGGTTGGGTGAGCAAACGCAGACCCTTTAAAGTAATACTGCATGGTACCCATCGCATGGGTCCCATATCTCCAGGTTCAAGGGCATCTTCCTACATCGAAAACATGCATGAGAAACCCAGAAGATGGTACACCGTGTGATGTGGAAAGGTTTCTAAAACGCACCTCATTTCTCATCTCCTTGTGCCCGGATTCGCTATTCCAGCCGCTTTACTAGCAATCTCCCTACTTGGAGCATCATCACCTTTAACCTCCTGTTCCGTACAGGTTGCAATTTGTCCTGAGGATGAACGGGAAGACGTGGAACCAATGAGAGACTAGCTCTTGGTGTTGGGACAGGCACAGGTCACTCTATTTTCCCATCAGGAAGAAGAATTAACCACAGGCTCAGCCTGCCCCCCGGAACCAGAACAGGGCCTGAAGCCATCCTGCGCTATTGCGGCCAGCTCCCTAAAAAGCGAGTTGTAAAATGGAGGTTCAGGGCACTGCAATTCACAAACCTGCAGACTTATAAATGATAACTCTCGTCCACAAATATATTGAGGGAAGGCAAAGAAGAGGATTTGAAATCAAGGCAGAATTGCAGGAAACAGATTTCAGGAGGTAGATTCGAATCGCCTTTAAAGCACATGAAAACCGGCAAAACGTTGACAATGATGCCCTTGGCCAAAAAGGGCGTATGCGTTTTTTCCTGAATATATTCAGGAAAAAACGCATACGCCCTTTTTGGCCAACCAAGCAACCTGGAAAGGCAAATCAGCGCTACAAAGAAGTCTCGCTTCCCATCGGTTAAAAGGGCCATGCTGAAAAAAGTGTCAAAACCAGAAATGCAGGACAGGCCATGGAGAAATGGGAGCCTTGCTACACTGATGGGCGGGATGTAAATTGCCAACAGCCACTCTGGAGAAGCGTACGGTGAATCCTGAAACATCTAAAAAACACAGCTTAGAGAGCATAGGGCACTTCTACTCATGGGGGTATAAATTGGGAAAATGAAAAATCAGCAAGACACAAGCACCCCAAAGTTTAGGGCTGCTCTGTTGACAAGGACCTCCACTTCATTCCACCTTCAATATCCCAGGAAAGAGAAAAATGGATAAAAGAGTTGTGGTCCTTATGTACAAAGGAATATCACTCAGCCATGAAATCAATGTCATAAGGCTAGTAGCAGCATGATGAGTGGATTTAGGTACGACGATGCTAAGTGAAGTAAGTCACACAGAAAAGGACACTTCTCATAAGGTATCACTTTTAGAGGGAATGTAAAAACCGTTACACTTGAACTGAATTACAAAACAGAACGGAGTCACACATGCAGAAAACACACTATGGCTGCTTAACGGGAAAGGTGAGGTGGGGTGATACATAAAACAAGGGTTTCAAATTAGCTCAGATACCGTTCCATAAACCCAATATGTAATAGACAAGACCTACTCCTTGCTCAGAGAACTGGACTCAACACGCCCTATTCACCGCACAAGAATATATCTGAGTAGTAATAATCTTAAAACCTATGTATTCATATCTCTCTGTTAGTGTGTCAAGTGGGTGTAAAGCGGCATAAACACAGCAGTGAAAAGCAGCTAAACCCCATTATAAGAATAAATTACTTTTTCAAACCCATGAAACAAAGACAGTGAAAGAGAGCGAAATTCTTACACAATGCGTTCAGGGGCTGTGATGCAACCTGGATTGACCATATCTAGACCCACAGCTGGATGAGACATAAGGGTGGACACTCTTGGGGCTGAGAGGTTTGGTGAGGTTGGGTGAGCAAACGCAGACCCTTTAAAGTAATACTGCGTGGTACCCATCGCATGGGTCCCAAATCTCCAGGTTCAAGGGCATCTTCCTACATCGAAAACATGCATGAGAAACCCAGAAGATGGTACACCGTGTGATGGGGAAAGGTTTCTAAAACGCACCTCATTTCTCATCTCCTTGTGCCCGGGTTCGGTATTCCAGCCGCTTTACTAGCAATCTCCCTACTTGGAGCATCAGCACCTTTAACCTCCTGTTCCGTACAGGTTGCAATTTGTCCTGAGGGTGAACGGGAAGACGTGGAACCAATGAGAGACTAGCTCTTGGTGTTGGGACAGGCACAGGTCACTCTATTTTCCCATCAGGAAGAAGAATTAACCACAGGCTCATCCTGCCACCCGGAACCAGAACAGGGCCTGAAGCCATCCTGCGCTATTGCGGCCAGCTCCCTAAAAAGCGAGTTGTAAAATGGAGGTTCAGGGCACTGCAATTCACAAACCTGCAGACTTATAAATGATAACTCTCATCCACAAATATATTGAGGGAAGGCAAAGAAGAGGATTTGAAATCAAGGCAGAATTGCAGGAAACAGATTTCAGGAGGTAGATTCGAATTGCCTTTAAAGCACATGAAAAGCGGCAAAACTTTGACAATGATGCCCTTGGCCAAAAAGGGCGTATGCGTTTTTTCCTAAATATATTCAGGAAAAAACGCATACGCACTTTTTGGCCAACCAAGCAACCTGGAAAGGCAAATCAGCGCTACAAAGATGTCTCGCTTCCCATCGGTCAAAAGGGCCATGCTGAAAAAAGTGTCAAAACCAGAAATGCAGGACAGGCCATGGAGAAATGGGAGCCTTGCTACACTGATGGGCGGGATGTAAATTGTCAACAGCCACTCTGGAGAAGTGTACGGTGAGTCCTGAAACGTCTAAAAAGCAAAGCTTAGAGAGCATAGGGCACTTCCACTCATGGGGGTATAAATTGGGAAAATGAAAAATCAGCAAGACACAAGCACCCCAAAGTTTAGGGCTGCTCTGTTGACAAGGACCTCCACTTCATTCCACCTTCAATATCGCAGGAAAGAGAAAAATGGATAAAGAAGTTGTGGTCCTTATGTACAATGGAATATCACTCAGCCGTGAAATCAATGTCATAAGGCTAGTAGCAGCATGATGAGTGGATTTAGGTACGACGATTCTAAGTGAAATAAGTCACACAGAAAAGGACACTTCTCATAAGGTATCACTTATAGAGGGAATGTAAAAAACCGTTACACTTGAACTGAATTACAAAACAGAACAGAGTCACACATGCAGAAAACACACTATGGCTGCTTAACGGCAAAGGTGAGGTGGGGTGATACATAAAACAAGGGTTTCAAATTAGCTCAGATACCGTTCCATAAACCCAATATGTAATAGACAAGACCTACTCCTTGCTCAGAGAACTGGACTCAACACGCCCTATTCACCGCACAAGAATATATCTGACTAGTAATAATCTTAAAACCTACGTATTGATATCTCTCTGTTAGTGGGTAAAGTGGGTAAAAAGCGGCATAAACACAGCAGTGAAAAGCAGCTAAACCCCATTATAAAAATAAATTACTTTGAAAAACCCATGAAACAAAGACAGTGAAAGAGAGAGAAATTCTTACACAATGCGTTCAGGGGCTGTGATGCAACCTGGATTGACCATATCTAGACCCACAGCTGGATGAGACATAAGGGTGGACACTCTTGGGGCTGAGAGGTTTGGTGAGGTTGGGTGAGCAAACGCAGACCCTTTAAAGTAATACTGCGTGGTACCCATCGCATGGGTCCCAAATCTCCAGGTTCAAGGGCATCTTCCTACATCGAAAACATGCATGAGAAACCCAGAAGATGGTACACCGTGTGATGGGGAAAGGTTTCTAAAACGCACCTCATTTCTCATCTCCTTGTGCCCGGGTTCGGTATTCCAGCCGCTTTACTAGCAATCTCCCTAATTGGAGCATCAGCACCTTTAACCTCCTGTTCCGTACAGGTTGCAATTTGTCCTGAGGGTGAACGGGAAGACGTGAAACCAATGAGAGACTAGCTCTTGGTGTTGGGACAGGCACAGGTCACTCTATTTTCCCATCAGGAAGAAGAATTAACCACAGGCTCAGCCTGCCACCCGGAACCAGAACAGGGCCTGAAGCCATCCTGCGCTATTGCGGCCAGCTCCCTAAAAAGCGAGTTGTAAAATGGAGGTTCAGGGCACTGCATTTCACAAACCTGCAGACTTATAAATGATAACTCTCGTCCACAAATATATTGAGGGAAGGCAAAGAAGAGGATTTGAAATCAAGGCAGAATTGCAGGAAACAGATTTCAGGAGGTAGATTCGAATCGCCTTTAAAGCACATGAAAAGAGGAAAAACTTTGACAATGATGCCCTTGGCCAAAAAGGGCGTATGCGTTTTTTCCTGAATATATTCAGGAAAAAACGCATACGCCCTTTTTGGCCAACCAAGCAACCTGGAAAGGCAAATCAGCGCTACAAAGATGTCTTGCTTCCCATCGGTCAAAAGGGCCATGCTGAAAAAAGTGTCAAAACCAGAAATGCAGGACAGGCCATGGAGAAATGGGAGCCTTGCTACACTGATGGGCGGGATGTAAATTGCCAACAGCCACTCTGGAGAAGAGTACGGTGTGTCCTGAAACATCTAAAAAACACAGCTTAGAGAGCATAGGGCACTTCCACTCATGGGGGTATAAATTGGGAAAATGAAAAATCAGCAAGACACAAGCACCCCAAAGTTTAGGGTTGCTCTGTTGACAAGGACCTCCACTTCATTCCACCTTAAATATGCCAGGAAAGAGAAAAATGGATAAAAGTGTTGTGGTCCTTATGTACAAAGGAATATCACTCAGCCATGAAATCAATGTCATAAGGCTAGTAGCAGCATGATGAGTGGATTTAGGTATGACGATTCTAAGTGAAGTAAGTTACACAGAAAAGGACACTTCTCATAAGGTATCAGTGATAGAGGGAATGTAAAAACCGTTACACTTGAACTGAATTACAAAACAGAACGGAGTCACACATGCAGAAAACACACTATGGCTGCTTAACGGGAAAGGTGAGGTGGGGTGATACATAAAACAAGGGTTTCAAATTAGCTCAGATACCGTTCCATAAACCCAATATGTAATAGACAAGACCTACTCCTTGCTCAGAGAACTGGACTCAACACGCCCTATTCACCGCACAAGAATATATCTGACTAGTAATAATCTTAAAACCTATATATTCATATCTCTCTGTTAGTGTGTCAAGTGGGTGTAAAGCGGCATAAACACAGCAGTGAAAAGCAGCTAAACCCCATTATAAGAATAAATTACTTTTTCAAACCCATGAAACAAAGACAGTGAAAGAGAGCGAAATTCTTACACAATGCGTTCAGGGGCTGTGATCCAACCTGGATTGACCATATCTAGACCCACAGCTGGATGAGACATAAGGGTGGACACTCTTGAGGCTGAGAGGTTTGGTGAGGTTGGGTGAGCAAACGCAGACCCTTTAAAGTAATACTGCGTGGTACCCATCGCATGGGTCCCAAATCTCCAGGTTCAAGGGCATCTTCCTCCATCGAAAACATGCATGAGAAACCCAGAAGATGGTACACCGTGTGATGGGGAAAGGTTTCTAAAACGCACCTCATTTCTGATCTCCTTGTGCTCGGGTTCGCCATTCCAGCCACTTTACTAGCAATCTCCCTCCTTGGAGCATCAGCACCTTTAACCTCCTGTTCCGTACAGGTTGCAATTTGTCCTGAGGATGAACGGGAAGACTTGGAACCAATGAGAGACTAGCTCTTGGTGTTGGAACACGCAGAGGTCACTCTATTTTCCCATCAGGAAGAAGAATTAACCACAGGCTCAGCCTGCCACCCGGAACCAGAACAGGGCCTGAAGCCATCCTGAGCTTTTGCGGCCATCTCCCAAAAACGCGAGTTGTAAAATGGAGGTTCAGGGCACTGCAATTCACAAACCTGCAGAGTTATAAATGATACCTCTCGTCCACAAATATATTGAGGGAAGGCAAAGAAGAGGATTTGAAATCAAGGCAGAATTGCAGGAAACAGATTTCAGGAGGTAGATTCGAATCGCCTTTAAAGCACATGAAAAGCGGCAAAACGTTGACAATGATGCCCTTGGCCAAAAAGGGCGTATGCGTTTTTTCCTGAATATATTCAGGAAAAAACGCATACGCCCTTTTTGGCCAACCAAGCAACCTGGAAAGGCAAATCAGCGCTACAAAGAAGTCTCGCTTCCCATCGGTCAAAAGGGCCATGCTGAAAATAGTGTCAAAACCAGAAATGCAGGACAGGCCATGGAGAAATGGGAGCCTTGCTACACTGATGGGCGGGATGTAAATTGTCAACAGCCACTCTGGAGAAGTGTACGGTGAGTCCTGAAACGTCTAAAAAGCAAAGCTTAGAGAGCATAGGGCACTTCCACTCATGGGGGTATAAATTGGGAAAATGAAAAATCAGCAAGACACAAGCACCCCAAAGTTTAGGGCTGCTCTGTTGACAAGGACCTCCACTTCATTCCACCTTCAATATCCCAGGAAAGAGAAAAATGGATAAAGAAGTTGTGGTCCTTATGTACAATGGAATATCACTCAGCCATGAAATCAATGTCTTAAGGCTAGTAGCAGCATGATAAGTGGATTTAGGTACGACGATTCTAAGTGAAATAAGTCACACAGAAAAGGACACTTCTCATAAGGTATCACTTATAGAGGGAATGTAAAAACCGTTACACTTGAACTGAATTACAAAACAGAACAGAGTCACACATGCAGAAAACACACTATGGCTGCTTAACGGGAAAGGTGAGGTGGGGTGATACATAAAACAAGGGTTTCAAATTAGCTCAGATACCGTTCCATAAAACCAATATGTAATAGACAAGACCTACTCCTTGCTCAGAGAACTGGACTCAACACGCCCTATTCACCGCACAAGAATATATCTGAGTAGTAATAATCTTAAAACCTATGTATTGATATCTCTCTGTTAGTGTGTCAAGTGGGTGTAAAGCGGCATAAACACAGCAGTGAAAAGCAGCTAAACCCCATTATAAAAATAAATTACTTTGAAAAACCCATGAAACAAAGACAGTGAAAGAGAGCGAAATTCTTACACAATGCGTTCAGGGGCTGTGATGCAACCTGGATTGACCATATCTAGACCCACAGCTGGATGAGACATAAGGGTGGACACTCTTGGGGCTGAGAGGTTTGGTGAGGTTGGGTGAGCAAACGCAGACCCTTTAAAGTAATACTGCGTGGTACCCATCGCATGGGTCCCAAATCTCCAGGTTCAAGGGCATCTTCCTACATCGAAAACATGCATGAGAAACCCAGAAGATGGTACACCGTGTGATGGGGAAAGGTTTCTAAAACGCACCTCATTTCTCATCTCCTTGTGCCCGGGTTCGGTATTCCAGCCGCTTTACTAGCAATCTCCCTACTTGGAGCATCAGCACCTTTAACCTCCTGTTCCGTACAGGTTGCAATTTGTCCTGAGGGTGAACGGGAAGACGTGGAACCAATGAGAGACTAGCTCTTGGTGTTGGGACAGGCACAGGTCACTCTATTTTCCCATCAGGAAGAAGAATTAACCACAGGCTCATCCTGCCACCCGGAACCAGAACAGGGCCTGAAGCCATCCTGCGCTATTGCGGCCAGCTCCCTAAAAAGCGAGTTGTAAAATGGAGGTTCAGGGCACTGCAATTCACAAACCTGCAGACTTATAAATGATAACTCTCATCCACAAATATATTGAGGGAAGGCAAAGAAGAGGATTTGAAATCAAGGCAGAATTGCAGGAAACAGATTTCAGGAGGTAGATTCGAATTGCCTTTAAAGCACATGAAAAGCGGCAAAACTTTGACAATGATGCCCTTGGCCAAAAAGGGCGTATGCGTTTTTTCCTAAATATATTCAGGAAAAAACGCATACGCACTTTTTGGCCAACCAAGCAACCTGGAAAGGCAAATCAGCGCTACAAAGATGTCTCGCTTCCCATCGGTCAAAAGGGCCATGCTGAAAAAAGTGTCAAAACCAGAAATGCAGGACAGGCCATGGAGAAATGGGAGCCTTGCTACACTGATGGGCGGGATGTAAATTGTCAACAGCCACTCTGGAGAAGTGTACGGTGAGTCCTGAAACGTCTAAAAAGCAAAGCTTAGAGAGCATAGGGCACTTCCACTCATGGGGGTATAAATTGGGAAAATGAAAAATCAGCAAGACACAAGCACCCCAAAGTTTAGGGCTGCTCTGTTGACAAGGACCTCCACTTCATTCCACCTTCAATATCGCAGGAAAGAGAAAAATGGATAAAGAAGTTGTGGTCCTTATGTACAATGGAATATCACTCAGCCGTGAAATCAATGTCATAAGGCTAGTAGCAGCATGATGAGTGGATTTAGGTACGACGATTCTAAGTGAAATAAGTCACACAGAAAAGGACACTTCTCATAAGGTATCACTTATAGAGGGAATGTAAAAAACCGTTACACTTGAACTGAATTACAAAACAGAACAGAGTCACACATGCAGAAAACACACTATGGCTGCTTAACGGCAAAGGTGAGGTGGGGTGATACATAAAACAAGGGTTTCAAATTAGCTCAGATACCGTTCCATAAACCCAATATGTAATAGACAAGACCTACTCCTTGCTCAGAGAACTGGACTCAACACGCCCTATTCACCGCACAAGAATATATCTGACTAGTAATAATCTTAAAACCTACGTATTGATATCTCTCTGTTAGTGGGTAAAGTGGGTAAAAAGCGGCATAAACACAGCAGTGAAAAGCAGCTAAACCCCATTATAAAAATAAATTACTTTGAAAAACCCATGAAACAAAGACAGTGAAAGAGAGAGAAATTCTTACACAATGCGTTCAGGGGCTGTGATGCAACCTGGATTGACCATATCTAGACCCACAGCTGGATGAGACATAAGGGTGGACACTCTTGGGGCTGAGAGGTTTGGTGAGGTTGGGTGAGCAAACGCAGACCCTTTAAAGTAATACTGCGTGGTACCCATCGCATGGGTCCCAAATCTCCAGGTTCAAGGGCATCTTCCTACATCGAAAACATGCATGAGAAACCCAGAAGATGGTACACCGTGTGATGGGGAAAGGTTTCTAAAACGCACCTCATTTCTCATCTCCTTGTGCCCGGGTTCGGTATTCCAGCCGCTTTACTAGCAATCTCCCTAATTGGAGCATCAGCACCTTTAACCTCCTGTTCCGTACAGGTTGCAATTTGTCCTGAGGGTGAACGGGAAGACGTGAAACCAATGAGAGACTAGCTCTTGGTGTTGGGACAGGCACAGGTCACTCTATTTTCCCATCAGGAAGAAGAATTAACCACAGGCTCAGCCTGCCACCCGGAACCAGAACAGGGCCTGAAGCCATCCTGCGCTATTGCGGCCAGCTCCCTAAAAAGCGAGTTGTAAAATGGAGGTTCAGGGCACTGCATTTCACAAACCTGCAGACTTATAAATGATAACTCTCGTCCACAAATATATTGAGGGAAGGCAAAGAAGAGGATTTGAAATCAAGGCAGAATTGCAGGAAACAGATTTCAGGAGGTAGATTCGAATCGCCTTTAAAGCACATGAAAAGAGGAAAAACTTTGACAATGATGCCCTTGGCCAAAAAGGGCGTATGCGTTTTTTCCTGAATATATTCAGGAAAAAACGCATACGCCCTTTTTGGCCAACCAAGCAACCTGGAAAGGCAAATCAGCGCTACAAAGATGTCTTGCTTCCCATCGGTCAAAAGGGCCATGCTGAAAAAAGTGTCAAAACCAGAAATGCAGGACAGGCCATGGAGAAATGGGAGCCTTGCTACACTGATGGGCGGGATGTAAATTGCCAACAGCCACTCTGGAGAAGAGTACGGTGTGTCCTGAAACATCTAAAAAACACAGCTTAGAGAGCATAGGGCACTTCCACTCATGGGGGTATAAATTGGGAAAATGAAAAATCAGCAAGACACAAGCACCCCAAAGTTTAGGGTTGCTCTGTTGACAAGGACCTCCACTTCATTCCACCTTAAATATGCCAGGAAAGAGAAAAATGGATAAAAGTGTTGTGGTCCTTATGTACAAAGGAATATCACTCAGCCATGAAATCAATGTCATAAGGCTAGTAGCAGCATGATGAGTGGATTTAGGTATGACGATTCTAAGTGAAGTAAGTTACACAGAAAAGGACACTTCTCATAAGGTATCAGTGATAGAGGGAATGTAAAAACCGTTACACTTGAACTGAATTACAAAACAGAACGGAGTCACACATGCAGAAAACACACTATGGCTGCTTAACGGGAAAGGTGAGGTGGGGTGATACATAAAACAAGGGTTTCAAATTAGCTCAGATACCGTTCCATAAACCCAATATGTAATAGACAAGACCTACTCCTTGCTCAGAGAACTGGACTCAACACGCCCTATTCACCGCACAAGAATATATCTGACTAGTAATAATCTTAAAACCTATATATTCATATCTCTCTGTTAGTGTGTCAAGTGGGTGTAAAGCGGCATAAACACAGCAGTGAAAAGCAGCTAAACCCCATTATAAGAATAAATTACTTTTTCAAACCCATGAAACAAAGACAGTGAAAGAGAGCGAAATTCTTACACAATGCGTTCAGGGGCTGTGATCCAACCTGGATTGACCATATCTAGACCCACAGCTGGATGAGACATAAGGGTGGACACTCTTGAGGCTGAGAGGTTTGGTGAGGTTGGGTGAGCAAACGCAGACCCTTTAAAGTAATACTGCGTGGTACCCATCGCATGGGTCCCAAATCTCCAGGTTCAAGGGCATCTTCCTCCATCGAAAACATGCATGAGAAACCCAGAAGATGGTACACCGTGTGATGGGGAAAGGTTTCTAAAACGCACCTCATTTCTGATCTCCTTGTGCTCGGGTTCGCCATTCCAGCCACTTTACTAGCAATCTCCCTCCTTGGAGCATCAGCACCTTTAACCTCCTGTTCCGTACAGGTTGCAATTTGTCCTGAGGATGAACGGGAAGACTTGGAACCAATGAGAGACTAGCTCTTGGTGTTGGAACACGCAGAGGTCACTCTATTTTCCCATCAGGAAGAAGAATTAACCACAGGCTCAGCCTGCCACCCGGAACCAGAACAGGGCCTGAAGCCATCCTGAGCTTTTGCGGCCATCTCCCAAAAACGCGAGTTGTAAAATGGAGGTTCAGGGCACTGCAATTCACAAACCTGCAGAGTTATAAATGATACCTCTCGTCCACAAATATATTGAGGGAAGGCAAAGAAGAGGATTTGAAATCAAGGCAGAATTGCAGGAAACAGATTTCAGGAGGTAGATTCGAATCGCCTTTAAAGCACATGAAAAGCGGCAAAACGTTGACAATGATGCCCTTGGCCAAAAAGGGCGTATGCGTTTTTTCCTGAATATATTCAGGAAAAAACGCATACGCCCTTTTCGGCCAACCAAGCAACCTGGAAAGGCAAATCAGCGCTACAAAGAAGTCTCGCTTCCCATCGGTCAAAAGGGCCATGCTGAAAATAGTGTCAAAACCAGAAATGCAGGACAGGCCATGGAGAAATGGGAGCCTTGCTACACTGATGGGCGGGATGTAAATTGTCAACAGCCACTCTGGAGAAGTGTACGGTGAGTCCTGAAACGTCTAAAAAGCAAAGCTTAGAGAGCATAGGGCACTTCCACTCATGGGGGTATAAATTGGGAAAATGAAAAATCAGCAAGACACAAGCACCCCAAAGTTTAGGGCTGCTCTGTTGACAAGGACCTCCACTTCATTCCACCTTCAATATCCCAGGAAAGAGAAAAATGGATAAAGAAGTTGTGGTCCTTATGTACAATGGAATATCACTCAGCCATGAAATCAATGTCTTAAGGCTAGTAGCAGCATGATAAGTGGATTTAGGTACGACGATTCTAAGTGAAATAAGTCACACAGAAAAGGACACTTCTCATAAGGTATCACTTATAGAGGGAATGTAAAAACCGTTACACTTGAACTGAATTACAAAACAGAACAGAGTCACACATGCAGAAAACACACTATGGCTGCTTAACGGGAAAGGTGAGGTGGGGTGATACATAAAACAAGGGTTTCAAATTAGCTCAGATACCGTTCCATAAAACCAATATGTAATAGACAAGACCTACTCCTTGCTCAGAGAACTGGACTCAACACGCCCTATTCACCGCACAAGAATATATCTGAGTAGTAATAATCTTAAAACCTATGTATTGATATCTCTCTGTTAGTGTGTCAAGTGGGTGTAAAGCGGCATAAACACAGCAGTGAAAAGCAGCTAAACCCCATTATAAAAATAAATTACTTTGAAAAACCCATGAAACAAAGACAGTGAAAGAGAGCGAAATTCTTACACAATGCGTTCAGGGGCTGTGATGCAACCTGGATTGACCATATCTAGACCCACAGCTGGATGAGACATAAGGGTGGACACTCTTGGGGCTGAGAGGTTTGGTGAGGTTGGGTGAGCAAACGCAGACCCTTTAAAGTAATACTGCGTGGTACCCATCGCATGGGTCCCAAATCTCCAGGTTCAAGGGCATCTTCCTACATCGAAAACATGCATGAGAAACCCAGAAGATGGTACACCGTGTGATGGGGAAAGGTTTCTAAAACGCACCTCATTTCTCATCTCCTTGTGCCCGGGTTCGGTATTCCAGCCGCTTTACTAGCAATCTCCCTACTTGGAGCATCAGCACCTTTAACCTCCTGTTCCGTACAGGTTGCAATTTGTCCTGAGGGTGAACGGGAAGACGTGGAACCAATGAGAGACTAGCTCTTGGTGTTGGGACAGGCACAGGTCACTCTATTTTCCCATCAGGAAGAAGAATTAACCACAGGCTCAGCCTGCCACCCGGAACCAGAACAGGGCCTGAAGCCATCCTGCGCTATTGCGGCCAGCTCCATAAAAAGCGAGTTGTAAAATGGAGGTTCAGGGCACTGCAATTCACAAACCTGCAGACTTATAAATGATAACTCTCATCCACAAATATATTGAGGGAAGGCAAAGAAGAGGATTTGAAATCAAGGCAGAATTGCAGGAAACAGATTTCAGGAGGTAGATTCGAATTGCCTTTAAAGCACATGAAAAGCGGCAAAACTTTGACAATGATGCCCTTGGCCAAAAAGGGCGTATGCGTTTTTTCCTAAATATATTCAGGAAAAAACGCATACGCACTTTTTGGCCAACCAAGCAACCTGGAAAGGCAAATCAGCGCTACAAAGATGTCTCGCTTCCCATCGGTCAAAAGGGCCATGCTGAAAAAAGTGTCAAAACCAGAAATGCAGGACAGGCCATGGAGAAATGGGAGCCTTGCTACACTGATGGGCGGGATGTAAATTGTCAACAGCCACTCTGGAGAAGTGTACGGTGAGTCCTGAAACGTCTAAAAAGCAAAGCTTAGAGAGCATAGGGCACTTCCACTCATGGGGGTATAAATTGGGAAAATTAAAAATCAGCAAGACACAAGCACCCCAAAGTTTAGGGCTGCTCTGTTGACAAGGACCTCCACTTCATTCCACCTTCAATATCGCAGGAAAGAGAAAAATGGATAAAGAAGTTGTGGTCCTTATGTACAATGGAATATCACTCAGCCGTGAAATCAATGTCATAAGGCTAGTAGCAGCATGATGAGTGGATTTAGGTACGACGATTCTAAGTGAAATAAGTCACACAGAAAAGGACACTTCTCATAAGGTATCACTTATAGAGGGAATGTAAAAAACCGTTACACTTGAACTGAATTACAAAACAGAACAGAGTCACACATGCAGAAAACACACTATGGCTGCTTAACGGCAAAGGTGAGGTGGGGTGATACATAAAACAAGGGTTTCAAATTAGCTCAGATACCGTTCCATAAACCCAATATGTAATAGACAAGACCTACTCCTTGCTCAGAGAACTGGACTCAACACGCCCTATTCACCGCACAAGAATATATCTGACTAGTAATAATCTTAAAACCTACGTATTGATATCTCTCTGTTAGTGGGTAAAGTGGGTAAAAAGCGGCATAAACACAGCAGTGAAAAGCAGCTAAACCCCATTATAAAAATAAATTACTTTGAAAAACCCATGAAACAAAGACAGTGAAAGAGAGAGAAATTCTTACACAATGCGTTCAGGGGCTGTGATGCAACCTGGATTGACCATATCTAGACCCACAGCTGGATGAGACATAAGGGTGGACACTGTTGCGGCTGAGAGGTTTGGTGAGGTTGGGTGAGCAAACGCAGACCCTTTAAAGTAATACTGTGTGGTACCCATCGCATGGGTCCCAAATCTCCAGGTTCAAGGTCATCTTCCTACATCGAAAACATGCATGAGATACCCAGAAGATGGTACACCGTGTGATGGGGAAAGGTTTCTAAAACGCACCTCATTTCTCATCTGCTTGTGCCCGGGTTCGCCATTCCAGCCACTTTACTAGCAATCTCCCTACTTGGAGCATCAGCACCTTTAACCTCCTGTTCCGTACAGGTTGCAATTTGTACTGAGGATGAACGGGAAGACGTGGAACCAATGAAAGACTAGCTCTTGGTGTTGGGACAGGCACAGGTCACTCTATTTTCCCATCAGGAAGAAGAATTAACCACAGGCTCAGCCTGCCCCCCGGAACCAGAACAGGGCCTGAAGCCATCCTGCGCTTTTGCGGCCAGCTCCCTAAAAAGCGAGTTGTAAAATGGAGGTTCAGGGCACTGCAATTCACAAACCTGCAGAGTTATAAATGATAACTCTCATCCACAAATATATTGAGGGAAGGCAAAGAAGAGGATTTGAAATCAAGGCAGAATTGCAGGAAACAGATTTCAGGAGGTAGATTCGAATCGCCTTTAAAGCACATGAAAAGCGGCAAAACGTTGACAATGATGCCCTTGGCCAAAAAGGGCGTATGCGTTTTTTCCTGAATATATTCAAGAAAAAACGCATACGCCCTTTTTGGCCAACCAAGCAACCTGGAAAGGCAAATCAGCGCTACAAAGAAGTCTCGCTTCCCATCGGTCAAAAGGGCCATGCTGAAAAAAGTGTCAAAACCAGAAATGCAGGACAGGCCATGGAGAAATGGGAGCCTTGCTACACTGATGGGCGGGATGTAAATTGTCAACAGCCACTCTGGAGAAGTGTACGGTGAGTCCTGAAACGTCTAAAAAGCAAAGCTTAGAGAGCATAGGGCACTTCCACTTATGGGGTTATAAATTGGGAAAATGAAAAATCAGCAAGACACAAGCACCCCAAAGTTTAGGGCTGCTCTGTTGACAAGGACCTCCACTTCATTCCACCTTCAATATCGCAGGAAAGAGAAAAATGGATAAAGAAGTTGTGGTCCTTATGTACAATGGAATATCACTCAGCCGTGAAATCAATGTCATAAGGCTAGTAGCAGCATGATGAGTGGATTTAGGTACGACGACTCTAAGTGAAATAAGTCACACAGAAAAGGACACTTCTCATAAGGTATCACTTATAGAGGGAATGTAAAAACCGTTACACTTGAACTGAATTACAAAACAGAACAGAGTCACACATGCAGAAAACACACTATGGCTGCTTAACGGGAAAGGTGAGGTGGGGTGATACATAAAACAAGGGTTTCAAATTAGCTCAGATACCGTTCCATAAACCCAATATGTAATAGACAAGACCTACTCCTTGCTCAGAGAACTGGACTCAACACGCCCTATTCACCGCACAAGAATATATCTGACTAGTAATAATCTTAAAACCTATGTATTCATATCTCTCTGTTAGTGTGTCAAGTGGGTAAAAAGCGGCATAAACACAGCAGTGAAAAGCAGCTAAACCCCATTATAAAAATAAATTACTTTGAAAAACCCATGAAACAAAGACAGTGAAAGAGAGAGAAATTCTTACACAATGCGTTCAGGGGCTGTGATGCAACCTGGATTGACCATATCTAGACCCACAGCTGGATGAGACATAAGGGTGGACACTGTTGCGGCTGAGAGGTTTGGTGAGGTTGGGTGAGCAAACGCAGACCCTTTAAAGTAATACTGCGTGGTACCCATCGCATGGGTCCCAAATCTCCAGGTTCAAGGTCATCTTCCTACATCGAAAACATGCATGAGATACCCAGAAGATGGTACACCGTGTGATGGCGAAAGGTTTCTAAAACGCACCTCATTTCTCATCTCCTTGTGCCCGGGTTCGCCATTCCAGCCACTTTACTAGCAATCTCCCTCCTTGGAGCATCAGCACCTTTAACCTCCTGTTCCGTACAGGTTGCAATTTGTACTGAGGATGAACGGGAAGACGTGGAACCAATGAGAGACTAGCTCTTGGTGTTGGGACAGGCACAGGTCACTCTATTTTCCCATCAGGAAGAAGAATTAACCACAGGCTCAGCCTGCCCCCCGGAACCAGAACAGGGCCTGAAGCCATCCTGCGCTTTTGCGGCCAGCTCCCTAAAAAGCGAGTTGTAAAATGGAGGTTCAGGGCACTGCAATTCACAAACCTGCAGAGTTATAAATGATAACTCTCGTCCACAAATATATTGAGGGAAGGCAAAGAAGAGGATTTGAAATCAAGGCAGAATTGCAGGAAACAGATTTCAGGAGGTAGATTCGAATCGCCTTTAAAGCACATGAAAAGCGGCAAAACGTTGACAATGATGCCCTTGGCCAAAAAGGGCGTATGCGTTTTTTCCTGAATATATTCAGGAAAAAACGCATACGCCCTTTTTGGCCAACCAAGCAACCTGGAAAGGCAAATCAGCGCTACAAAGTTGTCTCGCTTCCCATCGGTCAAAAGGGCCATGCTGAAAAAAGTGTCAAAACCAGAAATGCAGGACAGGCCATGGAGAAATGGGAGCCTTGCTACACTGATGGGCGGGATGTAAATTGTCAACAGCCACTCTGGAGAAGTGTACGGTGAGTCCTGAAACGTCTAAAAAGCAAAGCTTAGAGAGCATAGGGCACTTCCACTCATGGGGGTATAAATTGGGAAAATGAAAAATCAGCAAGACACAAGCACCCCAAAGTTTAGGGCTGCTCTGTTGACAAGGACCTCCACTTCATTCCACCTTCAATATCCCAGGAAAGAGAAAAATGGATAAAGAAGTTGTGGTCCTTATGTACAATGGAATATCACTCAGCCATGAAATCAATGTCATAAGGCTAGTAGCAGCATGATGAGTGGATTTAGGTACGACGATTCTAAGTGAAATAAGTCACACAGAAAAGGACACTTCTCATAAGGTATCACTGATAGAGGGAATGTAAAAACCGTTACACTTGAACTGAATTACAAAACAGAACAGAGTCACACATGCAGAAAACACACTATGGCTGCTTAACGGGAAAGGTGAGGTGGGGTGATACATAAAACAAGGGTTTCAAATTAGCTCAGATACCGTTCCATAAACCCAATATGTAATAGACAAGACCTACTCCTTGCTCAGAGAACTGGACTCAACACGCCCTATTCACCGCACCAGAATATATCTGACTAGTAATAATCTTAAAACCTATGTATTGATATCTCTCTGTTAGTGTGTCAAGTGGGTGTAAAGCGGCATAAACACAGCAGTGAAAAGCAGCTAAACCCCATTATAAAAATAAATTACTTTGAAAAACCCATGAAACAAAGACAGTGAAAGAGATAGAAATTCTTACACAATGCGTTCACGGGCTGTGATGCAACCTGGATTGACCATATCTAGACCCACAGCTGGATGAGACATAAGGGTGGACACTCTTGGGGCTGAGAGGTTTGGTGAGGTTGGGTGAGCAAACGCAGACCCTTTAAAGTAATACTGCATGGTACCCATCGCATGGGTCCCATATCTCCAGGTTCAAGGGCATCTTCCTACATCGAAAACATGCATGAGAAACCCAGAAGATGGTACACCGTGTGATGTGGAAAGGTTTCTAAAACGCACCTCATTTCTCATCTCCTTGTGCCCGGATTCGCTATTCCAGCCGCTTTACTAGCAATCTCCCTACTTGGAGCATCATCACCTTTAACCTCCTGTTCCGTACAGGTTGCAATTTGTCCTGAGGATGAACGGGAAGACGTGGAACCAATGAGAGACTAGCTCTTGGTGTTGGGACAGGCACAGGTCACTCTATTTTCCCATCAGGAAGAAGAATTAACCACAGGCTCAGCCTGCCACCCGGAACCGAAACAGGGCCTGAAGCCATCCTGCGCTATTGCGGCCAGCTCCCTAAAAATCGAGTTGTAAAATGGAGGTTCAGGGCACTGCAATTCACAAACCTGCAGACTTATAAATGATAACTCTCGTCCACAAATATATTGAGGGAAGGCAAAGAAGAGGATTTGAAATCAAGGCAGAATTGCAGGAAACAGATTTCAGGAGGTAGATTCGAATCGCCTTTAAAGCACATGAAAAGCGGCAAAACGTTGACAATGATGCCCTTGGCCAAAAAGGGCGTATGCATTTTTTCCTGAATATATTCAGGAAAAAACGCATACGCCCTTTTTGGCCAACCAAGCAACCTGGAAAGGCAAATCAGCGCTACAAAGATGTCTCGTTTCCCATCGGTTAAAAGGGCCATGCTGAAAAAAGTGTCAAAACCAGAAATGCAGGACAGGCCATGGAGAAATGGGAGCCTTGCTACACTGATGGGCGGGATGTAAATTGCCAACAGCCACTCTGGACAAGAGTACGGTGTGTCCTGAAACATCTAAAAAACACAGCTTAGAGAGCATAGGGCACTTCCACTCATGGGGGTATAAATTGGGAAAATGAAAAATCAGCAAGACACAAGCACCCCAAAGTTTAGGGCTGCTCTGTTGACAAGGACCTCCACTTCATTCCACCTTCAATATCCCAGGAAAGAGAAAAATGGATAAAGAAGTTGTGGTCCTTATGTACAATGGAATATCACTCAGCCATGAAATCAATGTCATAAGGCTAGTAGCAGCATGATGAGTGGATTTAGGTACGACGATTCTAAGTGAAATAAGTCACACAGAAAAGGACACTTCTCATAAGGTATCACTGATAGAGGGAATGTAAAAACCGTTACACTTGAACTGGATTACAAAACAGAACAGAGTCACACATGCAGAAAACACACTATGGCTGCTTAACGGGAAAGGTGAGGTGGGGTGATACATAAAACAAGGGTTTCAAATTAGCTCAGATACCGTTCCATAAACCCAATATGTAATAGACAAGACCTACTCCTTGCTCAGAGAACTGGACTCAACACGCCCTATTCACCGCACAAGAATATATCTGAGTAGTAATAATCTTAAAACCTATGTATTGATATCTCTCTGTTAGTGTGTCAAGTGGGTGTAAAGCGGCATAAACACAGCAGTGAAAAGCAGCTAAACCCCATTATAAAAATAAATTACTTTTTCAAACCCATGAAACAAAGACAGTGAAAGAGAGAGAAATTCTTACACAATGCGTTCAGGGGCTGTGATGCAACCTGGATTGACCATATCTAGACCCACAGCTGGATGAGACATAAGGGTGGACACTCTTGGGGCTGAGAGGTTTGGTGAGGTTGGGTGAGCAAACGCAGAACCTTTAAAGTAATACTGCGTGGTACCCATCGCATGGGTCCCAAATCTCCAGGTTGAAGGGCATCTTCCTACATCGAAAACATGCATGAGAAACCCAGAAGATGGTACACCGTGTGATGGGGAAAGGTTTCTAAAACGCACCTCATTTCTCATCTCCTTGTGCCCGGGTTCGCTATTCCAGCCGCTTTACTAGCAATCTCCCTACTTGGAGCATCAGCACCTTTAACCTCCTGTTCCGTACAGGTTGCAATTTGTCCTGAGGGTGAACGGGAAGACGTGGAACCAATGAGAGACTAGCTCTTGGTGTTGGGACAGGCACAGGTCACTCTATTTTCCCATCAGGAAGAAGAATTAACCACAGGCTCAGCCTGCCACCCGGAACCAGAACAGGGCCTGAAGCCATTCTGCGCTATTGCGGCCAGCTCCCTAAAAAGCGAGTTGTAAAATGGAGGTTCAGGGCACTGCATTTCACAAACCTGCAGACTTATAAATGATAACTCTCGTCCACAAATATATTGAGGGAAGGCAAAGAAGAGGATTTGAAATCAAGGCAGAATTGCAGGAAACAGATTTCAGGAGGTAGATTCGAATCGCCTTTAAAGCACATGAAAAGAGGAAAAACTTTGACCATGATGCCCTTGGCCAAAAAGGGCATATGCGTTTTTTCCTGAATATATTCAGGAAAAAACGCATACGCCCTTTTTGGCCAACCAAGCAACCTGGAAAGGCAAATCAGCGCTACAAAGATGTCTCGCTTCCCTTCGGTTAAAAAGGCCATGCTGAAAAAAGTGTCAAAACCAGAAATGCAGGACAGGCCATGGAGAAATGGGAGCCTTGCTACACTGATGGGCGGGATGTAAATTGCCAACAGCCACTCTGGAGAAGCGTACGGTGAGTCCTGAAACATCTAAAAAACAAAGCTTAGAGAGCATACGGCACTTCCACTCATGGGGTTATAAATTGGGAAAATTAAAAATCAGCAAGACACAAGCACCCCAAAGTTTAGGGCTGCTCTGTTGACAAGGACCTCCACTTCATTCCACCTTCAATATCCCAGGAAAGAGAAAAATGGATAAAGAAGTTGTGGTCCTTATGTACAATGGAATATCACTCAGCCATGAAATCAATGTCATAAGGCTAGTAGCAGCATGATGAGTGGATTTAGGTACGACGATTCTAAGTGAAATAAGTCACACAGAAAAGGACACTTCTCATAAGGTATCACTGATAGAGGGAATGTAAAAACCGTTACACTTGAACTGAATTACAAAACAGAACAGAGTCACACATGCAGAAAACACACTATGGCTGCTTAACGGGAAAGGTGAGGTGGGGTGATACATAAAACAAGGGTTTCAAATTAGCTCAGATACCGTTCCATAAACCCAATATGTAATAGACAAGACCTACTCCTTGCTCAGAGAACTGGACTCAACACGCCCTATTCACCGCACAAGAATATATCTGACTAGTAATAATCTTAAAACCTATGTATTGATATCTCTCTGTTAGTGTGTCAAGTGGGTAAAAAGCGGCATAAACACAGCAGTGAAAAGCAGCTAAACCCCATTATAAAAATAAATTACTTTGAAAAACCCATGAAACAAAGACAGTGAAAGAGAGAGAAATTCTTACACAATGCGTTCAGGGGCTGTGATGCAACCTGGATTGACCATATCTAGACCCACAGCTGGATGAGACATAAGGGTGGACACTGTTGCGGCTGAGAGGTTTGGTGAGGTTGGGTGAGCAAACGCAGACCCTTTAAAGTAATACTGCGTGGTACCCATCGCATGGGTCCCAAATCTCCAGGTTGAAGGGCATCTTCCTACATCGTAAACATGCATGAGATACCCAGAAGATGGTACACCGTGTGATGGGGAAAGGTTTCTAAAACGCACCTCATTTCTCATCTGCCTGTGCCCGGGTTTGCCATTCCAGCCACTTTACTAGCAATCTCCCTCCTTGGAGCATCATCACCTTTAACCTCCTGTTCCGTACAGGTTGCAATTTGTCCTGAGGATGAACGGGAAGACGTGGAACCAATGAGAGACTAGCTCTTGGTGTTGGGACAGGCACAGGTCACTCTATTTTCCCATCAGGAAGAAGAATTAACCACAGGCTCAGCCTGCCCCCCGGATCAAGAACAGGGCCTGAAGCCATCCTGCGCTTTTGCGGCCATCTCCCAAAAACGCGAGTTGTAAAATGGAGGTTCAGGGCACTGCAATTCACAAACCTGCAGAGTTATAAATGATAACTCTCGTCCACAAATATATTGAGGGAAGGCAAAGAAGAGGATTTGAAATCAAGGCAGAATTGCAGGAAACAGATTTCAGGAGGTAGATTCGAATCGCCTTTAAAGCACATGAAAACCGGCAAAACGTTGACAATGATGCCCTTGGCCAAAAAGGGCGTATGCGTTTTTTCCTGAATATATTCAGGAAAAAACGCATACGCCCTTTTTGGCCAACCAAACAACCTGGAAAGGCAAATCAGCGCTACAAAGAAGTCTCGCTTCCCATCGGTTAAAAGGGCCATGCTGAAAAATTTGTCAAAACCAGAAATGCAGGACAGGCCATGGAGAAATGGGAGCCTTGCTACACTGATGGGCGGGATGTAAATTGCCAACAGCCACTCTGGACAAGAGTACGGTGTGTCCTGAAACATCTAAAAAACACAGCTTAGAGAGCATAGGGCACTTCCACTCATGGGGGTATAAATTGGGAAAATGAAAAATCAGCAAGACACAAGCACCCCAAAGTTTAGGGCTGCTCTGTTGACAAGGACCTCCACTTCATTCCACCTTCAATATCCCAGGAAAGAGAAAAATGGATAAAGAAGTTGTGGTCCTTATGTACAATGCAATATCACTCAGCCATGAAATCAATGTCATAAGGCTGGTAGCAGCATGATGAGTGGATTTAGGTACGATGATTCTAAGTGAAATAAGTCACACAGAAAAGGACACTTCTCATAAGGTATCACTGATAGAGGGAATGTAAAAACCGTTACACTTGAACTGAATTACAAAACAGAACAGAGTCACACATGCAGAAAACACACTATGGCTGCTTAACGGGAAAGGTGAGGTGGGGTGATACATAAAACAAGGGTTTCAAATTAGCTCAGATACCGTTCCATAAACCCAATATGTAATAGACAAGACCTACTCCTTGCTCAGAGAACTGGACTCAACACGCCCTATTCACCGCACAAGAATATATCTGACTAGTAATAATCTTAAAACCTATGTATTGATATCTCTCTGTTAGTGTGTCAAGTGGGTGTAAAGCGGCATAAACACAGCAGTGAAAAGCAGCTAAATCCCATTATAAAAATAAATTACTTTGAAAAACCCATGAAACAAAGACAGTGAAAGAGATAGAAATTCTTACACAATGCGTTCACGGGCTGTGATGCAACCTGGATTGACCATATCTAGACCCACAGCTGGATGAGACATAAGGGTGGACACTCTTGGGGCTGAGAGGTTTGGTGAGGTTGGGTGAGCAAACGCAGACCCTTTAAAGTAATACTGCATGGTACCCATCGCATGGGTCCCATATCTCCAGGTTCAAGGGCATCTTCCTACATCGAAAACATGCATGAGAAACCCAGAAGATGGTACACCGTGTGATGTGGAAAGGTTTCTAAAACGCACCTCATTTCTCATCTCCTTGTGCCCGGATTCGCTATTCCAGCCGCTTTACTAGCAATCTCCCTACTTGGAGCATCATCACCTTTAACCTCCTGTTCCGTACAGGTTGCAATTTGTCCTGAGGATGAACGGGAAGACGTGGAACCAATGAGAGACTAGCTCTTGGTGTTGGGACAGGCACAGGTCACTCTATTTTCCCATCAGGAAGAAGAATTAACCACAGGCTCAGCCTGCCCCCCGGAACCAGAACAGGGCCTGAAGCCATCCTGCGCTATTGCGGCCAGCTCCCTAAAAAGCGAGTTGTAAAATGGAGGTTCAGGGCACTGCAATTCACAAACCTGCAGAGTTATAAATGATAACTCTCGTCCACAAATATATTGAGGGAAGGCAAAGAAGAGGATTTGAAATCAAGGCAGAATTGCAGGAAACAGATTTCAGGAGGTAGATTCGAATCGCCTTTAAAGCACATGAAAAGCGGAAAAACGTTGACAATGATGCCCTTGGCCAAAAAGGGCGTATGCGTTTTTTCCTGAATATATTCAGGAAAAAACGCATACGCCCTTTTTGGCCAACCAAGCAACCTGGAAAGGCAAATCAGCGCTACAAAGAAGTCTCGCTTCCCATCGGTTAAAAGGGCCATGCTGAAAAAAGTGTCAAAACCAGAAATGCAGGACAGGCCATGGAGAAATGGGAGCCTTGCTACACTGATGGGCGGGATGTAAATTGCCAACAGCCACTCTGGAGAAGCGTACGGTGAGTCCTGAAACATCTAAAAAACACAGCTTAGAGAGCATAGGGCACTTCTACTCATGGGGGTATAAATTGGGAAAATTAAAAAACAGCAAGACACAAGCACCCCAAAGTTTAGGGCTGCTCTGTTGACAAGGACCTCCACTTCATTCCACCTTCAATATCCCAGGAAAGAGAAAAATCGATAAAGAAGTTGTGGTCCTTATGTACAATGGAATTTCACTCAGCCGTGAAATCAATGTCATAAGGCTAGTAGCAGCATGATGAGTGGATTTAGGTACGACGACTCTAAGTGAAATAAGTCACACAGCAAAGGACACTTCTCATAAGGTATCACTGATAGAGGGAATGTAAAAACCGTTACACTTGAACTGAATTACAAAACAGAACAGAGTCACACATGCAGAAAACACACTATGGCTGCTTAACGGGAAAGGTGAGGTGGGGTGATACATAAAACAAGGGTTTCAAATTAGCTCAGATACCGTTCCATAAACCCAATATGTAATAGACAAGACCTACTCCTTGCTCAGAGAACTGGACTCAACACGCCCTATTCACCGCACAAGAATATATCTGACTAGTAATAATCTTAAAACCTATGTATTGATATCTCTCTGTTAGTGTGTCAAGTGGGTAAAAAGCGGCATAAACACAGCAGTGAAAAGCAGCTAAACCCCATTATAAAAATAAATTACTTTGAAAAACCCATGAAACAAAGACAGTGAAAGAGAGAGAAATTCTTACACAATGCGTTCAGGGGCTGTGATGCAACCTGGATTGACCATATCTAGACCCACAGCTGGATGAGACATAAGGGTGGACACTGTTGCGGCTGAGAGGTTTGGTGAGGTTGGGTGAGCAAACGCAGACCCTTTAAAGTAATACTGCGTGGTACCCATCGCATGGGTCCCAAATCTCCAGGTTGAAGGGCATCTTCCTACATCGTAAACATGCATGAGATACCCAGAAGATGGTACACCGTGTGATGGGGAAAGGTTTCTAAAACGCACCTCATTTCTCATCTGCCTGGGCCCGGGTTTGCCATTCCAGCCACTTTACTAGCAATCTCCCTCCTTGGAGCATCATCACCTTTAACCTCCTGTTCCGTACAGGTTGCAATTTGTCCTGAGGATGAACGGGAAGACGTGGAACCAATGAGAGACTAGCTCTTGGTGTTGGGACAGGCACAGGTCACTCTATTTTCCCATCAGGAAGAAGAATTAACCACAGGCTCAGCCTGCCCCCCGGATCAAGAACAGGGCCTGAAGCCATCCTGCGCTTTTGCGGCCATCTCCCAAAAACGCGAGTTGTAAAATGGAGGTTCAGGGCACTGCAATTCACAAACCTGCAGAGTTATAAATGATAACTCTCGTCCACAAATATATTGAGGGAAGGCAAAGAAGAGGATTTGAAATCAAGGCAGAATTGCAGGAAACAGATTTCAGGAGGTAGATTCGAATCGCCTTTAAAGCACATGAAAAACGGAAAAACGTTGACAATGATGCCCTTGGCCAAAAAGGGCGTATGCGTTTTTTCCTGAATATATTCAGGAAAAAACGCATACGCCCTTTTTGGCCAACCAAGCAACCTGGAAAGGCAAATCAGCGCTACAAAGAAGTCTCGCTTCCCATCGGTCAAAAGGGCCATGCTGAAAAAAGTGTCAAAAGCAGAAATGCAGGACAGGCCATGGAGAAATGGGAGCCTTGCTACACTGATGGGCGGGATGTAAATTGTCAACAGCCACTCTGGAGAAGTGTACGGTGAGTCCTGAAACGTCTAAAAAGCAAAGCTTAGAGAGCATAGGGCACTTCCACTCATGGGGGTATAAATTGGGAAAATGAAAAATCAGCAAGACACAAGCACCCCAAAGTTTAGGGCTGCTCTGTTGACAAGGACCTCCACTTCATTCCACCTTCAATATCCCAGGAAAGAGAAAAATGGATAAAGAAGTTGTGGTCCTTATGTACAATGGAATATCACTCAGCCATGAAATCAATGTCTTAAGGCTAGCAGCAGCATGATAAGTGGATTTAGGTACAACGATTCTAAGTGAAATAAGTCACACAGAGAAGGACACTTCTCATAAGGTATCACTTATAGAGGGAATGTAAAAACCGTTACACTTGAACTGAATTACAAAACAGAACAGAGTCACACATGCAGAAAACACACTATGGCTGCTTAACGGGAAAGGTGAGGTGGGGTGATACATAAAACAAGGGTTTCAAATTAGCTCAGATACCGTTCCATAAACCCAATATGTAATAGACAAGACCTACTCCTTGCTCAGAGAACTGGACTCAACACGCCCTATTCACCGCACAAGAATATATCTGACTAGTAATAATCTTAAAACCTATGTATTGATATCTCTCTGTTAGTGTGTCAAGTGGGTGTAAAGCGGCATAAACACAGCAGTGAAAAGCAGCTAAACCCCATTATAAAAATAAATTACTTTGAAAAACCCATGAAACAAAGACAGTGAAAGAGAGCGAAATTCTTACACAATGCGTTCAGGGGCTGTGATGCAACCTGGATTGACCATATCTAGACCCACAGCTGGATGAGACATAAGGGTGGACACTCTTGGGGCTGAGAGGTTTGGTGAGGTTGGGTGAGCAAACGCAGACCCTTTAAAGTAATACTGCGTGGTACCCATCGCATGGGTCCCAAATCTCCAGGTTCAAGGGCATCTTCCTACATCGAAAACATGCATGAGAAACCCAGAAGATGGTACACCGTGTGATGGGGAAAGGTTTCTAAAACGCACCTCATTTCTCATCTCCTTGTGCCCGGGTTCGCTATTCCAGCCGCTTTACTAGCAATCTCCCTACTTGGAGCATCATCACCTTTAACCTCCTGTTCCGTACAGGTTGCAATTTGTCCTGAGGGTGAACGGGAAGACGTGGAACCAATGAGAGACTAGCTCTTGGTGTTGGGACAGGCACAGGTCACTCTATTTTCCCATCAGGAAGAAGAATTAACCACAGGCTCAGCCTGCCACCCGGAACCAGAACAGGGCCTGAAGCCATTCTGCGCTATTGCGGCCAGCTCCCTAAAAAGCGAGTTGTAAAATGGAGGTTCAGGGCACTTCATTTCACAAACCTGCAGACTTATAAATGATAACTCTCGTCCACAAATATATTGAGGGAAGGCAAAGAAGAGGATTTGAAATCAAGACAGAATTGCAGGAAACAGATTTCAGGAGGTAGATTCGAATCGCCTTTAAAGCACATGAAAAGAGGAAAAACTTTGAAAATGATGCCCTTGGCCAAAAAGGGCGTATGCGTTTTTTCCTGAATATATTCAGGAAAAAACGCATACGCCCTTTTTGGCCAACCAAGCAACCTGGAAAGGCAAATCAGCGCTACAAAGAAGTCTCGCTTCCCATCGGTTAAAAGGGCCATGCTGAAAAAAGTGTCAAAACCAGAAATGCAGGACAGGCCATGGAGAAATGGGAGCCTTGCTACACTGATGGGCGGGATGTAAATTGCCAACAGCCACTCTGGAGAAGAGTACGGTGTGTCCTGAAACATCTAAAAAACACAGCTTAGAGAGCATAGGGCACTTCCACTCATGGGGGTATAAATTGGGAAAATGAAAAATCAGCAAGACAAAAGCACCCCAAAGTTTAGGGTTGCTCTGTTGACAAGGACCTCCACTTCATTCCACCTTAAATATGCCAGGAAAGAGAAAAATGGATAAAAGAGTTGTGGTCCTTATGTACAAAGGAATATCACTCAGCCATGAAATCAATGTCATAAGGCTAGTAGCAGCATGATGAGTGGATTTAGGTACGACGATTCTAAGTGAAGTAAGTTACACAGAAAAGGACACTTCTCATAAGGTATCACTTATAGAGGGAATGTAAAAACCGTTACACTTGAACTGAATTACAAAACAGAACGGAGTCACACATGCAGAAAACACACTATGGCTGCTTAACGGGAAAGGTGAGGTGGGGTGATACATAAAACAAGGGTTTCAAATTAGCTCAGATACCGTTCCATAAACCCAATATGTAATAGACAAGACCTACTCCTTGCTCAGAGAACTGGACTCAACACGCCCTATTCACCGCACAAGAATATATCTGACTAGTAATAATCTTAAAACCTATGTATTGATATCTCTCTGTTAGTGTGTCAAGTGGGTGTAAAGCGGCATAAACACAGCAGTGAAAAGCAGCTAAACCCCATTATAAAAATAAATTACTTTGAAAAACCCATGAAACAAAGACAGTGAAAGAGAGAGAAATTCTTACACAATGCGTTCAGGGGCTGTGATGCAACCTGGATTGACCATATCTAGACCCACAGCTGGATGAGACATAAGGGTGGACACTCTTGGGGCTGAGAGGTTTGGTGAGGTTGGGTGAGCAAACGCAGACCCTTTAAAGTAAAACTGCATGGTACCCATCGCATGGGTCACAAATCTCCAGGTTCAAGGGCATCTTCCTACATCGAAAACATGCATGAGAAACCCAGAAGATGGTACACCGTGTGATGGGGAAAAGTTTCTAAAACGCACCTCATTTCTCATCTCCTTGTGCCCGGGTTCGCTATTCCAGCCGCTTTACTAGCAATCTCCCTACTTGGAGCATCAGCACCTTTAACCTCCTGTTCCGTACAGGTTGCAATTTGTCCTGAGGATGAACGGGAAGACGTGGAACCAATGAGAGACTAGCTCTTGGTGTTGGGACAGGCACAGGTCACTCTATTTTCCCATCAGGAAGAAGAATTAACCACAGGCTCAGCCTGCCCCCCGGAACCAGAACAGGGCCTGAAGCCATCCTGCGCTATTGCGGCCAGCTCCCTAAAAAGCGAGTTGTAAAATGGAGGTTCAGGGCACTGCAATTCACAAACCTGCAGAGTTATAAATGATAACTCTCGTCCACAAATATATTGAGGGAAGGCAAAGAAGAGGATTTGAAATCAAGGCAGAATTGCAGGAAACAGATTTCAGGAGGTAGATTCGAATCGCCTTTAAAGCACATGAAAAGCGGCAAAACGTTGACCATGATGCCCTTGGCCAAAAAGGGCGTATGCGTTTTTTCCTGAATATATTCAGGAAAAAACGCATACGCCCTTTTTGGCCAACCAAGCAACCTGGAAAGGCAAATCAGCGCTACAAAGATGTCTCGCTTCCCTTCGGTTAAAAAGGCCATGCTGAAAAAAGTGTCAAAACCAGAAATGCAGGACAGGCCATGGAGAAATGGGAGCCTTGCTACACTGATGGGCGGGATGTAAATTGCCAACAGCCACTCTGGAGAAGCGTACGGTGAGTCCTGAAACATCTAAAAAACAAAGCTTAGAGAGCATAGGGCACTTCCACTCATGGGGTTATAAATTGGGAAAACTAAAAATCAGCAAGACACAAGCACCTCAAAGTTTAGGGCTGCTCTGTTGACAAGGACCTCCACTTCATTCCACCTTCAATATCCCAGGAAAGAGAAAAATGGATAAAGAAGTTGTGGTCCTTATGTACAATGGAATATCACTCAGCCATGAAATCAATGTCATAAGGCTAGTAGCAGCATGATGAGTGGATTTAGGTACGACGATTCTAAGTGAAATAAGTCACACAGAAAAGGACACTTCTCATAAGGTATCACTGATAGAGGGAATGTAAAAACCGTTACACTTGAACTGAATTACAAAACAGAACAGAGTCACACATGCAGAAAACACACTATGGCTGCTTAACGGGAAAGGTGAGGTGGGGTGATACATAAAACAAGGGTTTCAAATTAGCTCAGATACCGTTCCATAAACCCAATATGTAATAGACAAGACCTACTCCTTGCTCAGAGAACTGGACTCAACACGCCCTATTCACCGCACAAGAATATATCTGACTAGTAATAATCTTAAAACCTATGTATTGATATCTCTCTGTTAGTGTGTCAAGTGGGTAAAAAGCGGCATAAACACAGCAGTGAAAAGCAGCTAAACCCCATTATAAAAATAAATTACTTTGAAAAACCCATGAAACAAAGACAGTGAAAGAGATAGAAATTCTTACACAATGCGTTCACGGGCTGTGATGCAACCTGGATTGACCATATCTAGACCCACAGCTGGATGAGACATAAGGGTGGACACTCTTGGGGCTGAGAGGTTTGGTGAGGTTGGGTGAGCAAACGCAGACCCTTTAAAGTAATACTGCATGGTACCCATCGCATGGGTCCCATATCTCCAGGTTCAAGGGCATCTTCCTACATCGAAAACATGCATGAGAAACCCAGAAGATGGTACACCGTGTGATGTGGAAAGGTTTCTAAAACGCACCTCATTTCTCATCTCCTTGTGCCCGGATTCGCTATTCCAGCCGCTTTACTAGCAATCTCCCTACTTGGAGCATCATCACCTTTAACCTCCTGTTCCGTACAGGTTGCAATTTGTCCTGAGGATGAACGGGAAGACGTGGAACCAATGAGAGACTAGCTCTTGGTGTTGGGACAGGCACAGGTCACTCTATTTTCCCATCAGGAAGAAGAATTAACCACAGGCTCAGCCTGCCCCCCGGAACCAGAACAGGGCCTGAAGCCATCCTGCGCTATTGCGGCCAGCTCCCTAAAAAGCGAGTTGTAAAATGGAGGTTCAGGGCACTGCAATTCACAAACCTGCAGAGTTATAAATGATAACTCTCGTCCACAAATATATTGAGGGAAGGCAAAGAAGAGGATTTGAAATCAAGGCAGAATTGCAGGAAACAGATTTCAGGAGGTAGATTCGAATCGCCTTTAAAGCACATGAAAAGCGGAAAAACGTTGACAATGATGCCCTTGGCCAAAAAGGGCGTATGCGTTTTTTCCTGAATATATTCAGGAAAAAACGCATACGCCCTTTTTGGCCAACCAAGCAACCTGGAAAGGCAAATCAGCGCTACAAAGAAGTCTCGCTTCCCATCGGTTAAAAGGGCCATGCTGAAAAAAGTGTCAAAACCAGAAATGCAGGACAGGCCATGGAGAAATGGGAGCCTTGCTACACTGATGGGCGGGATGTAAATTGCCAACAGCCACTCTGGAGAAGCGTACGGTGAGTCCTGAAACATCTAAAAAACACAGCTTAGAGAGCATAGGGCACTTCTACTCATGGGGGTATAAATTGGGAAAATTAAAAAACAGCAAGACACAAGCACCCCAAAGTTTAGGGCTGCTCTGTTGACAAGGACCTCCACTTCATTCCACCTTCAATATCCCAGGAAAGAGAAAAATCGATAAAGAAGTTGTGGTCCTTATGTACAATGGAATTTCACTCAGCCGTGAAATCAATGTCATAAGGCTAGTAGCAGCATGATGAGTGGATTTAGGTACGACGACTCTAAGTGAAATAAGTCACACAGCAAAGGACACTTCTCATAAGGTATCACTGATAGAGGGAATGTAAAAACCGTTACACTTGAACTGAATTACAAAACAGAACAGAGTCACACATGCAGAAAACACACTATGGCTGCTTAACGGGAAAGGTGAGGTGGGGTGATACATAAAACAAGGGTTTCAAATTAGCTCAGATACCGTTCCATAAACCCAATATGTAATAGACAAGACCTACTCCTTGCTCAGAGAACTGGACTCAACACGCCCTATTCACCGCACAAGAATATATCTGACTAGTAATAATCTTAAAACCTATGTATTGATATCTCTCTGTTAGTGTGTCAAGTGGGTAAAAAGCGGCATAAACACAGCAGTGAAAAGCAGCTAAACCCCATTATAAAAATAAATTACTTTGAAAAACCCATGAAACAAAGACAGTGAAAGAGAGAGAAATTCTTACACAATGCGTTCAGGGGCTGTGATGCAACCTGGATTGACCATATCTAGACCCACAGCTGGATGAGACATAAGGGTGGACACTGTTGCGGCTGAGAGGTTTGGTGAGGTTGGGTGAGCAAACGCAGACCCTTTAAAGTAATACTGCGTGGTACCCATCGCATGGGTCCCAAATCTCCAGGTTGAAGGGCATCTTCCTACATCGTAAACATGCATGAGATACCCAGAAGATGGTACACCGTGTGATGGGGAAAGGTTTCTAAAACGCACCTCATTTCTCATCTGCCTGGGCCCGGGTTTGCCATTCCAGCCACTTTACTAGCAATCTCCCTCCTTGGAGCATCATCACCTTTAACCTCCTGTTCCGTACAGGTTGCAATTTGTCCTGAGGATGAACGGGAAGACGTGGAACCAATGAGAGACTAGCTCTTGGTGTTGGGACAGGCACAGGTCACTCTATTTTCCCATCAGGAAGAAGAATTAACCACAGGCTCAGCCTGCCCCCCGGATCAAGAACAGGGCCTGAAGCCATCCTGCGCTTTTGCGGCCATCTCCCAAAAACGCGAGTTGTAAAATGGAGGTTCAGGGCACTGCAATTCACAAACCTGCAGAGTTATAAATGATAACTCTCGTCCACAAATATATTGAGGGAAGGCAAAGAAGAGGATTTGAAATCAAGGCAGAATTGCAGGAAACAGATTTCAGGAGGTAGATTCGAATCGCCTTTAAAGCACATGAAAAACGGAAAAACGTTGACAATGATGCCCTTGGCCAAAAAGGGCGTATGCGTTTTTTCCTGAATATATTCAGGAAAAAACGCATACGCCCTTTTTGGCCAACCAAGCAACCTGGAAAGGCAAATCAGCGCTACAAAGAAGTCTCGCTTCCCATCGGTCAAAAGGGCCATGCTGAAAAAAGTGTCAAAAGCAGAAATGCAGGACAGGCCATGGAGAAATGGGAGCCTTGCTACACTGATGGGCGGGATGTAAATTGTCAACAGCCACTCTGGAGAAGTGTACGGTGAGTCCTGAAACGTCTAAAAAGCAAAGCTTAGAGAGCATAGGGCACTTCCACTCATGGGGGTATAAATTGGGAAAATGAAAAATCAGCAAGACACAAGCACCCCAAAGTTTAGGGCTGCTCTGTTGACAAGGACCTCCACTTCATTCCACCTTCAATATCCCAGGAAAGAGAAAAATGGATAAAGAAGTTGTGGTCCTTATGTACAATGGAATATCACTCAGCCATGAAATCAATGTCTTAAGGCTAGCAGCAGCATGATAAGTGGATTTAGGTACAACGATTCTAAGTGAAATAAGTCACACAGAGAAGGACACTTCTCATAAGGTATCACTTATAGAGGGAATGTAAAAACCGTTACACTTGAACTGAATTACAAAACAGAACAGAGTCACACATGCAGAAAACACACTATGGCTGCTTAACGGGAAAGGTGAGGTGGGGTGATACATAAAACAAGGGTTTCAAATTAGCTCAGATACCGTTCCATAAACCCAATATGTAATAGACAAGACCTACTCCTTGCTCAGAGAACTGGACTCAACACGCCCTATTCACCGCACAAGAATATATCTGACTAGTAATAATCTTAAAACCTATGTATTGATATCTCTCTGTTAGTGTGTCAAGTGGGTGTAAAGCGGCATAAACACAGCAGTGAAAAGCAGCTAAACCCCATTATAAAAATAAATTACTTTGAAAAACCCATGAAACAAAGACAGTGAAAGAGAGCGAAATTCTTACACAATGCGTTCAGGGGCTGTGATGCAACCTGGATTGACCATATCTAGACCCACAGCTGGATGAGACATAAGGGTGGACACTCTTGGGGCTGAGAGGTTTGGTGAGGTTGGGTGAGCAAACGCAGACCCTTTAAAGTAATACTGCGTGGTACCCATCGCATGGGTCCCAAATCTCCAGGTTCAAGGGCATCTTCCTACATCGAAAACATGCATGAGAAACCCAGAAGATGGTACACCGTGTGATGGGGAAAGGTTTCTAAAACGCACCTCATTTCTCATCTCCTTGTGCCCGGGTTCGCTATTCCAGCCGCTTTACTAGCAATCTCCCTACTTGGAGCATCATCACCTTTAACCTCCTGTTCCGTACAGGTTGCAATTTGTCCTGAGGGTGAACGGGAAGACGTGGAACCAATGAGAGACTAGCTCTTGGTGTTGGGACAGGCACAGGTCACTCTATTTTCCCATCAGGAAGAAGAATTAACCACAGGCTCAGCCTGCCACCCGGAACCAGAACAGGGCCTGAAGCCATTCTGCGCTATTGCGGCCAGCTCCCTAAAAAGCGAGTTGTAAAATGGAGGTTCAGGGCACTTCATTTCACAAACCTGCAGACTTATAAATGATAACTCTCGTCCACAAATATATTGAGGGAAGGCAAAGAAGAGGATTTGAAATCAAGACAGAATTGCAGGAAACAGATTTCAGGAGGTAGATTCGAATCGCCTTTAAAGCACATGAAAAGAGGAAAAACTTTGAAAATGATGCCCTTGGCCAAAAAGGGCGTATGCGTTTTTTCCTGAATATATTCAGGAAAAAACGCATACGCCCTTTTTGGCCAACCAAGCAACCTGGAAAGGCAAATCAGCGCTACAAAGAAGTCTCGCTTCCCATCGGTTAAAAGGGCCATGCTGAAAAAAGTGTCAAAACCAGAAATGCAGGACAGGCCATGGAGAAATGGGAGCCTTGCTACACTGATGGGCGGGATGTAAATTGCCAACAGCCACTCTGGAGAAGAGTACGGTGTGTCCTGAAACATCTAAAAAACACAGCTTAGAGAGCATAGGGCACTTCCACTCATGGGGGTATAAATTGGGAAAATGAAAAATCAGCAAGACAAAAGCACCCCAAAGTTTAGGGTTGCTCTGTTGACAAGGACCTCCACTTCATTCCACCTTAAATATGCCAGGAAAGAGAAAAATGGATAAAAGAGTTGTGGTCCTTATGTACAAAGGAATATCACTCAGCCATGAAATCAATGTCATAAGGCTAGTAGCAGCATGATGAGTGGATTTAGGTACGACGATTCTAAGTGAAGTAAGTTACACAGAAAAGGACACTTCTCATAAGGTATCACTTATAGAGGGAATGTAAAAACCGTTACACTTGAACTGAATTACAAAACAGAACGGAGTCACACATGCAGAAAACACACTATGGCTGCTTAACGGGAAAGGTGAGGTGGGGTGATACATAAAACAAGGGTTTCAAATTAGCTCAGATACCGTTCCATAAACCCAATATGTAATAGACAAGACCTACTCCTTGCTCAGAGAACTGGACTCAACACGCCCTATTCACCGCACAAGAATATATCTGACTAGTAATAATCTTAAAACCTATGTATTCATATCTCTCTGTTAGTGTGTCAAGTGGGTGTAAAGCGGCATAAACACAGCAGTGAAAAGCAGCTAAACCCCATTATAAAAATAAATTACTTTGAAAAACCCATGAAACAAAGACAGTGAAAGAGAGAGAAATTCTTACACAATGCGTTCAGGGGCTGTGATGCAACCTGGATTGACCATATCTAGACCCACAGCTGGATGAGACATAAGGGTGGACACTCTTGGGGCTGAGAGGTTTGGTGAGGTTGGGTGAGCAAACGCAGACCCTTTAAAGTAAAACTGCATGGTACCCATCGCATGGGTCACAAATCTCCAGGTTCAAGGGCATCTTCCTACATCGAAAACATGCATGAGAAACCCAGAAGATGGTACACCGTGTGATGGGGAAAAGTTTCTAAAACGCACCTCATTTCTCATCTCCTTGTGCCCGGGTTCGCTATTCCAGCCGCTTTACTAGCAATCTCCCTACTTGGAGCATCAGCACCTTTAACCTCCTGTTCCGTACAGGTTGCAATTTGTCCTGAGGATGAACGGGAAGACGTGGAACCAATGAGAGACTAGCTCTTGGTGTTGGGACAGGCACAGGTCACTCTATTTTCCCATCAGGAAGAAGAATTAACCACAGGCTCAGCCTGCCCCCCGGAACCAGAACAGGGCCTGAAGCCATCCTGCGCTATTGCGGCCAGCTCCCTAAAAAGCGAGTTGTAAAATGGAGGTTCAGGGCACTGCAATTCACAAACCTGCAGAGTTATAAATGATAACTCTCGTCCACAAATATATTGAGGGAAGGCAAAGAAGAGGATTTGAAATCAAGGCAGAATTGCAGGAAACAGATTTCAGGAGGTAGATTCGAATCGCCTTTAAAGCACATGAAAAGCGGCAAAACGTTGACCATGATGCCCTTGGCCAAAAAGGGCGTATGCGTTTTTTCCTGAATATATTCAGGAAAAAACGCATACGCCCTTTTTGGCCAACCAAGCAACCTGGAAAGGCAAATCAGCGCTACAAAGATGTCTCGCTTCCCTTCGGTTAAAAAGGCCATGCTGAAAAAAGTGTCAAAACCAGAAATGCAGGACAGGCCATGGAGAAATGGGAGCCTTGCTACACTGATGGGCGGGATGTAAATTGCCAACAGCCACTCTGGAGAAGCGTACGGCGAGTCCTGAAACATCTAAAAAACAAAGCTTAGAGAGCATAGGGCACTTCCACTCATGGGGTTATAAATTGGGAAAACTAAAAATCAGCAAGACACAAGCACCTCAAAGTTTAGGGCTGCTCTGTTGACAAGGACCTCCACTTCATTCCACCTTCAATATCCCAGGAAAGAGAAAAATGGATAAAGAAGTTGTGGTCCTTATGTACAATGGAATATCACTCAGCCATGAAATCAATGTCATAAGGCTAGTAGCAGCATGATGAGTGGATTTAGGTACGACGATTCTAAGTGAAATAAGTCACACAGAAAAGGACACTTCTCATAAGGTATCACTGATAGAGGGAATGTAAAAACCGTTACACTTGAACTGAATTACAAAACAGAACAGAGTCACACATGCAGAAAACACACTATGGCTGCTTAACGGGAAAGGTGAGGTGGGGTGATACATAAAACAAGGGTTTCAAATTAGCTCAGATACCGTTCCATAAACCCAATATGTAATAGACAAGACCTACTCCTTGCTCAGAGAACTGGACTCAACACGCCCTATTCACCGCACAAGAATATATCTGACTAGTAATAATCTTAAAACCTATGTATTGATATCTCTCTGTTAGTGTGTCAAGTGGGTAAAAAGCGGCATAAACACAGCAGTGAAAAGCAGCTAAACCCCATTATAAAAATAAATTACTTTGAAAAACCCATGAAACAAAGACAGTGAAAGAGATAGAAATTCTTACACAATGCGTTCACGGGCTGTGATGCAACCTGGATTGACCATATCTAGACCCACAGCTGGATGAGACATAAGGGTGGACACTCTTGGGGCTGAGAGGTTTGGTGAGGTTGGGTGAGCAAACGCAGACCCTTTAAAGTAATACTGCATGGTACCCATCGCATGGGTCCCATATCTCCAGGTTCAAGGGCATCTTCCTACATCGAAAACATGCATGAGAAACCCAGAAGATGGTACACCGTGTGATGTGGAAAGGTTTCTAAAACGCACCTCATTTCTCATCTCCTTGTGCCCGGATTCGCTATTCCAGCCGCTTTACTAGCAATCTCCCTACTTGGAGCATCATCACCTTTAACCTCCTGTTCCGTACAGGTTGCAATTTGTCCTGAGGATGAACGGGAAGACGTGGAACCAATGAGAGACTAGCTCTTGGTGTTGGGACAGGCACAGGTCACTCTATTTTCCCATCAGGAAGAAGAATTAACCACAGGCTCAGCCTGCCCCCCGGAACCAGAACAGGGCCTGAAGCCATCCTGCGCTATTGCGGCCAGCTCCCTAAAAAGCGAGTTGTAAAATGGAGGTTCAGGGCACTGCAATTCACAAACCTGCAGACTTATAAATGATAACTCTCGTCCACAAATATATTGAGGGAAGGCAAAGAAGAGGATTTGAAATCAAGGCAGAATTGCAGGAAACAGATTTCAGGAGGTAGATTCGAATCGCCTTTAAAGCACATGAAAACCGGCAAAACGTTGACAATGATGCCCTTGGCCAAAAAGGGCGTATGCGTTTTTTCCTGAATATATTCAGGAAAAAACGCATACGCCCTTTTTGGCCAACCAAGCAACCTGGAAAGGCAAATCAGCGCTACAAAGAAGTCTCGCTTCCCATCGGTTAAAAGGGCCATGCTGAAAAAAGTGTCAAAACCAGAAATGCAGGACAGGCCATGGAGAAATGGGAGCCTTGCTACACTGATGGGCGGGATGTAAATTGCCAACAGCCACTCTGGAGAAGCGTACGGTGAATCCTGAAACATCTAAAAAACACAGCTTAGAGAGCATAGGGCACTTCTACTCATGGGGGTATAAATTGGGAAAATGAAAAATCAGCAAGACACAAGCACCCCAAAGTTTAGGGCTGCTCTGTTGACAAGGACCTCCACTTCATTCCACCTTCAATATCCCAGGAAAGAGAAAAATGGATAAAAGAGTTGTGGTCCTTATGTACAAAGGAATATCACTCAGCCATGAAATCAATGTCATAAGGCTAGTAGCAGCATGATGAGTGGATTTAGGTACGACGATGCTAAGTGAAGTAAGTCACACAGAAAAGGACACTTCTCATAAGGTATCACTTTTAGAGGGAATGTAAAAACCGTTACACTTGAACTGAATTACAAAACAGAACGGAGTCACACATGCAGAAAACACACTATGGCTGCTTAACGGGAAAGGTGAGGTGGGGTGATACATAAAACAAGGGTTTCAAATTAGCTCAGATACCGTTCCATAAACCCAATATGTAATAGACAAGACCTACTCCTTGCTCAGAGAACTGGACTCAACACGCCCTATTCACCGCACAAGAATATATCTGAGTAGTAATAATCTTAAAACCTATGTATTCATATCTCTCTGTTAGTGTGTCAAGTGGGTGTAAAGCGGCATAAACACAGCAGTGAAAAGCAGCTAAACCCCATTATAAGAATAAATTACTTTTTCAAACCCATGAAACAAAGACAGTGAAAGAGAGCGAAATTCTTACACAATGCGTTCAGGGGCTGTGATGCAACCTGGATTGACCATATCTAGACCCACAGCTGGATGAGACATAAGGGTGGACACTCTTGGGGCTGAGAGGTTTGGTGAGGTTGGGTGAGCAAACGCAGACCCTTTAAAGTAATACTGCGTGGTACCCATCGCATGGGTCCCAAATCTCCAGGTTCAAGGGCATCTTCCTACATCGAAAACATGCATGAGAAACCCAGAAGATGGTACACCGTGTGATGGGGAAAGGTTTCTAAAACGCACCTCATTTCTCATCTCCTTGTGCCCGGGTTCGGTATTCCAGCCGCTTTACTAGCAATCTCCCTACTTGGAGCATCAGCACCTTTAACCTCCTGTTCCGTACAGGTTGCAATTTGTCCTGAGGGTGAACGGGAAGACGTGAAACCAATGAGAGACTAGCTCTTGGTGTTGGGACAGGCACAGGTCACTCTATTTTCCCATCAGGAAGAAGAATTAACCACAGGCTCAGCCTGCCACCCGGAACCAGAACAGGGCCTGAAGCCATCCTGCGCTATTGCGGCCAGCTCCCTAAAAAGCGAGTTGTAAAATGGAGGTTCAGGGCACTGCATTTCACAAACCTGCAGACTTATAAATGATAACTCTCGTCCACAAATATATTGAGGGAAGGCAAAGAAGAGGATTTGAAATCAAGGCAGAATTGCAGGAAACAGATTTCAGGAGGTAGATTCGAATCGCCTTTAAAGCACATGAAAAGAGGAAAAACTTTGACAATGATGCCCTTGGCCAAAAAGGGCGTATGCGTTTTTTCCTGAATATATTCAGGAAAAAACGCATACGCCCTTTTTGGCCAACCAAGCAACCTGGAAAGGCAAATCAGCGCTACAAAGATGTCTTGCTTCCCATCGGTCAAAAGGGCCATGCTGAAAAAAGTGTCAAAACCAGAAATGCAGGACAGGCCATGGAGAAATGGGAGCCTTGCTACACTGATGGGCGGGATGTAAATTGCCAACAGCCACTCTGGAGAAGAGTACGGTGTGTCCTGAAACATCTAAAAAACACAGCTTAGAGAGCATAGGGCACTTCCACTCATGGGGGTATAAATTGGGAAAATGAAAAATCAGCAAGACACAAGCACCCCAAAGTTTAGGGTTGCTCTGTTGACAAGGACCTCCACTTCATTCCACCTTAAATATGCCAGGAAAGAGAAAAATGGATAAAAGTGTTGTGGTCCTTATGTACAAAGGAATATCACTCAGCCATGAAATCAATGTCATAAGGCTAGTAGCAGCATGATGAGTGGATTTAGGTATGACGATTCTAAGTGAAGTAAGTTACACAGAAAAGGACACTTCTCATAAGGTATCAGTGATAGAGGGAATGTAAAAACCGTTACACTTGAACTGAATTACAAAACAGAACGGAGTCACACATGCAGAAAACACACTATGGCTGCTTAACGGGAAAGGTGAGGTGGGGTGATACATAAAACAAGGGTTTCAAATTAGCTCAGATACCGTTCCATAAACCCAATATGTAATAGACAAGACCTACTCCTTGCTCAGAGAACTGGACTCAACACGCCCTATTCACCGCACAAGAATATATCTGACTAGTAATAATCTTAAAACCTATATATTCATATCTCTCTGTTAGTGTGTCAAGTGGGTGTAAAGCGGCATAAACACAGCAGTGAAAAGCAGCTAAACCCCATTATAAGAATAAATTACTTTTTCAAACCCATGAAACAAAGACAGTGAAAGAGAGCGAAATTCTTACACAATGCGTTCAGGGGCTGTGATCCAACCTGGATTGACCATATCTAGACCCACAGCTGGATGAGACATAAGGGTGGACACTCTTGAGGCTGAGAGGTTTGGTGAGGTTGGGTGAGCAAACGCAGACCCTTTAAAGTAATACTGCGTGGTACCCATCGCATGGGTCCCAAATCTCCAGGTTCAAGGGCATCTTCCTCCATCGAAAACATGCATGAGAAACCCAGAAGATGGTACACCGTGTGATGGGGAAAGGTTTCTAAAACGCACCTCATTTCTGATCTCCTTGTGCTCGGGTTCGCCATTCCAGCCACTTTACTAGCAATCTCCCTCCTTGGAGCATCAGCACCTTTAACCTCCTGTTCCGTACAGGTTGCAATTTGTCCTGAGGATGAACGGGAAGACTTGGAACCAATGAGAGACTAGCTCTTGGTGTTGGAACACGCAGAGGTCACTCTATTTTCCCATCAGGAAGAAGAATTAACCACAGGCTCAGCCTGCCACCCGGAACCAGAACAGGGCCTGAAGCCATCCTGAGCTTTTGCGGCCATCTCCCAAAAACGCGAGTTGTAAAATGGAGGTTCAGGGCACTGCAATTCACAAACCTGCAGAGTTATAAATGATACCTCTCGTCCACAAATATATTGAGGGAAGGCAAAGAAGAGGATTTGAAATCAAGGCAGAATTGCAGGAAACAGATTTCAGGAGGTAGATTCGAATCGCCTTTAAAGCACATGAAAAGCGGCAAAACGTTGACAATGATGCCCTTGGCCAAAAAGGGCGTATGCGTTTTTTCCTGAATATATTCAGGAAAAAACGCATACGCCCTTTTTGGCCAACCAAGCAACCTGGAAAGGCAAATCAGCGCTACAAAGAAGTCTCGCTTCCCATCGGTCAAAAGGGCCATGCTGAAAATAGTGTCAAAACCAGAAATGCAGGACAGGCCATGGAGAAATGGGAGCCTTGCTACACTGATGGGCGGGATGTAAATTGTCAACAGCCACTCTGGAGAAGTGTACGGTGAGTCCTGAAACGTCTAAAAAGCAAAGCTTAGAGAGCATAGGGCACTTCCACTCATGGGGGTATAAATTGGGAAAATGAAAAATCAGCAAGACACAAGCACCCCAAAGTTTAGGGCTGCTCTGTTGACAAGGACCTCCACTTCATTCCACCTTCAATATCCCAGGAAAGAGAAAAATGGATAAAGAAGTTGTGGTCCTTATGTACAATGGAATATCACTCAGCCATGAAATCAATGTCTTAAGGCTAGTAGCAGCATGATAAGTGGATTTAGGTACGACGATTCTAAGTGAAATAAGTCACACAGAAAAGGACACTTCTCATAAGGTATCACTTATAGAGGGAATGTAAAAACCGTTACACTTGAACTGAATTACAAAACAGAACAGAGTCACACATGCAGAAAACACACTATGGCTGCTTAACGGGAAAGGTGAGGTGGGGTGATACATAAAACAAGGGTTTCAAATTAGCTCAGATACCGTTCCATAAAACCAATATGTAATAGACAAGACCTACTCCTTGCTCAGAGAACTGGACTCAACACGCCCTATTCACCGCACAAGAATATATCTGAGTAGTAATAATCTTAAAACCTATGTATTGATATCTCTCTGTTAGTGTGTCAAGTGGGTGTAAAGCGGCATAAACACAGCAGTGAAAAGCAGCTAAACCCCATTATAAAAATAAATTACTTTGAAAAACCCATGAAACAAAGACAGTGAAAGAGAGCGAAATTCTTACACAATGCGTTCAGGGGCTGTGATGCAACCTGGATTGACCATATCTAGACCCACAGCTGGATGAGACATAAGGGTGGACACTCTTGGGGCTGAGAGGTTTGGTGAGGTTGGGTGAGCAAACGCAGACCCTTTAAAGTAATACTGCGTGGTACCCATCGCATGGGTCCCAAATCTCCAGGTTCAAGGGCATCTTCCTACATCGAAAACATGCATGAGAAACCCAGAAGATGGTACACCGTGTGATGGGGAAAGGTTTCTAAAACGCACCTCATTTCTCATCTCCTTGTGCCCGGGTTCGGTATTCCAGCCGCTTTACTAGCAATCTCCCTACTTGGAGCATCAGCACCTTTAACCTCCTGTTCCGTACAGGTTGCAATTTGTCCTGAGGGTGAACGGGAAGACGTGGAACCAATGAGAGACTAGCTCTTGGTGTTGGGACAGGCACAGGTCACTCTATTTTCCCATCAGGAAGAAGAATTAACCACAGGCTCATCCTGCCACCCGGAACCAGAACAGGGCCTGAAGCCATCCTGCGCTATTGCGGCCAGCTCCCTAAAAAGCGAGTTGTAAAATGGAGGTTCAGGGCACTGCAATTCACAAACCTGCAGACTTATAAATGATAACTCTCATCCACAAATATATTGAGGGAAGGCAAAGAAGAGGATTTGAAATCAAGGCAGAATTGCAGGAAACAGATTTCAGGAGGTAGATTCGAATTGCCTTTAAAGCACATGAAAAGCGGCAAAACTTTGACAATGATGCCCTTGGCCAAAAAGGGCGTATGCGTTTTTTCCTAAATATATTCAGGAAAAAACGCATACGCACTTTTTGGCCAACCAAGCAACCTGGAAAGGCAAATCAGCGCTACAAAGATGTCTCGCTTCCCATCGGTCAAAAGGGCCATGCTGAAAAAAGTGTCAAAACCAGAAATGCAGGACAGGCCATGGAGAAATGGGAGCCTTGCTACACTGATGGGCGGGATGTAAATTGTCAACAGCCACTCTGGAGAAGTGTACGGTGAGTCCTGAAACGTCTAAAAAGCAAAGCTTAGAGAGCATAGGGCACTTCCACTCATGGGGGTATAAATTGGGAAAATGAAAAATCAGCAAGACACAAGCACCCCAAAGTTTAGGGCTGCTCTGTTGACAAGGACCTCCACTTCATTCCACCTTCAATATCGCAGGAAAGAGAAAAATGGATAAAGAAGTTGTGGTCCTTATGTACAATGGAATATCACTCAGCCGTGAAATCAATGTCATAAGGCTAGTAGCAGCATGATGAGTGGATTTAGGTACGACGATTCTAAGTGAAATAAGTCACACAGAAAAGGACACTTCTCATAAGGTATCACTTATAGAGGGAATGTAAAAAACCGTTACACTTGAACTGAATTACAAAACAGAACAGAGTCACACATGCAGAAAACACACTATGGCTGCTTAACGGCAAAGGTGAGGTGGGGTGATACATAAAACAAGGGTTTCAAATTAGCTCAGATACCGTTCCATAAACCCAATATGTAATAGACAAGACCTACTCCTTGCTCAGAGAACTGGACTCAACACGCCCTATTCACCGCACAAGAATATATCTGACTAGTAATAATCTTAAAACCTACGTATTGATATCTCTCTGTTAGTGGGTAAAGTGGGTAAAAAGCGGCATAAACACAGCAGTGAAAAGCAGCTAAACCCCATTATAAAAATAAATTACTTTGAAAAACCCATGAAACAAAGACAGTGAAAGAGAGAGAAATTCTTACACAATGCGTTCAGGGGCTGTGATGCAACCTGGATTGACCATATCTAGACCCACAGCTGGATGAGACATAAGGGTGGACACTCTTGGGGCTGAGAGGTTTGGTGAGGTTGGGTGAGCAAACGCAGACCCTTTAAAGTAATACTGCGTGGTACCCATCGCATGGGTCCCAAATCTCCAGGTTCAAGGGCATCTTCCTACATCGAAAACATGCATGAGAAACCCAGAAGATGGTACACCGTGTGATGGGGAAAGGTTTCTAAAACGCACCTCATTTCTCATCTCCTTGTGCCCGGGTTCGGTATTCCAGCCGCTTTACTAGCAATCTCCCTAATTGGAGCATCAGCACCTTTAACCTCCTGTTCCGTACAGGTTGCAATTTGTCCTGAGGGTGAACGGGAAGACGTGAAACCAATGAGAGACTAGCTCTTGGTGTTGGGACAGGCACAGGTCACTCTATTTTCCCATCAGGAAGAAGAATTAACCACAGGCTCAGCCTGCCACCCGGAACCAGAACAGGGCCTGAAGCCATCCTGCGCTATTGCGGCCAGCTCCCTAAAAAGCGAGTTGTAAAATGGAGGTTCAGGGCACTGCATTTCACAAACCTGCAGACTTATAAATGATAACTCTCGTCCACAAATATATTGAGGGAAGGCAAAGAAGAGGATTTGAAATCAAGGCAGAATTGCAGGAAACAGATTTCAGGAGGTAGATTCGAATCGCCTTTAAAGCACATGAAAAGAGGAAAAACTTTGACAATGATGCCCTTGGCCAAAAAGGGCGTATGCGTTTTTTCCTGAATATATTCAGGAAAAAACGCATACGCCCTTTTTGGCCAACCAAGCAACCTGGAAAGGCAAATCAGCGCTACAAAGATGTCTTGCTTCCCATCGGTCAAAAGGGCCATGCTGAAAAAAGTGTCAAAACCAGAAATGCAGGACAGGCCATGGAGAAATGGGAGCCTTGCTACACTGATGGGCGGGATGTAAATTGCCAACAGCCACTCTGGAGAAGAGTACGGTGTGTCCTGAAACATCTAAAAAACACAGCTTAGAGAGCATAGGGCACTTCCACTCATGGGGGTATAAATTGGGAAAATGAAAAATCAGCAAGACACAAGCACCCCAAAGTTTAGGGTTGCTCTGTTGACAAGGACCTCCACTTCATTCCACCTTAAATATGCCAGGAAAGAGAAAAATGGATAAAAGTGTTGTGGTCCTTATGTACAAAGGAATATCACTCAGCCATGAAATCAATGTCATAAGGCTAGTAGCAGCATGATGAGTGGATTTAGGTATGACGATTCTAAGTGAAGTAAGTTACACAGAAAAGGACACTTCTCATAAGGTATCAGTGATAGAGGGAATGTAAAAACCGTTACACTTGAACTGAATTACAAAACAGAACGGAGTCACACATGCAGAAAACACACTATGGCTGCTTAACGGGAAAGGTGAGGTGGGGTGATACATAAAACAAGGGTTTCAAATTAGCTCAGATACCGTTCCATAAACCCAATATGTAATAGACAAGACCTACTCCTTGCTCAGAGAACTGGACTCAACACGCCCTATTCACCGCACAAGAATATATCTGACTAGTAATAATCTTAAAACCTATATATTCATATCTCTCTGTTAGTGTGTCAAGTGGGTGTAAAGCGGCATAAACACAGCAGTGAAAAGCAGCTAAACCCCATTATAAGAATAAATTACTTTTTCAAACCCATGAAACAAAGACAGTGAAAGAGAGCGAAATTCTTACACAATGCGTTCAGGGGCTGTGATCCAACCTGGATTGACCATATCTAGACCCACAGCTGGATGAGACATAAGGGTGGACACTCTTGAGGCTGAGAGGTTTGGTGAGGTTGGGTGAGCAAACGCAGACCCTTTAAAGTAATACTGCGTGGTACCCATCGCATGGGTCCCAAATCTCCAGGTTCAAGGGCATCTTCCTCCATCGAAAACATGCATGAGAAACCCAGAAGATGGTACACCGTGTGATGGGGAAAGGTTTCTAAAACGCACCTCATTTCTGATCTCCTTGTGCTCGGGTTCGCCATTCCAGCCACTTTACTAGCAATCTCCCTCCTTGGAGCATCAGCACCTTTAACCTCCTGTTCCGTACAGGTTGCAATTTGTCCTGAGGATGAACGGGAAGACTTGGAACCAATGAGAGACTAGCTCTTGGTGTTGGAACACGCAGAGGTCACTCTATTTTCCCATCAGGAAGAAGAATTAACCACAGGCTCAGCCTGCCACCCGGAACCAGAACAGGGCCTGAAGCCATCCTGAGCTTTTGCGGCCATCTCCCAAAAACGCGAGTTGTAAAATGGAGGTTCAGGGCACTGCAATTCACAAACCTGCAGAGTTATAAATGATACCTCTCGTCCACAAATATATTGAGGGAAGGCAAAGAAGAGGATTTGAAATCAAGGCAGAATTGCAGGAAACAGATTTCAGGAGGTAGATTCGAATCGCCTTTAAAGCACATGAAAAGCGGCAAAACGTTGACAATGATGCCCTTGGCCAAAAAGGGCGTATGCGTTTTTTCCTGAATATATTCAGGAAAAAACGCATACGCCCTTTTCGGCCAACCAAGCAACCTGGAAAGGCAAATCAGCGCTACAAAGAAGTCTCGCTTCCCATCGGTCAAAAGGGCCATGCTGAAAATAGTGTCAAAACCAGAAATGCAGGACAGGCCATGGAGAAATGGGAGCCTTGCTACACTGATGGGCGGGATGTAAATTGTCAACAGCCACTCTGGAGAAGTGTACGGTGAGTCCTGAAACGTCTAAAAAGCAAAGCTTAGAGAGCATAGGGCACTTCCACTCATGGGGGTATAAATTGGGAAAATGAAAAATCAGCAAGACACAAGCACCCCAAAGTTTAGGGCTGCTCTGTTGACAAGGACCTCCACTTCATTCCACCTTCAATATCCCAGGAAAGAGAAAAATGGATAAAGAAGTTGTGGTCCTTATGTACAATGGAATATCACTCAGCCATGAAATCAATGTCTTAAGGCTAGTAGCAGCATGATAAGTGGATTTAGGTACGACGATTCTAAGTGAAATAAGTCACACAGAAAAGGACACTTCTCATAAGGTATCACTTATAGAGGGAATGTAAAAACCGTTACACTTGAACTGAATTACAAAACAGAACAGAGTCACACATGCAGAAAACACACTATGGCTGCTTAACGGGAAAGGTGAGGTGGGGTGATACATAAAACAAGGGTTTCAAATTAGCTCAGATACCGTTCCATAAAACCAATATGTAATAGACAAGACCTACTCCTTGCTCAGAGAACTGGACTCAACACGCCCTATTCACCGCACAAGAATATATCTGAGTAGTAATAATCTTAAAACCTATGTATTGATATCTCTCTGTTAGTGTGTCAAGTGGGTGTAAAGCGGCATAAACACAGCAGTGAAAAGCAGCTAAACCCCATTATAAAAATAAATTACTTTGAAAAACCCATGAAACAAAGACAGTGAAAGAGAGCGAAATTCTTACACAATGCGTTCAGGGGCTGTGATGCAACCTGGATTGACCATATCTAGACCCACAGCTGGATGAGACATAAGGGTGGACACTCTTGGGGCTGAGAGGTTTGGTGAGGTTGGGTGAGCAAACGCAGACCCTTTAAAGTAATACTGCGTGGTACCCATCGCATGGGTCCCAAATCTCCAGGTTCAAGGGCATCTTCCTACATCGAAAACATGCATGAGAAACCCAGAAGATGGTACACCGTGTGATGGGGAAAGGTTTCTAAAACGCACCTCATTTCTCATCTCCTTGTGCCCGGGTTCGGTATTCCAGCCGCTTTACTAGCAATCTCCCTACTTGGAGCATCAGCACCTTTAACCTCCTGTTCCGTACAGGTTGCAATTTGTCCTGAGGGTGAACGGGAAGACGTGGAACCAATGAGAGACTAGCTCTTGGTGTTGGGACAGGCACAGGTCACTCTATTTTCCCATCAGGAAGAAGAATTAACCACAGGCTCAGCCTGCCACCCGGAACCAGAACAGGGCCTGAAGCCATCCTGCGCTATTGCGGCCAGCTCCATAAAAAGCGAGTTGTAAAATGGAGGTTCAGGGCACTGCAATTCACAAACCTGCAGACTTATAAATGATAACTCTCATCCACAAATATATTGAGGGAAGGCAAAGAAGAGGATTTGAAATCAAGGCAGAATTGCAGGAAACAGATTTCAGGAGGTAGATTCGAATTGCCTTTAAAGCACATGAAAAGCGGCAAAACTTTGACAATGATGCCCTTGGCCAAAAAGGGCGTATGCGTTTTTTCCTAAATATATTCAGGAAAAAACGCATACGCACTTTTTGGCCAACCAAGCAACCTGGAAAGGCAAATCAGCGCTACAAAGATGTCTCGCTTCCCATCGGTCAAAAGGGCCATGCTGAAAAAAGTGTCAAAACCAGAAATGCAGGACAGGCCATGGAGAAATGGGAGCCTTGCTACACTGATGGGCGGGATGTAAATTGTCAACAGCCACTCTGGAGAAGTGTACGGTGAGTCCTGAAACGTCTAAAAAGCAAAGCTTAGAGAGCATAGGGCACTTCCACTCATGGGGGTATAAATTGGGAAAATTAAAAATCAGCAAGACACAAGCACCCCAAAGTTTAGGGCTGCTCTGTTGACAAGGACCTCCACTTCATTCCACCTTCAATATCGCAGGAAAGAGAAAAATGGATAAAGAAGTTGTGGTCCTTATGTACAATGGAATATCACTCAGCCGTGAAATCAATGTCATAAGGCTAGTAGCAGCATGATGAGTGGATTTAGGTACGACGATTCTAAGTGAAATAAGTCACACAGAAAAGGACACTTCTCATAAGGTATCACTTATAGAGGGAATGTAAAAAACCGTTACACTTGAACTGAATTACAAAACAGAACAGAGTCACACATGCAGAAAACACACTATGGCTGCTTAACGGCAAAGGTGAGGTGGGGTGATACATAAAACAAGGGTTTCAAATTAGCTCAGATACCGTTCCATAAACCCAATATGTAATAGACAAGACCTACTCCTTGCTCAGAGAACTGGACTCAACACGCCCTATTCACCGCACAAGAATATATCTGACTAGTAATAATCTTAAAACCTACGTATTGATATCTCTCTGTTAGTGGGTAAAGTGGGTAAAAAGCGGCATAAACACAGCAGTGAAAAGCAGCTAAACCCCATTATAAAAATAAATTACTTTGAAAAACCCATGAAACAAAGACAGTGAAAGAGAGAGAAATTCTTACACAATGCGTTCAGGGGCTGTGATGCAACCTGGATTGACCATATCTAGACCCACAGCTGGATGAGACATAAGGGTGGACACTGTTGCGGCTGAGAGGTTTGGTGAGGTTGGGTGAGCAAACGCAGACCCTTTAAAGTAATACTGTGTGGTACCCATCGCATGGGTCCCAAATCTCCAGGTTCAAGGTCATCTTCCTACATCGAAAACATGCATGAGATACCCAGAAGATGGTACACCGTGTGATGGGGAAAGGTTTCTAAAACGCACCTCATTTCTCATCTGCTTGTGCCCGGGTTCGCCATTCCAGCCACTTTACTAGCAATCTCCCTACTTGGAGCATCAGCACCTTTAACCTCCTGTTCCGTACAGGTTGCAATTTGTACTGAGGATGAACGGGAAGACGTGGAACCAATGAAAGACTAGCTCTTGGTGTTGGGACAGGCACAGGTCACTCTATTTTCCCATCAGGAAGAAGAATTAACCACAGGCTCAGCCTGCCCCCCGGAACCAGAACAGGGCCTGAAGCCATCCTGCGCTTTTGCGGCCAGCTCCCTAAAAAGCGAGTTGTAAAATGGAGGTTCAGGGCACTGCAATTCACAAACCTGCAGAGTTATAAATGATAACTCTCATCCACAAATATATTGAGGGAAGGCAAAGAAGAGGATTTGAAATCAAGGCAGAATTGCAGGAAACAGATTTCAGGAGGTAGATTCGAATCGCCTTTAAAGCACATGAAAAGCGGCAAAACGTTGACAATGATGCCCTTGGCCAAAAAGGGCGTATGCGTTTTTTCCTGAATATATTCAAGAAAAAACGCATACGCCCTTTTTGGCCAACCAAGCAACCTGGAAAGGCAAATCAGCGCTACAAAGAAGTCTCGCTTCCCATCGGTCAAAAGGGCCATGCTGAAAAAAGTGTCAAAACCAGAAATGCAGGACAGGCCATGGAGAAATGGGAGCCTTGCTACACTGATGGGCGGGATGTAAATTGTCAACAGCCACTCTGGAGAAGTGTACGGTGAGTCCTGAAACGTCTAAAAAGCAAAGCTTAGAGAGCATAGGGCACTTCCACTTATGGGGTTATAAATTGGGAAAATGAAAAATCAGCAAGACACAAGCACCCCAAAGTTTAGGGCTGCTCTGTTGACAAGGACCTCCACTTCATTCCACCTTCAATATCGCAGGAAAGAGAAAAATGGATAAAGAAGTTGTGGTCCTTATGTACAATGGAATATCACTCAGCCGTGAAATCAATGTCATAAGGCTAGTAGCAGCATGATGAGTGGATTTAGGTACGACGACTCTAAGTGAAATAAGTCACACAGAAAAGGACACTTCTCATAAGGTATCACTTATAGAGGGAATGTAAAAACCGTTACACTTGAACTGAATTACAAAACAGAACAGAGTCACACATGCAGAAAACACACTATGGCTGCTTAACGGGAAAGGTGAGGTGGGGTGATACATAAAACAAGGGTTTCAAATTAGCTCAGATACCGTTCCATAAACCCAATATGTAATAGACAAGACCTACTCCTTGCTCAGAGAACTGGACTCAACACGCCCTATTCACCGCACAAGAATATATCTGACTAGTAATAATCTTAAAACCTATGTATTCATATCTCTCTGTTAGTGTGTCAAGTGGGTAAAAAGCGGCATAAACACAGCAGTGAAAAGCAGCTAAACCCCATTATAAAAATAAATTACTTTGAAAAACCCATGAAACAAAGACAGTGAAAGAGAGAGAAATTCTTACACAATGCGTTCAGGGGCTGTGATGCAACCTGGATTGACCATATCTAGACCCACAGCTGGATGAGACATAAGGGTGGACACTGTTGCGGCTGAGAGGTTTGGTGAGGTTGGGTGAGCAAACGCAGACCCTTTAAAGTAATACTGCGTGGTACCCATCGCATGGGTCCCAAATCTCCAGGTTCAAGGTCATCTTCCTACATCGAAAACATGCATGAGATACCCAGAAGATGGTACACCGTGTGATGGCGAAAGGTTTCTAAAACGCACCTCATTTCTCATCTCCTTGTGCCCGGGTTCGCCATTCCAGCCACTTTACTAGCAATCTCCCTCCTTGGAGCATCAGCACCTTTAACCTCCTGTTCCGTACAGGTTGCAATTTGTACTGAGGATGAACGGGAAGACGTGGAACCAATGAGAGACTAGCTCTTGGTGTTGGGACAGGCACAGGTCACTCTATTTTCCCATCAGGAAGAAGAATTAACCACAGGCTCAGCCTGCCCCCCGGAACCAGAACAGGGCCTGAAGCCATCCTGCGCTTTTGCGGCCAGCTCCCTAAAAAGCGAGTTGTAAAATGGAGGTTCAGGGCACTGCAATTCACAAACCTGCAGAGTTATAAATGATAACTCTCGTCCACAAATATATTGAGGGAAGGCAAAGAAGAGGATTTGAAATCAAGGCAGAATTGCAGGAAACAGATTTCAGGAGGTAGATTCGAATCGCCTTTAAAGCACATGAAAAGCGGCAAAACGTTGACAATGATGCCCTTGGCCAAAAAGGGCGTATGCGTTTTTTCCTGAATATATTCAGGAAAAAACGCATACGCCCTTTTTGGCCAACCAAGCAACCTGGAAAGGCAAATCAGCGCTACAAAGTTGTCTCGCTTCCCATCGGTCAAAAGGGCCATGCTGAAAAAAGTGTCAAAACCAGAAATGCAGGACAGGCCATGGAGAAATGGGAGCCTTGCTACACTGATGGGCGGGATGTAAATTGTCAACAGCCACTCTGGAGAAGTGTACGGTGAGTCCTGAAACGTCTAAAAAGCAAAGCTTAGAGAGCATAGGGCACTTCCACTCATGGGGGTATAAATTGGGAAAATGAAAAATCAGCAAGACACAAGCACCCCAAAGTTTAGGGCTGCTCTGTTGACAAGGACCTCCACTTCATTCCACCTTCAATATCCCAGGAAAGAGAAAAATGGATAAAGAAGTTGTGGTCCTTATGTACAATGGAATATCACTCAGCCATGAAATCAATGTCATAAGGCTAGTAGCAGCATGATGAGTGGATTTAGGTACGACGATTCTAAGTGAAATAAGTCACACAGAAAAGGACACTTCTCATAAGGTATCACTGATAGAGGGAATGTAAAAACCGTTACACTTGAACTGAATTACAAAACAGAACAGAGTCACACATGCAGAAAACACACTATGGCTGCTTAACGGGAAAGGTGAGGTGGGGTGATACATAAAACAAGGGTTTCAAATTAGCTCAGATACCGTTCCATAAACCCAATATGTAATAGACAAGACCTACTCCTTGCTCAGAGAACTGGACTCAACACGCCCTATTCACCGCACCAGAATATATCTGACTAGTAATAATCTTAAAACCTATGTATTGATATCTCTCTGTTAGTGTGTCAAGTGGGTGTAAAGCGGCATAAACACAGCAGTGAAAAGCAGCTAAACCCCATTATAAAAATAAATTACTTTGAAAAACCCATGAAACAAAGACAGTGAAAGAGATAGAAATTCTTACACAATGCGTTCACGGGCTGTGATGCAACCTGGATTGACCATATCTAGACCCACAGCTGGATGAGACATAAGGGTGGACACTCTTGGGGCTGAGAGGTTTGGTGAGGTTGGGTGAGCAAACGCAGACCCTTTAAAGTAATACTGCATGGTACCCATCGCATGGGTCCCATATCTCCAGGTTCAAGGGCATCTTCCTACATCGAAAACATGCATGAGAAACCCAGAAGATGGTACACCGTGTGATGTGGAAAGGTTTCTAAAACGCACCTCATTTCTCATCTCCTTGTGCCCGGATTCGCTATTCCAGCCGCTTTACTAGCAATCTCCCTACTTGGAGCATCATCACCTTTAACCTCCTGTTCCGTACAGGTTGCAATTTGTCCTGAGGATGAACGGGAAGACGTGGAACCAATGAGAGACTAGCTCTTGGTGTTGGGACAGGCACAGGTCACTCTATTTTCCCATCAGGAAGAAGAATTAACCACAGGCTCAGCCTGCCACCCGGAACCGAAACAGGGCCTGAAGCCATCCTGCGCTATTGCGGCCAGCTCCCTAAAAATCGAGTTGTAAAATGGAGGTTCAGGGCACTGCAATTCACAAACCTGCAGACTTATAAATGATAACTCTCGTCCACAAATATATTGAGGGAAGGCAAAGAAGAGGATTTGAAATCAAGGCAGAATTGCAGGAAACAGATTTCAGGAGGTAGATTCGAATCGCCTTTAAAGCACATGAAAAGCGGCAAAACGTTGACAATGATGCCCTTGGCCAAAAAGGGCGTATGCATTTTTTCCTGAATATATTCAGGAAAAAACGCATACGCCCTTTTTGGCCAACCAAGCAACCTGGAAAGGCAAATCAGCGCTACAAAGATGTCTCGTTTCCCATCGGTTAAAAGGGCCATGCTGAAAAAAGTGTCAAAACCAGAAATGCAGGACAGGCCATGGAGAAATGGGAGCCTTGCTACACTGATGGGCGGGATGTAAATTGCCAACAGCCACTCTGGACAAGAGTACGGTGTGTCCTGAAACATCTAAAAAACACAGCTTAGAGAGCATAGGGCACTTCCACTCATGGGGGTATAAATTGGGAAAATGAAAAATCAGCAAGACACAAGCACCCCAAAGTTTAGGGCTGCTCTGTTGACAAGGACCTCCACTTCATTCCACCTTCAATATCCCAGGAAAGAGAAAAATGGATAAAGAAGTTGTGGTCCTTATGTACAATGGAATATCACTCAGCCATGAAATCAATGTCATAAGGCTAGTAGCAGCATGATGAGTGGATTTAGGTACGACGATTCTAAGTGAAATAAGTCACACAGAAAAGGACACTTCTCATAAGGTATCACTGATAGAGGGAATGTAAAAACCGTTACACTTGAACTGAATTACAAAACAGAACAGAGTCACACATGCAGAAAACACACTATGGCTGCTTAACGGGAAAGGTGAGGTGGGGTGATACATAAAACAAGGGTTTCAAATTAGCTCAGATACCGTTCCATAAACCCAATATGTAATAGACAAGACCTACTCCTTGCTCAGAGAACTGGACTCAACACGCCCTATTCACCGCACAAGAATATATCTGACTAGTAATAATCTTAAAACCTATGTATTGATATCTCTCTGTTAGTGTGTCAAGTGGGTGTAAAGCGGCATAAACACAGCAGTGAAAAGCAGCTAAACCCCATTATAAAAATAAATTACTTTGAAAAACCCATGAAACAAAGACAGTGAAAGAGATAGAAATTCTTACACAATGCGTTCACGGGCTGTGATGCAACCTGGATTGACCATATCTAGACCCACAGCTGGATGAGACATAAGGGTGGACACTCTTGGGGCTGAGAGGTTTGGTGAGGTTGGGTGAGCAAACGCAGACCCTTTAAAGTAATACTGCATGGTACCCATCGCATGGGTCCCATATCTCCAGGTTCAAGGGCATCTTCCTACATCGAAAACATGCATGAGAAACCCAGAAGATGGTACACCGTGTGATGTGGAAAGGTTTCTAAAACGCACCTCATTTCTCATCTCCTTGTGCCCGGATTCGCTATTCCAGCCGCTTTACTAGCAATCTCCCTACTTGGAGCATCATCACCTTTAACCTCCTGTTCCGTACAGGTTGCAATTTGTCCTGAGGATGAACGGGAAGACGGGGAACCAATGAGAGACTAGCTCTTGGTGTTGGGACAGGCACAGGTCACTCTATTTTCCCATCAGGAAGAAGAATTAACCACAGGCTCAGCCTGCCCCCCGGAACCAGAACAGGGCCTGAAGCCATCCTGCGCTATTGCGGCCAGCTCCCTAAAAAGCGAGTTGTAAAATGGAGGTTCAGGGCACTGCAATTCACAAACCTGCAGACTTATAAATGATAACTCTCGTCCACAAATATATTGAGGGAAGGCAAAGAAGAGGATTTGAAATCAAGGCAGAATTGCAGGAAACAGATTTCAGGAGGTAGATTCGAATCGCCTTTAAAGCACATGAAAAGCGGAAAAACGTTGACAATGATGCCCTTGGCCAAAAAGGGCGTATGCGTTTTTTCCTGAATATATTCAGGAAAAAACGCATACGCCCTTTTTGGCCAACCAAGCAACCTGGAAAGGCAAATCAGCGCTACAAAGATGTCTCGCTTCCCTTCGGTTAAAAAGGCCATGCTGAAAAAAGTGTCAAAACCAGAAATGCAGGACAGGCCATGGAGAAATGGGAGCCTTGCTACACTGATGGGCGGGATGTAAATTGCCAACAGCCACTCTGGAGAAGCGTACGGTGAGTCCTGAAACATCTAAAAAACAAAGCTTAGAGAGCATAGGGCACTTCCACTCATGGGGTTATAAATTGGGAAAATGAAAAATCAGCAAGACACAAGCACCCCAAAGTTTAGGGCTGCTCTGTTGACAAGGACCTCCACTTCATTCCACCTTCAATATCCCAGGAAAGAGAAAAATGGATAAAGAAGTTGTGGTCCTTATGTACAATGGAATATCACTCAGCCATGAAATCAATGTCATAAGGCTAGTAGCAGCATGATGAGTGGATTTAGGTACGACGATTCTAAGTGAAATAAGTCACACAGAAAAGGACACTTCTCATAAGGTATCACTGATAGAGGGAATGTAAAAACCGTTACACTTGAACTGAATTACAAAACAGAACAGAGTCACACATGCAGAAAACACACTATGGCTGCTTAACGGGAAAGGTGAGGTGGGGTGATACATAAAACAAGGGTTTCAAATTAGCTCAGATACCGTTCCATAAACCCAATATGTAATAGACAAGACCTACTCCTTGCTCAGAGAACTGGACTCAACACGCCCTATTCACCGCACAAGAATATATCTGACTAGTAATAATCTTAAAACCTACGTATTGATATCTCTCTGTTAGTGGGTCAAGTGGGTAAAAAGCGGCATAAACACAGCAGTGAAAAGCAGCTAAACCCCATTATGAAAATAAATTACTTTGAAAAACCCATGAAACAAAGACAGTGAAAGAGATAGAAATTCTTACACAATGCGTTCACGGGCTGTGATGCAACCTGGATTGACCATATCTAGACCCACAGCTGGATGAGACATAAGGGTGGACACTGTTGCGGCTGAGAGGTTTGGTGAGGTTGGGTGAGCAAACGCAGACCCTTTAAAGTAATACTGCGTGGTACCCATCGCATGGGTCCCAAATCTCCAGGTTGAAGGGCATCTTCCTACATCGTAAACATGCATGAGATACCCAGAAGATGGTACACCGTGTGATGGGGAAAGGTTTCTAAAACGCACCTCATTTCTCATCTGCCTGTGCCCGGGTTTGCCATTCCAGCCACTTTACTAGCAATCTCCCTCCTTGGAGCATCATCACCTTTAACCTCCTGTTCCGTACAGGTTGCAATTTGTCCTGAGGATGAACGGGAAGACGTGGAACCAATGAGAGACTAGCTCTTGGTGTTGGGACAGGCACAGGTCACTCTATTTTCCCATCAGGAAGAAGAATTAACCACAGGCTCAGCCTGCCCCCCGGATCAAGAACAGGGCCTGAAGCCATCCTGCGCTTTTGCGGCCATCTCCCAAAAACGCGAGTTGTAAAATGGAGGTTCAGGGCACTGCAATTCACAAACCTGCAGAGTTATAAATGATAACTCTCGTCCACAAATATATTGAGGGAAGGCAAAGAAGAGGATTTGAAATCAAGGCAGAATTGCAGGAAACAGATTTCAGGAGGTAGATTCGAATCGCCTTTAAAGCACATGAAAAGCGGCAAAACGTTGACAATGATGCCCTTGGCCAAAAAGGGCGTATGCGTTTTTTCCTGAATATATTCAGGAAAAAACGCATACGCCCTTTTTGGCCAACCAAGCAACCTGGAAAGGCAAATCAGCGCTACAAAGAAGTCTCGCTTCCCATCGGTTAAAAGGGCCATGCTGAAAAAAGTGTCAAAACCAGAAATGCAGGACAGGCCATGGAGAAATGGGAGCCTTGCTACACTGATGGGCGGGATGTAAATTGCCAACAGCCACTCTGGACAAGAGTACGCTGTGTCCTGAAACATCTAAAAAACACAGCTTAGAGAGCATAGGGCACTTCCACTCATGGGGGTATAAATTGGGAAAATGAAAAATCAGCAAGACACAAGCACCCCAAAGTTTAGGGCTGCTCTGTTGACAAGGACCTCCACTTCATTCCACCTTCAATATCCCAGGAAAGAGAAAAATGGATAAAGAAGTTGTGGTCCTTATGTACAATGGAATATCACTCAGCCATGAAATCAATGTCATAAGGCTGGTAGCAGCATGATGAGTGGATTTAGGTACGATGATTCTAAGTGAAATAAGTCACACAGAAAAGGACACTTCTCATAAGGTATCACTGATAGAGGGAATGTAAAAACCGTTACACTTGAACTGAATTACAAAACAGAACAGAGTCACACATGCAGAAAACACACTATGGCTGCTTAACGGGAAAGGTGAGGTGGGGTGATACATAAAACAAGGGTTTCAAATTAGCTCAGATACCGTTCCATAAACCCAATATGTAATAGACAAGACCTACTCCTTGCTCAGAGAACTGGACTCAACACGCCCTATTCACCGCACAAGAATATATCTGACTAGTAATAATCTTAAAACCTATGTATTGATATCTCTCTGTTAGTGTGTCAAGTGGGTGTAAAGCGGCATAAACACAGCAGTGAAAAGCAGCTAAACCCCATTATAAAAATAAATTACTTTGAAAAACCCATGAAACAAAGACAGTGAAAGAGATAGAAATTCTTACACAATGCGTTCACGGGCTGTGATGCAACCTGGATTGACCATATCTAGACCCACAGCTGGATGAGACATAAGGGTGGACACTCTTGGGGCTGAGAGGTTTGGTGAGGTTGGGTGAGCAAACGCAGACCCTTTAAAGTAATACTGCATGGTACCCATCGCATGGGTCCCATATCTCCAGGTTCAAGGGCATCTTCCTACATCGAAAACATGCATGAGAAACCCAGAAGATGGTACACCGTGTGATGTGGAAAGGTTTCTAAAACGAACCTCATTTCTCATCTCCTTGTGCCCGGATACGCTATTCCAGCCGCTTTACTAGCAATCTCCCTACTTGGAGCATCATCACCTTTAACCTCCTGTTCCGTACAGGTTGCAATTTGTCCTGAGGATGAACGGGAAGACGGGGAACCAATGAGAGACTAGCTCTTGGTGTTGGGACAGGCACAGGTCACTCTATTTTCCCATCAGGAAGAAGAATTAACCACAGGCTCAGCCTGCCCCCCGGAACCAGAACAGGGCCTGAAGCCATCCTGCGCTATTGCGGCCAGCTCCCTAAAAAGCGAGTTGTAAAATGGAGGTTCAGGGCACTGCAATTCACAAACCTGCAGACTTATAAATGATAACTCTCGTCCACAAATATATTGAGGGAAGGCAAAGAAGAGGATTTGAAATCAAGGCAGAATTGCAGGAAACAGATTTCAGGAGGTAGATTCGAATCGCCTTTAAAGCACATGAAAAGCGGAAAAACGTTGACAATGATGCCCTTGGCCAAAAAGGGCGTATGCGTTTTTTCCTGAATATATTCAGGAAAAAACGCATACGCCCTTTTTGGCCAACCAAGCAACCTGGAAAGGCAAATCAGCGCTACAAAGATGTCTCGCTTCCCTTCGGTTAAAAAGGCCATGCTGAAAAAAGTGTCAAAACCAGAAATGCAGGACAGGCCATGGAGAAATGGGAGCCTTGCTACACTGATGGGCGGGATGTAAATTGCCAACAGCCACTCTGGAGAAGCGTACGGTGAGTCCTGAAACATCTAAAAAACAAAGCTTAGAGAGCATACGGCACTTCCACTCATGGGGTTATAAATTGGGAAAATTAAAAATCAGCAAGACACAAGCACCCCAAAGTTTAGGGCTGCTCTGTTGACAAGGACCTGCACTTCATTCCACCTTCAATATCCCAGGAAAGAGAAAAATGGATAAAGAAGTTGTGGTCCTTATGTACAATGGAATATCACTCAGCCGTGAAATCAATGTCATAAGGCTAGTAGCAGCATGATGAGTGGATTTAGGTACGACGATTCTAAGTGAAATAAGTCACACAGAAAAGGACACTTCTCATAAGGTATCACTTATAGAGGGAATGTAAAAACCGTTACACTTGAACTGAATTACAAAACAGAACAGAGTCACACATGCAGAAAACACACTATGGCTGCTTAACGGGAAAGGTGAGGTGGGGTGATACATAAAACAAGGGTTTCAAATTAGCTCAGATACCGTTCCATAAACCCAATATGTAATAGACAAGACCTACTCCTTGCTCAGAGAACTGGACTCAACACGCCCTATTCACCGCACAAGAATATATCTGACTAGTAATAATCTTAAAACCTACGTATTGATATCTCTCTGTTAGTGGGTAAAGTGGGTAAAAAGCGGCATAAACACAGCAGTGAAAAGCAGCTAAACCCCATTATAAAAATAAATTACTTTGAAAAACCCATGAAACAAAGACAGTGAAAGAGAGAGAAATTCTTACACAATGCGTTCAGGGGCTGTGATGCAACCTGGATTGACCATATCTAGACCCACAGCTGGATGAGACATAAGGGTGGACACTGTTGCGGCTGAGAGGTTTGGTGAGGTTGGGTGAGCAAACGCAGACCCTTTAAAGTAATACTGCGTGGTACCCATCGCATGGGTCCCAAATCTCCAGGTTGAAGGGCATCTTCCTACATCGTAAACATGCATGAGATACCCAGAAGATGGTACACCGTGTGATGGGGAAAGGTTTCTAAAACGCACCTCATTTCTCATCTGCCTGTGCCCGGGTTTGCCATTCCAGCCACTTTTCTAGCAATCTCCCTCCTTGGAGCATCATCACCTTTAACCTCCTGTTCCGTACAGGTTGCAATTTGTCCTGAGGATGAACGGGAAGACGTGGAACCAATGAGAGACTAGCTCTTGGTGTTGGGACAGGCACAGGTCACTCTATTTTCCCATCAGGAAGAAGAATTAACCACAGGCTCAGCCTGCCCCCCGGATCAAGAACAGGGCCTGAAGCCATCCTGCGCTTTTGCGGCCATCTCCCAAAAACGCGAGTTGTAAAATGGAGGTTCAGGGCACTGCAATTCACAAACCTGCAGAGTTATAAATGATAACTCTCGTCCACAAATATATTGAGGGAAGGCAAAGAAGAGGATTTGAAATCAAGGCAGAATTGCAGGAAACAGATTTCAGGAGGTAGATTCGAATCGCCTTTAAAGCACATGAAAAGCGGCAAAACGTTGACAATGATGCCCTTGGCCAAAAAGGGCGTATGCGTTTTTTCCTGAATATATTCAGGAAAAAACGCATACGCCCTTTTTGGCCAACCAAGCAACCTGGAAAGGCAAATCAGCGCTACAAAGAAGTCTCGCTTCCCATCGGTTAAAAGGGCCATGCTGAAAAAAGTGTCAAAACCAGAAATGCAGGACAGGCCATGGAGAAATGGGAGCCTTGCTACACTGATGGGCGGGATGTAAATTGCCAAGAGCCACTCTGGAGAAGTGTCCGGTGAGTCCTGAAACATCTAAAAAACACAGCTTAGAGAGCATAGGGCACTTCCACTCATGGGGGTATAAATTGGGAGAATGAAAAATCAGCAAGACACAAGCACCCCAAAGTTTAGGGTAGCTCTGTTGACAAGGACCTCCACTTCATTCCACCTTAAATATGCCAGGAAAGAGAAAAATGGATAAAAGAATTGTGGTCCTTATGTACAAAGGAATATCACTCAGCCATGAAATCAATGTCATAAGGCTAGTAGCAGCATGATGAGTGGATTTAGGTACGACGATTCTAAGTGAAGTAAGTTACACAGAAAAGGACACTTCTCATAAGGTATCACTTATAGAGGGAATGTAAAAACCGTTACACTTGAACTGAATTACAAAACAGAACGGAGTCACACATGCAGAAAACACACTATGGCTGCTTAACGGGAAAGGTGAGGTGGGGTGATACATAAAACAAGGGTTTCAAATTAGCTCAGATACCGTTCCATAAACCCAATATGTAATAGACAAGACCTACTCCTTGCTCAGAGAACTGGACTCAACACGCCCTATTCACCGCACAAGAATATATCTGACTAGTAATAATCTTAAAACCTATGTATTCATATCTCTCTGTTAGTGTGTCAAGTGGGTGTAAAGCGGCAAAAACACAGCAGTGAAAAGCAGCTAAACCCCATTATAAGAATAAATTACTTTTTCAAACCCATGAAACAAAGACAGTGAAAGAGAGCGAAATTCTTACACAATGCGTTCAGGGGCTGTGATCCAACCTGGATTGACCATATCTAGACCCACAGCTGGATGAGACATAAGGGTGGACACTCTTGAGGCTGAGAGGTTTGGTGAGGTTGGGTGAGCAAACGCAGACCCTTTAAAGTAATACTGCATGGTACCCATCGCATGGGTCCCAAATCTCCAGGTTCAAGGGCATCTTCCTCCATCGAAAACATGCATGAGAAACCCAGAACATGGTACACCGTGTGATGGGGAAAGGTTTCTAAAACGCACCTCATTTCTCATCTCCTTGTGCTCGGGTTCGCCATTCCAGCCACTTTACTAGCAATCTCCCTCCTTGGAGCATCAGCACCTTTAACCTCCTGTTCCGTACAGGTTGCAATTTGTCCTGAGGATGAACGGGAAGACGTGGAACCAATGAGAGACTAGCTCTTGGTGTTGGGACACGCAGAGGTCACTCTATTTTCCCATCAGGAAGAAGAATTAACCACAGGCTCAGCCTGCCCCCCGGAACCAGAACAGGGCCTGAAGCCATCCTGAGCTTTTGCGGCCATCTCCCAAAAACGCGAGTTGTAAAATGGAGGTTCAGGGCACTGCAATTCACAAACCTGCAGAGTTATAAATGATACCTCTCGTCCACAAATATATTGAGGGAAGGCAAAGAAGAGGATTTGAAATCAAGGCAGAATTGCAGGAAACAGATTTCAGGAGGTAGATTCGAATCGCCTTTAAAGCACATGAAAAGCGGCAAAACGTTGACAATGATGCCCTTGGCCAAAAAGGGCGTATGCGTTTTTTCCTGAATATATTCAGGAAAAAACGCATACGCCCTTTTTGGCCAACCAAGCAACCTGGAAAGGCAAATCAGCGCTACAAAGAAGTCTCGCTTCCCATCGGTCAAAAGGGCCATGCTGAAAAAAGTGTCAAAACCAGAAATGCAGGACAGGCCATGGAGAAATGGGAGCCTTGCTACACTGATGGGCGGGATGTAAATTGTCAACAGCCACTCTGGAGAAGTGTACGGTGAGTCCTGAAACGTCTAAAAAGCAAAGCTTAGAGAGCATAGGGCACTTCCACTCATGGGGGTATAAATTGGGAAAATGAAAAATCAGCAAGACACAAGCACCCCAAAGTTTAGGGCTGCTCTGTTGACAAGGACCTCCACTTCATTCCACCTTCAATATCCCAGGAAAGAGAAAAATGGATAAAGAAGTTGTGGTCCTTATGTACAATGGAATATCACTCAGCCATGAAATCAATGTCTTAAGGCTAGTAGCAGCATGATAAGTGGATTTAGGTACGACGATTCTAAGTGAAATAAGTCACACAGAAAAGGACACTTCTCATAAGGTATCACTTATAGAGGGAATGTAAAAACCGTTACACTTGAACTGAATTACAAAACAGAACAGAGTCACACATGCAGAAAACACACTATGGCTGCTTAACGGGAAAGGTGAGGTGGGGTGATACATAAAACAAGGGTTTCAAATTAGCTCAGATACCGTTCCATAAACCCAATATGTAATAGACAAGACCTACTCCTTGCTCAGAGAACTGGACTCAACACGCCCTATTCACCGCACAAGAATATATCTGACTAGTAATAATCTTAAAACCTATGTATTCATATCTCTCTGTTAGTGTGTCAAGTGGGTGTAAAGCGGCAAAAACACAGCAGTGAAAAGCAGCTAAACCCCATTATAAGAATAAATTACTTTTTCAAACCCATGAAACAAAGACAGTGAAAGAGAGCGAAATTCTTACACAATGCGTTCAGGGGCTGTGATCCAACCTGGATTGACCATATCTAGACCCACAGCTGGATGAGACATAAGGGTGGACACTCTTGAGGCTGAGAGGTTTGGTGAGGTTGGGTGAGCAAACGCAGACCCTTTAAAGTAATACTGCATGGTACCCATCGCATGGGTCCCAAATCTCCAGGTTCAAGGGCATCTTCCTCCATCGAAAACATGCATGAGAAACCCAGAACATGGTACACCGTGTGATGGGGAAAGGTTTCTAAAACGCACCTCATTTCTCATCTCCTTGTGCTCGGGTTCGCCATTCCAGCCACTTTACTAGCAATCTCCCTCCTTGGAGCATCAGCACCTTTAACCTCCTGTTCCGTACAGGTTGCAATTTGTCCTGAGGATGAACGGGAAGACGTGGAACCAATGAGAGACTAGCTCTTGGTGTTGGGACACGCAGAGGTCACTCTATTTTCCCATCAGGAAGAAGAATTAACCACAGGCTCAGCCTGCCCCCCGGAACCAGAACAGGGCCTGAAGCCATCCTGAGCTTTTGCGGCCATCTCCCAAAAACGCGAGTTGTAAAATGGAGGTTCAGGGCACTGCAATTCACAAACCTGCAGAGTTATAAATGATACCTCTCGTCCACAAATATATTGAGGGAAGGCAAAGAAGAGGATTTGAAATCAAGGCAGAATTGCAGGAAACAGATTTCAGGAGGTAGATTCGAATCGCCTTTAAAGCACATGAAAAGCGGCAAAACGTTGACAATGATGCCCTTGGCCAAAAAGGGCGTATGCGTTTTTTCCTGAATATATTCAGGAAAAAACGCATACGCCCTTTTTGGCCAACCAAGCAACCTGGAAAGGCAAATCAGCGCTACAAAGAAGTCTCGCTTCCCATCGGTCAAAAGGGCCATGCTGAAAAAAGTGTCAAAACCAGAAATGCAGGACAGGCCATGGAGAAATGGGAGCCTTGCTACACTGATGGGCGGGATGTAAATTGTCAACAGCCACTCTGGAGAAGAGTACGGTGTGTCCTGAAACATCTAAAAAACACAGCTTAGAGAGCATAGGGCACTTCCACTCATGGGGGTATAAATTGGGAAAATGAAAAATCAGCAAGACACAAGCACCCCAAAGTTTAGGGCTGCTCTGTTGACAAGGACCTCCACTTCATTCCACCTTCAATATCCCAGGAAAGAGAAAAATGGATAAAGAAGTTGTGGTCCTTATGTACAATGGAATATCACTCAGCCATGAAATCAATGTCTTAAGGCTAGTAGCAGCATGATAAGTGGATTTAGGTACGACGATTCTAAGTGAAATAAGTCACACAGAAAAGGACACTTCTCATAAGGTATCACTTATAGAGGGAATGTAAAAACCGTTACACTTGAACTGAATTACAAAACAGAACAGAGTCACACATGCAGAAAACACACTATGGCTGCTTAACGGGAAAGGTGAGGTGGGGTGATACATAAAACAAGGGTTTCAAATTAGCTCAGATACCGTTCCATAAACCCAATATGTAATAGACAAGACCTACTCCTTGCTCAGAGAACTGGACTCAACACGCCCTATTCACCGCACAAGAATATATCTGACTAGTAATAATCTTAAAACCTATGTATTCATATCTCTCTGTTAGTGTGTCAAGTGGGTGTAAAGCGGCATAAACACAGCAGTGAAAAGCAGCTAAACCCCATTATAAAAATAAATTACTTTGAAAAACCCATGAAACAAAGACAGTGAAAGAGAGCGAAATTCTTACACAATGCGTTCAGGGGCTGTGATGCAACCTGGATTGACCATATCTAGACCCACAGCTGGATGAGACATAAGGGTGGACACTCTTGGGGCTGAGAGGTTTTGTGAGGTTGGGTGAGCAAACGCAGACCCTTTAAAGTAATACTGCGTGGTACCCATCGCATGGGTCCCAAATCTCCAGGTTCAAGGGCATCTTCCTCCATCGAAAACATGCATGAGAAACCCAGAAGATGGTACACCGTGTGATGGGGAAAGGTTTCTAAAACGCACCTCATTTCTCATCTCCTTGTGCCCGGGTTCGGTATTCCAGCCGCTTTACTAGCAATCTCCCTACTTGGAGCATCAGCACCTTTAACCTCCTGTTCCGTACAGGTTGCAATTTGTCCTGAGGGTGAACGGGAAGACGTGGAACCAATGAGAGACTAGCTCTTGGTGTTGGGACAGGCACAGGTCACTCTATTTTCCCATCAGGAAGAAGAATTAACCACAGGCTCAGCCTGCCACCCGGAACCAGAACAGGGCCTGAAGCCATCCTGCGCTATTGCGGCCAGCTCCCTAAAAAGCGAGTTGTAAAATGGAGGTTCAGGGCACTGCATTTCACAAACCTGCAGACTTATAAATGATAACTCTCGTCCACAAATATATTGAGGGAAGGCAAAGAAGAGGATTTGAAATCAAGGCAGAATTGCAGGAAACAGATTTCAGGAGGTAGATTCGAATCGCCTTTAAAGCACATGAAAAGCGGAAAAACTTTGACAATGATGCCCTTGGCCAAAAAGGGCGTATGCGTTTTTTCCTGAATATATTCAGGAAAAAACGCATACGCCCTTTTTGGCCAACCAAGCAACCTGGAAAGGCAAATCAGCGCTACAAAGAAGTCTCGCTTCCCATCGGTTAAAAGGGCCATGCTGAAAAAAGTGTCAAAACCAGAAATGCAGGACAGGCCATGGAGAAATGGGAGCCTTGCTACACTGATGGGCGGGATGTAAATTGCCAACAGCCACTCTGGAGAAGAGTACGGTGTGTCCTGAAACATCTAAAAAACACAGCTTAGAGAGCATAGGGCACTTCCACTCATGGGGGTATAAATTGGGAAAATGAAAAATCAGCAAGACACAAGCACCCCAAAGTTTAGGGCTGCTCTGTTGACAAGGACCTCCACTTCATTCCACCTTCAATATCCCAGGAAAGAGAAAAATGGATAAAGAAGTTGTGGTCCTTATGTACAATGGAATATCACTCAGCCATGAAATCAATGTCTTAAGGCTAGTAGCAGCATGATAAGTGGATTTAGGTACGACGATTCTAAGTGAAATAAGTCACACAGAAAAGGACACTTCTCATAAGGTATCACTTATAGAGGGAATGTAAAAACCGTTACACTTGAACTGAATTACAAAACAGAACAGAGTCACACATGCAGAAAACACACTATGGCTGCTTAACGGGAAAGGTGAGGTGGGGTGATACATAAAACAAGGGTTTCAAATTAGCTCAGATACCGTTCCATAAACCCAATATGTAATAGACAAGACCTACTCCTTGCTCAGAGAACTGGACTCAACACGCCCTATTCACCGCACAAGAATATATCTGACTAGTAATAATCTTAAAACCTATGTATTGATATCTCTCTGTTAGTGTGTCAAGTGGGTGTAAAGCGGCATAAACACAGCAGTGAAAAGCAGCTAAACCCCATTATAAAAATAAATTACTTTGAAAAACCCATGAAACAAAGACAGTGAAAGAGAGAGAAATTCTTACACAATGCGTTCACGGGCTGTGATGCAACCTGGATTGACCATATCTAGACCCACAGCTGGATGAGACATAAGGGTGGACACTCTTGGGGCTGAGAGGTTTGGTGAGGTTGGGTGAGCAAACGCAGACCCTTTAAAGTAATACTGCATGGTACCCATCGCATGGGTCCCATATCTCCTGGTTCAAGGGCATCTTCCTACATCGAAAACATGCATGAGAAACCCAGAAGATGGTACACCGTGTGATGTGGTAAGGTTTCTAAAACGCACCTCATTTCTCATCTCCTTGTGCCCGGATTCGCTATTCCAGCCGCTTTACTAGCAATCTCCCTACTTGGAGCATCATCACCTTTAACCTCCTGTTCCGTACAGGTTGCAATTTGTCCTGAGGATGAACGGGAAGACGTGGAACCAATGAGAGACTAGCTCTTGGTGTTGGGACAGGCACAGGTCACTCTATTTTCCCATCAGGAAGAAGAATTAACCACAGGCTCAGCCTGCCCCCCGGAACCAGAACAGGGCCTGAAGCCATCCTGCGCTATTGCGGCCAGCTCCCTAAAAAGCGAGTTGTAAAATGGAGGTTCAGGGCACTGCAATTCACAAACCTGCAGACTTATAAATGATAACTCTCGTCCACAAATATATTGAGGGAAGGCAAAGAAGAGGATTTGAAATCAAGGCAGAATTGCAGGAAACAGATTTCAGGAGGTAGATTCGAATCGCCTTTAAAGCACATGAAAAGCGGAAAAACGTTGACAATGATGCCCTTGGCCAAAAAGGGCGTATGCGTTTTTTCCTGAATATATTCAGGAAAAAACGCATACGCCCTTTTTGGCCAACCAAGCAACCTGGAAAGGCAAATCAGCGCTACAAAGATGTCTCGCTTCCCTTCGGTTAAAAAGGCCATGCTGAAAAAAGTGTCAAAACCAGAAATGCAGGACAGGCCATGGAGAAATGGGAGCCTTGCTACACTGATGGGCGGGATGTAAATTGCCAACAGCCACTCTGGAGAAGCGTACGGTGACTCCTGAAACATCTAAAAAACAAAGCTTAGAGAGCATACGGCAATTCCACTCATGGGGTTATAAATTGGGAAAATTAAAAATCAGCAAGACACAAGCACCCCAAAGTTTAGGGCTGCTCTGTTGACAAGGACCTCCACTTCATTCCACCTTCAATATCCCAGGAAAGAGAAAAATGGATAAAGAAGTTGTGGTCCTTATGTACAATGGAATATCACTCAGCCATGAAATCAATGTCATAAGGCTAGTAGCAGCATGATGAGTGGATTTAGGTACGACGATTCTAAGTGAAATAAGTCACACAGAAAAGGACACTTCTCATAAGGTATCACTGATAGAGGGAATGTAAAAACTGTTACACTTGAACTGAATTACAAAACAGAACAGAGTCACACATGCAGAAAACACACTATGGCTGCTTAACGGGAAAGGTGAGGTGGGGTGATACATAAAACAAGGGTTTCAAATTAGCTCAGATACCGTTCCATAAACCCAATATGTAATAGACAAGACCTACTCCTTGCTCAGAGAACTGGACTCAACACGCCCTATTCACCGCACAAGAATATATCTGACTAGTAATAATCTTAAAACCTATGTATTGATATCTCTCTGTTAGTGTGTCAAGTGGGTGTAAAGCGGCATAAACACAGCAGTGAAAAGCAGCTAAACCCCATTATAAAAATAAATTACTTTGAAAAACCCATGAAACAAAGACAGTGAAAGAGAGAGAAATTCTTACACAATGCGTTCAGGGGCTGTGATGCAACCTGGATTGACCATATCTAGACCCACAGCTGGATGAGACATAAGGGTGGACACTGTTGCGGCTGAGAGGTTTGGTGAGGTTGGGTGAGCAAACGCAGACACTTTAAAGTAATACTGCGTGGTACCCATCGCATGGGTCCCAAATCTCCAGGTTCAAGGGCATCTTCCTACATCGTAAACATGCATGAGATACCCAGAAGATGGTACACCGTGTGATGGGGAAAGGTTTCTAAAACGCACCTCATTTCTCATCTGCCTGTGCCCGGGTTTGCCATTCCAGCCACTTTACTAGCAATCTCCCTCCTTGGAGCATCATCACCTTTAACCTCCTGTTCCGTACAGGTTGCAATTTGTCCTGAGGATGAACGGGAAGACGTGGAACCAATGAGAGACTAGCTCTTGGTGTTGGGACAGGCACAGGTCACTCTATTTTCCCATCAGGAAGAAGAATTAACCACAGGCTCAGCCTGCCCCCCGGATCAAGAACAGGGCCTGAAGCCATCCTGCGCTTTTGCGGCCATCTCCCAAAAACGCGAGTTGTAAAATGGAGGTTCAGGGCACTGCAATTCACAAACCTGCAGAGTTATAAATGATAACTCTCGTCCACAAATATATTGAGGGAAGGCAAAGAAGAGGATTTGAAATCAAGGCAGAATTGCAGGAAACAGATTTCAGGAGGTAGATTCGAATCGCCTTTAAAGCACATGAAAAGCGGCAAAACGTTGACAATGATGCCCTTGGCCAAAAAGGGCGTATGCGTTTTTTCCTGAATATATTCAGGAAAAAACGCATACGCCCTTTTTGGCCAACCAAGCAACCTGGAAAGGCAAATCAGCGCTACAAAGAAGTCTCGCTTCCCATCGGTTAAAAGGGCCATGCTGAAAAAAGTGTCAAAACCAGAAATGCAGGACAGGCCATGGAGAAATGGGAGCCTTGCTACACTGATGGGCGGGATGTAAATTGCCAACAGCCACTCTGGAGAAGAGTACGGTGTGTCCTGAAACATCTAAAAAACACAGCTTAGAGAGCATAGGGCACTTCCACTCATGGGGGTATAAATTGGGAAAATGAAAAATCAGCAAGACACAAGCACCCCAAAGTTTAGGGTTGCTCTGTTGACAAGGACCTCCACTTCATTCCACCTTAAATATGCCAGGAAAGAGAAAAATGGATAAAAGAGTTGTGGTCCTTATGTACAAAGGAATATCACTCAGCCATGAAATCAATGTCATAAGGCTAGTAGCAGCATGATGAGTGGATTTAGGTACGACGATTCTAAGTGAAGTAAGTTACACAGAAAAGGACACTTCTCATAAGGTATCAGTGATAGAGGGAATGTAAAAACCGTTACACTTGAACTGAATTACAAAACAGAACGGAGTCACACATGCAGAAAACACACTATGGCTGCTTAACGGGAAAGGTGAGGTGGGGTGATACATAAAACAAGGGTTTCAAATTAGCTCAGATACCGTTCCATAAACCCAATATGTAATAGACAAGACCTACTCCTTGCTCAGAGAACTGGACTCAACACGCCCTATTCACCGCACAAGAATATATCTGACTAGTAATAATCTTAAAACCTATATATTCATATCTCTCTGTTAGTGTGTCAAGTGGGTGTAAAGCGGCATAAACACAGCAGTGAAAAGCAGCTAAACCCCATTATAAGAATAAATTACTTTTTCAAACCCATGAAACAAAGACAGTGAAAGAGAGAGAAATTCTTACACAATGCGTTCAGGGGCTGTGATGCAACCTGGATTGACCATATCTAGACCCACAGCTGGATGAGACATAAGGGTGGACACTCTTGGGGCTGAGAGGTTTGGTGAGGTTGGGTGAGCAAACGCAGACCCTTTAAAGTAATACTGCGTGGTACCCATCGCATGGGTCCCAAATCTCCAGGTTCAAGGGCATCTTCCTCCATCGAAAACATGCATGAGAAACCCAGAAGATGGTACACCGTGTGATGGGGAAAGGTTTCTAAAACGCACCTCATTTCTCATCTCCTTGTGCCCGGGTTCGCCATTCCAGCCGCTTTACTAGCAATCTCCCTACTTGGAGCATCAGCACCTTTAACCTCCTGTTCCGTACAGGTTGCAATTTGTCCTGAGGATGAACGGGAAGACGTGGAACCAATGAGAGACTAGCTCTTGGTGTTGGGACACGCAGAGGTCACTCTATTTTCCCATCAGGAAGAAGAATTAACCACAGGCTCAGCCTGCCCCCCGGAACCAGAACAGGGCCTGAAGCCATCCTGAGCTTTTGCGGCCATCTCCCAAAAACGCGAGTTGTAAAATGGAGGTTCAGGGCACTGCAATTCACAAACCTGCAGAGTTATAAATGATACCTCTCGTCCACAAATATATTGAGGGAAGGCAAAGAAGAGGATTTGAAATCAAGGCAGAATTGCAGGAAACAGATTTCAGGAGGTAGATTCGAATCGCCTTTAAAGCACATGAAAAGCGGCAAAACGTTGACAATGATGCCCTTGGCCAAAAAGGGCGTATGCGTCTTTTCCTGAATATATTCAGGAAAAAACGCATACGCCCTTTTTGGCCAACCAAGCAACCTGGAAAGGCAAATCAGCGCTACAAAGAAGTCTCGCTTCCCATCGGTCAAAAGGGCCATGCTGAAAAAAGTGTCAAAACCAGAAATGCAGGACAGGCCATGGAGAAATGGGAGCCTTGCTACACTGATGGGCGGGATGTAAATTGTCAACAGCCACGCTGGAGAAGTGTACGGTGAGTCCTGAAACGTCTAAAAAGCAAAGCTTAGAGAGCATAGGGCACTTCCACTCATGGGGGTATAAATTGGGAAAATGAAAAATCAGCAAGACACAAGCACCCCAAAGTTTAGGGCTGCTCTGTTGACAAGGACCTCCACTTCATTCCACCTTCAATATCCCAGGAAAGAGAAAAATGGATAAAGAAGTTGTGGTCCTTATGTACAATGGAATATCACTCAGCCATGAAATCAATGTCATAAGGCTAGTAGCAGCATGATGAGTGGATTTAGGTACGACGATTCTAAGTGAAATAAGTCACACAGAAAAGGACACTTCTCATAAGGTATCACTGATAGAGGGAATGTAAAAACCGTTACACTTGAACTGAATTACAAAACAGAACAGAGTCACACATGCAGAAAACACACTATGGCTGCTTAACGGGAAAGGTGAGGTGGGGTGATACATAAAACAAGGGTTTCAAATTAGCTCAGATACCGTTCCATAAACCCAATATGTAATAGACAAGACCTACTCCTTGCTCAGAGAACTGGACTCAACACGCCCTATTCACCGCACAAGAATATATCTGAGTAGTAATAATCTTAAAACCTATGTATTGATATCTCTCTGTTAGTGTGTCAAGTGGGTGTAAAGCGGCATAAACACAGCAGTGAAAAGCAGCTAAACCCCATTATAAAAATAAATTACTTTGAAAAACCCATGAAACAAAGACAGTGAAAGAGAGCGAAATTCTTACACAATGCGTTCAGGGGCTGTGATGCAACCTGGATTGACCATATCTAGACCCACAGCTGGATGAGACATAAGGGTGGACACTCTTGGGGCTGAGAGGTTTGGTGAGGTTGGGTGAGCAAACGCAGACCCTTTAAAGTAATACTGCGTGGTACCCATCGCATGGGTCCCAAATCTCCAGGTTCAAGGGCATCTTCCTACATCGAAAACATGCATGAGAAACCCAGAAGATGGTACACCGTGTGATGGGGAAAGGTTTCTAAAACGCACCTCATTTCTCATCTCCTTGTGCCCGGGTTCGGTATTCCAGCCGCTTTACTAGCAATCTCCCTACTTGGAGCATCAGCACCTTTAACCTCCTGTTCCGTACAGGTTGCAATTTGTCCTGAGGGTGAACGGGAAGACGTGGAACCAATGAGAGACTAGCTCTTGGTGTTGGGACAGGCACAGGTCACTCTATTTTCCCATCAGGAAGAAGAATTAACCACAGGCTCAGCCTGCCACCCGGAACCAGAACAGGGCCTGAAGCCATCCTGCGCTATTGCGGCCAGCTCCCTAAAAAGCGAGTTGTAAAATGGAGGTTCAGGGCACTGCATTTCACAAACCTGCAGACTTATAAATGATAACTCTCGTCCACAAATATATTGAGGGAAGGCAAAGAAGAGGATTTGAAATCAAGGCAGAATTGCAGGAAACAGATTTCAGGAGGTAGATTCGAATCGCCTTTAAAGCACATGAAAAGAGGAAAAACTTTGACAATGATGCCCTTGGCCAAAAAGGGCGTATGCGTTTTTTCCTGAATATATTCAGGAAAAAACGCATACGCCCTTTTTGGCCAACCAAGCAACCTGGAAAGGCAAATCAGCGCTACAAAGAAGTCTCGCTTCCCATCGGTTAAAAGGGCCATGCTGAAAAAGTGTCAAAACCAGAAATGCAGGACAGGCCATGGAGAAATGGGAGCCTTGCTACACTGATGGGCGGGATGTAAATTGCCAACAGCCACTCTGGAGAAGAGTACGGTGTGTCCTGAAACATCTAAAAAACACAGCTTAGAGAGCATAGGGCACTTCCACTCATGGGGGTATAAATTGGGAAAATGAAAAATCAGCAAGACACAAGCACCCCAAAGTTTAGGGTTGCTCTGTTGACAAGGACCTCCACTTCATTCCACCTTAAATATGCCAGGAAAGAGAAAAATGGATAAAAGAGTTGTGGTCCTTATGTACAAAGGAATATCACTCAGCCATGAAATCAATGTCATAAGGCTAGTAGCAGCATGATGAGTGGATTTAGGTACGACGATTCTAAGTGAAGTAAGTTACACAGAAAAGGACACTTCTCATAAGGTATCAGTGATAGAGGGAATGTAAAAACCGTTACACTTGAACTGAATTACAAAACAGAACGGAGTCACACATGCAGAAAACACACTATGGCTGCTTAACGGGAAAGGTGAGGTGGGGTGATACATAAAACAAGGGTTTCAAATTAGCTCAGATACCGTTCCATAAACCCAATATGTAATAGACAAGACCTACTCCTTGCTCAGAGAACTGGACTCAACACGCCCTATTCACCGCACAAGAATATATCTGACTAGTAATAATCTTAAAACCTATATATTCATATCTCTCTGTTAGTGTGTCAAGTGGGTGTAAAGCGGCATAAACACAGCAGTGAAAAGCAGCTAAACCCCATTATAAGAATAAATTACTTTTTCAAACCCATGAAACAAAGACAGTGAAAGAGAGAGAAATTCTTACACAATGCGTTCAGGGGCTGTGATGCAACCTGGATTGACCATATCTAGACCCACAGCTGGATGAGACATAAGGGTGGACACTCTTGGGGCTGAGAGGTTTGGTGAGGTTGGGTGAGCAAACGCAGACCCTTTAAAGTAATACTGCGTGGTACCCATCGCATGGGTCCCAAATCTCCAGGTTCAAGGGCATCTTCCTCCATCGAAAACATGCATGAGAAACCCAGAAGATGGTACACCGTGTGATGGGGAAAGGTTTCTAAAACGCACCTCATTTCTCATCTCCTTGTGCCCGGGTTCGCCATTCCAGCCGCTTTACTAGCAATCTCCCTACTTGGAGCATCATCACCTTTAACCTCCTGTTCCGTACAGGTTGCAATTTGTCCTGAGGGTGAACGGGAAGACGTGGAACCAATGAGAGACTAGCTCTTGGTGTTGGGACAGGCACAGGTCACTCTATTTTCCCATCAGGAAGAAGAATTAACCACAGGCTCAGCCTGCCACCCGGAACCAGAACAGGGCCTGAAGCCATCCTGCGCTATTGCGGCCAGCTCCCTAAAAAGCGAGTTGTAAAATGGAGGTTCAGGGCACTGCATTTCACAAACCTGCAGACTTATAAATGATAACTCTCGTCCACAAATATATTGAGGGAAGGCAAAGAAGAGGATTTGAAATCAAGGCAGAATTGCAGGAAACAGATTTCAGGAGGTAGATTCGAATCGCCTTTAAAGCACATGAAAAGCGGCAAAACGTTGACAATGATGCCCTTGGCCAAAAAGGGCGTATGCGTTTTTTCCTGAATATATTCAGGAAAAAACGCATACGCCCTTTTTGGCCAACCAAGCAACCTGGAAAGGCAAATCAGCGCTACAAAGAAGTCTCGCTTCCCATCGGTTAAAAGGGCCATGCTGAAAAAAGTGTCAAAACCAGAAATGCAGGACAGGCCATGGAGAAATGGGAGCCTTGCTACACTGATGGGCGGGATGTAAATTGCCAAAAGCCAATCTGGAGAAGAGTACGGTGTGTCCTGAAACATCTAAAAAACACAGCTTAGAGAACATAGGGCACTTCCACTCATGGGGGTATAAATTGGGAAAATGAAAAATCAGCAAGACACAAGCACCCCAAAATTTAGGGTTGCTCTGTTGACAAGGACCTCCACTTCATTCCACCTTAAATATGCCAGGAAAGAGAAAAATGGATAAAAGAGTTGTGGTCCTTATGTACAAAGGAATATCACTCAGCCATGAAATCAATGTCATAAGGCTAGTAGCAGCATGATGAGTGGATTTAGGTACGACGATTCTAAGTGAAGTAAGTTACACAGAAAAGGACACTTCTCATAAGGTATCAGTGATAGAGGGAATGTAAAAACCGTTACACTTGAACTGAATTACAAAACAGAACAGAGTCACACATGCAGAAAACACACTATGGCTGCTTAACGGGAAAGGTGAGGTGGGGTGATACATAAAACAAGGGTTTCAAATTAGCTCAGATACCGTTCCATAAACCCAATATGTAATAGACAAGACCTACTCCTTGCTCAGAGAACTGGACTCAACACGCCCTATTCACCGCACAAGAATATATCTGACTACTAATAATCTTAAAACCTATGTATTCATATCTCTCTGTTAGTGTGTCAAGTGGGTGTAAAGCGGCATAAACACAGCAGTGAAAAGCAGCTAAACCCCATTATAAGAATAAATTACTTTTTCAAACCCATGAAACAAAGACAGTGAAAGAGAGAGAAATTCTTACACAATGCGTTCAGGGGCTGTGATCCAACCTGGATTGACCATATCTAGACCCACAGCTGGATGAGACATAAGGGTGGACACTCTTGAGGCTGAGAGGTTTGGTGAGGTTGGGTGAGCAAACGCAGCCCCTTTAAAGTAATACTGCGTGGTACCCATCGCATGGGTCCCAAATCTCCAGGTTCAAGGGCATCTTCCTCCATCGAAAACATGCATGAGAAACCCAGAAGATGGTACACCGTGTGATGGGGAAAGGTTTCTAAAACGCACCTCATTTCTCATCTCCTTGTGCTCGGGTTCGCCATTCCAGCCACTTTACTAGCAATCTCCCTCCTTGGAGCATCAGCACCTTTAACCTCCTGTTCCGTACAGGTTGCAATTTGTCCTGAGGATGAACGGGAAGACGTGGAACCAATGAGAGACTAGCTCTTGGTGTTGGGACACGCAGAGGTCACTCTATTTTCCCATCAGGAAGAAGAATTAACCACAGGCTCAGCCTGCCCCCCGGAACCAGAACAGGGCCTGAAGCCATCCTGAGCTTTTGCGGCCATCTCCCAAAAACGCGAGTTGTAAAATGGAGGTTCAGGGCACTGCAATTCACAAACCTGCAGAGTTATAAATGATACCTCTCGTCCACAAATATATTGAGGGAAGGCAAAGAAGAGGATTTGAAATCAAGGCAGAATTGCAGGAAACAGATTTCAGGAGGTAGATTCGAATCGCCTTTAAAGCACATGAAAAGCGGCAAAACGTTGACAATGATGCCCTTGGCCAAAAAGGGCGTATGCGTTTTTTCCTGAATATATTCAGGAAAAAACGCATACGCCCTTTTTGGCCAACCAAGCAACCTGGAAAGGCAAATCAGCGCTACAAAGAAGTCTCGCTTCCCATCGGTCAAAAGGGCCATGCTGAAAAAAGTGTCAAAACCAGAAATGCAGGACAGGCCATGGAGAAATGGGAGCCTTGCTACACTGATGGGCGGGATGCAAATTGTCAACAGCCACGCTGGAGAAGTGTACGGTGAGTCCTGAAACGTCTAAAAAGCAAAGCTTAGAGAGCATAGGGCACTTCCACTCATGGGGGTATAAATTGGGAAAATGAAAAATCAGCAAGACACAAGCACCCCAAAGTTTAGGGCTGCTCTGTTGACAAGGACCTCCACTTCATTCCACCTTCAATATCCCAGGAAAGAGAAAAATGGATAAAGAAGTTGTGGTCCTTATGTACAATGGAATATCACTCAGCCATGAAATCAATGTCTTAAGGCTAGTAGCAGCATGATAAGTGGATTTAGGTACGACGATTCTAAGTGAAATAAGTCACACAGAAAAGGACACTTCTCATAAGGTATCACTTATAGAGGGAATGTAAAAACCGTTACACTTGAACTGAATTACAAAACAGAACAGAGTCACACATGCAGAAAACACACTATGGCTGCTTAACGGGAAAGGTGAGGTGGGGTGATACATAAAACAAGGGTTTCAAATTAGCTCAGATACCGTTCCATAAACCCAATATGTAATAGACAAGACCTACTCCTTGCTCAGAGAACTGGACTCAACACGCCCTATTCACCGCACAAGAATATATCTGAGTAGTAATAATCTTAAAACCTAGGTATTGATATCTCTCTGTTAGTGTGTCAAGTGGGTGTAAAGCGGCATAAACACAGCAGTGAAAAGCAGCTAAACCCCATTATAAAAATAAATTACTTTGAAAAACCCATGAAACAAAGACAGTGAAAGAGAGCGAAATTCTTACACAATGCGTTCAGGGGCTGTGATGCAACCTGGATTGACCATATCTAGACCCACAGCTGGATGAGACATAAGGGTGGACACTCTTGGGGCTGAGAGGTTTGGTGAGGTTGGGTGAGCAAACGCAGACCCTTTAAAGTAATACTGCGTGGTACCCATCGCATGGGTCCCAAATCTCCAGGTTCAAGGGCATCTTCCTACATCGAAAACATGCATGAGATACCCAGAAGATGGCACACCGTGTGATGGGGAAAGGTTTCTAAAACGCACCTCATTTCTCATCTCCTTGTGCCCGGGTTCGGTATTCAAGCCGCTTTACTAGCAATCTCCCTACTTGGAGCATCAGCACCTTTAACCTCCTGTTCCGTACAGGTTGCAATTTGTCCTGAGGGTGAACGGGAAGACGTGGAACCAATGAGAGACTAGCTCTTGGTGTTGGGACAGGCACAGGTCACTCTATTTTCCCATCAGGAAGAAGAATTAACCACAGGCTCAGCCTGCCACCCGGAACCAGAACAGGGCCTGAAGCCATCCTGCGCTATTGCGGCCAGCTCCCTAAAAAGCGAGTTGTAAAATGGAGGTTCAGGGCACTGCATTTCACAAACCTGCAGACTTATAAATGATAACTCTCGTCCACAAATATATTGAGGGAAGGCAAAGAAGAGGATTTGAAATCAAGGCAGAATTGCAGGAAACAGATTTCAGGAGGTAGATTCGAATCGCCTTTAAAGCACATGAAAAGAGGAAAAACTTTGACAATGATGCCCTTGGCCAAAAAGGGCGTATGCGTTTTTTCCTGAATATATTCAGAAAAAAACGCATACGCCCTTTTTGGCCAACCAAGCAACCTGGAAAGGCAAATCAGCGCTACAAAGAAGTCTCGCTTCCCATCGGTTAAAAGGGCCATGCTGAAAAAAGTGTCAAAACCAGAAATGCAGGACAGGCCATGGAGAAATGGGAGCCTTGCTACACTGATGGGCGGGATGTAAATTGCCAACAGCCACTCTGGAGAAGAGTACGGTGTGTCCTGAAACATCTAAAAAACACAGCTTAGAGAGCATAGGGCACTTCCACTCATGGGGGTATAAATTGGGAAAATTAAAAATCAGCAAGACACAAGCACCCCAAAGTTTAGGGTTGCTCTGTTGAACAAGGACCTCCACTTCATTCCACCTTAAATATGCCAGGAAAGAGAAAAATGGATAAAAGAGTTGTGGTCCTTATGTACAAAGGAATATCACTCAGCCATGAAATCAATGTCATAAGGCTAGTAGCAGCATGATGAGTGGATTTAGGTAAGACGATTCTAAGTGAAGTAAGTTACACAGAAAAGGACACTTCTCATAAGATATCAGTGATAGAGGGAATGTAAAAACCGTTACACATGAACTGAATTACAAAACAGAACGGAGTCACACATGCAGAAAACACACTATGGCTGCTTAACGGGAAAGGTGAGGTGGGGTGATACATAAAACAAGGGTTTCAAATTAGCTCAGATACCGTTCCATAAACCCAATATGTAATAGACAAGACCTACTCCTTGCTCAGAGAACTGGACTCAACACGCCCTATTCACCGCACAAGAATATATCTGACTAGTAATAATCTTAAAACCTATGTATTGATATCTCTCTGTTAGTGTGTCAAGTGGGTGTAAAGCGGCATAAACACAGCAGTGAAAAGCAGCTAAACCCCATTATAAGAATAAATTACTTTTTCAAACCCATGAAACAAAGACAGTGAAAGAGAGAGAAATTCTTACACAATGCATTCAGGGGCTGTGATGCAACCTGGATTGACCATATCTAGACCCACAGCTGGATGAGACATAAGGGTGGACACTCTTGGGGCTGAGAGGTTTGGTGAGGTTGGGTGAGCAAACGCAGACCCTTTAAAGTAATACTGCGTGGTACCCATCGCATGGGTCCCAAGTCTCCAGGTTCTAAGGCATCTTGCTACATCGAAAACATGCATGAGAAACCCAGAAGATGGTACACCATGTGATGAGGAAAGGTTTCTAAAACGCACCTCATTTCTCACTTCCTTGTGCCCGGGTTCGCCATTCCAGACGCTTTACTAGCAATCTCCCTACTTGGAGCATCAGCACCTTTAACCTCCTGTTCTGTACAGGTTGCAATTTGTCCTGAGGATGAACGGGAAGACGTGGAACCAATGAGAGACTAGCTCTTGGTGTTGGCACAGGCACAGGTCACTCTATTTTCCCATCAGGAAGAAGAATTAACCACAGGCTCAGCCTGCCCCCCGGAACCAGAACAGGGCCTGAAGCCATCCTGCGCTTTTGCGGCCAGCTCCCAAAAAAGCGAGTTGTCAAATGGAGCTTCAGGGCACTGCAATTCACAAACCTGCAGAGTTATAAATGATACCTCTCGTCCACAAATATATTGAGGGAAGGCAAAGAAGAGGATTTGAAATCAAGGCAGAACTGCAGGAAACAGATTTCAGGAGGTAGATTCGAATCGCCTTTAAAGCACATGAAAAGCGGCAAAACGTTGACAATGATGCCCTTGGCCAAAAAGGGCGTATGCGTTTTTTCCTGAATATATTCAGGAAAAAACGCATACGCCCTTTTTGGCCAACCAAGCAAACTGGAAATGCAAAGCAGCGCTACAAAGAAGACTCGCTTCCCATCGGTCAAAAGCGCCATGCTGAAAAATGTGTCAAAACCAGAAATGCAGGACAGGCCATGGAGAAATGGGAGCCTTGCTACACTGATGGGCGGGATGTAAATTGCCAAGAGCCACTCTGGAGAAGTGTAAGGTGTGTCCTGAAACATCTAAAAAACACAGCTTAGAGAGCATAGGGCACTTCCACTCATGGGGGTATAAATTGGGAAAATGAAAAATCAGCAAGACACAAGCACCCCAAAGTTTAGGGCTGCTCTGTTGACAAGGACCTCCACTTCATTCCACCTTCAATATCCCAGGAAAGAGAAAAATGGATAAAGAAGTTGTGGTCCTTATGTACAATGGAATATCACTCAGCCATGAAATCAATGTCATAAGGCTACTAGCAGCATGATGAGTGGATTTAGGTACGACGATTCTAAGTGAAATAAGTCACACAGAAAAGGACACTTCTCATAAGGTATCACTTATAGAGGGAATGTAAAAACCATTACAGTTGAACTGAATTGCAAAACAGAACAGAGTCACACATGCAGAAAACACACTATGGCTGCTTAACAGGAAAGGTGAGGTTGGGTGATACATAAAACAAGGGTTTCAAATTAGCTCAGATACCGTTCCATAAACCCAATATGTAATAGACAAGACCTACTCCTTGCTCAGAGAACTGGACTCAACACGCCCTATTCACCGCACAAGAATATATCTGACTAGTAATAATCTTAAAACCTATGTATTGATATCTCTCTGTTAGTGTGTCAAGTGGGTGTAAAGCAGCATAAACACAGCAGTGAAAAGCAGCTAAACCCTATTATAAAAATAAATTACTTTGAAAAACCCATGAAAGAAAGACAGTAAAAGAGAGAGAAATTCTTACACAATGCGTTCAGGGGCTGTGATGCAACCTGGATTGACCATATCTAGACCCACAGCTGGATGAGACATAAGGGTGGACACTCTTGGGGCTGAGAGGTTTGGTGAGGTTGGGTGAGCAAACGCAGACCCTTTAAAGTAATACTGCATGGTACCCATCGCATGGGTCCCATATCTCCAGGTTCAAGTGCATCTTCCTACATCGAAAACATGCATGAGAAACCCAGAAGATGGTACACCGTGTGATGGGGAAAGGTTTCTAAAATGCACCTCATTTCTCATCTCCTTGTGCCCGGGTTCGCTATTCCAGCCGCTTTACTAGCAATCTCCCTACTTGGAGCATCAGCACCTTTAACCTCCTGTTCCGTACAAGTTGCAATTTGTCCTGAGGATGAACGGGAAGACGTGGAACCAATGAGAGACTAGCTCTTGGTGTTGGGACAGGCACAGGTCACTCTATTTTCCCATCAGGAAGAAGAATTAACCACAGGCTCAGCCTGCCCCCCGGAACCAGAACAGAGCCTGAAGCCATCCTGCGCTATTGCGGCCAGCTCCCTAAAAAGCGAGTTGTAAAATGGAGGTTCAGGGCACTGCAATTCACAAACCTGCAGACTTATAAATGATAACTCTCGTCCACAAATATATTGAGGGAAGGCAAAGAAGAGGATTTGAAATCAAGGCAGAATTGCAGGAAACAGATTTCAGGAGGTAGATTCGAATCGCCTTTAAAGCACATGAAAAGCGGAAAAACGTTGACAATGATGCCCTTGGCCAAAAAGGGCGTATGCGTTTTTTCCTGAATATATTCAGGAAAAAACGCATACGCCCTTTTTGGCCAACCAAGCAACCTGGAAAGGCAAATCAGCGCTACAAAGATGTCTCGCTTCCCTTCGGTTAAAAAGGCCATGCTGAAAAAAGTGTCAAAACCAGAAATGCAGGACAGGCCATGGAGAAATGGGAGCCTTGCTACACTGATGGGCGGGATGTAAATTGCCAACAGCCACTCTGGAGAAGCGTACGGTGAGTCCTGAAACATCTAAAAAACAAAGCTTAGAGAGCATACGGCACTTCCACTCATGGGGTTATAAATTGGGAAAATTAAAAATCAGCAAGACACAAGCACCCCAAAGTTTAGGGCTGCTCTGTTGACAAGGACCTGCACTTCATTCCACCTTCAATATCCCAGGAAAGAGAAAAATGGATAAAGAAGTTGTGGTCCTTATGTACAATGGAATATCACTCAGCCGTGAAATCAATGTCATAAGGCTAGTAGCAGCATGATGAGTGGATTTAGGTACGACGATTCTAAGTGAAATAAGTCACACAGAAAAGGACACTTCTCATAAGGTATCACTTATAGAGGGAATGTAAAAACCGTTACACTTGAACTGAATTACAAAACAGAACAGAGTCACACATGCAGAAAACACACTATGGCTGCTTAACGGGAAAGGTGAGGTGGGGTGATACATAAAACAAGGGTTTCAAATTAGCTCAGATACCGTTCCATAAACCCAATATGTAATAGACAAGACCTACTCCTTGCTCAGAGAACTGGACTCAACACGCCCTATTCACCGCACAAGAATATATCTGACTAGTAATAATCTTAAAACCTACGTATTGATATCTCTCTGTTAGTGGGTAAAGTGGGTAAAAAGCGGCATAAACACAGCAGTGAAAAGCAGCTAAACCCCATTATAAAAATAAATTACTTTTAAAAACCCATGAAACAAAGACAGTGAAAGAGAGAGAAATTCTTACACAATGCGTTCAGGGGCTGTGATGCAACCTGGATTGACCATATCTAGACCCACAGCTGGATGAGACATAAGGGTGGACACTGTTGCGGCTGAGAGGTTTGGTGAGGTTGGGTGAGCAAACGCAGACCCTTTAAAGTAATACTGCGTGGTACCCATCGCATGGGTCCCAAATCTCCAGGTTGAAGGGCATCTTCCTACATCGTAAACATGCATGAGATACCCAGAAGATGGTACACCGTGTGATGGGGAAAGGTTTCTAAAACGCACCTCATTTCTCATCTGCCTGTGCCCGGGTTTGCCATTCCAGCCACTTTTCTAGCAATCTCCCTCCTTGGAGCATCATCACCTTTAACCTCCTGTTCCGTACAGGTTGCAATTTGTCCTGAGGATGAACGGGAAGACGTGGAACCAATGAGAGACTAGCTCTTGGTGTTGGGACAGGCACAGGTCACTCTATTTTCCCATCAGGAAGAAGAATTAACCACAGGCTCAGCCTGCCCCCCGGATCAAGAACAGGGCCTGAAGCCATCCTGCGCTTTTGCGGCCATCTCCCAAAAACGCGAGTTGTAAAATGGAGGTTCAGGGCACTGCAATTCACAAACCTGCAGAGTTATAAATGATAACTCTCGTCCACAAATATATTGAGGGAAGGCAAAGAAGAGGATTTGAAATCAAGGCAGAATTGCAGGAAACAGATTTCAGGAGGTAGATTCGAATCGCCTTTAAAGCACATGAAAAGCGGCAAAACGTTGACAATGATGCCCTTGGCCAAAAAGGGCGTATGCGTTTTTTCCTGAATATATTCAGGAAAAAACGCATACGCCCTTTTTGGCCAACCAAGCAACCTGGAAAGGCAAATCAGCGCTACAAAGAAGTCTCGCTTCCCATCGGTTAAAAGGGCCATGCTGAAAAAAGTGTCAAAACCAGAAATGCAGGACAGGCCATGGAGAAATGGGAGCCTTGCTACACTGATGGGCGGGATGTAAATTGCCAAGAGCCACTCTGGAGAAGTGTCCGGTGAGTCCTGAAACATCTAAAAAACACAGCTTAGAGAGCATAGGGCACTTCCACTCATGGGGGTATAAATTGGGAGAATGAAAAATCAGCAAGACACAAGCACCCCAAAGTTTAGGGTAGCTCTGTTGACAAGGACCTCCACTTCATTCCACCTTAAATATGCCAGGAAAGAGAAAAATGGATAAAAGAATTGTGGTCCTTATGTACAAAGGAATATCACTCAGCCATGAAATCAATGTCATAAGGCTAGTAGCAGCATGATGAGTGGATTTAGGTACGACGATTCTAAGTGAAGTAAGTTACACAGAAAAGGACACTTCTCATAAGGTATCAGTGATAGAGGGAATGTAAAAACCGTTACACTTGAACTGAATTACAAAACAGAACGGAGTCACACATGCAGAAAACACACTATGGCTGCTTAACGGGAAAGGTGAGGTGGGGTGATACATAAAACAAGGGTTTCAAATTAGCTCAGATACCGTTCCATAAACCCAATATGTAATAGACAAGACCTACTCCTTGCTCAGAGAACTGGACTCAACACGCCCTATTCACCGCACAAGAATATATCTGACTAGTAATAATCTTAAAACCTATGTATTCATATCTCTCTGTTAGTGTGTCAAGTGGGTGTAAAGCGGCAAAAACACAGCAGTGAAAAGCAGCTAAACCCCATTATAAGAATAAATTACTTTTTCAAACCCATGAAACAAAGACAGTGAAAGAGAGCGAAATTCTTACACAATGCGTTCAGGGGCTGTGATCCAACCTGGATTGACCATATCTAGACCCACAGCTGGATGAGACATAAGGGTGGACACTCTTGAGGCTGAGAGGTTTGGTGAGGTTGGGTGAGCAAACGCAGACCCTTTAAAGTAATACTGCATGGTACCCATCGCATGGGTCCCAAATCTCCAGGTTCAAGGGCATCTTCCTCCATCGAAAACATGCATGAGAAACCCAGAACATGGTACACCGTGTGATGGGGAAAGGTTTCTAAAACGCACCTCATTTCTCATCTCCTTGTGCTCGGGTTCGCCATTCCAGCCACTTTACTAGCAATCTCCCTCCTTGGAGCATCAGCACCTTTAACCTCCTGTTCCGTACAGGTTGCAATTTGTCCTGAGGATGAACGGGAAGACGTGGAACCAATGAGAGACTAGCTCTTGGTGTTGGGACACGCAGAGGTCACTCTATTTTCCCATCAGGAAGAAGAATTAACCACAGGCTCAGCCTGCCCCCCGGAACCAGAACAGGGCCTGAAGCCATCCTGAGCTTTTGCGGCCATCTCCCAAAAACGCGAGTTGTAAAATGGAGGTTCAGGGCACTGCAATTCACAAACCTGCAGAGTTATAAATGATACCTCTCGTCCACAAATATATTGAGGGAAGGCAAAGAAGAGGATTTGAAATCAAGGCAGAATTGCAGGAAACAGATTTCAGGAGGTAGATTCGAATCGCCTTTAAAGCACATGAAAAGCGGCAAAACGTTGACAATGATGCCCTTGGCCAAAAAGGGCGTATGCGTTTTTTCCTGAATATATTCAGGAAAAAACGCATACGCCCTTTTTGGCCAACCAAGCAACCTGGAAAGGCAAATCAGCGCTACAAAGAAGTCTCGCTTCCCATCGGTCAAAAGGGCCATGCTGAAAAAAGTGTCAAAACCAGAAATGCAGGACAGGCCATGGAGAAATGGGAGCCTTGCTACACTGATGGGCGGGATGTAAATTGTCAACAGCCACTCTGGAGAAGTGTACGGTGAGTCCTGAAACGTCTAAAAAGCAAAGCTTAGAGAGCATAGGGCACTTCCACTCATGGGGGTATAAATTGGGAAAATGAAAAATCAGCAAGACACAAGCACCCCAAAGTTTAGGGCTGCTCTGTTGACAAGGACCTCCACTTCATTCCACCTTCAATATCCCAGGAAAGAGAAAAATGGATAAAGAAGTTGTGGTCCTTATGTACAATGGAATATCACTCAGCCATGAAATCAATGTCTTAAGGCTAGTAGCAGCATGATAAGTGGATTTAGGTACGACGATTCTAAGTGAAATAAGTCACACAGAAAAGGACACTTCTCATAAGGTATCACTTATAGAGGGAATGTAAAAACCGTTACACTTGAACTGAATTACAAAACAGAACAGAGTCACACATGCAGAAAACACACTATGGCTGCTTAACGGGAAAGGTGAGGTGGGGTGATACATAAAACAAGGGTTTCAAATTAGCTCAGATACCGTTCCATAAACCCAATATGTAATAGACAAGACCTACTCCTTGCTCAGAGAACTGGACTCAACACGCCCTATTCACCGCACAAGAATATATCTGACTAGTAATAATCTTAAAACCTATGTATTCATATCTCTCTGTTAGTGTGTCAAGTGGGTGTAAAGCGGCATAAACACAGCAGTGAAAAGCAGCTAAACCCCATTATAAAAATAAATTACTTTGAAAAACCCATGAAACAAAGACAGTGAAAGAGAGCGAAATTCTTACACAATGCGTTCAGGGGCTGTGATGCAACCTGGATTGACCATATCTAGACCCACAGCTGGATGAGACATAAGGGTGGACACTCTTGGGGCTGAGAGGTTTGGTGAGGTTGGGTGAGCAAACGCAGACCCTTTAAAGTAATACTGCGTGGTACCCATCGCATGGGTCCCAAATCTCCAGGTTCAAGGGCATCTTCCTACATCGAAAACATGCATGAGAAACCCAGAAGATGGTACACCGTGTGATGGGGAAAGGTTTCTAAAACGCACCTCATTTCTCATCTCCTTGTGCCCGGGTTCGGTATTCCAGCCGCTTTACTAGCAATCTCCCTACTTGGAGCATCAGCACCTTTAACCTCCTGTTCCGTACAGGTTGCAATTTGTCCTGAGGGTGAACGGGAAGACGTGGAACCAATGAGAGACTAGCTCTTGGTGTTGGGACAGGCACAGGTCACTCTATTTTCCCATCAGGAAGAAGAATTAACCACAGGCTCATCCTGCCACCCGGAACCAGAACAGGGCCTGAAGCCATCCTGCGCTATTGCGGCCAGCTCCCTAAAAAGCGAGTTGTAAAATGGAGGTTCAGGGCACTGCATTTCACAAACCTGCAGACTTATAAATGATAACTCTCGTCCACAAATATATTGAGGGAAGGCAAAGAAGAGGATTTGAAATCAAGGCAGAATTGCAGGAAACAGATTTCAGGAGGTAGATTCGAATCGCCTTTAAAGCACATGAAAAGCGGAAAAACTTTGACAATGATGCCCTTGGCCAAAAAGGGCGTATGCGTTTTTTCCTGAATATATTCAGGAAAAAACGCATACGCCCTTTTTGGCCAACCAAGCAACCTGGAAAGGCAAATCAGCGCTACAAAGAAGTCTCGCTTCCCATCGGTTAAAAGGGCCATGCTGAAAAAAGTGTCAAAACCAGAAATGCAGGACAGGCCATGGAGAAATGGGAGCCTTGCTACACTGATGGGCGGGATGTAAATTGCCAACAGCCACTCTGGAGAAGAGTACGGTGTGTCCTGAAACATCTAAAAAACACAGCTTAGAGAGCATAGGGCACTTCCACTCATGGGGGTATAAATTGGGAAAATGAAAAATCAGCAAGACACAAGCACCCCAAAGTTTAGGGTTGCTCTGTTGACAAGGACCTCCACTTCATTCCACCTTAAATATGCCAGGAAAGAGAAAAATGGATAAAAGAGTTGTGGTCCTTATGTACAATGGAATATCACTCAGCCGTGAAATCAATGTCATAAGGCTAGTAGCAGCATGATGAGTGGATTTAGGTACGACGATTCTAAGTGAAATAAGTCACACAGAAAAGGACACTTCTCATAAGGTATCACTTATAGAGGGAATGTAAAAACCGTTACACTTGAACTGAATTACAAAACAGAACAGAGTCACACATGCAGAAAACACACTATGGCTGCTTAACGGGAAAGGTGAGGTGGGGTGATACATAAAACAAGGGTTTCAAATTAGCTCAGATACCGTTCCATAAACCCAATATGTAATAGACAAGACCTACTCCTTGCTCAGAGAACTGGACTCAACACGCCCTATTCACCGCACAAGAATATATCTGACTAGTAATAATCTTAAAACCTACGTATTGATATCTCTCTGTTAGTGGGTAAAGTGGGTAAAAAGCGGCATAAACACAGCAGTGAAAAGCAGCTAAACCCCATTATAAAAATAAATTACTTTTAAAAACCCATGAAACAAAGACAGTGAAAGAGAGAGAAATTCTTACACAATGCGTTCAGGGGCTGTGATGCAACCTGGATTGACCATGTCTAGACCCACAGCTGGATGAGACATAAGGGTGGACACTGTTGCGGCTGAGAGGTTTGGTGAGGTTGGGTGAGCAAACGCAGACCCTTTAAAGTAATACTGCGTGGTACCCATCGCATGGGTCCCAAATCTCCAGGTTGAAGGGCATCTTCCTACATCGTAAACATGCATGAGATACCCAGAAGATGGTACACCGTGTGATGGGGAAAGGTTTCTAAAACGCACCTCATTTCTCATCTGCCTGTGCCCGGGTTTGCCATTCCAGCCACTTTTCTAGCAATCTCCCTCCTTGGAGCATCATCACCTTTAACCTCCTGTTCCGTACAGGTTGCAATTTGTCCTGAGGATGAACGGGAAGACGTGGAACCAATGAGAGACTAGCTCTTGGTGTTGGGACAGGCACAGGTCACTCTATTTTCCCATCAGGAAGAAGAATTAACCACAGGCTCAGCCTGCCCCCCGGATCAAGAACAGGGCCTGAAGCCATCCTGCGCTTTTGCGGCCATCTCCCAAAAACGCGAGTTGTAAAATGGAGGTTCAGGGCACTGCAATTCACAAACCTGCAGAGTTATAAATGATAACTCTCGTCCACAAATATATTGAGGGAAGGCAAAGAAGAGGATTTGAAATCAAGGCAGAATTGCAGGAAACAGATTTCAGGAGGTAGATTCGAATCGCCTTTAAAGCACATGAAAAGCGGCAAAACGTTGACAATGATGCCCTTGGCCAAAAAGGGCGTATGCGTTTTTTCCTGAATATATTCAGGAAAAAACGCATACGCCCTTTTTGGCCAACCAAGCAACCTGGAAAGGCAAATCAGCGCTACAAAGAAGTCTCGCTTCCCATCGGTTAAAAGGGCCATGCTGAAAAAAGTGTCAAAACCAGAAATGCAGGACAGGCCATGGAGAAATGGGAGCCTTGCTACACTGATGGGCGGGATGTAAATTGCCAAGAGCCACTCTGGAGAAGTGTCCGGTGAGTCCTGAAACATCTAAAAAACACAGCTTAGAGAGCATAGGGCACTTCCACTCATGGGGGTATAAATTGGGAGAATGAAAAATCAGCAAGACACAAGCACCCCAAAGTTTAGGGTAGCTCTGTTGACAAGGACCTCCACTTCATTCCACCTTAAATATGCCAGGAAAGAGAAAAATGGATAAAAGAATTGTGGTCCTTATGTACAAAGGAATATCACTCAGCCATGAAATCAATGTCATAAGGCTAGTAGCAGCATGATGAGTGGATTTAGGTACGACGATTCTAAGTGAAGTAAGTTACACAGAAAAGGACACTTCTCATAAGGTATCAGTGATAGAGGGAATGTAAAAACCGTTACACTTGAACTGAATTACAAAACAGAACGGAGTCACACATGCAGAAAACACACTATGGCTGCTTAACGGGAAAGGTGAGGTGGGGTGATACATAAAACAAGGGTTTCAAATTAGCTCAGATACCGTTCCATAAACCCAATATGTAATAGACAAGACCTACTCCTTGCTCAGAGAACTGGACTCAACACGCCCTATTCACCGCACAAGAATATATCTGACTAGTAATAATCTTAAAACCTATGTATTCATATCTCTCTGTTAGTGTGTCAAGTGGGTGTAAAGCGGCATAAACACAGCAGTGAAAAGCAGCTAAACCCCATTATAAAAATAAATTACTTTGAAAAACCCATGAAACAAAGACAGTGAAAGAGAGCGAAATTCTTACACAATGCGTTCAGGGGCTGTGATGCAACCTGGATTGACCATATCTAGACCCACAGCTGGATGAGACATAAGGGTGGACACTCTTGGGGCTGAGAGGTTTTGTGAGGTTGGGTGAGCAAACGCAGACCCTTTAAAGTAATACTGCGTGGTACCCATCGCATGGGTCCCAAATCTCCAGGTTCAAGGGCATCTTCCTACATCGAAAACATGCATGAGAAACCCAGAAGATGGTACACCGTGTGATGGGGAAAGGTTTCTAAAACGCACCTCATTTCTCATCTCCTTGTGCCCGGGTTCGGTATTCCAGCCGCTTTACTAGCAATCTCCCTACTTGGAGCATCAGCACCTTTAACCTCCTGTTCCGTACAGGTTGCAATTTGTCCTGAGGGTGAACGGGAAGACGTGGAACCAATGAGAGACTAGCTCTTGGTGTTGGGACAGGCACAGGTCACTCTATTTTCCCATCAGGAAGAAGAATTAACCACAGGCTCAGCCTGCCACCCGGAACCAGAACAGGGCCTGAAGCCATCCTGCGCTATTGCGGCCAGCTCCCTAAAAAGCGAGTTGTAAAATGGAGGTTCAGGGCACTGCATTTCACAAACCTGCAGACTTATAAATGATAACTCTCGTCCACAAATATATTGAGGGAAGGCAAAGAAGAGGATTTGAAATCAAGGCAGAATTGCAGGAAACAGATTTCAGGAGGTAGATTCGAATCGCCTTTAAAGCACATGAAAAGCGGAAAAACTTTGACAATGATGCCCTTGGCCAAAAAGGGCGTATGCGTTTTTTCCTGAATATATTCAGGAAAAAACGCATACGCCCTTTTTGGCCAACCAAGCAACCTGGAAAGGCAAATCAGCGCTACAAAGAAGTCTCGCTTCCCATCGGTTAAAAGGGCCATGCTGAAAAAAGTGTCAAAACCAGAAATGCAGGACAGGCCATGGAGAAATGGGAGCCTTGCTACACTGATGGGCGGGATGTAAATTGCCAACAGCCACTCTGGAGAAGAGTACGGTGTGTCCTGAAACATCTAAAAAACACAGCTTAGAGAGCATAGGGCACTTCCACTCATGGGGGTATAAATTGGGAAAATGAAAAATCAGCAAGACACAAGCACCCCAAAGTTTAGGGTTGCTCTGTTGACAAGGACCTCCACTTCATTCCACCTTAAATATGCCAGGAAAGAGAAAAATGGATAAAAGAGTTGTGGTCCTTATGTACAAAGGAATATCACTCAGCCATGAAATCAATGTCATAAGGCTAGTAGCAGCATGATGAGTGGATTTAGGTATGACGACTCTAAGTGAAATAAGTCACACAGAAAAGGACACTTCTCATAAGGTATCAGTGATAGAGGGAATGTAAAAACCGTTACACTTGAACTGAATTACAAAACAGAACGGAGTCACACATGCAGAAAACACACTATGGCTGCTTAACGGGAAAGGTGAGGTGGGGTGATACATAAAACAAGGGTTTCAAATTAGCTCAGATACCGTTCCATAAACCCAATATGTAATAGACAAGACCTACTCCTTGCTCAGAGAACTGGACTCAACACGCCCTATTCACCGCACAAGAATATATCTGACTAGTAATAATCTTAAAACCTATATATTCATATCTCTCTGTTAGTGTGTCAAGTGGGTGTAAAGCGGCATAAACACAGCAGTGAAAAGCAGCTAAACCCCATTATAAGAATAAATTACTTTTTCAAACCCATGAAACAAAGACAGTGAAAGAGAGAGAAATTCTTACACAATGCGTTCAGGGGCTGTGATGCAACCTGGATTGACCATATCTAGACCCACAGCTGGATGAGACATAAGGGTGGACACTCTTGGGGCTGAGAGGTTTGGTGAGGTTGGGTGAGCAAACGCAGACGCTTTAAAGTAATACTGCGTGGTACCCATCGCATGGGTCCCAAATCTCCAGGTTCAAGGGCATCTTCCTCCATCGAAAACATGCATGAGAAACCCAGAAGATGGTACACCGTGTGATGGGGAAAGGTTTCTAAAACGCACCTCATTTCTCATCTCCTTGTGCCCGGGTTCGCCATTCCAGCCGCTTTACTAGCAATCTCCCTACTTGGAGCATCAGCACCTTTAACCTCCTGTTCCGTACAGGTTGCAATTTGTCCTGAGGGTGAACGGGAAGACGTGGAACCAATGAGAGACTAGCTCTTGGTGTTGGGACAGGCACAGGTCACTCTATTTTCCCATCAGGAAGAAGAATTAACCACAGGCTCAGCCTGCCACCCTGAACCAGAACAGGGCCTGAAGCCATCCTGCGCTATTGCGGCCAGCTCCCTAAAAAGCGAGTTGTAAAATGGAGGTTCAGGGCACTGCATTTCACAAACCTGCAGACTTATAAATGTTAACTCTCGTCCACAAATTTATTGAGGGAAGGCAAAGAAGAGGATTTGAAATCAAGGCAGAATTGCAGGAAACAGATTTCAGGAGGTAGATTCGAATCGCCTTTAAAGCACATGAAAAGAGGAAAAACTTTGACAATGATGCCCTTGGCCAAAAAGGGCGTATGCGTTTTTTCCTGAATATATTCAGGAAAAAACGCATACGCCCTTTTTGGCCAACCAAGCAACCTGGAAAGGCAAATCAGCGCTACAAAGAAGTCTCGCTTCCCATCGGTCAAAAGGGCCATGCTGAAAAAAGTGTCAAAACCAGAAATGCAGGACAGGCCATGGAGAAATGGGAGCCTTGCTACACTGATGGGCGGGATGTAAATTGTCAACAGCCACTCTGGAGAAGTGTACGGTGAGTCCTGAAACGTCTAAAAAGCAAAGCTTAGAGAGCATAGGGCACTTCCACTCATGGGGGTATAAATTGGGAAAATGAAAAATCAGCAAGACACAAGCACCCCAAAGTTTAGGGCTGCTCTGTTGACAAGGACCTCCACTTCATTCCACCTTCAATATCCCAGGAAAGAGAAAAATGGATAAAGAAGTTGTGGTCCTTATGTACAATGGAATATCACTCAGCCATGAAATCAATGTCTTAAGGCTAGTAGCAGCATGATAAGTGGATTTAGGTACGACGATTCTAAGTGAAATAAGTCACACAGAAAAGGACACTTCTCATAAGGTATCACTTATAGAGGGAATGTAAAAACCGTTACACTTGAACTGAATTACAAAACAGAACAGAGTCACACATGCAGAAAACACACTATGGCTGCTTAACGGGAAAGGTGAGGTGGGGTGATACATAAAACAAGGGTTTCAAATTAGCTCAGATACCGTTCCATAAACCCAATATGTAATAGACAAGACCTACTCCTTGCTCAGAGAACTGGACTCAACACGCCCTATTCACCGCACAAGAATATATCTGACTAGTAATAATCTTAAAACCTATGTATTGATATCTCTCTGTTAGTGTGTCAAGTGGGTGTAAAGCGGCATAAACACAGCAGTGAAAAGCAGCTAAACCCCATTATAAAAATAAATTACTTTGAAAAACCCATGAAACAAAGACAGTGAAAGAGATAGAAATTCTTACACAATGCGTTCACGGGCTGTGATGCAACCTGGATTGACCATATCTAGACCCACAGCTGGATGAGACATAAGGGTGGACACTCTTGGGGCTGAGAGGTTTGGTGAGGTTGGGTGAGCAAACGCAGACCCTTTAAAGTAATACTGCATGGTACCCATCGCATGGGTCCCATATTTCCAGGTTCAAGGGCATCTTCCTACATCGAAAACATGCATGAGAAACCCAGAAGATGGTACACCGTGTGATGTGGAAAGGTTTCTAAAACGCACCTCATTTCTCATCTCCTTGTGCCCGGATTCGCTATTCCAGCCGCTTTACTAGCAATCTCCCTACTTGGAGCATCATCACCTTTAACCTCCTGTTCCGTACAGGTTGCAATTTGTCCTGAGGATGAACGGGAAGACGTGGAACCAATGAGAGACTAGCTCTTGGTGTTGGGACAGGCACAGGTCACTCTATTTTCCCATCAGGAAGAAGAATTAACCACAGGCTCAGCCTGCCCCCCGGAACCAGAACAGAGCCTGAAGCCATCCTGCGCTATTGCGGCCAGCTCCCTAAAAAGCGAGTTGTAAAATGGAGGTTCAGGGCACTGCAATTCACAAACCTGCAGACTTATAAATGATAACTCTCGTCCACAAATATATTGAGGGAAGGCAAAGAAGAGGATTTGAAATCAAGGCAGAATTGCAGGAAACAGATTTCAGGAGGTAGATTCGAATCGCCTTTAAAGCACATGAAAAGCGGAAAAACGTTGACAATGATGCCCTTGGCCAAAAAGGGCGTATGCGTTTTTTCCTGAATATATTCAGGAAAAAACGCATACGCCCTTTTTGGCCAACCAAGCAACCTGGAAAGGCAAATCAGCGCTACAAAGATGTCTCGCTTCCCTTCGGTTAAAAAGGCCATGCTGAAAAAAGTGTCAAAACCAGAAATGCAGGACAGGCCATGGAGAAATGGGAGCCTTGCTACACTGATGGGCGGGATGTAAATTGCCAACAGCCACTCTGGAGAAGCGTACGGTGAGTCCTGAAACATCTAAAAAACAAAGCTTAGGGAGCATACGGCACTTCCACTCATGGGGTTATAAATTGGGAAAATTAAAAATCAGCAAGACACAAGCACCCCAAAGTTTAGGGCTGCTCTGTTGACAAGGACCTGCACTTCATTCCACCTTCAATATCCCAGGAAAGAGAAAAATGGATAAAGAAGTTGTGGTCCTTATGTACAATGGAATATCACTCAGCCGTGAAATCAATGTCATAAGGCTAGTAGCAGCATGATGAGTGGATTTAGGTACGACGATTCTAAGTGAAATAAGTCACACAGAAAAGGACACTTCTCATAAGGTATCACTTATAGAGGGAATGTAAAAACCGTTACACTTGAACTGAATTACAAAACAGAACAGAGTCACACATGCAGAAAACACACTATGGCTGCTTAACGGGAAAGGTGAGGTGGGGTGATACATAAAACAAGGGTTTCAAATTAGCTCAGATACCGTTCCATAAACCCAATATGTAATAGACAAGACCTACTCCTTGCTCAGAGAACTGGACTCAACACGCCCTATTCACCGCACAAGAATATATCTGACTAGTAATAATCTTAAAACCTACGTATTGATATCTCTCTGTTAGTGGGTAAAGTGGGTAAAAAGCGGCATAAACACAGCAGTGAAAAGCAGCTAAACCCCATTATAAAAATAAATTACTTTTAAAAACCCATGAAACAAAGACAGTGAAAGAGAGAGAAATTCTTACACAATGCGTTCAGGGGCTGTGATGCAACCTGGATTGACCATATCTAGACCCACAGCTGGATGAGACATAAGGGTGGACACTGTTGCGGCTGAGAGGTTTGGTGAGGTTGGGTGAGCAAACGCAGACCCTTTAAAGTAATACTGCGTGGTACCCATCGCATGGGTCCCAAATCTCCAGGTTGAAGGGCATCTTCCTACATCGTAAACATGCATGAGATACCCAGAAGATGGTACACCGTGTGATGGGGAAAGGTTTCTAAAACGCACCTCATTTCTCATCTGCCTGTGCCCGGGTTTGCCATTCCAGCCACTTTTCTAGCAATCTCCCTCCTTGGAGCATCATCACCTTTAACCTCCTGTTCCGTACAGGTTGCAATTTGTCCTGAGGATGAACGGGAAGACGTGGAACCAATGAGAGACTAGCTCTTGGTGTTGGGACAGGCACAGGTCACTCTATTTTCCCATCAGGAAGAAGAATTAACCACAGGCTCAGCCTGCCCCCCGGATCAAGAACAGGGCCTGAAGCCATCCTGCGCTTTTGCGGCCATCTCCCAAAAACGCGAGTTGTAAAATGGAGGTTCAGGGCACTGCAATTCACAAACCTGCAGAGTTATAAATGATAACTCTCGTCCACAAATATATTGAGGGAAGGCAAAGAAGAGGATTTGAAATCAAGGCAGAATTGCAGGAAACAGATTTCAGGAGGTAGATTCGAATCGCCTTTAAAGCACATGAAAAGCGGCAAAACGTTGACAATGATGCCCTTGGCCAAAAAGGGCGTATGCGTTTTTTCCTGAATATATTCAGGAAAAAACGCATACGCCCTTTTTGGCCAACCAAGCAACCTGGAAAGGCAAATCAGCGCTACAAAGAAGTCTCGCTTCCCATCGGTTAAAAGGGCCATGCTGAAAAAAGTGTCAAAACCAGAAATGCAGGACAGGCCATGGAGAAATGGGAGCCTTGCTACACTGATGGGCGGGATGTAAATTGCCAAGAGCCACTCTGGAGAAGTGTCCGGTGAGTCCTGAAACATCTAAAAAACACAGCTTAGAGAGCATAGGGCACTTCCACTCATGGGGGTATAAATTGGGAGAATGAAAAATCAGCAAGACACAAGCACCCCAAAGTTTAGGGTAGCTCTGTTGACAAGGACCTCCACTTCATTCCACCTTAAATATGCCAGGAAAGAGAAAAATAGATAAAAGAATTGTGGTCCTTATGTACAAAGGAATATCACTCAGCCATGAAATCAATGTCATAAGGCTAGTAGCAGCATGATGAGTGGATTTAGGTACGACGATTCTAAGTGAAGTAAGTTACACAGAAAAGGACACTTCTCATAAGGTATCAGTGATAGAGGGAATGTAAAAACCGTTACACTTGAACTGAATTACAAAACAGAACGGAGTCACACATGCAGAAAACACACTATGGCTGCTTAACGGGAAAGGTGAGGTGGGGTGATACATAAAACAAGGGTTTCAAATTAGCTCAGATACCGTTCCATAAACCCAATATGTAATAGACAAGACCTACTCCTTGCTCAGAGAACTGGACTCAACACGCCCTATTCACCGCACAAGAATATATCTGACTAGTAATAATCTTAAAACCTATGTATTCATATCTCTCTGTTAGTGTGTCAAGTGGGTGTAAAGCGGCAAAAACACAGCAGTGAAAAGCAGCTAAACCCCATTATAAGAATAAATTACTTTTTCAAACCCATGAAACAAAGACAGTGAAAGAGAGCGAAATTCTTACACAATGCGTTCAGGGGCTGTGATCCAACCTGGATTGACCATATCTAGACCCACAGCTGGATGAGACATAAGGGTGGACACTCTTGAGGCTGAGAGGTTTGGTGAGGTTGGGTGAGCAAACGCAGACCCTTTAAAGTAATACTGCATGGTACCCATCGCATGGGTCCCAAATCTCCAGGTTCAAGGGCATCTTCCTCCATCGAAAACATGCATGAGAAACCCAGAACATGGTACACCGTGTGATGGGGAAAGGTTTCTAAAACGCACCTCATTTCTCATCTCCTTGTGCTCGGGTTCGCCATTCCAGCCACTTTACTAGCAATCTCCCTCCTTGGAGCATCAGCACCTTTAACCTCCTGTTCCGTACAGGTTGCAATTTGTCCTGAGGATGAACGGGAAGACGTGGAACCAATGAGAGACTAGCTCTTGGTGTTGGGACACGCAGAGGTCACTCTATTTTCCCATCAGGAAGAAGAATTAACCACAGGCTCAGCCTGCCCCCCGGAACCAGAACAGGGCCTGAAGCCATCCTGAGCTTTTGCGGCCATCTCCCAAAAACGCGAGTTGTAAAATGGAGGTTCAGGGCACTGCAATTCACAAACCTGCAGAGTTATAAATGATACCTCTCGTCCACAAATATATTGAGGGAAGGCAAAGAAGAGGATTTGAAATCAAGGCAGAATTGCAGGAAACAGATTTCAGGAGGTAGATTCGAATCGCCTTTAAAGCACATGAAAAGCGGCAAAACGTTGACAATGATGCCCTTGGCCAAAAAGGGCGTATGCGTTTTTTCCTGAATATATTCAGGAAAAAACGCATACGCCCTTTTTGGCCAACCAAGCAACCTGGAAAGGCAAATCAGCGCTACAAAGAAGTCTCGCTTCCCATCGGTCAAAAGGGCCATGCTGAAAAAAGTGTCAAAACCAGAAATGCAGGACAGGCCATGGAGAAATGGGAGCCTTGCTACACTGATGGGCGGGATGTAAATTGTCAACAGCCACTCTGGAGAAGTGTACGGTGAGTCCTGAAACGTCTAAAAAGCAAAGCTTAGAGAGCATAGGGCACTTCCACTCATGGGGGTATAAATTGGGAAAATGAAAAATCAGCAAGACACAAGCACCCCAAAGTTTAGGGCTGCTCTGTTGACAAGGACCTCCACTTCATTCCACCTTCAATATCCCAGGAAAGAGAAAAATGGATAAAGAAGTTGTGGTCCTTATGTACAATGGAATATCACTCAGCCATGAAATCAATGTCTTAAGGCTAGTAGCAGCATGATAAGTGGATTTAGGTACGACGATTCTAAGTGAAATAAGTCACACAGAAAAGGACACTTCTCATAAGGTATCACTTATAGAGGGAATGTAAAAACCGTTACACTTGAACTGAATTACAAAACAGAACAGAGTCACACATGCAGAAAACACACTATGGCTGCTTAACGGGAAAGGTGAGGTGGGGTGATACATAAAACAAGGGTTTCAAATTAGCTCAGATACCGTTCCATAAACCCAATATGTAATAGACAAGACCTACTCCTTGCTCAGAGAACTGGACTCAACACGCCCTATTCACCGCACAAGAATATATCTGACTAGTAATAATCTTAAAACCTATGTATTCATATCTCTCTGTTAGTGTGTCAAGTGGGTGTAAAGCGGCATAAACACAGCAGTGAAAAGCAGCTAAACCCCATTATAAAAATAAATTACTTTGAAAAACCCATGAAACAAAGACAGTGAAAGAGAGCGAAATTCTTACACAATGCGTTCAGGGGCTGTGATGCAACCTGGATTGACCATATCTAGACCCACAGCTGGATGAGACATAAGGGTGGACACTCTTGGGGCTGAGAGGTTTTGTGAGGTTGGGTGAGCAAACGCAGACCCTTTAAAGTAATACTGCGTGGTACCCATCGCATGGGTCCCAAATCTCCAGGTTCAAGGGCATCTTCCTACATCGAAAACATGCATGAGAAACCCAGAAGATGGTACACCGTGTGATGGGGAAAGGTTTCTAAAACGCACCTCATTTCTCATCTCCTTGTGCCCGGGTTCGGTATTCCAGCCGCTTTACTAGCAATCTCCCTACTTGGAGCATCAGCACCTTTAACCTCCTGTTCCGTACAGGTTGCAATTTGTCCTGAGGGTGAACGGGAAGACGTGGAACCAATGAGAGACTAGCTCTTGGTGTTGGGACAGGCACAGGTCACTCTATTTTCCCATCAGGAAGAAGAATTAACCACAGGCTCAGCCTGCCACCCGGAACCAGAACAGGGCCTGAAGCCATCCTGCGCTATTGCGGCCAGCTCCCTAAAAAGCGAGTTGTAAAATGGAGGTTCAGGGCACTGCATTTCACAAACCTGCAGACTTATAAATGATAACTCTCGTCCACAAATATATTGAGGGAAGGCAAAGAAGAGGATTTGAAATCAAGGCAGAATTGCAGGAAACAGATTTCAGGAGGTAGATTCGAATCGCCTTTAAAGCACATGAAAAGCGGAAAAACTTTGACAATGATGCCCTTGGCCAAAAAGGGCGTATGCGTTTTTTCCTGAATATATTCAGGAAAAAACGCATACGCCCTTTTTGGCCAACCAAGCAACCTGGAAAGGCAAATCAGCGCTACAAAGAAGTCTCGCTTCCCATCGGTTAAAAGGGCCATGCTGAAAAAAGTGTCAAAACCAGAAATGCAGGACAGGCCATGGAGAAATGGGAGCCTTGCTACACTGATGGGCGGGATGTAAATTGCCAACAGCCACTCTGGAGAAGAGTACGGTGTGTCCTGAAACATCTAAAAAACACAGCTTAGAGAGCATAGGGCACTTCCACTCATGGGGGTATAAATTGGGAAAATGAAAAATCAGCAAGACACAAGCACCCCAAAGTTTAGGGTTGCTCTGTTGACAAGGACCTCCACTTCATTCCACCTTAAATATGCCAGGAAAGAGAAAAATGGATAAAAGAGTTGTGGTCCTTATGTACAAAGGAATATCACTCAGCCATGAAATCAATGTCATAAGGCTAGTAGCAGCATGATGAGTGGATTTAGGTATGACGACTCTAAGTGAAATAAGTCACACAGAAAAGGACACTTCTCATAAGGTATCAGTGATAGAGGGAATGTAAAAACCGTTACACTTGAACTGAATTACAAAACAGAACGGAGTCACACATGCAGAAAACACACTATGGCTGCTTAACGGGAAAGGTGAGGTGGGGTGATACATAAAACAAGGGTTTCAAATTAGCTCAGATACCGTTCCATAAACCCAATATGTAATAGACAAGACCTACTCCTTGCTCAGAGAACTGGACTCAACACGCCCTATTCACCGCACAAGAATATATCTGACTAGTAATAATCTTAAAACCTATATATTCATATCTCTCTGTTAGTGTGTCAAGTGGGTGTAAAGCGGCATAAACACAGCAGTGAAAAGCAGCTAAACCCCATTATAAGAATAAATTACTTTTTCAAACCCATGAAACAAAGACAGTGAAAGAGAGAGAAATTCTTACACAATGCGTTCAGGGGCTGTGATGCAACCTGGATTGACCATATCTAGACCCACAGCTGGATGAGACATAAGGGTGGACACTCTTGGGGCTGAGAGGTTTGGTGAGGTTGGGTGAGCAAACGCAGACGCTTTAAAGTAATACTGCGTGGTACCCATCGCATGGGTCCCAAATCTCCAGGTTCAAGGGCATCTTCCTCCATCGAAAACATGCATGAGAAACCCAGAAGATGGTACACCGTGTGATGGGGAAAGGTTTCTAAAACGCACCTCATTTCTCATCTCCTTGTGCCCGGGTTCGCCATTCCAGCCGCTTTACTAGCAATCTCCCTACTTGGAGCATCAGCACCTTTAACCTCCTGTTCCGTACAGGTTGCAATTTGTCCTGAGGGTGAACGGGAAGACGTGGAACCAATGAGAGACTAGCTCTTGGTGTTGGGACAGGCACAGGTCACTCTATTTTCCCATCAGGAAGAAGAATTAACCACAGGCTCAGCCTGCCACCCGGAACCAGAACAGGGCCTGAAGCCATCCTGCGCTATTGCGGCCAGCTCCCTAAAAAGCGAGTTGTAAAATGGAGGTTCAGGGCACTGCATTTCACAAACCTGCAGACTTATAAATGTTAACTCTCGTCCACAAATTTATTGAGGGAAGGCAAAGAAGAGGATTTGAAATCAAGGCAGAATTGCAGGAAACAGATTTCAGGAGGTAGATTCGAATCGCCTTTAAAGCACATGAAAAGAGGAAAAACTTTGACAATGATGCCCTTGGCCAAAAAGGGCGTATGCGTTTTTTCCTGAATATATTCAGGAAAAAACGCATACGCCCTTTTTGGCCAACCAAGCAACCTGGAAAGGCAAATCAGCGCTACAAAGAAGTCTCGCTTCCCATCGGTCAAAAGGGCCATGCTGAAAAAAGTGTCAAAACCAGAAATGCAGGACAGGCCATGGAGAAATGGGAGCCTTGCTACACTGATGGGCGGGATGTAAATTGTCAACAGCCACTCTGGAGAAGTGTACGGTGAGTCCTGAAACGTCTAAAAAGCAAAGCTTAGAGAGCATAGGGCACTTCCACTCATGGGGGTATAAATTGGGAAAATTAAAAATCAGCAAGACACAAGCACCCCAAAGTTTAGGGCTGCTCTGTTGACAAGGACCTCCACTTCATTCCACCTTCAATATCCCAGGAAAGAGAAAAATGGATAAAGAAGTTGTGGTCCTTATGTACAATGGAATATCACTCAGCCATGAAATCAATGTCTTAAGGCTAGTAGCAGCATGATAAGTGGATTTAGGTACGACGATTCTAAGTGAAATAAGTCACACAGAAAAGGACACTTCTCATAAGGTATCACTTATAGAGGGAATGTAAAAACCGTTACACTTGAACTGAATTACAAAACAGAACAGAGTCACACATGCAGAAAACACACTATGGCTGCTTAACGGGAAAGGTGAGGTGGGGTGATACATAAAACAAGGGTTTCAAATTAGCTCAGATACCGTTCCATAAACCCAATATGTAATAGACAAGACCTACTCCTTGCTCAGAGAACTGGACTCAACACGCCCTATTCACCGCACAAGAATATATCTGACTAGTAATAATCTTAAAACCTATGTATTGATATCTCTCTGTTAGTGTGTCAAGTGGGTGTAAAGCGGCATAAACACAGCAGTGAAAAGCAGCTAAACCCCATTATAAAAATAAATTACTTTGAAAAACCCATGAAACAAAGACAGTGAAAGAGATAGAAATTCTTACACAATGCGTTCACGGGCTGTGATGCAACCTGGATTGACCATATCTAGACCCACAGCTGGATGAGACATAAGGGTGGACACTCTTGGGGCTGAGAGGTTTGGTGAGGTTGGGTGAGCAAACGCAGACCCTTTAAAGTAATACTGCATGGTACCCATCGCATGGGTCCCATATTTCCAGGTTCAAGGGCATCTTCCTACATCGAAAACATGCATGAGAAACCCAGAAGATGGTACACCGTGTGATGTGGAAAGGTTTCTAAAACGCACCTCATTTCTCATCTCCTTGTGCCCGGATTCGCTATTCCAGCCGCTTTACTAGCAATCTCCCTACTTGGAGCATCATCACCTTTAACCTCCTGTTCCGTACAGGTTGCAATTTGTCCTGAGGATGAACGGGAAGACGTGGAACCAATGAGAGACTAGCTCTTGGTGTTGGGACAGGCACAGGTCACTCTATTTTCCCATCAGGAAGAAGAATTAACCACAGGCTCAGCCTGCCCCCCGGAACCAGAACAGGGCCTGAAGCCATCCTGCGCTATTGCGGCCAGCTCCCTAAAAAGCGAGTTGTAAAATGGAGGTTCAGGGCACTGCAATTCACAAACCTGCAGACTTATAAATGATACCTCTCGTCCACAAATATATTGAGGGAAGGCAAAGAAGAGGATTTGAAATCAAGGCAGAATTGCAGGAAACAGATTTCAGGAGGTAGATTCGAATCGCCTTTAAAGCACATGAAAAGCGGAAAAACGTTGACAATGATGCCCTTGGCCAAAAAGGGCGTATGCGTTTTTTCCTGAATATATTCAGGAAAAAACGCATACGCCCTTTTTGGCCAACCAAGCAACCTGGAAAGGCAAATCAGCGCTACAAAGATGTCTCGCTTCCCTTCGGTTAAAAAGGCCATGCTGAAAAAAGTGTCAAAACCAGAAATGCAGGACAGGCCATGGAGAAATGGGAGCCTTGCTACACTGATGGGCGGGATGTAAATTGTCAACAGCCACGCTGGAGAAGCGTACGGTGAGTCCTGAAACATCTAAAAAACAAAGCTTAGAGAGCATACGGCAATTCCACTCATGGGGGTATAAATTGGGAAAATGAAAAATCAGCAAGACACAAGCACCCCAAAGTTTAGGGCTGCTCTGTTGACAAGGACCTCCACTTCATTCCACCTTCAATATCCCAGGAAAGAGAAAAATGGATAAAGAAGTTGTGGTCCTTATGTACAATGGAATATCACTCAGCCATGAAATCAATGTCATAAGGCTAGTAGCAGCATGATGAGTGGATTTAGGTACGACGATTCTAAGTGAAATAAGTCACACAGAAAAGGACACTTCTCATAAGGTATCACTGATAGAGGGAATGTAAAAACCGTTACACTTGAACTGAATTACAAAACAGAACAGAGTCACACATGCAGAAAACACACTATGGCTGCTTAACGGGAAAGGTGAGGTGGGGTGATACATAAAACAAGGGTTTCAAATTAGCTCAGATACCGTTCCATAAACCCAATATGTAATAGACAAGACCTACTCCTTGCTCAGAGAACTGGACTCAACACGCCCTATTCACCGCACAAGAATATATCTGACTAGTAATAATCTTAAAACCTATGTATTGATATCTCTCTGTTAGTGTGTCAAGTGGGTGTAAAGCGGCATAAACACAGCAGTGAAAAGCAGCTAAACCCCATTATAAAAATAAATTACTTTGAAAAACCCATGAAACAAAGACAGTGAAAGAGAGAGAAATTCTTACACAATGCGTTCAGGGGCTGTGATGCAACCTGGATTGACCATATCTAGACCCACAGCTGGATGAGACATAAGGGTGGACACTGTTGCGGCTGAGAGGTTTGGTGAGGTTGGGTGAGCAAACGCAGACCCTTTAAAGTAATACTGCGTGGTACCCATCGCATGGGTCCCAAATCTCCAGGTTCAAGGGCATCTTCCTACATCGAAAACATGCATGAGAAACCCAGAAGATGGTACACCGTGTGATGTGGAAAGGTTTCTAAAACGCACCTCATTTCTCATCTCCTTGTGCCCGGGTTCGGTATTCCAGCCACTTTACTAGCAATCTCCCTACTTGGAGCATCAGCACCTTTAACCTCCTGTTCCGTACAGGTTGCAATTTGTCCTGAGGGTGAACGGGAAGACGTGGAACCAATGAGAGACTAGCTCTTGGTGTTGGGACAGGCACAGGTCACTCTATTTTCCCATCAGGAAGAAGAATTAACCACAGGCTCAGCCTGCCACCCGGAACCAGAACAGGGCCTGAAGCCATCCTGCGCTATTGCGGCCAGCTCCCTAAAAAGCGAGTTGTAAAATGGAGGTTCAGGGCACTGCATTTCACAAACCTGCAGACTTATAAATGTTAACTCTCGTCCACAAATTTATTGAGGGAAGGCAAAGAAGAGGATTTGAAATCAAGGCAGAATTGCAGGAAACAGATTTCAGGAGGTAGATTCGAATCGCCTTTAAAGCACATGAAAAGAGGAAAAACTTTGACAATGATGCCCTTGGCCAAAAAGGGCGTATGCGTTTTTTCCTGAATATATTCAGGAAAAAACGCATACGCCCTTTTTGGCCAACCAAGCAACCTGGAAAGGCAAATCAGCGCTACAAAGAAGTCTCGCTTCCCATCGGTCAAAAGGGCCATGCTGAAAAAAGTGTCAAAACCAGAAATGCAGGACAGGCCATGGAGAAATGGGAGCCTTGCTACACTGATGGGCGGGATGTAAATTGTCAACAGCCACTCTGGAGAAGTGTACGGTGAGTCCTGAAACGTCTAAAAAGCAAAGCTTAGAGAGCATAGGGCACTTCCACTCATGGGGGTATAAATTGGGAAAATGAAAAATCAGCAAGACACAAGCACCCCAAAGTTTAGGGCTGCTCTGTTGACAAGGACCTCCACTTCATTCCACCTTCAATATCCCAGGAAAGAGAAAAATGGATAAAGAAGTTGTGGTCCTTATGTACAATGGAATATCACTCAGCCATGAAATCAATGTCTTAAGGCTAGTAGCAGCATGATAAGTGGATTTAGGTACGACGATTCTAAGTGAAATAAGTCACACAGAAAAGGACACTTCTCATAAGGTATCACTTATAGAGGGAATGTAAAAACCGTTACACTTGAACTGAATTACAAAACAGAACAGAGTCACACATGCAGAAAACACACTATGGCTGCTTAACGGGAAAGGTGAGGTGGGGTGATACATAAAACAAGGGTTTCAAATTAGCTCAGATACCGTTCCATAAACCCAATATGTAATAGACAAGACCTACTCCTTGCTCAGAGAACTGGACTCAACACGCCCTATTCACCGCACAAGAATATATCTGACTAGTAATAATCTTAAAACCTATGTATTGATATCTCTCTGTTAGTGTGTCAAGTGGGTGTAAAGCGGCATAAACACAGCAGTGAAAAGCAGCTAAACCCCATTATAAAAATAAATTACTTTGAAAAACCCATGAAACAAAGACAGTGAAAGAGAGCGAAATTCTTACACAATGCGTTCAGGGGCTGTGATGCAACCTGGATTGACCATATCTAGACCCACAGCTGGATGAGACATAAGGGTGGACACTCTTGGGGCTGAGAGGTTTTGTGAGGTTGGGTGAGCAAACGCAGACCCTTTAAAGTAATACTGCGTGGTACCCATCGCATGGGTCCCAAATCTCCAGGTTCAAGGGCATCTTCCTACATCGAAAACATGCATGAGAAACCCAGAAGATGGTACACCGTGTGATGGGGAAAGGTTTCTAAAACGCACCTCATTTCTCATCTCCTTGTGCCCGGGTTCGGTATTCCAGCCGCTTTACTAGCAATCTCCCTACTTGGAGCATCAGCACCTTTAACCTCCTGTTCCGTACAGGTTGCAATTTGTCCTGAGGGTGAACGGGAAGACGTGGAACCAATGAGAGACTAGCTCTTGGTGTTGGGACAGGCACAGGTCACTCTATTTTCCCATCAGGAAGAAGAATTAACCACAGGCTCAGCCTGCCACCCGGAACCAGAACAGGGCCTGAAGCCATCCTGCGCTATTGCGGCCAGCTCCCTAAAAAGCGAGTTGTAAAATGGAGGTTCAGGGCACTGCATTTCACAAACCTGCAGACTTATAAATGATAACTCTCGTCCACAAATATATTGAGGGAAGGCAAAGAAGAGGATTTGAAATCAAGGCAGAATTGCAGGAAACAGATTTCAGGAGGTAGATTCGAATCGCCTTTAAAGCACATGAAAAGCGGAAAAACTTTGACAATGATGCCCTTGGCCAAAAAGGGCGTATGCGTTTTTTCCTGAATATATTCAGGAAAAAACGCATACGCCCTTTTTGGCCAACCAAGCAACCTGGAAAGGCAAATCAGCGCTACAAAGAAGTCTCGCTTCCCATCGGTTAAAAGGGCCATGCTGAAAAAAGTGTCAAAACCAGAAATGCAGGACAGGCCATGGAGAAATGGGAGCCTTGCTACACTGATGGGCGGGATGTAAATTGCCAACAGCCACTCTGGAGAAGAGTACGGTGTGTCCTGAAACATCTAAAAAACACAGCTTAGAGAGCATAGGGCACTTCCACTCATGGGGGTATAAATTGGGAAAATGAAAAATCAGCAAGACACAAGCACCCCAAAGTTTAGGGTTGCTCTGTTGACAAGGACCTCCACTTCATTCCACCTTAAATATGCCAGGAAAGAGAAAAATGGATAAAAGAGTTGTGGTCCTTATGTACAAAGGAATATCACTCAGCCATGAAATCAATGTCATAAGGCTAGTAGCAGCATGATGAGTGGATTTAGGTATGACGACTCTAAGTGAAATAAGTCACACAGAAAAGGACACTTCTCATAAGGTATCAGTGATAGAGGGAATGTAAAAACCGTTACACTTGAACTGAATTACAAAACAGAACGGAGTCACACATGCAGAAAACACACTATGGCTGCTTAACGGGAAAGGTGAGGTGGGGTGATACATAAAACAAGGGTTTCAAATTAGCTCAGATACCGTTCCATAAACCCAATATGTAATAGACAAGACCTACTCCTTGCTCAGAGAACTGGACTCAACACGCCCTATTCACCGCACAAGAATATATCTGACTAGTAATAATCTTAAAACCTATATATTCATATCTCTCTGTTAGTGTGTCAAGTGGGTGTAAAGCGGCATAAACACAGCAGTGAAAAGCAGCTAAACCCCATTATAAGAATAAATTACTTTTTCAAACCCATGAAACAAAGACAGTGAAAGAGAGAGAAATTCTTACACAATGCGTTCAGGGGCTGTGATGCAACCTGGATTGACCATATCTAGACCCACAGCTGGATGAGACATAAGGGTGGACACTCTTGGGGCTGAGAGGTTTGGTGAGGTTGGGTGAGCAAACGCAGACGCTTTAAAGTAATACTGCGTGGTACCCATCGCATGGGTCCCAAATCTCCAGGTTCAAGGGCATCTTCCTCCATCGAAAACATGCATGAGAAACCCAGAAGATGGTACACCGTGTGATGGGGAAAGGTTTCTAAAACGCACCTCATTTCTCATCTCCTTGTGCCCGGGTTCGCCATTCCAGCCGCTTTACTAGCAATCTCCCTACTTGGAGCATCAGCACCTTTAACCTCCTGTTCCGTACAGGTTGCAATTTGTCCTGAGGGTGAACGGGAAGACGTGGAACCAATGAGAGACTAGCTCTTGGTGTTGGGACAGGCACAGGTCACTCTATTTTCCCATCAGGAAGAAGAATTAACCACAGGCTCAGCCTGCCACCCGGAACCAGAACAGGGCCTGAAGCCATCCTGCGCTATTGCGGCCAGCTCCCTAAAAAGCGAGTTGTAAAATGGAGGTTCAGGGCACTGCATTTCACAAACCTGCAGACTTATAAATGTTAACTCTCGTCCACAAATTTATTGAGGGAAGGCAAAGAAGAGGATTTGAAATCAAGGCAGAATTGCAGGAAACAGATTTCAGGAGGTAGATTCGAATCGCCTTTAAAGCACATGAAAAGCGGAAAAACTTTGACAATGATGCCCTTGGCCAAAAAGGGCGTATGCGTTTTTTCCTGAATATATTCAGGAAAAAACGCATACGCCCTTTTTGGCCAACCAAGCAACCTGGAAAGGCAAATCAGCGCTACAAAGAAGTCTCGCTTCCCATCGGTCAAAAGGGCCATGCTGAAAAAAGTGTCAAAACCAGAAATGCAGGACAGGCCATGGAGAAATGGGAGCCTTGCTACACTGATGGGCGGGATGTAAATTGTCAACAGCCACTCTGGAGAAGTGTACGGTGAGTCCTGAAACGTCTAAAAAGCAAAGCTTAGAGAGCATAGGGCACTTCCACTCATGGGGGTATAAATTGGGAAAATTAAAAATCAGCAAGACACAAGCACCCCAAAGTTTAGGGCTGCTCTGTTGACAAGGACCTCCACTTCATTCCACCTTCAATATCCCAGGAAAGAGAAAAATGGATAAAGAAGTTGTGGTCCTTATGTACAATGGAATATCACTCAGCCATGAAATCAATGTCTTAAGGCTAGTAGCAGCATGATAAGTGGATTTAGGTACGACGATTCTAAGTGAAATAAGTCACACAGAAAAGGACACTTCTCATAAGGTATCACTTATAGAGGGAATGTAAAAACCGTTACACTTGAACTGAATTACAAAACAGAACAGAGTCACACATGCAGAAAACACACTATGGCTGCTTAACGGGAAAGGTGAGGTGGGGTGATACATAAAACAAGGGTTTCAAATTAGCTCAGATACCGTTCCATAAACCCAATATGTAATAGACAAGACCTACTCCTTGCTCAGAGAACTGGACTCAACACGCCCTATTCACCGCACAAGAATATATCTGACTAGTAATAATCTTAAAACCTATGTATTGATATCTCTCTGTTAGTGTGTCAAGTGGGTGTAAAGCGGCATAAACACAGCAGTGAAAAGCAGCTAAACCCCATTATAAAAATAAATTACTTTGAAAAACCCATGAAACAAAGACAGTGAAAGAGATAGAAATTCTTACACAATGCGTTCACGGGCTGTGATGCAACCTGGATTGACCATATCTAGACCCACAGCTGGATGAGACATAAGGGTGGACACTCTTGGGGCTGAGAGGTTTGGTGAGGTTGGGTGAGCAAACGCAGACCCTTTAAAGTAATACTGCATGGTACCCATCGCATGGGTCCCATATTTCCAGGTTCAAGGGCATCTTCCTACATCGAAAACATGCATGAGAAACCCAGAAGATGGTACACCGTGTGATGTGGAAAGGTTTCTAAAACGCACCTCATTTCTCATCTCCTTGTGCCCGGATTCGCTATTCCAGCCGCTTTACTAGCAATCTCCCTACTTGGAGCATCATCACCTTTAACCTCCTGTTCCGTACAGGTTGCAATTTGTCCTGAGGATGAACGGGAAGACGTGGAACCAATGAGAGACTAGCTCTTGGTGTTGGGACAGGCACAGGTCACTCTATTTTCCCATCAGGAAGAAGAATTAACCACAGGCTCAGCCTGCCACCCGGAACCAGAACAGGGCCTGAAGCCATCCTGCGCTATTGCGGCCAGCTCCCTAAAAAGCGAGTTGTAAAATGGAGGTTCAGGGCACTGCAATTCACAAACCTGCAGACTTATAAATGATAACTCTCGTCCACAAATATATTGAGGGAAGGCAAAGAAGAGGATTTGAAATCAAGGCAGAATTGCAGGAAACAGATTTCAGGAGGTAGATTCGAATCGCCTTTAAAGCACATGAAAAGCGGAAAAACGTTGACAATGATGCCCTTGGCCAAAAAGGGCGTATGCGTTTTTTCCTGAATATATTCAGGAAAAAACGCATACGCCCTTTTTGGCCAACCAAGCAACCTGGAAAGGCAAATCAGCGCTACAAAGATGTCTCGCTTCCCTTCGGTTAAAAAGGCCATGCTGAAAAAAGTGTCAAAACCAGAAATGCAGGACAGGCCATGGAGAAATGGGAGCCTTGCTACACTGATGGGCGGGATGTAAATTGCCAACAGCCACTCTGGAGAAGCGTACGGTGACTCCTGAAACATCTAAAAAACAAAGCTTAGAGAGCATACGGCAATTCCACTCATGGGGTTATAAATTGGGAAAATTAAAAATCAGCAAGACACAAGCACCCCAAAGTTTAGGGCTACTCTGTTGACAAGGACCTCCACTTCATTCCACCTTCAATATCCCAGGAAAGAGAAAAATGGATAAAGAAGTTGTGGTCCTTATGTACAATGGAATATCACTCAGCCATGAAATCAATGTCATAAGGCTAGTAGCAGCATGATGAGTGGATTTAGGTACGACGATTCTAAGTGAAATAAGTCACACAGAAAAGGACACTTCTCATAAGGTATCACTGATAGAGGGAATGTAAAAACTGTTACACTTGAACTGAATTACAAAACAGAACAGAGTCACACATGCAGAAAACACACTATGGCTGCTTAACGGGAAAGGTGAGGTGGGGTGATACATAAAACAAGGGTTTCAAATTAGCTCAGATACCGTTCCATAAACCCAATATGTAATAGACAAGACCTACTCCTTGCTCAGAGAACTGGACTCAACACGCCCTATTCACCGCACAAGAATATATCTGACTAGTAATAATCTTAAAACCTATGTATTGATATCTCTCTGTTAGTGTGTCAAGTGGGTGTAAAGCGGCATAAACACAGCAGTGAAAAGCAGCTAAACCCCATTATAAAAATAAATTACTTTGAAAAACCCATGAAACAAAGACAGTGAAAGAGAGAGAAATTCTTACACAATGCGTTCAGGGGCTGTGATGCAACCTGGATTGACCATATCTAGACCCACAGCTGGATGAGACATAAGGGTGGACACTGTTGCGGCTGAGAGGTTTGGTGAGGTTGGGTGAGCAAACGCAGACACTTTAAAGTAATACTGCGTGGTACCCATCGCATGGGTCCCAAATCTCCAGGTTGAAGGGCATCTTCCTACATCGTAAACATGCATGAGATACCCAGAAGATGGTACACCGTGTGATGGGGAAAGGTTTCTAAAACGCACCTCATTTCTCATCTGCCTGTGCCCGGGTTTGCCATTCCAGCCACTTTACTAGCATTCTCCCTCCTTGGAGCATCATCACCTTTAACCTCCTGTTCCGTACAGGTTGCAATTTGTCCTGAGGATGAACGGGAAGACGTGGAACCAATGAGAGACTAGCTCTTGGTGTTGGGACAGGCACAGGTCACTCTATTTTCCCATCAGGAAGAAGAATTAACCACAGGCTCAGCCTGCCCCCCGGATCAAGAACAGGGCCTGAAGCCATCCTGCGCTTTTGCGGCCATCTCCCAAAAACGCGAGTTGTAAAATGGAGGTTCAGGGCACTGCAATTCACAAACCTGCAGAGTTATAAATGATAACTCTCGTCCACAAATATATTGAGGGAAGGCAAAGAAGAGGATTTGAAATCAAGGCAGAATTGCAGGAAACAGATTTCAGGAGGTAGATTCGAATCGCCTTTAAAGCACATGAAAAGCGGCAAAACGTTGACAATGATGCCCTTGGCCAAAAAGGGCGTATGCGTTTTTTCCTGAATATATTCAGGAAAAAACGCATACGCCCTTTTTGGCCAACCAAGCAACCTGGAAAGGCAAATCAGCGCTACAAAGAAGTCTCGCTTCCCATCGGTTAAAAGGGCCATGCTGAAAAAAGTGTCAAAACCAGAAATGCAGGACAGGCCATGGAGAAATGGGAGCCTTGCTACACTGATGGGCGGGATGTAAATTGCCAACAGCCACTCTGGAGAAGAGTACGGTGTGTCCTGAAACATCTAAAAAACACAGCTTAGAGAGCATAGGGCACTTCCACTCATGGGGGTATAAATTGGGAAAATGAAAAATCAGCAAGACACAAGCACCCCAAAGTTTAGGGTTGCTCTGTTGACAAGGACCTCCACTTCATTCCACCTTAAATATGCCAGGAAAGAGAAAAATGGATAAAAGAGTTGTGGTCCTTATGTACAAAGGAATATCACTCAGCCATGAAATCAATGTCATAAGGCTAGTAGCAGCATGATGAGTGGATTTAGGTACGACGATTCTAAGTGAAGTAAGTTACACAGAAAAGGACACTTCTCATAAGGTATCAGTGATAGAGGGAATGTAAAAACCGTTACACTTGAACTGAATTACAAAACAGAACGGAGTCACACATGCAGAAAACACACTATGGCTGCTTAACGGGAAAGGTGAGGTGGGGTGATACATAAAACAAGGGTTTCAAATTAGCTCAGATACCGTTCCATAAACCCAATATGTAAAAGACAAGACCTACTCCTTGCTCAGAGAACTGGACTCAACACGCCCTATTCACCGCACAAGAATATATCTGACTAGTAATAATCTTAAAACCTATATATTCATATCTCTCTGTTAGTGTGTCAAGTGGGTGTAAAGCGGCATAAACACAGCAGTTAAAAGCAGCTAAACCCCATTATAAGAATAAATTACTTTTTCAAACCCATGAAACAAAGACAGTGAAAGAGAGAGAAATTCTTACACAATGCGTTCAGGGGCTGTGATGCAACCTGGATTGACCATATCTAGACCCACAGCTGGATGAGACATAAGGGTGGACACTCTTGGGGCTGAGAGGTTTGGTGAGGTTGGGTGAGCAAACGCAGACCCTTTAAAGTAATACTGCGTGGTACCCATCGCATGGGTCCCAAATCTCCAGGTTCAAGGGCATCTTCCTCCATCGAAAACATGCATGAGAAACCCAGAAGATGGTACACCGTGTGATGGGGAAAGGTTTCTAAAACGCACCTCATTTCTCATCTCCTTGTGCCCGGGTTCGCCATTCCAGCCGCTTTACTGGCAATCTCCCTACTTGGAGCATCAGCACCTTTAACCTCCTGTTCCGTACAGGTTGCAATTTGTCCTGAGGATGAACGGGAAGACGTGGAACCAATGAGAGACTAGCTCTTGGTGTTGGGACACGCAGAGGTCACTCTATTTTCCCATCAGGAAGAAGAATTAACCACAGGCTCAGCCTGCCCCCCGGAACCAGAACAGGGCCTGAAGCCATCCTGAGCTTTTGCGGCCATCTCCCAAAAACGCGAGTTGTAAAATGGAGGTTCAGGGCACTGCAATTCACAAACCTGCAGAGTTATAAATGATACCTCTCGTCCACAAATATATTGAGGGAAGGCAAAGAAGAGGATTTGAAATCAAGACAGAATTGCAGGAAACAGATTTCAGGAGGTAGATTCGAATCGCCTTTAAAGCACATGAAAAGCGGCAAAACGTTGACAATGATGCCCTTGGCCAAAAAGGGCGTATGCGTTTTTTCCTGAATATATTCAGGAAAAAACGCATACGCCCTTTTTGGCCAACCAAGCAACCTGGAAAGGCAAATCAGCGCTACAAAGAAGTCTCGCTTCCCATCGGTCAAAAGGGCCATGCTGAAAAAAGTGTCAAAACCAGAAATGCAGGACAGGCCATGGAGAAATGGGAGCCTTGCTACACTGATGGGCGGGATGTAAATTGTCAACAGCCACGCTGGAGAAGTGTACGGTGAGTCCTGAAACGTCTAAAAAGCAAAGCTTAGAGAGCATAGGGCACTTCCACTCATGGGGGTATAAATTGGGAAAATGAAAAATCAGCAAGACACAAGCACCCCAAAGTTTAGGGCTGCTCTGTTGACAAGGACCTCCACTTCATTCCACCTTCAATATCCCAGGAAAGAGAAAAATGGATAAAGAAGTTGTGGTCCTTATGTACAATGGAATATCACTCAGCCATGAAATCAATGTCATAAGGCTAGTAGCAGCATGATGAGTGGATTTAGGTACGACGATTCTAAGTGAAATAAGTCACACAGAAAAGGACACTTCTCATAAGGTATCACTGATAGAGGGAATGTAAAAACCGTTACACTTGAACTGAATTACAAAACAGAACAGAGTCACACATGCAGAAAACACACTATGGCTGCTTAACGGGAAAGGTGAGGTGGGGTGATACATAAAACAAGGGTTTCAAATTAGCTCAGATACCGTTCCATAAACCCAATATGTAATAGACAAGACCTACTCCTTGCTCAGAGAACTGGACTCAACACGCCCTATTCACCGCACAAGAATATATCTGAGTAGTAATAATCTTAAAACCTATGTATTGATATCTCTCTGTTAGTGTGTCAAGTGGGTGTAAAGCGGCATAAACACAGCAGTGAAAAGCAGCTAAACCCCATTATAAAAATAAATTACTTTGAAAAACCCATGAAACAAAGACAGTGAAAGAGAGCGAAATTCTTACACAATGCGTTCAGGGGCTGTGATGCAACCTGGATTGACCATATCTAGACCCACAGCTGGATGAGACATAAGGGTGGACACTCTTGGGGCTGAGAGGTTTGGTGAGGTTGGGTGAGCAAACGCAGACCCTTTAAAGTAATACTGCGTGGTACCCATCGCATGGGTCCCAAATCTCCAGGTTCAAGGGCATCTTCCTACATCGAAAACATGCATGAGAAACCCAGAAGATGGTACACCGTGTGATGTGGAAAGGTTTCTAAAACGCACCTCATTTCTCATCTCCTTGTGCCCGGGTTCGGTATTCCAGCCGCTTTACTAGCAATCTCCCTACTTGGAGCATCAGCACCTTTAACCTCCTGTTCCGTACAGGTTGCAATTTGTCCTGAGGGTGAACGGGAAGACGTGGAACCAATGAGAGACTAGCTCTTGGTGTTGGGACAGGCACAGGTCACTCTATTTTCCCATCAGGAAGAAGAATTAACCACAGGCTCAGCCTGCCACCCGGAACCAGAACAGGGCCTGAAGCCATCCTGCGCTATTGCGGCCAGCTCCCTAAAAAGCGAGTTGTAAAATGGAGGTTCAGGGCACTGCATTTCACAAACCTGCAGACTTATAAATGATAACTCTCGTCCACAAATATATTGAGGGAAGGCAAAGAAGAGGATTTGAAATCAAGGCAGAATTGCAGGAAACAGATTTCAGGAGGTAGATTCGAATCGCCTTTAAAGCACATGAAAAGAGGAAAAACTTTGACAATGATGCCCTTGGCCAAAAAGGGCGTATGCGTTTTTTCCTGAATATATTCAGGAAAAAACGCATACGCCCTTTTTGGCCAACCAAGCAACCTGGAAAGGCAAATCAGCGCTACAAAGAAGTCTCGCTTCCCATCGGTTAAAAGGGCCATGCTGAAAAAGTGTCAAAACCAGAAATGCAGGACAGGCCATGGAGAAATGGGAGCCTTGCTACACTGATGGGCGGGATGTAAATTGCCAACAGCCACTCTGGAGAAGAGTACGGTGTGTCCTGAAACATCTAAAAAACACAGCTTAGAGAGCATAGGGCACTTCCACTCATGGGGGTATAAATTGGGAAAATGAAAAATCAGCAAGACACAAGCACCCCAAAGTTTAGGGTTGCTCTGTTGACAAGGACCTCCACTTCATTCCACCTTAAATATGCCAGGAAAGAGAAAAATGGATAAAAGAGTTGTGGTCCTTATGTACAAAGGAATATCACTCAGCCATGAAATCAATGTCATAAGGCTAGTAGCAGCATGATGAGTGGATTTAGGTACGACGATTCTAAGTGAAGTAAGTTACACAGAAAAGGACACTTCTCATAAGGTATCAGTGATAGAGGGAATGTAAAAACCGTTACACTTGAACTGAATTACAAAACAGAACAGAGTCACACATGCAGAAAACACACTATGGCTGCTTAACGGGAAAGGTGAGGTGGGGTGATACATAAAACAAGGGTTTCAAATTAGCTCAGATACCGTTCCATAAACCCAATATGTAATAGACAAGACCTACTCCTTGCTCAGAGAACTGGACTCAACACGCCCTATTCACCGCACAAGAATATATCTGACTAGTAATAATCTTAAAACCTATGTATTCATATCTCTCTGTTAGTGTGTCAAGTGGGTGTAAAGCGGCATAAACACAGCAGTGAAAAGCAGCTAAACCCCATTATAAGAATAAATTACTTTTTCAAACCCATGAAACAAAGACAGTGAAAGAGAGAGAAATTCTTACACAATGCGTTCAGGGGCTGTGATCCAACCTGGATTGACCATATCTAGACCCACAGCTGGATGAGACATAAGGGTGGACACTCTTGAGGCTGAGAGGTTTGGTGAGGTTGGGTGAGCAAACGCAGCCCCTTTAAAGTAATACTGCGTGGTACCCATCGCATGGGTCCCAAATCTCCAGGTTCAAGGGCATCTTCCTCCATCGAAAACATGCATGAGAAACCCAGAAGATGGTACACCGTGTGATGGGGAAAGGTTTCTAAAACGCACCTCATTTCTCATCTCCTTGTGCTCGGGTTCGCCATTCCAGCCACTTTACTAGCAATCTCCCTCCTTGGAGCATCAGCACCTTTAACCTCCTGTTCCGTACAGGTTGCAATTTGTCCTGAGGATGAACGGGAAGACGTGGAACCAATGAGAGACTAGCTCTTGGTGTTGGGACACGCAGAGGTCACTCTATTTTCCCATCAGGAAGAAGAATTAACCACAGGCTCAGCCTGCCCCCCGGAACCAGAACAGGGCCTGAAGCCATCCTGAGCTTTTGCGGCCATCTCCCAAAAACGCGAGTTGTAAAATGGAGGTTCAGGGCACTGCAATTCACAAACCTGCAGAGTTATAAATGATACCTCTCGTCCACAAATATATTGAGGGAAGGCAAAGAAGAGGATTTGAAATCAAGGCAGAATTGCAGGAAACAGATTTCAGGAGGTAGATTCGAATCGCCTTTAAAGCACATGAAAAGCGGCAAAACGTTGACAATGATGCCCTTGGCCAAAAAGGGCGTATGCGTTTTTTCCTGAATATATTCAGGAAAAAACGCATACGCCCTTTTTGGCCAACCAAGCAACCTGGAAAGGCAAATCAGCGCTACAAAGAAGTCTCGCTTCCCATCGGTCAAAAGGGCCATGCTGAAAAAAGTGTCAAAACCAGAAATGCAGGACAGGCCATGGAGAAATGGGAGCCTTGCTACACTGATGGGCGGGATGTAAATTGTCAACAGCCACGCTGGAGAAGTGTACGGTGAGTCCTGAAACGTCTAAAAAGCAAAGCTTAGAGAGCATAGGGCACTTCCACTCATGGGGGTATAAATTGGGAAAATGAAAAATCAGCAAGACACAAGCACCCCAAAGTTTAGGGCTGCTCTGTTGACAAGGACCTCCACTTCATTCCACCTTCAATATCCCAGGAAAGAGAAAAATGGATAAAGAAGTTGTGGTCCTTATGTACAATGGAATATCACTCAGCCATGAAATCAATGTCTTAAGGCTAGTAGCAGCATGATAAGTGGATTTAGGTACGACGATTCTAAGTGAAATAAGTCACACAGAAAAGGACACTTCTCATAAGGTATCACTTATAGAGGGAATGTAAAAACCGTTACACTTGAACTGAATTACAAAACAGAACAGAGTCACACATGCAGAAAACACACTATGGCTGCTTAACGGGAAAGGTGAGGTGGGGTGATACATAAAACAAGGGTTTCAAATTAGCTCAGATACCGTTCCATAAACCCAATATGTAATAGACAAGACCTACTCCTTGCTCAGAGAACTGGACTCAACACGCCCTATTCACCGCACAAGAATATATCTGAGTAGTAATAATCTTAAAACCTATGTATTGATATCTCTCTGTTAGTGTGTCAAGTGGGTGTAAAGCGGCATAAACACAGCAGTGAAAAGCAGCTAAACCCCATTATAAAAATAAATTACTTTGAAAAACCCATGAAACAAAGACAGTGAAAGAGAGCGAAATTCTTACAAAATGCGTTCAGGGGCTGTGATGCAACCTGGATTGACCATATCTAGACCCACAGCTGGATGAGACATAAGGGTGGACACTCTTGGGGCTGAGAGGTTTGGTGAGGTTGGGTGAGCAAACGCAGACCCTTTAAAGTAATACTGCGTGGTACCCATCGCATGGGTCCCAAATCTCCAGGTTCAAGGGCATCTTCCTACATCGAAAACATGCATGAGAAACCCAGAAGATGGTACACCGTGTGATGGGGAAAGGTTTCTAAAACGCACCTCATTTCTCATCTCCTTGTGCCCGGGTTCGGTATTCAAGCCGCTTTACTAGCAATCTCCCTACTTGGAGCATCAGCACCTTTAACCTCCTGTTCCGTACAGGTTGCAATTTGTCCTGAGGGTGAACGGGAAGACGTGGAACCAATGAGAGACTAGCTCTTGGTGTTGGGACAGGCACAGGTCACTCTATTTTCCCATCAGGAAGAAGAATTAACCACAGGCTCAGCCTGCCACCCGGAACCAGAACAGGGCCTGAAGCCATCCTGCGCTATTGCGGCCAGCTCCCTAAAAAGCGAGTTGTAAAATGGAGGTTCAGGGCACTGCATTTCACAAACCTGCAGACTTATAAATGATAACTCTCGTCCACAAATATATTGAGGGAAGGCAAAGAAGAGGATTTGAAATCAAGGCAGAATTGCAGGAAACAGATTTCAGGAGGTAGATTCGAATCGCCTTTAAAGCACATGAAAAGAGGAAAAACTTTGACAATGATGCCCTTGGCCAAAAAGGGCGTATGCGTTTTTTCCTGAATATATTCAGGAAAAAACGCATACGCCCTTTTTGGCCAACCAAGCAACCTGGAAAGGCAAATCAGCGCTACAAAGAAGTCTCGCTTCCCATCGGTTAAAAGGGCCATGCTGAAAAAAGTGTCAAAACCAGAAATGCAGGACAGGCCATGGAGAAATGGGAGCCTTGCTACACTGATGGGCGGGATGTAAATTGCCAACAGCCACTCTGGAGAAGAGTACGGTGTGTCCTGAAACATCTAAAAAACACAGCTTAGAGAGCATAGGGCACTTCCACTCATGGGGGTATAAATTGGGAAAATTAAAAATCAGCAAGACACAAGCACCCCAAAGTTTAGGGTTGCTCTGTTGACAAGGACCTCCACTTCATTCCACCTTAAATATGCCAGGAAAGAGAAAAATGGATAAAAGAGTTGTGGTCCTTATGTACAAAGGAATATCACTCAGCCATGAAATCAATGTCATAAGGCTAGTAGCAGCATGATGAGTGGATTTAGGTAAGACGATTCTAAGTGAAGTAAGTTACACAGAAAAGGACACTTCTCATAAGGTATCAGTGATAGAGGGAATGTAAAAACCGTTACACATGAACTGAATTACAAAACAGAACGGAGTCACACATGCAGAAAACACACTATGGCTGCTTAACGGGAAAGGTGAGGTGGGGTGATACATAAAACAAGGGTTTCAAATTAGCTCAGATACCGTTCCATAAACCCAATATGTAATAGACAAGACCTACTCCTTGCTCAGAGAACTGGACTCAACACGCCCTATTCACCGCACAAGAATATATCTGAGTAGTAATAATCTTAAAACCTATGTATTGATATCTCTCTGTTAGTGTGTCAAGTGGGTGTAAAGCGGCATAAACACAGCAGTGAAAAGCAGCTAAACCCCATTATAAGAATAAATTACTTTTTCAAACCCATGAAACAAAGACAGTGAAAGAGAGAGAAATTCTTACACAATGCATTCAGGGGCTGTGATGCAACCTGGATTGACCATATCTAGACCCACAGCTGGATGAGACATAAGGGTGGACACTCTTGGGGCTGAGAGGTTTGGTGAGGTTGGGTGAGCAAACGCAGACCCTTTAAAGTAATACTGCGTGGTACCCATCGCATGGGTCCCAAGTCTCCAGGTTCTAAGGCATCTTGCTACATCGAAAACATGCATGAGAAACCCAGAAGATGGTACACCGTGTGATGGGGAAAGGTTTCTAAAACGCACCTCATTTCTCATCTCCTTGTGCTCGGGTTCGCCATTCCAGCCGCTTTACTAGCAATCTCCCTCCTTGGAGCATCAGCACCTTTAACCTCCTGTTCCGTACAGGTTGTAATTTGTCCTGAGGATGAACGGGAAGACGTGGAACCAATGAGAGACTAGCTCTAGGTGTAGAGACAGGCACAGGTCACTCTATTTTCCCATCAGGAAGAAGAATTAACCACAGGCTCAGCCTGCCACCCGGAACCAGAACAGGGCCTGAAGCCATCCTGCGCTTTTGCGGCCAGCTCCCTAAAAAGCGAGTTGTAAAATGGAGGTTCAGGGCACTGCAATTCACAAACCTGCAGAGTTATAAATGATAACTCTCGTCCACAAATATATTGAGGGAAGGCAAAGAAGAGGATTTGAAATCAAGGCAGAATTGCAGGAAACAGATTTCAGGAGGTAGATTCGAATCGCCTTTAAAGCACATGAAAAGCGGCAAAACGTTGACAATGATGCCCTTGGCCAAAAAGGGCGTATGCGTTTTTTCCTGAATATATTCAGGAAAAAACGCATACGCCCTTTTTGGCCAACCAAGCAACCTGGAAAGGCAAATCAGCGCTACAAAGAAGTCTCGCTTCCCATCGGTCAAAAGGGCCATGCTGAAAAAAGTGTCAAAACCAGAAATGCAGGACAGGCCATGGAGAAATGGGAGCCTTGCTACACTGATGGGCGGGATGTAAATTGCCAACAGAGACTCTGGAGAAGTGTACGGTGTGTCCTGAAACATCTAAAAAACACAGCTTAGAGAGCATAGGGCACTTCCACTCATGGGGGTATAAATTGGGAAAATGAAAAATCAGCAAGACACAAGCACCCCAAAGTTTAGGGCTGCTCTGTTGACAAGGACCTCCACTTCATTCCACCTTCAATATCCCAGGAAAGAGAAAAATGGATAAAGAAGTTGTGGTCCTTATGTACAATGGAATATCACTCAGCCATGAAATCAATGTCATAAAGCTAGTAGCAGCATGATGAGTGGATTTAGCTACGACGATTCTAAGTGAAGTAAGTCACACAGAAAAGGACACTTCTCATAAGGTATCACTTATATAGGGAATGTAAAAACCGTTACACTTGAACTGAATTACAAAACAGAACAGAGTCACACATGCAGAAAACACACTATGGCTGCTTAACGGGAAAGGTGAGGTGGGGTGATGCATAAAACAAGGGTTTCAAATTAGCTCAGATACCGTTCCATAAACCCAATATGTAATAGACAAGACCTACTCCTTGCTCAGACAAGTGGACTCAACACGCCCTATTCACCGCACAAGAATATATCTGAGTAGTAATAATCTTAAAACCTATGTATTGATATCTCTCTGTTAGTGTGTCAAGTGGGTGTAAAGCGGCATAAACACAGCAGTGAAAAGCAGCTAAACCCCATTATAAAAATAAATTACTTTGAAAAACCCATGAAACAAAGACAGTGAAAGAGAGAGAAATTCTTACAAAATGCGTTCAGGGGCTGTGATGCAACCTGGATTGACCATATCTAGACACACAGCTGGATGAGACATAAGGGTGGACACTCTTGGGGCTGAGAGGTTTGGTGAGGTTGGGTGAGCAAACGCAGACCCTTTAAACTAATACTGCATGGTACCCATCGCATGGGTCCCCAATCTCCAGGTTCAAGGGCATCTTCCTACATCGAAATCATGCATGAGAATCCCCGAAGATGGTACACCGTGTGATGGGGAAAGGTTTCTAAAACGCACCTAATTTCTCATCTCCTTGTGCCCATGTTCACCATTCCAGCCGCTTTACTAGCAATCTCCCTACTTGGAGCATCAGCACCTTTAACCTCCTCTTCCGTACAGGTTGCAATTTGTCCTGAGGATGAACGGGAAGACGGGGAACCAATGAGAGACTAGCTCTTGGTGTTGGGACAGGCACAGGTCACTCTATTTTCCCATCAGGAAGAAGAATTAACCACAGGCTCAGCCTGCCCCCCGGAACCAGAACAGGGCCTGAAGCCATCCTGCGCTTTTGCGGCCAGCTCCCTAAAAAGCGAGTTGTAAAATGGAGGTTCAGGGCACTGCAATTCACAAACCTGCAGAGTTATAAATGAAAACTCTCATCCACAAATATATTAAGGGAAGGCAAAGAAGAGGATTTGAAATCAAGGCAGAATTGGAGGAAACAGATTTCAGGAGGAAGATTCGAATCGCCTTTAAAGCATATGAAAAGCGACAAAACGTTGACAATGATGCCCTTGGCCAAAAAGGGCGTATGCGTTTTTTCCTGAATATATTCAGGAAAAAACGCATACGCCCTTTTTGGCCAACCAAGCAACCTGGAAAGGCAAATCAGCGATACAAAGAAGACTCGCTTCGCATCGGTCAAAAGGGCCATGCTGAAAAAAGTGTCAAAACCAGAAATGGAGAACAGGCCATGGAGAAATGGGAGCCTTGCTACACTGATGGGCAGGATGTAAATTGCCAACAGCCACTCTGGAGAAGTGTACGGTGTGCCCTGAAACATCTAAAAAACACATATTAGATTGCATAGGGCACTTGCACTCATGGGGGTATAAATTGGGGAAATGAAAAATCAGCAAGACACAAGCACCCCAAAGTTTAGGGCTGCTCTGTTGAAAAGGACCTCCACTTCATTCCACCTTAAATATCCCAGGAAAGAGAAAAATGGATAAAGAAGTTGTGGTCCTTATGTACAATGGAATATCACTCAGCCATGAAATCAATGTCATAAGGCTAGTAGCAGCATGATGAGTGGATTTAGGTACGACGATTCTAAGTGAAATAAGTCACACAGAAAAGGACATTTCTCATAAGGTATCACTTATAGAGGGAATGTAAAAACCATTACATTTGAACTGAATTGCAAAACAGAACAGAGTCACACATGCAGAAAACACACTATGGCTGCTTAACGGGAAAGGTGAGGTGGGGTGATACATAAAACAAGGGTTTCAAATTAGCTCAGATACCGTTCCATAAACCCAATATGTAATAGAAAAGACCTACTCCTTGCTCAGAGAACTGGACTCAACACGCCCTATTCACCGCACAAGAATATATCTGACTAGTAATAATCTTAAAACCTATGTATTGATATCTCTCTGTTACTGTGTCACGTGGGTGTAAAGTGGCATAAACACAGGAGTGAAAAGCAGCTAAACCCGATTATAAAAATAAATTACTTTGAAAAACCCTTGAAACAGAGACAGTGAAAGAGAGAAATTCTTACACAATGCGTTCAGGGTCTGTGATGCAACCTGGATTGACCATATCTAGACCCACAGCTGGATGAGACATAAGGGTGGACACTCTTGGGGCTGAGAGGTTTGGTGAGGTTGGGTGAGCAAACGCAGACCCTTTAAAGTAATACTGCGTGGTACCCATCGCATGGGTCCCAAGTCTCCAGGTTCAATGGCATCTTGCTACATCGAAAACATGCATGAGAAACCCAGAAGATGGTACACCATGTGATGAGGAAAGGTTTCTAAAACGCACCTCATTTCTCATTTCCTTGTGCCCGGGTTCGCCATTCCAGCCGCTTTACTAGCAATCTCCCTACTTGGAGCATCAGCACCTTTAACCTCCTGTTCTGTACAGGTTGCAATTTGTCCTGAGGATGAACGGGAAGACGTGGAACCAATGAGAGACTAGCTCTTGTTGTTGGCACAGGCACAGGTAACTCTATTTTCCCATCAGGAAGAAGAATTAACCACAGGCTCATCCTGCCCCCCGGAACCAGAACAGGGCCTGAAGCCATCCTGCGCTTTTGCGGCCAGCTCCCAAAAAAGCGAGTTGTCAAATGGAACTTCAGGGCACTGCAATTCACAAACCTGCAGAGTTATAAATGATAACTCTCGTCCACAAATATATTGAGGGAAGGCAAAGAAGAGGATTTGAAATCAAGGCAGAACTGCAGGAAACAGATTTCAGGAGGTAGATTCGAATCGCCTTTAAAGCACATGAAAAGCGGCAAAACGTTGACAATGATGCCCTTGGCCAAAAAGGGCGTATGCGTTTTTTCCTGAATATATTCAGGAAAAAACGCATACGCCCTTTTTGGCCAACCAAGCAAACTGGAAATGCAAAGCAGCGCTACAAAGAAGACTCGCTTCCCATCGGTCAAAAGCGCCATGCTGAAAAATGTGTCAAAACCAGAAATGCAGGACAGGCCATGGAGAAATGGGAGCCTTGCTACACTGATGGGCGGGATGTAAATTGCCAAGAGCCACTCTGGAGAAGTGTAAGGTGTGTCCTGAAACATCTAAAAAACACAGCTTAGAGAGCATAGGGCACTTCCACTCATGGGGGTATAAATTGGGAAAATGAAAAATCAGCAAGACACAAGCACCCCAAAGTTTAGGGCTGCTCTGTTGACAAGGACCTCCACTTCATTCCACCTTCAATATCCCAGGAAAGAGAAAAATGGATAAAGAAGTTGTGGTCCTTATGTACAATGGAATATCACTCAGCCATGAAGTCAATGTCATAAGGCTAGTAGCAGCATGATGAGTGGATTTAGGTACGACGATTCTAAGTGAAATAAGTCACACAGAAAAGGACATTTCTCATAAGGTATCACTTATAGATGGAATGTAAAAACCATTACACTTGAACTGAATTGCAAAACAGAACAGAGTCACACATGCAGAAAACACACTATGGCTGCTTAACAGGAAAGGTGAGGTTGGGTGATACATAAAACAAGGGTTTCAAATTAGCTCAGATACCGTTCCATAAACCCAATATGTAATAGAGAAGACCTACTCCTTGCTCAGAGAACTGGACTCAACACGCCCTATTCACCGCACAAGAATATATCTGACTAGTAATAATCTTAAAACCTATTTATTGATATCTCTCTGTTAGTGTGTCATGTGGGTGTAAAGCGGCATAAACACAGCAGTGAAAAGCAGCTAAACCCCATTATAAAAATAAATTACTTTTAAAAACCCATGAAACAAAGACAGTGAAAGAGAGAGAAATTCTTACACAATTCGTTCAGGGGCTGTGTTGCAACCTGGATTGACCATATCTAGACCCACAGCTGGATCAGACATAAGGGTGGACACTCTTTGGGCTGAGAGGTTTGATGAGGTTGGGTGAGCAAACGCAGACCCCTTAAAGTAATAATGAGTGGTGCCCATCCCATGGGCCCCAAATCTCCAGGTTCAAGGGCATCTTCCTACATCGAAAACATGCATGAGAATCCCCGAAGATGGTACACCGTGTGATGGGGAAAGGTTTCTAAAACGCACCTAATTTCTCATCTCCTTGTGCCCGTGTTCACCATTCCAGCCGCTTTACTAGCAATCTCCCTTCTTGGAGCATCAGCACCTTTAACCTCCTGTTCCGTACAGGTTGCAATTTGTCCTGAGGGTGAACGGGAAGACGTGGAACCAATGAGAGACTAGCTCTTGGTGTTGGGACAGGCACAGGTCACTCTATTTTCCCATCAGGAAGAAGAATTAACCACAGGCTCAGCCTGCCCCCCGGAACCAGAACAGGGCCTGAAGCCATCCTGCGCTTTTGCGGCCAGCTCCCAAAAAAGCGAGTTGTAAAATGGAGCTTCAGGGCACTGCAATTCACAAACCTGCAGAGTTATAAATGATAACTCTCGTCCACAAATATATTGAGGGAAGGCAAAGAAGAGGATTTGAAATCAAGGCAGAATTGGAGGAAACAGATTTCAGGAGGTAGATTCGAATCGCCTTTAAAGCACATGAAAAGCGGCAAAACGTTGACAATGATGCCCTTGGCCAAAAAGGGCGTATGCGTTTTTTCCTGAATATATTCAGGAAAAAACGCATACGCCCTTTTTGGCCAACCAAGCAACCTGGAAAGGCAAATCAGCGATACAAAGAAGACTCGCTTCCCATCGGTCAATAGGGCCATGCTGAAAAAAGTGTCAAAACCAGAAATGGAGGACAGGCCATGGAGAAATGGGAGCCTTGCTACACTGATGGGCGGGATGTAAATTGCCAACAGCCACTCTGGAGAAGTGTACGGTGTGTCCTGAAACATCTAAAAAACACAGCTTAGAGAGCATAGGGCACTTCCACTCATGGGGGTATAAATTGGGAAAATGAAAAATCAGCAAGACACAAGCACCCCAAAGTTTAGGGCTGCTCTCTTGACAAGGACCTCCACTTCATTCCACCTTAAATATCCCAGGAAAGAGAAAAATGGATAAAGAAGTTGTGGTCCTTATGTACAATGGAATATCACTCAGCCATGAAATCAATGTCATAAGGCTAGTAGCAGCATGATGAGTGGATTTAGGTACGACGATTCTAAGTGAAATAAGTCACACAGAAAAGGACATTTCTCATAAGGTATCACTTATATAGGGAATGTAAAAACCATTACACTTGAAGTGAATTACAAAACAGAACAGAGTCACACATTTAGAAAACACACTATGGCTGCTTAACGGGAAAGGTGAAGTGGGGTGATGCATAAAACAAGGGTTTCATATTAGCTCAAATACCGATCCATATACCCAATAGGTAATAGACAAGACCTATTCCTTGCTCAGTGAAGTGGATGCAACACCCTCTATTCAACGAACAAAAATATATCTGACTAGTAAAAATCTTAAATCCTATGTATTGATGTCCCTCTGTAAGTGAATCAAGTGGGTGTAAAGGGGCATAAACACAGCAGTGAAAATCAGGTAAACCCCATTATAAAAATAAATTACTTAAAAATCCCAAAAAACAAAGACAGTGATAGAGGGAAAATTTTTACATAATTCGTTCCGGGGCTGTGATGCAACCTTGTGTGACCATATCTAGACCCACAGCTGGATGAGAAATAAAGCTGGACACTCTTGGGGCTGAAGGTCTCTTTCCCTATTTACCAGATTAGGAACGTAGAAAGGCTGCCACCCTCTGGCCGTTACCTGCAAAAGCAGCTTTAAATCCTGTGCTAATGGTCACTTCATATGAACAAGTACTTCAGGGCTGTAAATGAAACGTGCCCTCAAAATGTCTTGAGGGAGGTAATGGCCAAAAATTTTCAAAATGTGACACTTACTTTAAGAAAACACTTTGAAGAACTGAGCTGTAATCACAGTTTGATAAATAAAAAGGGCATGCTTTAAAGCTCAATTTCAACAGATTATGGGACACATGCAAATTCAACCACAGATAGGCATCAGCTCGCACCCGTTAGAATAACCATCAGCAAGAAAACTACAAACAATAAATATTGAAGGTGTTTTGGAGAAATGCATACCCTCAATTTTAAGTGGGACGTAACCTGGAAAGAGCCACTAATGAGAACTGAATGGTGGTGCCTTTAAAACATACACACTGAGCTACCATATGATACAGCAAGCCCACTGCTTGGCCTATAACATAAGAAGATATAACTGGAAAGACACAGGCAAGCAAATGTGCATTGCAGCAGTATTACAATAGCCAAGACATGGAGGCAACCAGAAAGTCCATCAAGAGGTGCGTGGCCAAAGAAGAACTGGTACACATACAGATGGAATATTAGCCAGGGAAAAAAATGAAACAATGCCATTTGCAGCACCATGTATGATTCTTGAGGTAATCAGGCAAAGTGTACTAAGTCAGAAAGCAAAAGACACATATCCTATAATATCACTTATAGGTCTTAGCTAAAAATTGATACCAATGAAAATATTTCCACAGAGAAATGCAATCACAGATTCATTAAACAAACTTATGGTTCACCAAATGGAAAGGTGTGAGGATTGGATACATTAGGATATTGGGGTTAAGATAGATATAGAAACACATGTGAAATATGTAATCACCAAAGACCTACGTAATACCAAGACAAGACTACTCAACATCGTGTCATAACCTACATGGGAAAATGATCCAAAGAAGAATAGATATATGTATATGTTTAAAAGAACCACATCTTTCACACCTAGAAGAAACAAAACATTTTAATTACATTTGCTCTGACAAAAAATAAAAATTAAATTAAAAAAAGAACAAGAAGTAATGAGACATAAACTTAAGGGGCTATTTGCTGGCACATTGCATTCTAATTTACAACCAGTACATGACTTCCATTAAGGCTCTGCCATCACTAATAAAGCAGCTTTATAAGCAATGTTGAAGGTAGCTTAAAAGAAGTCTCACTAATTATTGATAGTAACAAGGAAACAAAGAAAAGTAAAAATCTCACTGCAAAAAGTATACATAGGGTAAGGATAGTAGATCAAACACTTATTAAACTTCTGTAAAGAATAAAAGACAACAGTAGTATGTTTTTTAAAAAGAGAGGGCCCAAATAAATCTGAAATGAAAGAGATGATGTTACAACAGACACCACAGAAATACAAAGTATCCTAAGATACACACAGGGTAACTCAGGGCTCAGACTGGACAGAGCCCACTCTCCAGTCCCCTGTACATGACTTACAGGAGCCTCAGGAACTGAGGAGGGGGTCCCTGAGGAGAGGCTCAAGATAGAATATGGTAGGCATTAACATGACTGCATTCATCTTAAACATGCCTGAACTACATTCACACGAGATGATTTTGTCCTGTATGTACATCGGCACCTCTAGTTGGAACTGCAGATCTTTGGCTTCAACACCTCTACTGACAACATTAGCGTCACCTGCTGTGGACCGTCTCCTATAGGATTTCTAGAATCACAAAACATCGAAGCTTCACAGGACCCAGAGTCTGTGCAACTCCACACAGAGTCTCAGAGTCTCAACTCCACTCAGATACTCCACTCTTGGAGGGCACACACAAAGTAGTGTGCACATCAGGACCCAGGGGAAGGAGCAGTGACCCTGTAGGAGAATGACCAGAACTACCTGCTACTTTTAGAGGGTCTCCTGCAGAGGCAGGTGGTGGCTGTGGCTGTGGCTCACCGTGAGGACAACGACACTGGCAGCAGAAGTTCTGGGAAATACTCCTTGGTGTGAGCCCTCCCAGAGTCCGCCATTAGCCCCACCAAGAGCAAGGTAGGCTCCAGGGCTGGGTCGCCTCAGGCCAAACAACCAACAGGGAGGGAACCCAGCCCCATGCATCAGCAGACAAGCGGATTAAACTTTTTATTAAAGTTTTATTTAATCTGTAGACAAGCGGATTAAAGCTCTGCCCACCAAAGCAACACCCAGCTCTACCCACCACCAGTCCCTCCCATCAGGAAGCTTGCACAAGCCTCTAAGATAGACTCATCCACCGGAGAGCAGACAGCAGAAGCAAGAAGAACTACAATTCTGCAGCCTGTGGAAGGAAAACCACATTCACAGAAAGATAGACAAAATGAAAAGGCAGAGGACTTTATACCAGATCAAGGACCAAGATAAAACCCCAGAAAAAAAATGAAATGAGGTGGAGATAGGGAACCTTCCAGAAAAAGAATTCAGAATAATGATAGTGAAGTTGAGCCAAGACCTTGGAAAAAGAAAGGAGGCAAAGATCGAGAAGATGCAAGAAATGTTTAACAAAGACCTAGAAGAATTAAGGAACAAACACCTAGAAGAATTAAAGAACAAACAAACAGAGGTGAACAATGGAATAACTGAAATGACAAATACACTAGAAGGAATCAGTAGCAGAATAACTGTGGCAGAAGAACGGATAAGTGACCTGGAAGACAGAAAGGTGGAAATCACTGCCATGGAACAGAATAAAGAAAAAGAATGAAAATAAACGAAGATACCCCAAGAGTCCTCTGGGACAACTTTAAACGCAACAACATTCGCATTATAGGGGTCCCAGAAGGAGAAGAGAGAGAGAAAGGACCCGAGAATATATTTGAAGAGATTATGGTCAAAAACTTCCCTAGCATGGGAAAAGAAATAGCCACCCAAGTCCAGAAGCACAGAGTGTCCCAGGCAGGATAAACCAAAGGAGAAAAATGACAAGACACATAGTAATCAAATTGACAAAAATTAACGACAAAGAAAAATGATTGAAAGCAGCAAGGGAAAAATGACAAATAACATACAAGGGAACTCCCATAAGGATAACAACTGATTTCTCAGCAGAAAATCTACAAGCCAGAAGGAAGTGGCATGATAAATTTAAAGTGATGAAAGGGAAGAACCTACAACCAAGAGTACTCCACCCTGCAAAGAGCTCATTCAGATTTGATGGAGAAATCAAAAGCCTTACAGACAAGCAAAAGCTAAGAGAATTCAGCACCATGAAACCAGCTCTACACCAAATGCTAAAGGAACTTCTCTAAGTGGGAAACACAAGAGAAGAAAAGGACCCACCAAGACAAACCCATAACAATTAAGAAAATAGTAGTAGGAACATACATATCGATAATTACCTTAAACGTGAATGCACTACATGTTCCAACCAAAAGACACAGGCTCGCTGAATGGATACAAAAACAAGACCCATATATATGCTGTCTACAAGAGATCCATTTCAGACCTAGGGACACATACAGACTCAAAGTGAGGCGATGGAAAAATATATTCTATGCAAATGAAAATCAAAAGAAAGCTGGAGTAGCAATACTCATATCAGATAAAATAGACTTTAAAATAAAGAATGTTACAAGAGACGAGGAAAGGCACTACATAATGGTCAGGGGATCAATCCAAGAAGAAGATATAACAATTATAAATATATATGTACCCAAAATAGGAGCAGCTCAATGTATAAGGCAACTGCTAACAGCTACAAAAGAGGAAATCGACAGTAACACAATAACAGCGGGGGACTTTAACAGCTCACTTACACCAGTGGAGATCAGCCAGACAGAAAATTAATAAGGAAACACAAGCTTTAAATGACACAATAGACCAGATAGAGTTAATTGATATTTATAGGACATTCCATCCAAAAACAGCAGATTACACGTTCTTCTCAACTGCACACGGAACATTCTCCAGGATAGATCACATCTTGGGTCACAGATAAAGCCTCAGTAAATTTAAGAAAACTGAAATCATATCAAGCAGCTGTTCCGACCACAATGCTATGAGATTAGAAATCAATTACACGGAAAAAACCGTAAAAAACACAAACACATGGAGGCTAAACAATACGTTACTAAATAACCAAGAGATCACTGAAGAAATCAAAGAGGAAATCAAAAACTACCTAGAGACAAATGACAACAAAAACACGATGATCCAAAACCTATGGGATGCAGCAAAAGGAGTTCTAAGAGGGAAGTTTATAGCAATACAAGCCTACCTCAAGAAACAAGAAAAATCTCAAATAAACAATCTAACCTTACACCTAGAGGAACTAGAGAAAGAAGAACAAAACCCAAAGTTAGTAGAAGGAAAGAAATCATAAAGATCAGAGCAGAAATAAATGAAATAGAAACAAAGAAAACGAAAGCAAAGATCAATAAAACTAAAAGCTGGTTCTTTGAGAAGATAAGCAAAAATGATCAACCTTTAGCCAGACTCCAGAAAAAGAGGGAGAGGACGCAAATCAACAAAATTAGAAGTGAAAAAGCAGAAGTTACAACAGACACCACAGGAATACAAAGCATCCTAAGAGACTACTACAAGCAACTCTAGGCCAATAAAATGGACAATCTGGAAGAAATGGACAAATTCTTAGAAAGGGATAACCTTCTAAGACTGAACCAGGAAGAAATAGAAAATATGAACAAACCTATCACAAGCAATGAAATTGAAACTGTGATTAAAAATCTTCCAACAAACAAAAGTCCAGAACCAGATGGCATCACAGGTGAATTCTATCAAACATTTAGAGAAGAGCTAACACCCAACCTTCTCAAATTCTTCAAAACAATTGCAGGGGAAGGAACACTCCCAAACTCATTCTATGAGACCACCATCACCCTGATACCAAAATCAGACAGAGATACTACAAGAAAAGAAAATTATAGACCAATATCACTGATGAATATAGATGTAAAAATCCTCAACAAAATACTAGCAAACAGAATCGAACAACACATGAAAAGGATCATACACCATGATCAAGTGGGGTTTATCCCAGGGATGCGAGGATTCTTCAATATACACAAATCAATGTGATACACCATATTAACAAATTGTAGAATAAAACCATATGATCATCTCAATAGATGAAGGAAAAGATTTTGAGAAAATTCAACACTCATTTACGATAAAAACTCTGCAGAGTGTGGGCATAGAGGGAAACTACCTCAACATAATAAAGGCCATATATGACAAACCCACAGCAAACAACATTCTCAATGGTGAAAAACTGAAAGCGTTTCCTCTAAGATCAGGAACAAGACGAGGATGTCCACTCTCACCACTGCTATTCAACATAGTTTTGGAAGTCCTAGCCATGGCAATCAGAGAAGAAAAAGAAATAAAAGGAATACAAAAAGGAAAAGAAGAAGTAAAATTGTCACTGTTTGCAGATGACATGATATCATAGATAGAGAATCCTAAAGATGCCACCAGAAAACCACTGGAGCTAATCAATGAATTTGGTAAAGTTGCAGGATACAAAATTAATGCACAGAAATTGCTTGCATTCCTATACACTAACAATGAAAGATCAGAAAGAGAAATTAAGGAAACAATCCCATTACCACTGCAACAAAAAGAATAAAATACCTAGGAATAAACCTACCTAAGGAAGTAAAAGACCTGTACTCAGAAAACTATAAGACACTGATGAAAGAAATCAAAGATGATATAAACAGATGGAGACATATACCATGTTCTCGGATTAGAAGAATCAATATTGTGAAAATGACTATACTACCCAAAGCAATCTACAGATTCAATGCAATCCCGATCAAAATACCTTTGGCATTTTCTACAGAACAAGAAAAAAAAAATCTTAAAATTTGTAGGGAGACACAAAAGACCCTGGATAGCCAAAGCAGTCTTGAGGGGGGGAAAAAAAGAGCTGGAGGAATCAGACTTCCAGACTTCAGACTATATTGCAAAGCTACAGTAATCAAGATAATATGGTACTGACACAAGAACAGAAATATAGGTCAATAGAGCAGGATAGAAAGCACAGAGATAAACCCACGTACCTATGGTTCACTAATCTATGACAAAGGAGGCAAGGGTATACAATGGAGAAAAGACAGTGTCTTCAGCAAGTGGTGCTGGGAAAACTGGACAGTTACATGTAAAAGAATGAAATTAGTACACACCCTAACACCATACACAAAAATAAACTCAAAATGGATTAGAGACCTAAATATAAGACCAGCCACTATAAAACTCTTAGAGGAAAACATAAGCAGAACAGTCTATGACATAAATCACAGCAAGATCCTTTTTGACCCACCTCCTAGAGAAATGGAAATAAAAACAAAAATAAAAAAATGGGACCGAATGAAACATAAATTCTTTTGCACAGCAAAGGAAAACATAAGCAAGATGAAAAGACAACCATCAGAATGGGAGAAAATATTTTCAAATGAAGCAAATGGCAAAGGATTAATCTCCAAAAAGCAGCTCATGTAGCTCAATATCACAAAACCAAACAACCCAATCCAAAAATGGGCAGAAGACCTAAATAGACATTTCTCCAAAGAAGATATACAGGTTGCCAACAAACACATGAAAGGATGCTGAACATCACTAATCATTAGAGAAATGCAAATCAAAACTACAGTGAGGTATCACCTCACACCAGTCAGAATGGCCATCATCAAAAAATCTACCAACAATAAATGCTGGAGAGGCATTTATTGGAGCAAAGGGAACCCTCTTGCACTGTTGGTGGGAATGTAAATTGATATAGCCACTAGGGAGAACGGTATGGGGGTTCCTTAAAAACTAAAAATAGAACTACCATACAACCCAGCAAACCCACTCCTGGACATTTACCCTGAGAAAACCATAATTCAAAAAGAGTCATGTACCACAATGTTCACTGTAGCTCTATTTACAATAGCCAGGACATGGAAGCAACCTAAGTGTCCATCAACAGATAAATGGATAAGGAAGATGTGGCACAAATATACAATGGAACATTATTCAGCCATAAAAAGAAACGAAATTGAGTTACTTTTAGTGAGGTGGATGGATCTAGAGTCTGTCCTACAGAGTGAAGTAAGTCAGAAAGAGAAAAACAAATACCGTATGCTAACACATATATATGGAATCTTAAAAAAAAAGTTTATGAAGAACCTAGGGGCAGGAAAGGATTAAGGACACAGACGTAGAGAAAGGACTTGAGGACATGGGGAGAGGGAAGGGTAAGCTGGGACAAAGTGAGAGAGTGGTATGGACATATATACACTACCAAATGTAAAATTGATAGCTACTGGGAAGCAGCCACATAGCACAGGGAGATCAGCTCTGTGCTTTGTGACCACCTAAAAGGGTGGGATAAGGGAGTGAGAGGGAGTTGCAAGAGGGAGGGGATATGGTGTTATATGTATACGCACAGCTGATTCACTTTTTTATACAGCAGAAACTAACACACAATTGTAAAGCAATTATACTCCAATAAAGATGTAAAAGAAAAAAAAAAGCCCAGAGATAAACCTACACACCTATGGCCCACTAATCTATGACAAAGGAGGCAAGGGTATACAAAGGAGAAAAGACAGTCTCTTCAATAAGTGGTGCTGGGAAAAATGGACAGCTACATGTAAAAGAATGAAATTAGAACACTCCCTAACACCATACACAAAAAATAAACTCAAAATGGATTAGAGACCAAAATGTAAGACCGGACACTATAAAACTCTTAGAGGAAAACATAGGAAGAATACTCTTTGACATAAATCACAGCAAGATCTTTTTTGATCCACCTCCTAGAGTAATGGAATAAAAAAAAATAAACATATGGGAGCAAATGAAACCTAAAAGCTTTTGCAAAGCAAAGGAAACTACAAACAAGACGAAAAGACAACCCTCACAATGGGAGAAAATATTTGCAAACGAATCAATGGACAAAGGATTAATCTCCAATGTATATAAACAGCTCATGCAGCTCAACAGTAAAAAAACAAACAACCCAATCCAAAAATGGGCAGATGACGTAAATAGACATTTGTCCCAAGAAGACATACAGATGACCAAGAAGCACATGAAAAGCTGCTCGACATCACTAATTATTAGAGAAATATAAACCAAAACTACAATGAGGTATCGCCTCACACGAGTTAGAATGGGCATCATCAGAAAATCTACAAGCAACAAATGCTGGAGAGGGTGTGGAGAAAAGGGAACCCTCTTACACTATTTGTGGGAATGTAAATTGATACAGTCACGATGGAGAACAGTATGGAGGTTCCTTAAAAAACTAAAAATAGAATTACCATATGACCCAGCAATCCCACTACTGGCCATATACCCAGAGAAAACCATAATTCAAAAAGACATATTCACCACAATATTCATTGCAGCACTATTTACAATAGCCAGGTCATGGAAGCAACCTAAATGCCCATAGACAGACGAACAGAAAAGATGTGCTACATATATAAAATGGAATATTACTCAGCCATAAAAAGGAATGAAATTGGGTCATTTGTAGAGACGTGGATAGATCTAGAGACTGTCATACAGAGTGAAGTAAGTCAGAAAGAGAAAAACAAATATCGTATATTAACGCATACATGTGGAACCTAGAAAAATGGTAAAGATGAACCGGTTTGCAAGGCAGAAATAGAGACACAGATGTAGAGAACAAATGTATGGACACCAAGGGGGGAAAGTGGCAGGGTGGTGGTGGTGGGATGAATTGCGAGCCTGGGATTGACATATATACACTTATATGTATAAAATAGGTTACCAATAAGAGCCTGCTGTATAAAAAAATGAATAAAATAAATTCAAAAATTAAAAAATAAGTAATACTTAAAAAAATAAAACAGAAAAAAAAGTTCTGCCCTTCCCATAGACGTATTTATATGAATGAATTATTTCCATGCTTATATCCATAAATACAAAAAGAGGAATAAAACTTACCTTGAACCAAAAAAGAAAAAAAAAAAAAACAGAACCCACTGGTCATACAGAGGAAAACCCTATCAGGGCACTTGCTCCAGGGGTAAACAATTCTGAAGTTGGTCACAGGTGGGGAATCATCTCCCATGCAGCCAGCAGCCCCCACACGAGGAGCGTCCTCATTGCAAAGCTGGGGGACCGTGAGGAGGCGTCTCTGAGTAAACGTGAGCTGAGCCCCAGGCCAGCTGCTGCTGAACTTTTCCCACCCTTCCCAGGTAAAACACCTGAATGTGTGCAAAGACTTTAAAAACTAGAGGAAGGGGCTTGGAGTCACACCAGCGACAGCACGCAGGCCGACTTGGTGCCTGCAGGCCAGCCAGGATGGTCCTGGCCCTGGGCGCTCGTCTGGAAGCTTTCCATTTCCCTGCCTGAGGTACCCCTCCTGTCCCGGCCCCCACTGCTTTTTTCCTTCCTCACCTCTGCCCGGGGAGAAATTCCAGCAGCAAGTATGGGTGACACATCCTCTTCTTTAGCAGGTGGCAGCCCGGCAACTCCTGCAGAAAGTCCAGCAGAGCCCCAGTCACACTGGGCCACTCATAGAGCCGTGGGCCCTACTCCCTCCCACCAGCCCAACCCCGAGACTGCTGACGGGGCAGAGAATATGGCGTCAGGCACAGCTGCAGAGGCTTTTGCTGCCTGGAGGGGTGTTTATATTGACCTCAACCCAGGCACACCTGGGAAGGGCTGGCCGGCCGGGTCAGGCTGCCCAGGTCAGCCAATCCTCGCCCCTCAGGGGCTCAGAGTTGCAGAAAATGGGCCTTGCTGCACCGGCCAGATCCAAGGAACAGGTGTAGGGTCCCGAGAGTCAGGATAGATAAGGGGCGGCAGCCCTGGCTTGTTTTCGAATCATTTTATCTGGTCCATGAGTGGGAGACAACTTCAAGAAGACCCTCTGCTAATGAGAGGAACCCAGGAGTCAGGGAGAGGAGGGGTGGTGGGTGGAGACAGAGGCCTGGTGCCCCGGCTGCAGTGGAAGCCCCTGGAAGACCAGGCAGAGGGAGGCCGCACAGAGTGAAGCCTAGGGTCACAGACCTGTTGGAGCTGCTGTTTGTTAGTTCAAGCTCTGCTCTGAGGTGCTCTGTGTCAGCTCTGAGTGACAGGGGTGCTGGGGGTGCTCTGCAATGAGGGCTATGTGCACGGTTCCTGTGTGCCCAGCCCTGCCGGGGTACCTGTCCACGGGAGCTCCATATCCAGGGAGGGGCCTGCCCACGAGAGCCCCGTGGGCTGCTGCGTACCTGCCCAGGTGAGCTCCATATCCTGGGAGGGGCCTGACCACAAGAGCCCCGTGGGCTGCTGGGGACCTGGTAGAGGACGCCAGGACAGTCAGTGAAGCCACAGAGGATATACATCTAGTAGTTCCTAATTCCTACACCCTGCTGGTCATTCTACCATCCACCAGGACATGGCATTCTGTATTAGACTTCAATGATGCCTTCTTCTGTATTCCATTAGTCCCAGAGTCACAAGAAATTTTGCCTGTGAGTGGCAGGACTCAACCTACAACAAAAACAATACTGCTGGGCCGTCCTGCCCCAGGGGTTCAAAAATTCCCACACCATCTTTGGGGAAACGTTAGCTAAAGACCTAAAAGATCTACCTCTGGAGAAGGGAACCCTCCTTCAATATGCAGATGACATTCTGATCACCAGCCCGACTAAGGAGGCCTCTGAACTACCTAGCCAATAAAAGATAGAAGGTGTCCAAGGAAAAGGCTCAAATATCACAAACTAAGGTGGCCTTCCTGGGCTTCATTCGCACAGAAGGTCGGAGAAGCCCACCCCAGGAAAGGGAAGAAGCCATTTGCAGCCTCACCTTTCCTGAAACTAGAAGACAGCTTAGGGGTTCCTGGGGAGACCGGGGTTTGCTGCATCTGGATCCCTAACTACAGTCTAATAGCTGGGCCTCTATATGAAACACTGAAAGGAAAAGATGATGATCCTTTTGAATAGAATCCAGAAGCGGCCTTTCAAGAATGGAAAGAGCAGTCAATTCAGACCCTGGCCCTGGACCTCCCTAAGTTAGCTAAACCCTTTGACCTTTACATTCCTGGTCCAAGGCGAATCGCCCTTGGAGTATTAGTGCAAAAACTGGGACCACTTGAAATGGAACAATGCAAGAATGCCCTCCAGGCATTGGCCAGCCACCCCATCCGACCAGGATACTGGGGGTATCTAAAAACCTGGAAATCAGCAGCCCGCAAGGCCAGCTCCCTCCTAAGGGAAAAGGACGCCACTTGGTGATCCTAACCACCCACCATGCCCTGAAGTTGCAGGGATTGCTCCGTGGGCACAATGACCTCGAGTGAGGAGGCCCTCCAACACCAACCTCCAGAGAGACAACCTGGGGCAATGGGCCCCCATGACGACTCGTGTGACCATCACTTGACCTGGAGCTTCTCTCAGAAAACAACAAGAGTGTGCCCCAAAAGAGCAGACTATTGCTTACAGGACTTACTGCACCCAGAGCGGAGCTAATAAACTTGGCAGGGGAACCGTAAATAACGCTGCCACCATAGAAAAGCCTACAGACACCGCAGTGACGGCGGCCAATGAGACCGGCTGTACTCCTGGCTACTTCAAAAGGCCGTTGACTGAGTGGCCGTCATGGTCCTGGATCACCACCGGCCCTGGACTGTCTGGGAGTTGAGCAAGCAGGGCTCTGACACCTGGTGCTGTTTGTACGTTAATTCAGTGGCCTAACTGAAGAAAGCACAGACTACTGGTCAGAGCATCTAGGCTGGCAGAAACCGTCAGCCTAAGGGGGCCGAACCAATGTGGAGCAGGGTAAAACCGCCCACCCCCCCAGCGTCTCTGCACATCTCTTTCCTGGACCCTTAAAGGTCATTAGAATCTATAAAACTTCCAATGCTGGTGCTCAGGCAGACGAGCAGTGAGGGAGGAGGCCTGCGGACAATCAACCTCACCTGGAGGCTGCTGGGGAGAAGTCCTGCCCCTCCCCCCGGGTATGAGGACACCCAACTCAGCATGAAGCATTTACAGAAGACGTGTCTGCACCCTCAGCGCCCCAAGAATGAGGAATGGGACAAAAGGCAGAGGAGGGCTTTGTCACTGGCAAAGCCCATTAAAAATTCCTGGGAGATAAAAATAGAATCTGGGCAATAAAATAAAGTCTAACCATTTTTTCCTTTGTGCTTTGTCTAATTTCACTTGCTCCTAGGTTTCCACATGCAGAGGTCCCACACCCGACACTTCAGACCCGATTTCCTCGTGCAAAATGGCTGGGCCGACACCTCAGCTCGTGGGGCCCCGTGCAGACTCTGCGACATAGAGCCTGAGCTCCAGGCAACCTGGCCCTCGAGAGCTCCGCCCCCTCCCTCCCGCTGATGCTGACAGGATCCCTACACAGCAGCCCGGCCCACAACCCGCAGGGGAGCACACACTCTCACCTCTCCATTCTCTGATCAAAATATAAAGTTTTCCTTTGCTTCTGAACCAAAGTCAGTCTCGATCTGTTGGCTCCAATGACACTGGGCAGGGAGACCCTTGTTGGGGCCCACTCTGCAGGATCAGTAACAGAATTTGAGAACATTGTAACTTCAATGAACAGATGTGTGAGCCAAACTGTAATTAACATAGAGCAGTGTATAAGGCTCGTGTAAAATAAGATGTTTCTAACACTTCCATTTGATATTTCCATCACTTTATTTTAAGCAAGTTCAGTGGAGGGGATTGTCTTATTTGTCAGGTCAAGAGTAGAGAAATGCAGTGATTTCTTTCCAAGGATGTACATCTAATAATCTTGGTTGAAGTTTCAACCTTGTTTTGAATGATTTTCCATTGAAAATGATACCTCTCTTTCAGCTCCTAGATTTCTGAGAAGTATAAAATCTTATATTTTTTATTACCAAAGGGGAAAGGTGGGAGGAGGGATAAATTAACAGTTTCAGATTAACATATACACACTGCTATGTATAAAATATATCATCAACAAGGAACTACTGTATAGCACAGGGAACTATACTCAATATTTTGTAATGACCCCTGAGGGGAAATAATCTGAAAAACAATAGATATCTATATCGACATCATCTATCAACTACAGATAAAATGGAAACTAAAGGAGGCCGATGGTGAGCGTTTCTGAACCTGAAGACTTCAATCATCTAAAGTTCGGACTCTGCCTACGGCCCAAGTCCCTTAATGAACACACATGTACCAGTAGCTTAAAAATTCCCCAGATTGGAGTTCGGGGAGACACTGATTTGGAAAAATCCCTTGTGTTCTCCTTACATACACGGGACCTTTCCTACAGCTAAAACATGCCTGTGACACCCAGAAGATGGAACACGGTTGGATCAGGAAGATTTTGGAAAAGGCACCAAAACGCCTAATTTCCTGGTTGTTGGGTTCACCCCTCCAGCCTTTTTCCTTAAAATCTCCCCACTAGAGGATGTCAGCACCTTCAACATCCAGTTGCACAGAAATCGGAATTTGTCCAAAGGAAGAAGGGGAAGGAGGAGACACAAGGAGAGCCAAGCCCTAGATGTTCGGAGAGGCACATGTCACTCTACTTTCTAGTCAGGAAGAAGAATTAAGCAAAGGCTTAGCCTGCCACCGGGAACCAGAGTAGGGCCAGAAGCAAACGAGCGGTTCTGCGGAAAGCTCCCAAAAGAGCGAGTTGAAAAATGGAGCTCAGGGGCACTGCAATTCACAAACCTGCAGAGTTATAAATGATAACTCTCGTCCACAAATATATTGAGGGAAGGCAACGAAGAGGATTTGAAATCAAGGCAGAATTGCAGGAAACAGATTTCAGGAGATAGATTCGAATCACCCCTAAAGCACATGAAAAGCGGCAAAACGTCGACAATGATGCACTTGGCCAAAAAGAGCATATGCGTTTTTTTCTGAATGAATTCAGGGAAAAACCCATAGGCCCTTTTTGGCAAACCAAGCAAGCCGGAAATGCAATTCAGCGCTACAAAGAAGTCTGACTTCCCATCGGTCAAAATGGCCTTCCTAAAAAAGTGTAAAACAAGAAAAGCAGGAGAGGCCAGGGAGGAAAGGGAGCCTTGCTACACTGATGGGCGGGATGTAAATTGCCAACAGCCACTCTGGAGAAGTGTACGGTGTGTCCTGAAACATCTAAAAAACACAGCTTAGAGAGAATAGGGCACTTCCACTCATGGGGGTATAAATTGGGAAAATGAAAAATCAGCAAGACACAAGCACACCAAAGTTTAGGGCTGCTCTCTTGACAAGGACCTCCACTTCATTCCACCTTAAATATCCCAGGAAAGAGAAAAATGGATAAAGAAGTTGTGGTTCTTATGTACAATGGAATATCACTCAGCCATGAAATCAATGTCATAAGGCTAGTAGCAGCATGATGAGTGGCTTTAGGTACGACGATTCTAAGTGAAATAAGTCACACAGAAAAGGACACTTCTCATAAGGTATCACTGATAGAGGGAATGTAAAAACCGTTACACTTGAACTGAATTACAAAAGAGAACAGAGTCACACATGCAGAAAACACACTATGGCTGCTAACGGGAAAGGTGAGGTGGGGTGATACATAAAACAAGGGTTTCAAATTAGCTCAGATACCGTTCCATAAACCCAATATGTAATAGACAAGACCTACTCCTTGCTCAGAGAACTGGACTCAACACGCCCTATTCACCGCACAACATTATATCTGACTAGTAATAATCTTAAAACCTATGTATTGATATCTCTCTGTTAGTGTGTCAAGTGGATGTAAAGCGGCATAAACACAACAGTGAAAAGCAGCTAAACCCCATTATAAAAATAAATTACTTTTAAAAACCAATGAAACAAAGACAGTGAAAGAGAGAGAAATTCTTACACAATGCGTTCACGGGCTGTGATGCAACCTGGATTGACCATATCTAGACCCACAGCTGGATGAGACATAAGGGTGGACACTCTTGGGGCTGAGAGGTTTGGTGAGGTTGGGTGAGCAAACGCAGACCCTTTAAAGTACTACTGCGTGGTACCCATCCCATGGGTCCCAAATCTCCAGGTTCAAGGGCATCTTCCTACATCGAAAACATGCATGAGAAACCCAGAAGATGGTACACCGTGTGATGGGGAAAGGTTTCTAAACTGCACCTCATTTCTCATCTCCTTGTGCCCGGGTTCGCCATTCCAGCCGCTTTACTAGCAAACTCCCTACTTGGAGCATCAGCACCTTTAACCTCCTGTTCCATACAGGTTGCAATTTCTCCTGAGGATGAACGGGTAGATGGGGAACCAATGAGAGACTAGCTCTTGGTTTTGGGACAGGCACAGGTCACTCTATTGTCCCATCAGGAAGAAGAATTTACCACAGACTCAGCCTGGCCCCCGGAACCAGAAGAGGGCCTGAAGCCATCCTGTGCTTTTGCGGCCATCTCCAAAAAAGCGAGTTGTAAAATGGAGCTACAGGGCACTGCAATTCACAAACCTGCAGAGTTATAAATGATAACTCTCGTCCACAAATATATTGAGGGAAGGCAAAGAAGAGGATTTGAAATCAAGGCAGAATTGCAGGAAACAGATTTCAGGAGGTAGATTCGAATCGCCTTTAAAGCACATGAAAAGCGGCAAAACGTTGACAATGATGCCCTTGGCCAAAAAGGGCGTATGCGTTTTTTCCTGAATATATTCAGGAAAAAACGCATACGCCCTTTTTGGCCAACCAAGCAACCTGGAAAGGCAAATCAGCGCTAAAAAGAAGACTCGCTACCCATCGGTCAAAAGGGCCATGCTGAAAAAAGTGTCAAAACCAGAAATGCAGGACAGGCCATGGAGAAATGGGAGCCTTGCTACACTGATGGGCGGGATGTAAATTGCCAACAGCCACTCTGGAGACGTGTACGGTGTGTCCTGAAACATCTAAAAAACACAGCTTAGAGAGCATAGGGCACTTCCACTCATGGGGGTATAAATTGGGAAAATTAAAAATCAGCAAGACACAAGCACCCCAAAGTTTAGGGCTGCTCTGTTGACAAGGACCTCCACTTCATTCCACCTTCAATATCCCAGGAAAGAGAAAAATGGATAAAGAAGTTGTGGTCCTTATGTACAATGGAATATCACTCAGCCATGAAATCAATGTCATAAGGCTAGTAGCAGCATGATGAGTGGATTTAGGTACGACGATTCTAAGTGAAATAAGTCACACAGAAAAGGACACTTCTCATAAGGTATCACTGATAGAGGGAATGTAAAAACCGTTACACTTGAACTGAATTACAAAACAGAACAGAGTCACACATGCAGAAAACACACTATGGCTGCTTAACGGGAAAGGTGAGGTGGGGTGATACATAAAACAAGGGTTTCAAATTAGCTCAGATACCGTTCCATAAACCCAATATGTAATAGACAAGACCTACTCCTTGCTCAGAGAACTGAACTCAACACGCCCTATTCACCGCACAAGAATATATCTGACTAGTAATAATCTTAAAACCTATGTATTGATATCTCTCTGTTAGTGTGTCAAGCGGGTGTAAAGCGGCATAAACACAGCAGTGAAAAGCAGCTAAACCCCATTATAAAAATAAATTACTTTGAAAAACCCAAGAAGCAAAGACAGTGAAAGAGAGAGAAATTCTTACACAATGCGTTCAGGGGCTGTGATGCAACCTGGATTGACCATATCTAGACCCACAGCTGGATGAGACATAAGGGTGGACACTCTTGGGGCTGAGAGGTTTGGTGAGGTTGGGTGAGCAAACGCAGACCCTTTAAAGTAATACTGTGTGGTACCCATCGCATGGGTCCCAAATCTCCAGGTTCAAGGGCATCTTCCTACATCGAAAACATGCATGAGAAACCCAGAAGATGGTACACCGTGTGATGGGGAAAGGTTTCTAAAACGCACCTCATTTCTCATCTCCTTGTGCCCGGGTTCGCCATTCCAGCCGCTTTACTAGCAATCTCCCTACTTGGAGCATCAGCACCTTTAACCTCCTGTTCCGTACAGGTTGCAATTTGTCCTGAGGTTGAACGGGAAGACGGGGGACCAGGGAGAGACTAGCTCTTGGTGTTGGGACAGGCACAGGTCACTCTATTTTCCCATCAGGAAGAAGAATTAACCACAGGCTCATCCTGCCCCCCTGAACCAGAACAGGGCCTGAAGCCATCCTGCGCTTTTGCGGCCAGCTCCCAAAAACGCGAGTTGTAAATTGGAGGTTCAGGGCACTGCAATTCACAAACATGCAGAGTTATAAATGATAACTCTCGTCCACAAATATATTGAGGGAAGGCAAAGAAGAGGATTTGAAATCAAGGCAGAATTGCAGGAAACAGATTTCAGGAGGTAGATTCGAATCGCCTTTAAAGCACATGAAAAGCGGCAAAACGTTGACAATGATGCCCTTGGCCAAAAAGGGCGTATGCGTTTTTTCCTGAATATATTCAGGAAAAAACGCATACGCCCTTTTTGGCCAACCAAGCAACCTGGAAAGGCAAATCAGCGCTACAAAGCAGTCTCGCTACCCATCGGTCAAAAGGGCCATGCTGAAAAAAGTGTCAAAACCAGAAATGCAGGACAGGCCATGGAGAAATGGGAGCCTTGCTACACTGATGGGCGGGATGTAAATTGCCAACAGCCACTCTGGAGAGTTGTACGGTGAGTCCAGAAACATCTAAAAAACACAGCTTAGAGAGCATAGGGCACTTCCACTCATGGGGGTATAAATTGGGAAAATGAAAAATCAGCAAGACACAAGCACCCCAAAGTTTAGGGCTGCTCTGTTGACAAGGACCTCCACTTCATTCCACCTTCAATATCCCAGGAAAGAGAAAAATGGAAAAAGAAGTTGTGGTCCTTATGTACAATGGCATATGACTCAGCCATGAAATCAATGTCATAAGGCTAGTAGCAGCATGATGAGTGGATTTAGGTACGACGATTCTAAGTGAAGTAAGTCACACAGAAAAGGACACTTCTCATAAGGTATCACTTATATAGGGAATGTAAAAACCGTTACACTTGAACTGAATTACAAAACAGAACAGAGTCATGCATGCAGAAAACACACTATGGCTGCTTAATGGGAAAGGTGAGGTGGGGTGATACATAAAACAAGGGTTTCAAATTAGCTCAGATACCGTTCCATAAACCCAATATGTAATAGACAAGACCTACTCCTTGCTCAGACAAGTGGACTCAACACCCCCTATTCACCGCACAAGATTATATCTGACTAGTAATAATCTTAAAAACTATGTATTGATATCTCTCTGTTAGTGTGTCAAGTGGGTGTAAAGCGGCATAAAAACAGCAGTGAAAAGCAGCTAAACCCCATTATAAAAATAAATTACTTTGAAAAACCCATGAAACAAAGACAGTGAAAGAGAGAGAAATTCTTACACAATGCGTTCAGGGGCTGTGATGCAACCTGGATTGACCATATCTAGACCCACAGCTGGATGAGACATAAGGGTGGACACTCTTGGGGCTGAGAGGTTTGGTGAGGTTGGGTGAGCAAACGCAGACCCTTTAAAGTAATACTGCGTGGTACCCATCCCATGGGTCCCCAATCTCCAGGTTCAAGGGCATCTTCCTACATAGAAAACACGCATGAGAACCCCGAAGATGGTACACCGTGTGATGGGGAAAGGTTTCTAAAACGCACCTAATTTCTCATCTCCTTGTGCCCGTGTTCACCATTCCAGCCGCTTTACTAGCAATCTCCCTCCTTGGAGCATCAGCACCTTTAACCTCTTGTTTCATACAGGTTGCAATTTGTCCTGAGGATGAACGGGAAGATGGGGAACCAATGAGAGACTAGCTCTTGGTGTTGGGACAGGCACAGGTCACTCTATTTTCCCATCAGGAAGAAGAATTAACCACAGGCTCAGCCTGCCCCCCGGAACAAGAACAGGGCCTGAAGCCATCCTGCGCTTTTGCGGCCAGCTCCCAAAAAAGCGAGTTGTAAAATGGAGCTTCAGGGCACTGCAATTCACAAACCTGCAGAGTTATAAATGATAACTCTCGTCCACAAATATATTGAGGGAAGGCAAAGAAGAGGATTTGAAATCAAGCTAAAATTGCAGGGAACAGATTTCAGGAGGTAGATTCGAATCGCCTTTAAAGCACATGAAAAGCGGCAAAACGTTGACAATGATGCCCTTGGCCAAAAAGGGCGTATGCGTTTTTTCCTGAATATATTCAGGAAAAAACGCATACGCCCTTTTTGGCTAACCAAGCAACCTGGAGAGGCAAATCAGCACTACAAAGCAGTCTCGCTACCCATCGGTCAAAAGGGCCATGCTGAAAAAAGTGTCAAAACCAGAAATGCAGGACAGGCCATGGAGAAATGGGAGCCTTGCTACACTGATGGGCGGGATGTAAATTGCCAAAAGCCAATCTGGAGAAGAGTACGGTGTGTCCTGAAACATCTAAAAAACACAGCTTAGAGAGCATAGGGCACTTCCACTCATGGGGGTATAAATTGGGAAAATGAAAAATCAGCAAGACACAAGCACCCCAAAGTTTAGGGCTGCTCTGTTGACAAGGACCTCCACTTCATTCCACCTTCAATATCCCAGGAAAGAGAAAAATGGAAAAAGAAGTTGTGGTCCTTATGTACAATGGCATATGACTCAGCCATGAAATCAATGTCATAAGGCTAGTAGCAGCATGATGAGTGGATTTAGGTACGACGATTCTAAGTGAAATAAGTCACACAGAAAAGGACACTTCTCATAAGGTATCACTGATAGAGGGAATGTAAAAACCGTTACACTTGAACTGAATTACAAAACAGAACAGAGTCACACATGCAGAAAACACACTATGGCTGCTTAACGGGAAAGGTGAGGTGGGGTGATACATAAAACAAGGGTTTCAAATTAGCTCAGATACCGTTCCATAAACCCAATATGTAATAGACAAGACCTACTCCTTGCTCAGAGAACTGAACTCAACACGCCCTATTCACCGCACAAGAATATATCTGACTAGTAATAATCTTAAAACCTATGTATTGATATCTCTCTGTTAGTGTGTCAAGCGGGTGTAAAGCGGCATAAACACAGCAGTGAAAAGCAGCTAAACCCCATTATAAAAATAAATTACTTTGAAAAACCCAAGAAGCAAAGACAGTGAAAGAGAGAGAAATTCTTACACAATGCGTTCAGGGGCTGTGATGCAACCTGGATTGACCATATCTAGACCCACAGCTGGATGAGACATAAGGGTGGACACTCTTGGGGCTGAGAGGTTTGGTGAGGTTGGGTGAGCAAACGCAGACCCTTTAAAGTAATACTGTGTGGTACCCATCGCATGGGTCCCAAATCTCCAGGTTCAAGGGCATCTTCCTACATCGAAAACATGCATGAGAAACCCAGAAGATGGTACACCGTGTGATGGGGAAAGGTTTCTAAAACGCACCTCATTTCTCATCTCCTTGTGCCCGGGTTCGCCATTCCAGCCGCTTTACTAGCAATCTCCCTACTTGGAGCATCAGCACCTTTAACCTCCTGTTCCGTACAGGTTGCAATTTGTCCTGAGGTTGAACGGGAAGACGGGGGACCAGGGAGAGACTAGCTCTTGGTGTTGGGACAGGCACAGGTCACTCTATTTTCCCATCAGGAAGAAGAATTAACCACAGGCTCATCCTGCCCCCCTGAACCAGAACAGGGCCTGAAGCCATCCTGCGCTTTTGCGGCCAGCTCCCAAAAACGCGAGTTGTAAATTGGAGGTTCAGGGCACTGCAATTCACAAACATGCAGAGTTATAAATGATAACTCTCGTCCACAAATATATTGAGGGAAGGCAAAGAAGAGGATTTGAAATCAAGGCAGAATTGCAGGAAACAGATTTCAGGAGGTAGATTCGAATCGCCTTTAAAGCACATGAAAAGCGGCAAAACGTTGACAATGATGCCCTTGGCCAAAAAGGGCGTATGCGTTTTTTCCTGAATATATTCAGGAAAAAACGCATACGCCCTTTTTGGCCAACCAAGCAACCTGGAAAGGCAAATCAGCGCTACAAAGCAGTCTCGCTACCCATCGGTCAAAAGGGCCATGCTGAAAAAAGTGTCAAAACCAGAAATGCAGGACAGGCCATGGAGAAATGGGAGCCTTGCTACACTGATGGGCGGGATGTAAATTGCCAACAGCCACTCTGGAGAGTTGTACGGTGAGTCCAGAAACATCTAAAAAACACAGCTTAGAGAGCATAGGGCACTTCCACTCATGGGGGTATAAATTGGGAAAATGAAAAATCAGCAAGACACAAGCACCCCAAAGTTTAGGGCTGCTCTGTTGACAAGGACCTCCACTTCATTCCACCTTCAATATCCCAGGAAAGAGAAAAATGGAAAAAGAAGTTGTGGTCCTTATGTACAATGGCATATGACTCAGCCATGAAATCAATGTCATAAGGCTAGTAGCAGCATGATGAGTGGATTTAGGTACGACGATTCTAAGTGAAGTAAGTCACACAGAAAAGGACACTTCTCATAAGGTATCACTTATATAGGGAATGTAAAAACCGTTACACTTGAACTGAATTACAAAACAGAACAGAGTCATGCATGCAGAAAACACACTATGGCTGCTTAATGGGAAAGGTGAGGTGGGGTGATACATAAAACAAGGGTTTCAAATTAGCTCAGATACCGTTCCATAAACCCAATATGTAATAGACAAGACCTACTCCTTGCTCAGACAAGTGGACTCAACACCCCCTATTCACCGCACAAGATTATATCTGACTAGTAATAATCTTAAAAACTATGTATTGATATCTCTCTGTTAGTGTGTCAAGTGGGTGTAAAGCGGCATAAAAACAGCAGTGAAAAGCAGCTAAACCCCATTATAAAAATAAATTACTTTGAAAAACCCATGAAACAAAGACAGTGAAAGAGAGAGAAATTCTTACACAATGCGTTCAGGGGCTGTGATGCAACCTGGATTGACCATATCTAGACCCACAGCTGGATGAGACATAAGGGTGGACACTCTTGGGGCTGAGAGGTTTGGTGAGGTTGGGTGAGCAAACGCAGACCCTTTAAAGTAATACTGCGTGGTACCCATCCCATGGGTCCCCAATCTCCAGGTTCAAGGGCATCTTCCTACATAGAAAACACGCATGAGAACCCCGAAGATGGTACACCGTGTGATGGGGAAAGGTTTCTAAAACGCACCTAATTTCTCATCTCCTTGTGCCCGTGTTCACCATTCCAGCCGCTTTACTAGCAATCTCCCTCCTTGGAGCATCAGCACCTTTAACCTCTTGTTTCATACAGGTTGCAATTTGTCCTGAGGATGAACGGGAAGATGGGGAACCAATGAGAGACTAGCTCTTGGTGTTGGGACAGGCACAGGTCACTCTATTTTCCCATCAGGAAGAAGAATTAACCACAGGCTCAGCCTGCCCCCCGGAACAAGAACAGGGCCTGAAGCCATCCTGCGCTTTTGCGGCCAGCTCCCAAAAAAGCGAGTTGTAAAATGGAGCTTCAGGGCACTGCAATTCACAAACCTGCAGAGTTATAAATGATAACTCTCGTCCACAAATATATTGAGGGAAGGCAAAGAAGAGGATTTGAAATCAAGCTAAAATTGCAGGGAACAGATTTCAGGAGGTAGATTCGAATCGCCTTTAAAGCACATGAAAAGCGGCAAAACGTTGACAATGATGCCCTTGGCCAAAAAGGGCGTATGCGTTTTTTCCTGAATATATTCAGGAAAAAACGCATACGCCCTTTTTGGCTAACCAAGCAACCTGGAGAGGCAAATCAGCACTACAAAGCAGTCTCGCTACCCATCGGTCAAAAGGGCCATGCTGAAAAAAGTGTCAAAACCAGAAATGCAGGACAGGCCATGGAGAAATGGGAGCCTTGCTACACTGATGGGCGGGATGTAAATTGCCAAAAGCCAATCTGGAGAAGAGTACGGTGTGTCCTGAAACATCTAAAAAACACAGCTTAGAGAGCATAGGGCACTTCCACTCATGGGGGTATAAATTGGGAAAATGAAAAATCAGCAAGACACAAGCACCCCAAAGTTTAGGGCTGCTCTGTTGACAAGGACCTCCACTTCATTCCACCTTCAATATCCCAGGAAAGAGAAAAATGGAAAAAGAAGTTGTGGTCCTTATGTACAATGGCATATGACTCAGCCATGAAATCAATGTCATAAGGCTAGTAGCAGCATGATGAGTGGATTTAGGTACGACGATTCTAAGTGAAGTAAGTCACACAGAAAAGGACACTTCTCATAAGGTATCACTTATATAGGGAATGTAAAAACCGTTACACTTGAACTGAATTACAAAACAGAACAGAGTCATGCATGCAGAAAACACACTATGGCTGCTTAATGGGAAAGGTGAGGTGGGGTGTTACATAAAACAAGGGTTTCAAATTAGCTCAGATACCGTTCCATAAACCCAATATGTAATAGACAAGACCTACTCCTTGCTCAGACAAGTGGACTCAACACCCCCTATTCACCGCACAAGATTATATCTGACTAGTAATAATCTTAAAACCTATGTATTGATATCTCTCTGTTAGTGTGTCAAGTGGGTGTAAAGCGGCATAAACACAGCAGTGAAAAGCAGCTAAACCCCATTATAAAAATAAATTACTTTGAAAAACCCATGAAACAAAGACAGTGAAAGAGAGAGAAATTCTTACACAATGCGTTCAGGGGCTGTGATGCAACCTGGATTGACCATATCTAGACCCACAGCTGGATGAGACATAAGGGTGGACACTCTTGGGGCTGAGAGGTTTGGTGAGGTTGGGTGAGCAAACGCAGACCCTTTAAAGTAATACTGCGTGGTACCCATCCCATGGGTCCCCAATCTCCAGGTTCAAGGGCATCTTCCTACATAGAAAACATGCATGAGAATCCCCGAAGATGGTACACCGTGTGATGGGGAAAGGTTTCTAAAACGCACCTAATTTCTCATCTCCTTGTGCCCGTGTTCACCATTCCAGCCGCTTTACTAGCAATCTCCCTCCTTGGAGCATCAGCACCTTTAACCTCTTGTTTCATACAGGTTGCAATTTGTCCTGAGGATGAACGGGAAGATGGGGAACCAATGAGAGACTAGCTCTTGGTGTTGGGACAGGCACAGGTCACTCTATTTTCCCATCAGGAAGAAGAATTAACCACAGGCTCAGCCTGCCCCCCGGAACAAGAACAGGGCCTGAAGCCATCCTGCGCTTTTGCGGCCAGCTCACAAAAAAGCGAGTTGTAAAATGGAGCTTCAGGGCACTGCAATTCACAAACCTGCAGAGTTATAAATGATAACTCTCGTCCACAAATATATTGAGGGAAGGCAAAGAAGAGGATTTGAAATCAAGGCAGAATTGCAGGAAACAGATTTCAGGAGGTAGATTCGAATCGCCTTTAAAGCACATGAAAAGCGGCAAAACGTTGACAATGATGCCCTTGGCCAAAAAGGGCGTATGCGTTTTTTCCTGAATATATTCAGGAAAAAACGCATACGCCCTTTTTGGCTAACCAAGCAACCTGGAGAGGCAAATCAGCACTACAAAGCAGTCTCGCTACCCATCGGTCAAAAGGGCCATGCTGAAAAAAGTGTCAAAACCAGAAATGCAGGACAGGCCATGGAGAAATGGGAGCCTTGCTACACTGATGGGCGGGATGTAAATTGCCAACAGCCACTCTGGAGAGTTGTACGGTGAGTCCAGAAACATCTAAAAAACACAGCTTAGAGAGCATAGGGCACTTCCACTCATGGGGGTATAAATTGGGAAAATGAAAAATCAGCAAGACACAAGCACCCCAAAGTTTAGGGCTGCTCTGTTGACAAGGACCTCCACTTCATTCCACCTTCAATATCCCAGGAAAGAGAAAAATGGAAAAAGAAGTTGTGGTCCTTATGTACAATGGCATATGACTCAGCCATGAAATCAATGTCATAAGGCTAGTAGCAGCATGATGAGTGGATTTAGGTACGACGATTCTAAGTGAAGTAAGTCACACAGAAAAGGACACTTCTCATAAGGTATCACTTATATAGGGAATGTAAAAACCGTTACACTTGAACTGAATTACAAAACAGAACAGAGTCATGCATGCAGAAAACACACTATGGCTGCTTAATGGGAAAGGTGAGGTGGGGTGTTACATAAAACAAGGGTTTCAAATTAGCTCAGATACCGTTCCATAAACCCAATATGTAATAGACAAGACCTACTCCTTGCTCAGACAAGTGGACTCAACACCCCCTATTCACCGCACAAGATTATATCTGACTAGTAATAATCTTAAAACCTATGTATTGATATCTCTCTGTTAGTGTGTCAAGTGGGTGTAAAGCGGCATAAACACAGCAGTGAAAAGCAGCTAAACCCCATTATAAAAATAAATTACTTTGAAAAACCCATGAAACAAAGACAGTGAAAGAGAGAGAAATTCTTACACAATGCGTTCAGGGGCTGTGATGCAACCTGGATTGACCATATCTAGACCCACAGCTGGATGAGACATAAGGGTGGACACTCTTGGGGCTGAGAGGTTTGGTGAGGTTGGGTGAGCAAACGCAGACCCTTTAAAGTAATACTGCGTGGTACCCATCCCATGGGTCCCCAATCTCCAGGTTCAAGGGCATCTTCCTACATAGAAAACATGCATGAGAATCCCCGAAGATGGTACACCGTGTGATGGGGAAAGGTTTCTAAAACGCACCTAATTTCTCATCTCCTTGTGCCCGTGTTCACCATTCCAGCCGCTTTACTAGCAATCTCCCTCCTTGGAGCATCAGCACCTTTAACCTCTTGTTTCATACAGGTTGCAATTTGTCCTGAGGATGAACGGGAAGATGGGGAACCAATGAGAGACTAGCTCTTGGTGTTGGGACAGGCACAGGTCACTCTATTTTCCCATCAGGAAGAAGAATTAACCACAGGCTCAGCCTGCCCCCCGGAACAAGAACAGGGCCTGAAGCCATCCTGCGCTTTTGCGGCCAGCTCACAAAAAAGCGAGTTGTAAAATGGAGCTTCAGGGCACTGCAATTCACAAACCTGCAGAGTTATAAATGATAACTCTCGTCCACAAATATATTGAGGGAAGGCAAAGAAGAGGATTTGAAATCAAGGCAGAATTGCAGGAAACAGATTTCAGGAGGTAGATTCGAATCGCCTTTAAAGCACATGAAAAGCGGCAAAACGTTGACAATGATGCCCTTGGCCAAAAAGGGCGTATGCGTTTTTTCCTGAATATATTCAGGAAAAAACGCATACGCCCTTTTTGGCCAACCAAGCAACCTGGAAAGGCAAATCAGCGATACAAAGAAGACTCGCTTCCCATCGGTCAATAGGGCCATGCTGAAAAAAGTGTCAAAACCAGAAATGCAGGACAGGCCATGGAGAAATGGGAGCCTTGCTACACTGATGGGCGGGATGTAAATTGCCAACAGCCACTCTGGAGAAGTTTACGGTGTGTCCTGAAACATCTAAAAAACACAGCTTAGAGAGCATAGGGCACTTCCACTCATGGGGGTATAAATTGGGAAAATGAAAAATCAGCAAGACACAAGCACCCCAAAGTTTAGGGCTGCTCTCTTGACAAGGACCTCCACTTCATTCCACCTTAAATATCCCAGGAAAGAGAAAAATGGATAAAGAAGTTGTGGTCCTTATGTACAATGGAATATCACTCAGCCATGAAATCAATGTCATAAGGCTAGTAGCAGCATGATGAGTGGATTTAAGTACGACGATTCTAAGTGAAATAAGTCACACAGAAAAGGACATTTCTCATAAGGTATCACTTATATAGGGAATGTAAAAACCATTACACTTGAAGTGAATTACAAAACAGAACAGAGTCACACATTTAGAAAACACACTATGGCTGCTTAACGGGAAAGGTGAAGTGGGGTGATGCATAAAACAAGGGTTTCATATTAGCTCAAATACCGATCCATATACCCAATATGTAATAGACAAGACCTATTCCTTGCTCAGTGAAGTGGATGCAACACCCTCTATTCAACGAACAAAAATATATCTGACTAGTAAAAATCTTAAATCCTATGTATTGATGTCCCTCTGTAAGTGAATCAAGTGGGTGTAAAGGGGCATAAACACAGCAGTGAAAATCAGGTAAACCCCATTATAAAAATAAATTACTTAAAAATCCCAAAAAACAAAGACAGTGATAGAGGGAAAATTTTTACATAATTCGTTCCGGGGCTGTGATGCAACCTTGTGTGACCATATCTAGACCCACAGCTGGATGAGAAATAAAGCTGGACACTCTTGGGGCTGAAGGTCTCTTTCCCTATTTACCAGATTAGGAACGTAGAAAGGCTGCCACCCTCTGGCCGTTACCTGCAAAAGCAGCTTTAAATCCTGTGCTAATGGTCACTTCATATGAACAAGTACTTCAGGGCTGTAAATGAAACGTGCCCTCAAAATGTCTTGAGGGAGGTAATGGCCAAAAATTTTCAAAATGTGACACTTACTTTAAGAAAACACTTTGAAGAACTGAGCTGTAATCACAGTTTGATAAATAAAAAGGGCATGCTTTAAAGCTCAATTTCAACAGATTATGGGACACATGCAAATTCAACCACAGATAGGCATCAGCTCGCACCCGTTAGAATAACCATCAGCAAGAAAACTACAAACAATAAATATTGAAGGTGTTTTGGAGAAATGCATACCCTCAATTTTAAGTGGGACGTAACCTGGAAAGAGCCACTAATGAGAACTGAATGGTGGTGCCTTTAAAACATACACACTGAGCTACCATATGATACAGCAAGCCCACTGCTTGGCCTATAACATAAGAAGATATAACTGGAAAGACACAGGCAAGCAAATGTGCATTGCAGCAGTATTACAATAGCCAAGACATGGAGGCAACCAGAAAGTCCATCAAGAGGTGCGTGGCCAAAGAAGAACTGGTACACATACAGATGGAATATTAGCCAGGGAAAAAAATGAAACAATGCCATTTGCAGCACCATGTATGATTCTTGAGGTAATCAGGCAAAGTGTACTAAGTCAGAAAGCAAAAGACACATATCCTATAATATCACTTATAGGTCTTAGCTAAAAATTGATACCAATGAAAATATTTCCACAGAGAAATGCAATCACAGATTCATTAAACAAACTTATGGTTCACCAAATGGAAAGGTGTGAGGATTGGATACATTAGGATATTGGGGTTAAGATAGATATAGAAACACATGTGAAATATGTAATCACCAAAGACCTACGTAATACCAAGACAAGACTACTCAACATCGTGTCATAACCTACATGGGAAAATGATCCAAAGAAGAATAGATATATGTATATGTTTAAAAGAACCACATCTTTCACACCTAGAAGAAACAAAACATTTTAATTACATTTGCTCTGACAAAAAATAAAAATTAAATTAAAAAAAGAACAAGAAGTAATGAGACATAAACTTAAGGGGCTATTTGCTGGCACATTGCATTCTAATTTACAACCAGAACATGACTTCCATTAAGGCTCTGTCATCACTAATAAAGCAGCTTTATAAGCAATGTTGAAGGTAGCTTAAAAGAAGTCTCACTAATTATTGATAGTAACAAGGAAACAAAGAAAAGTAAAAATCTCACTGCAAAAAGTATACATAGGGTAAGGATAGTAGATCAAACACTTATTAAACTTCTGTAAAGAATAAAAGACAACAGTAGTATGTTTTTTTAAAAAGAGAGGGCCCAAATAAATCTGAAATGAAAGAGATGATGTTACAACAGACACCACAGAAATACAAAGTATCCTAAGATACACACAGGGTAACTCAGGGCTCAGACTGGACAGAGCCCACTCTCCAGTCCCCTGTACATGACTTACAGGAGCCTCAGGAACTGAGGAGGGGGTCCCTGAGGAGAGGCTCAAGATAGAATATGGTAGGCATTAACATGACTGCATTCATCTTAAACATGCCTGAACTACATTCACACGAGATGATTTTGTCCTGTATGTACATCGGCACCTCTAGTTGGAACTGCAGATCTTTGGCTTCAACACCTCTACTGACAACATTAGCGTCACCTGCTGTGGACCGTCTCCTATAGGATTTCTAGAATCACAAAACATCGAAGCTTCACAGGACCCAGAGTCTGTGCAACTCCACACAGAGTCTCAGAGTCTCAACTCCACTCAGATACTCCACTCTTGGAGGGCACACACAAAGTAGTGTGCACATCAGGACCCAGGGGAAGGAGCAGTGACCCTGTAGGAGAATGACCAGAACTACCTGCTACTTTTAGAGGGTCTCCTGCAGAGGCAGGTGGTGGCTGTGGCTGTGGCTCACCGTGAGGACAACGACACTGGCAGCAGAAGTTCTGGGAAATACTCCTTGGTGTGAGCCCTCCCAGAGTCCGCCATTAGCCCCACCAAGAGCAAGGTAGGCTCCAGGGCTGGGTCGCCTCAGGCCAAACAACCAACAGGGAGGGAACCCAGCCCCATGCATCAGCAGACAAGCGGATTAAACTTTTTATTAAAGTTTTATTTAATCCGTAGACAAGCGGATTAAAGCTCTGCCCACCAAAGCAACACCCAGCTCTACCCACCACCAGTCCCTCCCATCAGGAAGCTTGCACAAGCCTCTAAGATAGACTCATCCACCGGAGAGCAGACAGCAGAAGCAAGAAGAACTACAATTCTGCAGCCTGTGGAAGGAAAACCACATTCACAGAAAGATAGACAAAATGAAAAGGCAGAGGACTTTATACCAGATCAAGGAACAAGATAAAACCCCAGAAAAAAAATGAAATGAGGTGGAGATAGGGAACCTTCCAGAAAAAGAATTCAGAATAATGATAGTGAAGTTGAGCCAAGACCTTGGAAAAAGAAAGGAGGCAAAGATCGAGAAGATGCAAGAAATGTTTAACAAAGACCTAGAAGAATTAAGGAACAAACACCTAGAAGAATTAAAGAACAAACAAACAGAGGTGAACAATGGAATAACTGAAATGACAAATACACTAGAAGGAATCAGTAGCAGAATAACTGTGGCAGAAGAACGGATAAGTGACCTGGAAGACAGAAAGGTGGAAATCACTGCCATGGAACAGAATAAAGAAAAAGAATGAAAATAAACGAAGATACCCCAAGAGTCCTCTGGGACAACTTTAAACGCAACAACATTCGCATTATAGGGGTCCCAGAAGGAGAAGAGAGAGAGAAAGGACCCGAGAATATATTTGAAGAGATTATGGTCAAAAACTTCCCTAGCATGGGAAAAGAAATAGCCACCCAAGTCCAGAAGCACAGAGTGTCCCAGGCAGGATAAACCAAAGGAGAAAAATGACAAGACACATAGTAATCAAATTGACAAAAATTAACGACAAAGAAAAATGATTGAAAGCAGCAAGGGAAAAATGACAAATAACATACAAGGGAACTCCCATAAGGATAACAACTGATTTCTCAGCAGAAAATCTACAAGCCAGAAGGAAGTGGCATGATAAATTTAAAGTGATGAAAGGGAAGAACCTACAACCAAGAGTACTCCACCCTGCAAAGAGCTCATTCAGATTTGATGGAGAAATCAAAAGCCTTACAGACAAGCAAAAGCTAAGAGAATTCAGCACCATGAAACCAGCTCTACACCAAATGCTAAAGGAACTTCTCTAAGTGGGAAACACAAGAGAAGAAAAGGACCCACCAAGACAAACCCATAACAATTAAGAAAATAGTAGTAGGAACATACATATCGATAATTACCTTAAACGTGAATGCACTACATGTTCCAACCAAAAGACACAGGCTCGCTGAATGGATACAAAAACAAGACCCATATATATGCTGTCTACAAGAGATCCATTTCAGACCTAGGGACACATACAGACTCAAAGTGAGGCGATGGAAAAATATATTCTATGCAAATGAAAATCAAAAGAAAGCTGGAGTAGCAATACTCATATCAGATAAAATAGACTTTAAAATAAAGAATGTTACAAGAGACGAGGAAAGGCACTACATAATGGTCAGGGGATCAATCCAAGAAGAAGATATAACAATTATAAATATATATGTACCCAAAATAGGAGCAGCTCAATGTATAAGGCAACTGCTAACAGCTACAAAAGAGGAAATCGACAGTAACACAATAACAGCGGGGGACTTTAACAGCTCACTTACACCAGTGGAGATCAGCCAGACAGAAAATTAATAAGGAAACACAAGCTTTAAATGACACAATAGACCAGATAGAGTTAATTGATATTTATAGGACATTCCATCCAAAAACAGCAGATTACACGTTCTTCTCAACTGCACACGGAACATTCTCCAGGATAGATCACATCTTGGGTCACAGATAAAGCCTCAGTAAATTTAAGAAAACTGAAATCATATCAAGCAGCTGTTCCGACCACAATGCTATGAGATTAGAAATCAATTACACGGAAAAAACCGTAAAAAACACAAACACATGGAGGCTAAACAATACGTTACTAAATAACCAAGAGATCACTGAAGAAATCAAAGAGGAAATCAAAAACTACCTAGAGACAAATGACAACAAAAACACGATGATCCAAAACCTATGGGATGCAGCAAAAGGAGTTCTAAGAGGGAAGTTTATAGCAATACAAGCCTACCTCAAGAAACAAGAAAAATCTCAAATAAACAATCTAACCTTACACCTAGAGGAACTAGAGAAAGAAGAACAAAACCCAAAGTTAGTAGAAGGAAAGAAATCATAAAGATCAGAGCAGAAATAAATGAAATAGAAACAAAGAAAACGAAAGCAAAGATCAATAAAACTAAAAGCTGGTTCTTTGAGAAGATAAGCAAAAATGATCAACCTTTAGCCAGACTCCAGAAAAAGAGGGAGAGGACGCAAATCAACAAAATTAGAAGTGAAAAAGCAGAAGTTACAACAGACACCACAGGAATACAAAGCATCCTAAGAGACTACTACAAGCAACTCTAGGCCAATAAAATGGACAATCTGGAAGAAGTGGACAAATTCTTAGAAAGGGATAACCTTCTAAGACTGAACCAGGAAGAAATAGAAAATATGAACAAACCTATCACAAGCAATGAAATTGAAACTGTGATTAAAAATCTTCCAACAAACAAAAGTCCAGAACCAGATGGCATCACAGGTGAATTCTATCAAACATTTAGAGAAGAGCTAACACCCAACCTTCTCAAATTCTTCAAAACAATTGCAGGGGAAGGAACACTCCCAAACTCATTCTATGAGACCACCATCACCCTGATACCAAAATCAGACAGAGATACTACAAGGAAAGAAAATTATAGACCAATATCACTGATGAATATAGATGTAAAAATCCTCAACAAAATACTAGCAAACAGAATCGAACAACACATGAAAAGGATCATACACCATGATCAAGTGGGGTTTATCCCAGGGATGCGAGGATTCTTCAATATACACAAATCAATGTGATACACCATATTAACAAATTGTAGAATAAAACCATATGATCATCTCAATAGATGAAGGAAAAGATTTTGAGAAAATTCAACACTCATTTACGATAAAAACTCTGCAGAGTGTGGGCCTAGAGGGAAACTACCTCAACATAATAAAGGCCATATATGACAAACCCACAGCAAACAGCATTCTCAATGGTGAAAAACTGAAAGCGTTTCCTCTAAGATCAGGAACAAGACGAGGATGTCCACTCTCACCACTGCTATTCAACATAGTTTTGGAAGTCCTAGCCATGGCAATCAGAGAAGAAAAAGAAATAAAAGGAATACAAAAAGGAAAAGAAGAAGTAAAATTGTCACTGTTTGCAGATGACATGATATCATAGAAAGAGAATCCTGAAGATGCCACCAGAAAACCACTGGAGCTAATCAATGAATTTGGTAAAGTTGCAGGATACAAAATTAATGCACAGAAATTGCTTGCATTCCTATACACTAACAATGAAAGATCAGAAAGAGAAATTAAGGAAACAATCCCATTACCACTGCAACAAAAAGAATAAAATACCTAGGAATAAACCTACCTAAGGAAGTAAAAGACCTGTACTCAGAAAACTATAAGACACTGATGAAAGAAATCAAAGATGATATAAACAGATGGAGACATATACCATGTTCTCGGATTAGAAGAATCAATATTGTGAAAATGACTATACTACCCAAAGCAATCTACAGATTCAATGCAATCCCGATCAAAATACCTTTGGCATTTTCTACAGAACAAGAAAAAAAAATCTTAAAATTTGTAGGGAGACACAAAAGACCCTGGATAGCCAAAGCAGTCTTGAGGGGGGAAAAAAAAGAGCTGGAGGAATCAGACTTCCAGACTTCAGACTATATTGCAAAGCTACAGTAATCAAGATAATATGGTACTGACACAAGAACAGAAATATAGGTCAATAGAGCAGGATAGAAAGCACAGAGATAAACCCACGTACCTATGGTTCACTAATCTATGACAAAGGAGGCAAGGGTATACAATGGAGAAAAGACAGTGTCTTCAGCAAGTGGTGCTGGGAAAACTGGACAGTTACATGTAAAAGAATGAAATTAGTACACTCCCTAACACCATACACAAAAATAAACTCAAAATGGATTAGAGACCTAAATATAAGACCAGCCACTATAAAACTCTTAGAGGAAAACATAAGCAGAACAGTCTATGACATAAATCACAGCAAGATCCTTTTTGACCCACCTCCTAGAGAAATGGAAATAAAAACAAAAATAAAAAAATGGGACCGAATGAAACATAAATTCTTTTGCACAGCAAAGGAAAACATAAGCAAGATGAAAAGACAACCATCAGAATGGGAGAAAATATTTTCAAATGAAGCAAATGGCAAAGGATTAATCTCCAAAAAGCAGCTCATGTAGCTCAATATCACAAAACCAAACAACCCAATCCAAAAATGGGCAGAAGACCTAAATAGACATTTCTCCAAAGAAGATATACAGGTTGCCAACAAACACATGAAAGGATGCTGAACATCACTAATCATTAGAGAAATGCAAATCAAAACTACAGTGAGGTATCACCTCACACCAGTCAGAATGGTCATCATCAAAAAATCTACCAACAATAAATGCTGGAGAGGCATTTATTGGAGAAAAGGGAACCCTCTTGCACTGTTGGTGGGAATGTAAATTGATATAGCCACTAGGGAGAACGGTATGGGGGTTCCTTAAACACTAAAAATAGAACTACCATACAACCCAGCAAACCCACTCCTGGACATTTACCCTGAGAAAACCATAATTCAAAAAGAGTCATGTACCACAATGTTCACTGTAGCTCTATTTACAATAGCCAAGACATGGAAGCAACCTAAGTGTCCATCAACAGATAAATGGATAAAGAAGATGTGGCACATATATACAATGGAACATTATTCAGCCATAAAAAGAAACGAAATTGAGTTATTTTTAGTGAGGTGGATGGATCTAGAGTCTGTCCTACAGAGTGAAGTAAGTCAGAAAGAGAAAAACAAATACCGTATGCTAACACATATATATGGAATCTTAAAAAAAAAAGTTTATGAAGAACCTAGGGGCAGGAAAGGATTAAGGACACAGACGTAGAGAAAGGACTTGAGGACATGGGGAGAGGGAAGGGTAAGCTGGGACAAAGTGAGAGAGTGGTATGGACATATATACACTACCAAATGTAAAATTGATAGCTACTGGGAAGCAGCCACATAGCACAGGGAGATCAGCTCTGTGCTTTGTGACCACCTAAAAGGGTGGGATAAGGGAGTGAGAGGGAGGTGCAAGAGGGAGGGGATATGGTGTTATATGTATACGCACAGCTGATTCACTTTTTTATACAGCAGAAACTAACACACAATTGTAAAGCAATTATACTCCAATAAAGATGTAAAAGAAAAAAAAAAGCCCAGAGATAAACCTACACACCTATGGCCCACTAATCTATGACAAAGGAGGCAAGGGTATACAAAGGAGAAAAGACAGTCTCTTCAATAAGTGGTGCTGGGAAAAATGGACAGCTACATGTAAAAGAATGAAATTAGAACACTCCCTAACACCATACACAAAAAATAAACTCAAAATGGATTAGAGACCGAAATGTAAGACCGGACACTATAAAACTCTTAGAGGAAAACACAGGAAGAATACTCTTTGACATAAATCACAGCAAGATCTTTTTTGATCCACCTCCTAGAGTAATGGAATAAAAAAAAAAATAAACATATGGGAGCAAATGAAACCTAAAAGCTTTTGCAAAGCAAAGGAAACTACAAACAAGACGAAAAGACAACCCTCACAATGGGAGAAAATATTTGCAAACGAATCAATGGACAAAGGATTAATCTCCAATGTATATAAACAGCTCATGCAGCTCAACAGTAAAAAAACAAACAACCCAATCCAAAAATGGGCAGATGACGTAAATAGACATTTGTCCCAAGAAGACATACAGATGACCAAGAAGCACATGAAAAGCTGCTCGACATCACTAATTATTAGAGAAATATAAACCAAAACTACAATGAGGTATCGCCTCACACGAGTTAGAATGGGCATCATCAGAAAATCTACAAGCAACAAATGCTGGAGAGGGTGTGGAGAAAAGGGAACCCTCTTACACTATTTGTGGGAATGTAAATTGATACAGTCACTATGGAGAACAGTATGGAGGTTCCTTAAAAGACTAAAAATAGAATTACCATATGACCCAGCAATCCCACTACTGGCCATATACCCAGAGAAAACCATAATTCAAAAAGACATATTCACCACAATATTCATTGCAGCACTGTTTACAATAGCCAGGTCATGGAAGCAACCTAAATGCCCATAGACACACGAACAGAAAAGATGTGCTACATATATAAAATGGAATATTACTCAGCCATAAAAAGGAATGAAATTGGGTCATTTGTAGAGACGTGGATAGATCTAGAGACTGTCATACAGAGTGAAGTAAGTCAGAAAGAGAAAAACAAATATCGTATATTAACGCATACATGTGGAACCTAGAAAAATGGTAAAGATGAACCGGTTTGCAAGGCAGAAATAGAGACACAGATGTAGAGAACAAATGTATGGACACCAAGGGGGGAAAGTGGCAGGGTGGTGGTGGTGGGATGAATTGCGAGCCTGGGATTGACATATATACACTTATATGTATAAAATAGGTTACCAATAAGAGCCTGCTGTATAAAAAAATGAATAAAATAAATTCAAAAATTAAAAAATAAATAATACTTAAAAAAATAAAACAGAAAAAAAAGTTCTGTCCTTCCCATAGACGTATTTATACGAATGAATTATTTCCATGCTTATATCCGTAAATACAAAAAGAGGAATAAAACTTACCTTGAACCAAAAAAGAAAAAAAAAAAAAACAGAACCCACTGGTCATACAGAGGAAAACCCTATCAGGGCACTTGCTCCAGGGGTAAACAATTCTGAAGTTGGTCACAGGTGGGGAATCATCTCCCATGCAGCCAGCAGCCCCCACACGAGGAGCGTCCTCATTGCAAAGCTGGGGGACCGTGAGGAGGCGTCTCTGAGTAAACGTGAGCTGAGCCCCAGGCCAGCTGCTGCTGAACTTTTCCCACCCTTCCCAGGTAAAACACCTGAATGTGTGCAAAGACTTTAAAAACTAGAGGAAGGGGCTTGGAGTCACACCAGCGACAGCACGCAGGCCGACTTGGTGCCTGCAGGCCAGCCAGGATGGTCCTGGCCCCGGGCGCTCGTCTGGAAGCTTTCCATTTCCCTGCCTGAGGTACCCCTCCTGTCCCGGCCCCCACTGCTTTTTTCCTTCCTCACCTCTGCCCGGGGAGAAATTCCAGCAGCAAGTATGGGTGACACATCCTCTTCTTTAGCAGGTGGCAGCCCGGCAACTCCTGCAGAAAGTCCAGCAGAGCCCCAGTCACACTGGGCCACTCATAGAGCCGTGGGCCCTACTCCCTCCCACCAGCCCAACCCCGAGACTGCTGACGGGGCAGAGAATATGGCGTCAGGCACAGCTGCAGAGGCTTTTGCTGCCTGGAGGGGTGTTTATATTGACCTCAACCCAGGCACACCTGGGAAGGGCTGGCCGGCCGGGTCAGGCTGCCCAGGTCAGCCAATCCTCGCCCCTCAGGGGCTCAGAGTTGCAGAAAATGGGCCTTGCTGCACCGGCCAGATCCAAGGAACAGGTGTAGGGTCCCGAGAGTCAGGATAGATAAGGGGCGGCAGCCCTGGCTTGTTTTCGAATCATTTTATCTGGTCCATGAGTGGGAGACAACTTCAAGAAGACCCTCTGCTAATGAGAGGAACCCAGGAGTCAGGGAGAGGAGGGGTGGTGGGTGGAGACAGAGGCCTGGTGCCCCGGCTGCAGTGGAAGCCCCTGGAAGACCAGGCAGAGGGAGGCCGCACAGAGTGAAGCCTAGGGTCACAGACCTGTTGGAGCTGCTGTTTGTTAGTTCAAGCTCTGCTCTGAGGTGCTCTGTGTCAGCTCTGAGTGACAGGGGTGCTGGGGGTGCTCTGCAATGAGGGCTATGTGCACGGTTCCTGTGTGCCCAGCCCTGCCGGGGTACCTGTCCACGGGAGCTCCATATCCAGGGAGGGGCCTGCCCACGAGAGCCCTGTGGGCTGCTGCGTACCTGCCCAGGTGAGCTCCATATCCTGGGAGGGGCCTGACCACAAGAGCCCCGTGGGCTGCTGGGGACCTGGTAGAGGACGCCAGGACAGTCAGTGAAGCCACAGAGGATATACATCTAGTAGTTCCTAATTCCTACACCCTGCTGGTCATTCTACCATCCACCAGAACATGGCATTCTGTATTAGACTTCAATGATGCCTTCTTCTGTATTCCATTAGTCCCAGAGTCACAAGAAATTTTGCCTGTGAGTGGCAGGACTCAACCTACAACAAAAACAATACTGCTGGGCCGTCCTGCCCCAGGGGTTCAAAAATTCCCACACCATCTTTGGGGAAACGTTAGCTAAAGACCTAAAAGATCTACCTCTGGAGAAGGGAACCCTCCTTCAATATGCAGATGACATTCTGATCACCAGCCCGACTAAGGAGGCCTCTGAACTACCTAGCCAATAAAAGATAGAAGGTGTCCAAGGAAAAGGCTCAAATATCACAAACTAAGGTGGCCTTCCTGGGCTTCATTCGCACAGAAGGTCGGAGAAGCCCACCCCAGGAAAGGGAAGAAGCCATTTGCAGCCTCACCTTTCCTGAAACTAGAAGACAGCTTAGGGGTTCCTGGGGAGACCGGGGTTTGCTGCATCTGGATCCCTAACTACAGTCTAATAGCTGGGCCTCTATATGAAACACTGAAAGGAAAAGATGATGATCCTTTTGAATAGAATCCAGAAGCGGCCTTTCAAGAATGGAAAGAGCAGTCAATTCAGACCCTGGCCCTGGACCTCCCTAAGTTAGCTAAACCCTTTGACCTTTACATTCCTGGTCCAAGGCGAATCGCCCTTGGAGTATTAGTGCAAAAACTGGGACCACTTGAAATGGAACAATGCAAGAATGCCCTCCAGGCATTGGCCAGCCACCCCATCCGACCAGGATACTGGGGGTATCTAAAAACCTGGAAATCAGCAGCCCGCAAGGCCAGCTCCCTCCTAAGGGAAAAGGACGCCACTTGGTGATCCTAACCACCCACCATGCCCTGAAGTTGCAGGGATTGCTCCGTGGGCACAATGACCTCGAGTGAGGAGGCCCTCCAACACCAACCTCCAGAGAGACAACCTGGGGCAATGGGCCCCCATGACGACTCGTGTGACCATCACTTGACCTGGAGCTTCTCTCAGAAAACAACAAGAGTGTGCCCCAAAAGAGCAGACTATTGCTTACAGGACTTACTGCACCCAGAGCGGAGCTAATAAACTTGGCAGGGGAACCGTAAATAACGCTGCCACCATAGAAAAGCCTACAGACACCGCAGTGACGGCGGCCAATGAGACCGGCTGTACTCCTGGCTACTTCAAAAGGCCGTTGACTGAGTGGCCGTCATGGTCCTGGATCACCACCGGCCCTGGACTGTCTGGGAGTTGAGCAAGCAGGGCTCTGACACCTGGTGCTGTTTGTACGTTAATTCAGTGGCCTAACTGAAGAAAGCACAGACTACTGGTCAGAGCATCTAGGCTGGCAGAAACCGTCAGCCTAAGGGGGCCGAACCAATGTGGAGCAGGGTAAAACCGCCCACCCCCCCAGCGTCTCTGCACATCTCTTTCCTGGACCCTTAAAGGTCATTAGAATCTATAAAACTTCCAATGCTGGTGCTCAGGCAGACGAGCAGTGAGGGAGGAGGCCTGCGGACAATCAACCTCACCTGGAGGCTGCTGGGGAGAAGTCCTGCCCCTCCCCCCGGGTATGAGGACACCCAACTCAGCATGAAGCATTTACAGAAGACGTGTCTGCACCCTCAGCGCCCCAAGAATGAGGAATGGGACAAAAGGCAGAGGAGGGCTTTGTCACTGGCAAAGCCCATTAAAAATTCCTGGGAGATAAAAATAGAATCTGGGCAATAAAATAAAGTCTAACCATTTTTTCCTTTGTGCTTTGTCTAATTTCACTTGCTCCTAGGTTTCCACATGCAGAGGTCCCACACCCGACACTTCAGACCCGATTTCCTCGTGCAAAATGGCTGGGCCGACACCTCAGCTCGTGGGGCCCCGTGCAGACTCTGCGACATAGAGCCTGAGCTCCAGGCAACCTGGCCCTCGAGAGCTCCGCCCCCTCCCTCCCGCTGATGCTGACAGGATCCCTACACAGCAGCCCGGCCCACAACCCGCAGGGGAGCACACACTCTCACCTCTCCATTCTCTGATCAAAATATAAAGTTTTCCTTTGCTTCTGAACCAAAGTCAGTCTCGATCTGTTGGCTCCAATGACACTGGGCAGGGAGACCCTTGTTGGGGCCCACTCTGCAGGATCAGTAACAGAATTTGAGAACATTGTAACTTCAATGAACAGATGTGTGAGCCAAACTGTAATTAACATAGAGCAGTGTATAAGGCTCGTGTAAAATAAGATGTTTCTAACACTTCCATTTGATATTTCCATCACTTTATTATAAGCAAGTTCAGTGGAGGGGATTGTCTTATTTGGCAGGTCAAGAGTAGAGAAATGCAGTGATTTCTTTCCAAGGATGTACATCTAATAATCTTGGTTGAAGTTTCAACCTTGTTTTGAATGATTTTCCATTGAAAATGATACCTCTCTTTCAGCTCCTAGATTTCTGAGAAGTATAAAATCTTATATTTTTTATTACCAAAGGGGAAAGGTGGGAGGAGGGATAAATTAACAGTTTCAGATTAACATATACACACTGCTATGTATAAAATATATCATCAACAGGGAACTACTGTATAGCACAGGGAACTATACTCAATATTTTGTAATGACCCCTGAGGGGAAATCATCTGAAAAACAATAGATATCTATATCGACATCATCTATCAACTACAGATAAAATGGAAACTAAAGGAGGCCGATGGTGAGCGTTTCTGAACCTGAAGACTTCAATCATCTAAAGTTCGGACTCTGCCTACGGCCCAAGTCCCTTAATGAACACACATGTACCAGTAGCTTAAAAATTCCCCAGATTGGAGTTCGGGGAGACACTGATTTGGAAAAATCCCTTGTGTTCTCCTTACATACACGGGACCTTTCCTACAGCTAAAACATGCCTGTGACACCCAGAAGATGGAACACGGTTGGATCAGGAAGATTTTGGAAAAGGCACCAAAACGCCTAATTTCCTGGTTGTTGGGTTCACCCCTCCAGCCTTTTTCCTTAAAATCTCCCCACTAGAGGATGTCAGCACCTTCAACATCCAGTTGCACAGAAATCGGAATTTGTCCAAAGGAAGAAGGGGAAGGAGGAGAAACAAGGGGAGCCAAGCCCTAGATGTTCGGAGAGGCACATGTCACTCTACTTTCCAGTCAGGAAGAAGAATTAAGCAAAGGCTTAGCCTGCCACCGGGAACCAGAGTAGGGACAGAAGCAAACGAGCGGTTCTGCGGAAAGCTCCCAAAAAAGCGAGTTGAAAAATGGAGCTCAGGGGCACTGCAATTCACAAACCTGCAGAGTTATAAATGATAACTCTCGTCCACAAATATATTGAGGGAAGGCAACGAAGAGGATTTGAAATTAAGGCAGAATTGCAGGAAACAGATTTCAGGAGATAGATTCGAATCACCACTAAAGCACATGAAAAGCGGCAAAACGTCGACAATGATGCCCTTGGCCAAAAAGAGCATATGCGTTTTGTTCTGAATGACTTCAGGAAAAAACCCATAGGCCCTTTTTGGCCAACCAAACAAGCCGGAAATGCAATTCAGCGCTACAAAGAAGTCTGACTTCCCATCGGTCAAAATGGCCTTCCTAAAAAAGTGTAAAACAAGAAAAGCAGGAGAGGCCAGGGAGGAAAGAGAGCCTTGCTACACTGATGGGCGGGATGTAAATGGCCAACAGCCACTCTGGAGAAGTGTACGGTGTGTCCTGAAACATCTAAAAAACACAGCTTAGAGAGAATAGGGCACTTCCACTCATGGGGGTATAAATTGGGAAAATGAAAAATCAGCAAGACACAAGCACACCAAAGTTTAGGGCTGCTCTCTTGACAAGGACCTCCACTTCATTCCACCTTAAATATCCCAGGAAAGAGAAAAATGGATAAAGAAGTTGTGGTCCTTATGTACAATGGAATATCACTCAGCCATGAAATCAATGTCATAAGGCTAGTAGCAGCATGATGAGTGGATTTAGGTACGACGATTCTAAGTGAAATAAGTCACACAGAAAAGGACACTTCTCATAAGGTCTCACTGATAGAGGGAATGTAAAAACCGTTACACTTGAACTGAATTACAAAAGAGAACAGAGTCACACATGCAGAAAACACACTATGGGTGCTAACGGGAAAGGTGAGGTGGGGTGATACATAAACAAAGGGTTTCAAATTACCTCAGATACCGTTGCATAAACCCAATATGTAATAGACAAGACCTACTCCTTGCTCAGAGAACTGGACTCAACACGCCCTATTCACCGCACAACATTATATCTGACTAGTAATAATCTTAAAACCTATATATTGATATCTCTCTGTTAGTGTGTCAAGTGGATGTAAAGCGGCATAAACACAACAGTGAAAAGCAGCTAAAACCCATTATAAAAATAAATAACTTTGAAAAACCCATGAAACAAAGACAGTGAAAGAGAGAGAAATTCTTACACAATGCCTTCAGGGGCTGTGATGAAACTTGGATTGACCATATCTAGACCCACAGCTGGATGAGACATAAGGGTGGACACTCTTGCGGCTGAGAGGTTTGGTGAGGTTGGGTGAGCAAATGCAGACCCTTTAAAGTACTACTGCGTGGTACCCATCCCATGGGTCCCAAATCTCCAGGTTCAAGGGCATCTTCCTACATCGAAAACATGCATGAGAAACCCAGAAGATGGTACACCGTGTGATGGGGAAAGGTTTCTAAAACGCACCTCATTTCTCATCTCCTTGTGCCCGGGTTCGCCATTCCAGCCACTTTACTAGCAATCTCCCTACTTGGAGCATCAGCACCTTTAACCTCCTGTTCCATACAGGTTGCAATTTGTCCTGAGGATGAACGGGTAGATGGGGAACCAATGAGAGACGAGTTCTTGGTGTTGGGACAGGCAAAGGTCACTCTATTGTCCCATCAGGAAGAAGAATTTACCACAGACTCAGCCTGCCCCCCGGAACCAGAACAGGGCCTGAAGCCATCCTGCGCTTTTGCGGCCATCTCCAAAAAAGCGAGTTGTAAAATGGAGCTACAGGGCACTGCAATTCACAAACCTGCAGAGTTATAAATGATAACTCTCGTCCACAAATATATTGAGGGAAGGCAAAGAAGAGGATTTGAAATCAAGGCAGAATTGCAGGAAACAGATTTCACGAGGTAGATTCGAATCGCCTTTAAAGCACATGAAAAGCGGCAAAACGTTGACAATGATGCCCTTGGCCAAAAAGGGCGTATGCGTTTTTTCCTGAATATATTCAGGAAAAAACGCATACGCTCTTTTTGGCCAACCAAGCAACCTGGAAAGGCAAATCAGCGCTACAAAGAAGACTCGCTACCCATCGGTCAAAAGGGCCATGCTGAAAAAAGTGTCAAAACCAGAAATGCAGGACAGGCCATGGAGAAATGGGTGCCTTACTACACTGATGGGCGGGATGTAAATTGCCAACAGCCACTCTGGAGAAGTGTACGGTGTGTCCTGAAACATCTAAAAAACACAGCTTAGAGAGCATAGGGCACTTCCATGCATGGGGGTATAAATTGGGAAAATTAAAAATCAGCAAGACACAAGCACCCCAAAGTTTAGGGCTGCTCTGTTGACAAGGACCTCCACTTCATTCCACCTTCAATATCCCAGGAAAGAGAAAAATGGATAAAGAAGTTGTGGTCCTTATGTACAATGGAATATCACTCAGCCGTGAAATCAATGTCATAAGGCTAGTAGCAGCATGATGAGTGGATTTAGGTACAACGACTCTAAGTGAAATAAGTCACACAGCAAAGGACACTTCTCATAAGGTATCACTTATAGAGGGAATGTAAAAACCGTTACACTTGAAGTGAATTACAAAACAGAACAGAGTCACACATGCAGAAAACACACTATAGTTGCTTAACGGGAAAGGTGAGGTGGGGTGATACATAAAACAAGGGTTTCAAATTAGCTCAGATACCGTTCCATAAACCCAATATGTAATAGACAAGACCTACTCCTTGCTCAGAGAACTGGACTCAACACGCCCTATTTACCGCACAAGAATATATCTGACTAGTAATAATCTTAAAACCTATGTATTGATATCTCTCTGTTAGTGTGTCAAGTGGGTGTAAAGCAGCATAAACACAGCGGTGAAAAGCAGCTAAACCCCATTATGAAAATAAATTACTTTGAAAAACCCATGAAACAAAGACAGTGAAAGAGAGAGAAATTCTTACACAATGCGTTCAGGGGCTGTGATGCAACCTGGATTGACCATATCTAGACCCACAGCTGGATGAGACCTAAGGGTGGACACTCTTGGGGCTGAGAGGTTTGGTGAGGTTGGGTGAGCAAACGCAGACCCTTTAAAGTAATACTGCGTGGTACCCATCGCATGGGTCCCAAATCACCAGGTTCAAGGGCATCTTCCTACATCGAAAACATGCATGAGAAACCCAGAAGATGGTAAACCGTGTGATGGGGAAAGGTTTCTAAAACGCACCTCATTTCTCATCTCCTTGTGCCCGGGTTCGCCATTCCAGCCGCTTTACTAGAAATCTCCCTACTTGGAGCATCAGCACCTTTAACCTCCTGTTCCGTACAGGTTGCAATTTTTCCTGAGGATGAACGGGAAGAAGGGGAACCAATGAGAGACTGGCTCTTGGTGTTGGGACAGGCACAGATCACTCTATTTTCCCATCAGGAAGAAGAATTAACCACAGGATCAGCCTGCCCCCCGGAACCAGAACAGGGCCTGAAGCCATCCTGCGCTTTTGCGGCCAGCTCCCAAAAACGCGAGTTGTAAAATCGAGCTTCAGGGCACTGCAATTCACAAACCTGCAGAGTTATAAATGATAACTCTCGTCCACAAATATATTGAGGGAAGGCAAAGAAGAGGCTTTGAAATCAAGGCAGAATTGCAGGAAACAGATTTCAGGAGGTAGATTCGAATCTCCTTTAAACCACATGAAAAGCGGCAAATCGTTGACAATGATGCCCTTGGCCAAAAAGGGCGTATGCGTTTTTTCCTGAATATATTCAGGAAAAAACGCATACGCCCTTTTTGGCCAACCAAGCAACCTAGAAAGGCAAATCAGTGCTACAAAGAAGTCTCGCTTCCCATCGGTCAAAAGGGGCATGCTGAAAAAAGTGTCAAAACCAGAAATGAAGGACAGGCCATGGAGAAATGGGTGCCTTGCTACACTGATGGGCGGGACGTAAATTGCCAACAGCCACTCTGGCACTAGTATTTAAGGAACAGCTTAGAAAGAGAATCCTAATGTGATTTCTTTATAATGGGTGTGTTCCTTATCTTATCCTAGTGTCTAAACTCTTCTCCATGCCTGGACCCCCAAATAATATTCCTTTACGTGCTAAGGGGTATCTACAGAGTGGGATAGGTTTAATAACTACCCTAACCCTAACGCGTACCATAACCCTAAACCCTACCCTAACCCTAACACGTACCCTAATCCTAACCCGTACCCAAAACCGAGCCCTAACCCTAACACTAACCCTAACCCTAACCCTAACACATACCCTACGCCGTATCCGAACCCCTCCCCGAACCCGTACCCTAAGCCGTACCCTAAGCCTAACCCTAAGCCTAACCCTAACCCTAGGCTACCCTTGACTGCTTCTGCCTCCAATAGATTTCCTAAGCACTAGTGTTTTAAGGAACAGCTTAAAAAGAGAATCCTAATGTGATTTCTTTATAATGGGTGTGTTCCTTATCTTATCCTAGTGTCTAAACTCTTCTCCATGGCTGGACCCCCAAATAATATTCCTTTACGTGCTAAGGGGTATCTAGAGAGTGGGATAGGTTTAATAACTACCCTAAACCTAACACGTACCCTAACCCTAACCCCTACCCTAACCCTAACACGTACCCTAATCCTAACCCGTACCCTAAACCGAGCCCTAACCCTAACACTAACCCTAACCCTAAACCTAACCCTAACCCGAACCCGTACACTAAGCCATACCCTAACCCTAACCCTAAGCCTAACCCTAACCTTAGGCTACCCTTGACTGCTTCTGCCTCCAATAGATTTCCTAAGCACTAGTGTTTTAAGGAACAGCTTAAAAAGAGAATCCTAATGTGATTTCTTTATAATAGGTGTGTTCCTTATCTTATCCTAGTGTCTAAACTCTTCTCCACGGGTGGACCTCCAACTAATATTCCTTTACGTGCTAAGGGGTATCTAGAGAGTGGGATAGGTTTAATAACTACCCTAACCCTAACGCGTACCCTAACCCTAACCCCTACCCTAACCCTAACACGTACCCTAATCCTAACCCGTTCCCTTAACCGAGCCCTAACCCTAACACTAAACCTAACCCTAACCCTAACCCATACCCTACGCCGTACCCGAACCCCTCCCCGAACCCGTACCCTAAGCCGTACCGTAACCCTAACCCTAAGCCTAACCCTAACCCTAGGCTACCCTTGACTGTTTCTGCCTCCAATAGATTTCCTAAGCACTAGAGTTTTAAGGAACGGCTTAAAAAGGGTATCCTAATGTGATTTCTTTATAATGGGTGTGTTCCTTATCTTATCCTAGTGTCTAAACTCTTCTCCATCGCTAGACCCCCAAATAATATTCCTTTACGTGCTAAGGGGTATCTAGAGAGTGGGATAGGTTCAATAACTACCCTAACCCTAACGCGTACCCTAACCCTAAACCCTACCCTAACCCTAATCTGTACCCTAAACCGAGCCCTAACCCTAACACTAACCCTAACCCTAACCCTAACACATACCCTACGCCGTACCCGAACCCCTCCCCGAACCCGTACCCTAAGCCGTACCCTAAGCCTAAACCTAAGCCTAACCCTAAACCTAGGCTACCCTTGACTGCTTCTGCCTCCAATAGATTTCCTAAGCACTAGTGTTTTAAGGAACAGCTTAAAAATAGAATCCTAATGTGATTTCTTTATAATGGGTGTGTTCCTTATCTTATCCTAGTGTCTAAACTCTTCTCCATGGCTGGACCCCCAAATAATATTCCTTTACGTGCTAAGGGGTATCTAGAGAGTGGGATAGGTTTAATAACTACCCTAACCATAACGCGTACCCTAACCCTAACCCCTACCCTAACCCTAACACGTACCCTAATCCTAACCTGTACCCTAAACCGAGCCCTAAAGCTAAAACTAAACCTAACGCTACCCCTAACCCATACCCTACGCCGTTCCCGAACCCCTCCCCGAACCCGTACCCTAAGCCGTCCCCTAAGCCTAACCCTAAGCCTAACCCTAACCCTAGGCTACCCTTGACTGCTTCTGCCTCCAATAGATTTCCTAAGCACTAGTGTTTTAAGGAACAGCTTAAAAAGAGAATCCTAATGTGATTTCTTTATAATGGGTGTGTTCCTTATCTTATCCTAGTGTCTAAAATCTTCTCCATGGCTGGACCCCCAAATAATATTCCTTTACGTGCTAAGGGGTATCTAGAGAGTGGGATAGGTTTAATAACTACCCTAATCCTAACGCGTACCCTAACCCTAACCCCTACCCTAACCCTAACACGTACCCTAATCCTAACCCGTACCCTAAACCGAGCCCTAACCCTAACACTAACCCTAACCCTAACCCTAACCCTAACCCGAACCTGTACACTAAGCCGTACCCTAACCCTAACCCTAAGCCTAACACTAACCTTAGGCTACCCTTGACTGCTTCTGCCTCCAATAGATTTCCTAAGCACTAGTGTTTTAAGGAACAGCTTAAAAAGAGAATCCTAATGTGATTTCTTTATAATAGGTGAGTTCCTTATCTTATCCTAGTGTCTAAACTCTTCTCCACGGGTGGACCTCCAACTAATATTCCTTTACGTGCTAAGGGGTATCTAGAGAGTGGGATAGGTTTAATAACTACCCTAACCCTAACGCGTACCCTAACCCTAACCCCTACCCTAAAACTAACACGTACCCTAATCCTAACCCGTTCCCTTAACCGAGCCCTAACCCTAACAATAAACCTAACCCTAACCCTAACCCATACCCTATGCCGTACCCGAACCCCTCCCCGAACCCGTACCCTAAGCCATACCGTAACCCTAACCCTAAGCCTAACCCTAACCCTAGGCTACCCTTGACTGTTTCTGCCTCCAATAGATTTCCTAAGCACTAGTGTTTTAAGGAACGGCTTAAAAAGGGAATCCTAATGTGATTTCTTTATAATGGGTGTGTTCCTTATCTTATCCTAGTGTCTAAACTCTTCTCCATGGCTGGACCCCCAAATAATATTCCTTGACGTGCTAAGGGGTATCTAGAGAGTGGGATAGGTTTAATAACTACCCTAACCCTAACGCGTACCCTAACCCTAAACCCTACCCTAACCCTAACACGTACCCTAATCCTAACCTGTACCCTAAACCGAGCCCTAACCCTAACACTAACCCTAACCCTAAGCCTATCACATACCCTATGCCGTACCCGAACCCCCCCCCAAACCCGTATCCTAAGCCGTACCCTAAGCCTAACCCTAAGCCTAACCCTAAATCTAGGCTACCCTTGACTGCTTCTGCCTCCAATAGATATCCTAAGCACTAGTGTTTTAAGGAACAGCTTAAAAATAGAATCCTAATGTGATTTCTTTATAATGGGTGTGTTCCTTATCTTATCCTAGTGTCTAAACTCTTCTCCATGGCTGGACGCCCAAATAATATTCCTTTACGTGCTAAGGGGTATCTAGAGAGTGGGTTAGGTTTAATAACTACCCTAACCCTAACGCGTACCCTAACCCTAACCCCTACCCTAACTCTAACACGTACCCTAATCCTAACCTGTACCCTAAACCGAGCCCTAAAGCTAAAACTAAACCTAACCCTAACCCTAACCCATACCCTACGCCGTACCCGAACCCCTCCCCGAACCCGTACCCTAAGCCGTACCCTAAGCCTAACCCTAAGCCTAACCCTAACCCTAGGCAACCCTTGACTGCTTCTGCCTCCAACAGATTTCCTAAGCACTAGTGTTTTAAGGAACAGCTTAAAAAGAGAATCCTAATGTGATTTCTTTATAATGGGTGTGTTCCTTATCTTATCCTAGTGTCTAAACTCTTCTCCATGGCTGGACCCCCAAATAATATTCCTTTACGTGCTAAGGGGTATCTAGAGAGTGGGATAGGTTTAATAACTACCCTAACCCTAACGCGTACCCTAACCCTAACCCCTACCCTAACCCTAACACGTACCCTAATCCTAAACCGTACCCTAAACCGAGCCCTAACCCTAACACTAACCCTAACCCTAACCCTAACCCTAACCCTAACCCGAACCTGTACACTAAGCCGTACCCTAACCCTAACCCTAAGCCTCACCCTAACCTTAGGCTACCCTTGACTGCTTCTGCCTCCAATAGATTTCCTAAGCACTAGTGTTTTAAGGAACAGCTTAAAAAGAGAATCCTAATGTGATTTCTTTATAATAGGTGTGTTCCTTATCTTATCCTAGTGTCTAAACTCTTCTCCACGGGTGGACCTCCAACTAATATTCCTTTACGTGCTAAGGGGTATCTAGAGAGTGGGATAGGTTTAATAACTACCCTAACCCTAACGCGTACCCTAACCCTAACCCCTACCCTAACCCTAACACGTACCCTAATCCTAACCCATTCTCTTAACCGAGCCCTAACCCTAACACTAAACCTAACCCTAACCCTAACCCATACCCTATGCCGTACCCGAACCCCTCCCCGAACCCGTACCCTAAGCCGTACCGTAACCCTAACCCTAAGCCTAACCCTAGCCCTAGGCTACCCTTGACTGTTTCTGCCTCCAATAGATTTCCTAAGCACTAGCGTTTTAAGGAACGGCTTAAAAAGGGAATCCTAATGTGATTTCTTTATAATGGGTGTGTTCCTTATCTTATCTTAGTGTCTAAACTCTTCTGCATGGCTGGACCCCCAAATAAGATTCCTTTACGTGCTAAGGGGTATCTAGAGAGTGGGATAGGTTTAATAACTACCCTAACCCTAACGCGTACCCTAACCCTAAACCCTACCCTAACCCTAACACGTACCCTAATCCTAACCTGTACCCTAAGCCGAGCCCTAACCCTAACACTAACCCTAACCCTAAGCCTAACACATACCCTACGCCATACCCGAACCCCTCCCCACACCCGTACCCTAAGCCATACCCTAAGCCTAACCCTAAGCCTAACCCTAAACCTAGGCTACCCTTGACTGCTTCTGCCTCCAATAGATTTCCTAAGCACTAGTGTTTTAAGGAACAGCTTAAAAAGAGAATCCTAATGTGATTTCTTTATAATGGGTGTGTTCCTTATCTTATCCTAGTGTCTAAACTCTTCTCCATGGCTGGACCCCCAAATAATATTCCTTTACGTGCTAAGGGGTATCTAGAGAGTGGGATAGGTTTAATAACTAACCTAATCCTAACGCGTACCCTAACCCTAACCCCTACCCTAACCCTAACACGTACCCTAATCCTAACCCGTACCCTAAACCGAGCCCTAACCCTAACACTAAACCTAACCCTAACACTAACCCATACCGTACGCCGTACCCGAACCCCTCCCCGAACCCGTACCCTAAGCCGTACCCTAACCCTATCCCTAAGCCTAACCCTAACCCTAGGCTACCCTTGACTGCTTCTGCCTCCAATAGATTTCCTAAGCACTAGTGTTTTAAGGAACAGCTTAAAAAGAGAATCCTTAAGTGATTTCTTTATAATGGGTGTGTTCCTTATCTTATCCTAGTGTCTAAACTCTTCTCCATGGCTGGACCCCCAAATAATATTCCTTTACGTGCTAAGGGGTATGTAGAGAGTGGGATAGGTTTAATAACTACCCTAACCCTAACGCGTACCCTTACCCTAACCCCTACCCTAAAACTAACACGTATCCTAATCCTAACCCGTACACTAAACCGAGCCCTAATCCTAACACTAACCCTAACCCTAACCCTAACCCTAACCCATACCCTACGCCGTACCCGAACCCCTCCCCGAACCCGTACCCTAAGCCGTACCGTAACCCTAACCCTAAGCCTAACGCTAACCCTACGCTACCCGTGACTGCTTCTGCCTCCAATAGATTTTCTAAGCACTAGTGTTTTAAGGAACGGCTTAAAAAGAGAATCCTAATGTGATTTCTTTATAATGGGTGTGTTCCTTATCTAATCCTTGTGTCTAAACTCTTCTCCATGGCTGGACCCCCAAATAATATTCCTTTACATGCTAAGGGGTATCTAGAGAGTGGGATAGGTTTAATAACTACCCTAACCCTAACGCATTCCCTAACCCTAACCCCTACCCTAACCCTAACACGTACCCTAATCCTAACCCGTACCCTTACCCGAGCCCTAACCCTAACACTAAACCTAACACTAACCCTAACCCATACCCTACGCCGTACCCGAACCCCTCCCCGAACCCGTACCCTAAGCCGTACCGTAACCCTAACCCTAAGCCTAACCCTACCCCTAGGCTACCCTTGACTGTTTCTGCCTCCAATAGATTTCCTAAGCACTAGTGTTTTAAGGAATGGCTTAAAAAGGGAATCCTAATGTGATTTCTTTATAATGGGTGTGTTCCTTATCTTATCCTAGTGTCTAAACTCTTCTCCATGGCTGGACACCCAAATAATATTCCTTTACGTGCTAAGGGGTATCTAGAGAGTGGTATAGGTTTAATAACTACCCTAACCCTAACGCGTAAACTAACCCTAAACCCTACCCTAACCCTAACACGTACCCTAATCCTAACCCGTACCCTAAACCGAGCACTAACCCTAACCCTAACCTTAACACATACCCTACGCCATATCCGAACCCCTCCCCGAACCCGTACCCTAAGCCGTACCCTAAGCCTATCCCTAAGCCTAACGCTAACCCTACGCTACCCGTGACTGCTTCTGCCTCCAATAGATTTCCTAAGCACTAGTGTTTTAAGGAACGGCTTAAAAAGAGAATCCTAATGTGATTTCTTTATAATGGGTGTGTTCCTTATCTTATCCTAGTGTCTAAACTCTTCTCCATGGCTGGACCCACAAATAATATTCCTTTACGTGCTAAGGGGTATATAGAGAGTGGGATAGGTTTAATAACTACCCTAATCCTAACGTGTACCTTAACCCTAACCCCTACCCTAACCCTAACACGTACCCTAATCCTAACCCGTACCCTAAACAGAGCCCTAACCCTAACACTAACCCTAACCCTAACCCTAACCCTAACCCGAACCTGTACACTAAGCCGTACCCTAACCCTAACCCTAAGCCTCACCCTAACCTTAGGCTACCCTTGACTGCTTCTGCCTCCAATAGATTTCCTAAGCACTAGTGTTTTAAGGAACAGCTTAAAAAGAGAATCCTAATGTGATTTCTTTATAATAGGTGTGTTCCTTATCTTATCCTAGTGTCTAAACTCTTCTCCACGGGTGGACCTCCAACTAATATTCCTTTACGTGCTAAGGGGTATCTAGAGAGTGGGATAGGTTTAATAACTACCCTAACCCTAACGCGTACCCTAACCCTAACCCCTACCCTAACCCTAACACGTACCCTAATCCTAACCCGTACCCTAAACCGAGCCCTAACCCTAACACTAACCCAAACCCTAACCCTAACCCATACCCTACGCCGTACACGAACACCTCCCCGAACCCATACCCCAAGCCGTACCCTAACCCTAACCCTAAGCCTAACCCTAACCCTAGGCTACCCTTGACTGCTTCTGCCTCCAATAGATTTCCTAAGCACTAGTGTTTTAAGGAACAGCTTAAAAAGAGAATCCTAAAGTGATTTCTTTATAATGGGTGTGTTCCTTATCTTATCCTAGTGTCTAAACTCTTCTCCATGGCTGGACCCCCAAATAATATTCCTTTACTTGCTAAGGGGTATCTAGAGAGTGGGATAGGTTTAATAACTACCCTAACCCTAATGCGTACCCTAACCCTAACCCCTACCCTAACCCTAACACGTACCCTAATCCTAACCCGTACCCTAAACCGAGCCCTAACCCTAACACTAACCCTAACCCTAACCCATACCCTACGCCGTACCCGAAACCCTCCCCGAACCCGTACCCTAAGCCGTACCCTAAGCCTAACCCTAAGCCTAACCTTACCCTAGGCTACCCTTGACTGCTTCTGCCTCCAATTGATTTCCTAAGCACTAGTGTTTTAAGGAACAGCTTAAAAAGAGAATCCTAATGTGATTTCTTTATAATGGGTGTGTTCCTTATCTTATCCTAGTGTCTAAACTCTTCTCCATGGCTGCATCCCCAAATAATATTGCCTTACGTGCTAAGGGGTATCTAGAGAGTGGGATAGGTTTAATAACTACCCTAACCCTAATGCGTACTCTAACCCTAACCCCTACCCTAACACTAACACGTACCCTAATCCGAACCCGTACCCTAAACCGAGCCCTAACCCTAACACTAACCCTAACCCTAACCCTAACCCATACCCTACGCCGTACCCGAAACCCTCCCCGAACCCGTACCCTAAGCCGTACCCTAAGCCTAACCCTAAGCCTAACCCTAACCCTAGGCTACCCTTGACTGCTTCTGCCTCCTAAAGATTTCCTAAGCACTAGTGTTTTAAGGAACAGCTTAAAAAGAGAATCCTAATGTGATTTCTTTATAATGGGTGTGTTCCTTATCTTATCCTAGTGTCTAAACTCTTCTCCATGGCTGGACCCTCAAATAATATTCCTTTACGTGCTAAGGGGTATCTAGAGAGTGGGATAGGTTTAATAACTACCCTAACCCTAACGCGTACCCTAACCCTAACCCCTACCCTAACCCTAACACGTACCCTAATCCTAACCCGTACCCTAAACCGAGCCCTAACCCTAACACTAACCCTAACCCTAACCCTAACCCATACCCTACGCCGTACCCGCACCCCTCCCCGAACCCGTAACCTAAGCTGTACCCTAAGCCTAACCCTAAGCCTAACCCTAACCCTAGGCTACCCTTGACTGCTTCTGCCTCCAATAGATTTCCTAAGCACTACTGTTTTAAGGAACAGCTTAAAAAGAGAATCCTAATGTGATTTCTTTATAATGGGTGTGTTCCTTATCTTATCCTAGTGTCTAAACTCTTCTCCATGGCTGCACCCCCAAATAATATTCCCTTACGTGCTAAGGGGTATCTAGAGAGTGGGATAGGTTTAATAACTACCCTAACCCTAACGCGTACCCTAACCCTAACCCCTACCCTAACCCTAACACGTACCCTAATCCTAACCTGTACCCTAAACCGAGCCCTAACCCTAACACTAACCCTAACCCTAACCCTAACCCATACCCTACGCCGTACCCGCACCCCTCCCCGAACCCGTACCCTAAGCCATACCCTAAACCTAACCCTAAGACTAACCCTAACCCTAGGCTACCCTTGACTGCTTCTGCCTCCAATTGATTTCCTAAGCAGTAGTGTTTTAAGGAACAGCTTAAAAAGAGAATCCTAAAGTGATTTCTTTATAATGGGTGTGTTCCTTATCTTATCCTAGTGTCTAAACGCTTCTCCATGGCTGGACCCCCAAATAATATTCCTTTACGTGCTAAGGGGGAGCTAGAGAGTGGGATAGTTTTACTAACTACCCTAGCCCTAACGTGTAACCTAACCCTAACCCCTACCCTAACCCTAACACATACCCTAATCCTAACCCGTACCCTAAACCGAGCCCTAACCCTAACACTAACCCAAACCCTAACCCTAACCCATACCCTACGCCGTACACGAACACCTCCCCGAACCCATACCCCAAGCCGTACCCTAAACCTAACCCTAAGCCTAACCCTAACCCTAGGCTACCCTTGACTGCTTCTGCCTCCAATAGATTTCCTAAGCACTACTGTTTTAAGGAACAGCTTAAAAAGAGAATCCTAATGTGATTTCTTTATAATGGGTGTGTTCCTTATCTTATCCTAGTGTCTAAACTCTTCTCCATGGCTGCACCCCCAAATAATATTCCCTTACGTGCTAAGGGGTATCTAGAGAGTGGGATAGGTTTAATAACTACCCTAACCCTAACGCGTACCCTAACCCTAACCCCTACCCTAACCCTAACACGTACCCTAATCCTAACCCGTACCCTAAACCGAGCCCTAACCCTAACACTAACCCTAACCCTAACCCTAACCCATACCCTACGCCATACCCGCACCCCTCCCCGAACCCGTAACCTAAGCCGTACCCTAAGCCTAACCCTAAGCCTAACCCTAACCCTAGGCTACCCTTGACTGCTTCTGCCTCCAATAGATTTCCTAAGCACTACTGTTTTAAGGAACAGCTTAAAAAGAGAATCCTAATGTGATTTCTTTATAATGGGTGTGTTCCTTATCTTATCCTAGTGTCTAAACTCTTCTCCATGGCTGGACCCCCAAATATTATTCCTTTACGTGCTAAGGGGGAGCTAGAGAGTGGGATAGGTTTACTAACTACCCTAGCCCTAACGCGTAACCTAACCCTAACCCCTACCCTAACCCTAACACGTACCCTAATCCTAACCCGTACCCTAAACCGAGCCCTTACCCTAACACTAACCCAAACCCTAACCCTAACCCATACCCCACGCCGTACACGAACACCTCCCCGAACCCATACCCCAAGCCGTACCCTAACCCTAACCCTAGGCCTAACCCTAACCCTAGGCTACCCTTGACTGCTTCTGCCTCCAATAGATTTCCTAAGCACTAGTGTTTTAAGAACAGCTTAAAAAGAGAATCCTAAAGTGATTTCTTTATAATGGGTGTGTTCCTTATCTTATCCTAGTGTCTAAACTCTTCTCCATGGCTGGACCCCCATATAATATTCCTTTACGTGCTAAGGGGTATCTAGAGAGTGGGATAGGTTTACTAACGACCCTAACCCTAATGCGTACCCTAACCCTAACCCCTACCCTAAACCTAACACGTACCCTAATCCTAACCGTACCCTAAACCGAGCCCTAACCCTAACACAAACCCTAACCCTAACCCTAACCCATACCCTACGCCGTACCCGAAACCCTCCCCGAACCCGTACCCTAAGCCGTACCCTAAGCCTAACCCTAAGCCTAACCCTAACCCTAGGCTACCCTTGACTGCTTCTGCCTCCAATAGATTTCCTAAGCACTAGTGTTTTAAGGAACAGCTTAAAAAGAGAATCCTAAAGTGATTTCTTTATAATGGGTGTGTTCCTTATCTTATCCTAGTGTCTAAACTCTTCTCCATGGCTGGACCCCCAAATAATATTCCTTTACGTGCTAAGGGGTATCTAGAGAGTGGGATAGGTTTAACAACTACCCTAACCCTAACGCGTACCCTAAACCTAACCCCTACCCTAACCCTAACACGTACCCTAATCCTAACCCGTACCCTAAACCGAGCCCTAACCCTAACACTAACCCTAACCCTAACCCTAACCCATACCGTACGCCGTACCCGCACCCCTCACCGAACCCGTACCCTAAGCCGTACCCTCATCCGAACCCTAAGCCTAACCCTAACCCTAGGCTACCCTTGACTGCTTCTGCCTCCAATAGATTTCCTAAGCACTAGTGTTTTAAGGAACAGCTTAAAAAGAGAATTCTAATGTGATTTCTTTATAATGGGTGTGTTCCTTATCTTATCCTAGTGCCTAAACTCTTCTCCATGGCTGGACCCCCAAATAATACTCCTTTACGTGCTAAGGGGTATCTAGAGAGTGGGATAGGTTTACTAACTACCCTAACCCTAACGCGTACCCTAACCCTAACCCCTACCCTAACCCTAAAACATACCCTAATCCTAACCCGTACCCTAAACCGAGCCCTAACCCTAACACTAACACTAACCCTAACCCTAACCCATACCCTACGCCGTACCCGAACCCCTCCCCAAACCCGTACCCTAAGCCGTACCCTAAGCCTAACCCTAAGCCTAACACTAACCATAGGCTACCCTTGACTGCTTCTGCCTCCAATAGATTTCCTAAGCACTAGTGTTTTAAGCAACAGCTTAAAAAGAGAATCCTAATGTGATTTCTTTATAATGGGTGTGTTCCTTATCTTATCCTAGTGTCTAAACTCTTCTCCATGGCTGGACCCCCAAATAATATTCCTTTACGTGCTAAGGGGTATCTAGAGAGTGGGATAGGTTTACTAACTACCCTAACCCTAACACGTACCCTAACCCTAACCCCTACCCTAACCCTAACACGTACCCTAATCCTAACCCGTACCCTAAACCGATCCCTAACCCTAACCCTAACACTAACCCTAACCCTAACCCATACCCTACGCCGTACCCGAAACCCTCCCCGAACCCATACCCTAAGCCGTACCCTAAGCCTAACCCTAAGCCTAACCCTAACCCTAGGCTACCCTTGACTGCTTCTGCCTCCAATAGATTTCCTAAGCACTAGTGTTTTAAGGAACAGCTGAAAAAGAGAATCCTAATGTGATTTCTCTATAATGGGTGTGTTCCTTATCTTATCCTAGTGTCTAAACTCTTCTCCATGGCTGCACCCCCAAATAATATTGCCTTACGTGCTAAGGGGTATCTAGAGAGTGGGATAGGTTTAATAACTACCCTAACCCTAATGCGTACTCTAACCCTAACCCCTACCCTAACACTAACACGTACCCTAATCCGAACCCGTACCCTAAACCGAGCCCTAACCCTAACACTAACCCTAACCCTAACCCTAACCCATACCCTACGCCGTACCCGAAACCCTCCCCGAACCCGTACCCTAAGCCGTACCCTAAGCCTAACCCTAAGCCTAACCCTAACCCTAGGCTACCCTTGACTGCTTCTGCCTCCTAAAGATTTCCTAAGCACTAGTGTTTTAAGGAACAGCTTAAAAAGAGAATCCTAATGTGATTTCTTTATAATGGGTGTGTTCCTTATCTTATCCTAGTGTCTAAACTCTTCTCCATGGCTGGACCCTCAAATAATATTCCTTTACGTGCTAAGGGGTATCTAGAGAGTGGGATAGGTTTAATAACTACCCTAACCCTAACGCGTACCCTAACCCTAACCCCTACCCTAACCCTAACACGTACCCTAATCCTAACCCGTACCCTAAACCGAGCCCTAACCCTAACACTAACCCTAACCCTAACCCTAACCCATACCCTACGCCGTACCCGCACCCCTCCCCGAACCCGTAACCTAAGCTGTACCCTAAGCCTAACCCTAAGCCTAACCCTAACCCTAGGCTACCCTTGACTGCTTCTGCCTCCAATAGATTTCCTAAGCACTACTGTTTTAAGGAACAGCTTAAAAAGAGAATCCTAATGTGATTTCTTTATAATGGGTGTGTTCCTTATCTTATCCTAGTGTCTAAACTCTTCTCCATGGCTGCACCCCCAAATAATATTCCCTTACGTGCTAAGGGGTATCTAGAGAGTGGGATAGGTTTAATAACTACCCTAACCCTAACGCGTACCCTAACCCTAACCCCTACCCTAACCCTAACACGTACCCTAATCCTAACCTGTACCCTAAACCGAGCCCTAACCCTAACACTAACCCTAACCCTAACCCTAACCCATACCCTACGCCGTACCCGCACCCCTCCCCGAACCCGTACCCTAAGCCATACCCTAAACCTAACCCTAAGACTAACCCTAACCCTAGGCTACCCTTGACTGCTTCTGCCTCCAATTGATTTCCTAAGCAGTAGTGTTTTAAGGAACAGCTTAAAAAGAGAATCCTAAAGTGATTTCTTTATAATGGGTGTGTTCCTTATCTTATCCTAGTGTCTAAACGCTTCTCCATGGCTGGACCCCCAAATAATATTCCTTTACGTGCTAAGGGGGAGCTAGAGAGTGGGATAGTTTTACTAACTACCCTAGCCCTAACGTGTAACCTAACCCTAACCCCTACCCTAACCCTAACACATACCCTAATCCTAACCCGTACCCTAAACCGAGCCCTAACCCTAACACTAACCCAAACCCTAACCCTAACCCATACCCTACGCCGTACACGAACACCTCCCCGAACCCATACCCCAAGCCGTACCCTAAACCTAACCCTAAGCCTAACCCTAACCCTAGGCTACCCTTGACTGCTTCTGCCTCCAATAGATTTCCTAAGCACTAGTGTTTTAAGGAACAGCTTAAAAAGAGAATCCTAATGTGATTTCTTTATAATGGGTGTGTTCCTTATCTTATCCTAGTGTCTAAACTCTTCTCCATGGCTGGACCCTCAAATAATATTCCTTTACGTGCTAAGGGGTATCTAGAGAGTGGGATAGGTTTAATAACTACCCTAACCCTAACGCGTACCCTAACCCTAACACCTACCCTAACCCTAACACGTACCCTAATCCTAACCCGTACCCTAAACCGAGCCCTAACCCTAACACTAACCCTAACCCTAACCCTAACCCATACCCTACGCCGTACCCGCACCCCTCCCCGAACCCGTAACCTAAGCCGTACCCTAAGCCTAACCCTAAGCCTAACCCTAACCCTAGGCTACCCTTGACTGCTTCTGCCTCCAATAGATTTCCTAAGCACTACTGTTTTAAGGAACAGCTTAAAAAGAGAATCCTAATGTGATTTCTTTATAATGGGTGTGTTCCTTATCTTATCCTAGTGTCTAAACTCTTCTCCATGGCTGCACCCCCAAAAATATTCCCTTACGTGCTAAGGGGTATCTAGAGAGTGGGATAGGTTTAATAACTACCCTAACCCTAACGCGTACCCTAACCCTAACCCCTACCCTAACCCTAACACGTACCCTAATCCTAACCCGTACCCTAAACCGAGCCCTAACCCTAACACTAACCCTAACCCTAACCCTAACCCATACCCTACGCCATACCCGCACCCCTCCCCGAACCCGTAACCTAAGCCGTACCCTAAGCCTAACCCTAAGCCTAACCCTAACCCTAGGCTACCCTTGACTGCTTCTGCCTCCAATAGATTTCCTAAGCACTACTGTTTTAAGGAACAGCTTAAAAAGAGAATCCTAATGTGATTTCTTTATAATGGGTGTGTTCCTTATCTTATCCTAGTGTCTAAACTCTTCTCCATGGCTGGACCCCCAAATATTATTCCTTTACGTGCTAAGGGGGAGCTAGAGAGTGGGATAGGTTTACTAACTACCCTAGCCCTAACGCGTAACCTAACCCTAACCCCTACCCTAACCCTAACACGTACCCTAATCCTAACCCGTACCCTAAACCGAGCCCTTACCCTAACACTAACCCAAACCCTAACCCTAACCCATACCCCACGCCGTACACGAACACCTCCCCGAACCCATACCCCAAGCCGTACCCTAACCCTAACCCTAGGCCTAACCCTAACCCTAGGCTACCCTTGACTGCTTCTGCCTCCAATAGATTTCCTAAGCACTAGTGTTTTAAGAACAGCTTAAAAAGAGAATCCTAAAGTGATTTCTTTATAATGGGTGTGTTCCTTATCTTATCCTAGTGTCTAAACTCTTCTCCATGGCTGGACCCCCATATAATATTCCTTTACGTGCTAAGGGGTATCTAGAGAGTGGGATAGGTTTACTAACGACCCTAACCCTAATGCGTACCCTAACCCTAACCCCTACCCTAAACCTAACACGTACCCTAATCCTAACCGTACCCTAAACCGAGCCCTAACCCTAACACAAACCCTAACCCTAACCCTAACCCATACCCTACGCCGTACCCGAAACCCTCCCCGAACCCGTACCCTAAGCCGTACCCTAAGCCTAACCCTAAGCCTAACCCTAACCCTAGGCTACCCTTGACTGCTTCTGCCTCCAATAGATTTCCTAAGCACTAGTGTTTTAAGGAACAGCTTAAAAAGAGAATCCTAAAGTGATTTCTTTATAATGGGTGTGTTCCTTATCTTATCCTAGTGTCTAAACTCTTCTCCATGGCTGGACCCCCAAATAATATTCCTTTACGTGCTAAGGGGTATCTAGAGAGTGGGATAGGTTTAACAACTACCCTAACCCTAACGCGTACCCTAAACCTAACCCCTACCCTAACCCTAACACGTACCCTAATCCTAACCCGTACCCTAAACCGAGCCCTAACCCTAACACTAACACTAACCCTAACCCTAACCCATACCCTACGCCGTACCCGAACCCCTCCCCAAACCCGTACCCTAAGCCGTACCCTAAGCCTAACCCTAAGCCTAACACTAACCATAGGCTACCCTTGACTGCTTCTGCCTCCAATAGATTTCCTAAGCACTAGTGTTTTAAGCAACAGCTTAAAAAGAGAATCCTAATGTGATTTCTTTATAATGGGTGTGTTCCTTATCTTATCCTAGTGTCTAAACTCTTCTCCATGGCTGGACCCCCAAATAATATTCCTTTACGTGCTAAGGGGTATCTAGAGAGTGGGATAGGTTTACTAACTACCCTAACCCTAACACGTACCCTAACCCTAACCCCTACCCTAACCCTAACACGTACCCTAATCCTAACCCGTACCCTAAACCGATCCCTAACCCTAACCCTAACACTAACCCTAACCCTAACCCATACCCTACGCCGTACCCGAAACCCTCCCCGAACCCATACCCTAAGCCGTACCCTAAGCCTAACCCTAAGCCTAACCCTAACCCTAGGCTACCCTTGACTGCTTCTGCCTCCAATAGATTTCCTAAGCACTAGTGTTTTAAGGAACAGCTGAAAAAGAGAATCCTAATGTGATTTCTCTATAATGGGTGTGTTCCTTATCTTATCCTAGTGTCTAAACTCTTCTCCATGGCTGCACCCCCAAATAATATTGCCTTACGTGCTAAGGGGTATCTAGAGAGTGGGATAGGTTTAATAACTACCCTAACCCTAATGCGTACTCTAACCCTAACCCCTACCCTAACACTAACACGTACCCTAATCCTAACCCGTACCCTAAACCGAGCCCTAACCCTAACATTAACACTAACCCTAACCCTAACCCATACCCTACGCCGTACCCGAACCCCTCCCCAAACCCGTACCCTAAGCCGTACCCTAAGCCTAACCCTAAGCCTAACACTAACCCTAGGCTACCCTTGACTGCTTCTGCCTCCAATAGATTTCCTAAGCACTAGTGTTTTAAGCAACAGCTTAAAAAGAGAATCCTAATGTGATTTCTTTATAATGGGTGTGTTCCTTATCTTATCCTAGTGTCTACATTCTTCTCCATGGCTGGACCCCCAAATAATATTCCTTTACGTGCTAAGGGGTATCTAGAGAGTGGGATAGGTTTACTAACTACCCTAACCCTAACGCGTACCCTAACCCTAACCCCTACCCTAAACCTAACACGTACCCTAATCCTAACCGTACCCTAAACCGAGCCCTAACACTAACACTAACCCTAACCCTAACCCTAACCCATACCCTACGCCGTACCCGAAACCCTCCCCGAACCCGTACCCTAAGCCGTACCCTAAGCCTAACCCTAAGCCTAACACTAACCCTAGGCTACCCTTGACTGCTTCTGCCTCCAATAGATTTCCTAAGCACTAGTGTTTTAAGGAACAGCTTAAAAAGAGAATCCTAATGTGATTTCTTTATAATAGGTGTGTTCCTTATCTTATCCTAGTGTCTAAACTCTTCTCCACGGGTGGACCTCCAACTAATATTCCTTTACGTGCTAAGGGGTATCTAGAGAGTGGGATAGGTTTAATAACTACCCTACCCCTAACGCGTACCCTAACCCTAACCCCTACCCTAACACTAACACGTACCCTAATCCTAACCCGTTCCCTTAACCGAGCCCTAACCCTAACACTAAACCTAACCCTAACCCTAACCCATACCCTATGCCGTACCCGAACCCCTCCCCGAACCCGTACCCTAAGCCGTACCGTAACCCTAACCCTAAGCCTAACCCTATCCCTAGGCTACGCTTGACTGTTTCTACCTCCAATAGATTTCCTAAGCACTAGAGTTTTAAGGAACAGCTTAAAAAGAGAATCCTTATGTGATTTCTTTATAATGGGTGTGTTCCTTATCTTATCCTAGTGTCTAAACTCTTCTCCATGGCTGGACCCCCAAATAATATTCCTTTACGTGCTAAGGGGTATCTAGAGAGTGGGATAGGTTTAATAACTACCCTAACCCTAACGCGTACCCTAACCCTAAACCCTACCCTAACCCTAACACGTACCCTAATCCAAATCTGTACCCTAAACCGAGCCCTAACCCTAACACTAACCCTAAACCTAACCCTAATACATACCCTACGCCGTACCCGAACCCCTCCCCGAACCCGTACCCTAAGCCGTACCCTAAGCCTAACCCTAAGCCTAACCCTAAACCTAGGCTACCCTTGACTGCTTCTGCCTCCAATAGATTTCCTAAGCACTAGTGTTTTAAGGAACAGCTTAAAAATAGAATCCTAATGTGATTTCTTTATAATGGGTGTGTTCCTTATCTTATCCTAGTGTCTAAACTCTTCTCCATGGCTGGACCCCCAAATAGTATTCCTTTACGTGCTAAGGGGTATCTAGAGAGTGGGATAGGTTTATTAACTACCCTAACCCTAACGCGTACCCTAACCCTAACCCCTACCCTAACCCTAACACGTACCCTAATCCTAACCGTACCCTAAACCGAGCCCTAACCCTAACACTAACCCTAAACCTAACCCTAACACATACCCTACGCCGTACCCGAACCCCTCCCCGAACCCGTACCCTAAGCCGTACCCTAAGCCTAACCCTAAGCCTAACCCTAAACCTAGGCTACCCTTGACTGCTTCTGCCTCCAATAGATTTCCTAAGCACTAGTGTTTTAAGGAACAGCTTAAAAATAGAATCCTAATGTGATTTCTTTATAATGGGTGTGTTCCTTATCTTATCCTAGTGTCTAAACTCTTCTCCATGGCTGGACCCCCAAATAGTATTCCTTTACGTGCTAAGGGGTATCTAGAGAGTGGGATAGGTTTATTAACTACCCTAACCCTAACGCGTACCCTAACCCTAACCCCTACCCTAACCCTAACACGTACCCTAATCCTAACCGTACCCTAAACCGAGCCCTAAAGCTAAAACTACACCTAACCCTAACCCTAACCCATACCCTACGCCGTACCCGAAACCCTCCCCGAACCCGTACCCTAAGCCATACCCTAAGCCTAACCCTAAGCCTAACCCTAACCCTAGGCTACCCTTGACTGCTTCTGCCTCCAATAGATTTCCTAAGCACTACTGTTTTAAGGAACAGCTTAAAAAGAGAATCCTAATGTGATTTCTTTATAATGGGTGTGTTCCTTATCTTATCCTAGTGTCTAAACTCTTCTCCATGGCTGCACCCCCAAATAATATTCCCTTACGTGCTAAGGGGTGTCTAGAGAGTGGGATAGGTTTAATAACTACCCTAACCCTAACGCGTACCCTAACCCTAACCCCTACCCTAACCCTAACACGTACCCTAATCCTAACCTGTACCCTAAACCGAGCCCTAACCCTAACACTAACCCTAACCCTAACCCTAACCCATACCCTACGCCGTACCCGCAGCCCTCCCCGAACCCGTAACCTAAGCCGTACCCTAAGCCTAACCCTAAGCCTAACCCTAACCCTAGGCTACCCTTGACTGCTTCTGCCTCCAATAGATTTCCTAAGCACTACTGTTTTAAGGAACAGCTTAAAAAGAGAATCCTAATGTGATTTCTTTATAATGGGTGTGTTCCTTATCTTATCCTAGTGTCTAAACTCTTCTCCATGGCTGCACCCCCAAATAATATTCCCTTACGTGCTAAGGGGTGTCTAGAGAGTGGGATAGGTTTAATAACTACCCTAACCCTAACGCGTACCCTAACCCTAACCCCTACCCTAACCCTAACACGTACCCTAATCCTAACCTGTACCCTAAACCGAGCCCTAACCCTAACACTAACCCTAACCCTAACCCTAACCCATACCCTACGCCGTACCCGCACCCCTCCCCGAACCCGTACCCTAAGCCATACCCTAAACCTAACCCTAAGCCTAACCCTAACCCTAGGCTACCCTTGACTGCTTCTGCCTCCAATTGATTTCCTAAGCAGTAGTGTTTTAAGGAACAGCTTAAAAAGAGAATCCTAATGTGATTTCTTTATAATGGGTGTGTTCCTTATCTTATCCTAGTGTCTAAACTCTTCTCCATGGCTGGACCCCCAAATAATATTCCTTTACGTGCTAAGGGGGAGCTAGAGAGTGGGATAGGTTTACTAACTACCCTAGCCCTAACGCGTAACCTAACCCTAACCCCTACCCTAACCCTAACACGTACCCTAATCCTAACCCGTACCCTAAACCGAGCCCTAACCCTAACACTAACCCAAACCCTAACCCTAACCCATACCCTACGCCGTACACGAACACCTCCCCGAACCCATACCCAAAGCCGTACCCTAAGCCTAACCCTAAGCCTAACCCTAACCCTAGGCTACCCTTGACTGCTTCTGCCTCCAATAGATTTCCTAAGCACTAGTGTTTTAAGGAACAGCTTAAAAAGAGAATCCTAAAGTGATTTCTTTATAATGGGTGTGTTCCTTATCTTATCCTAGTGTCTAAACTCTTCTCCATGGCTGGACCCCCAAATAATATTCCTTTACGTGCTAAGGGGTATCTAGAGAGTGGGATAGGTTTAATAACTACCCTAACCCTAATGCGTACCCTAACCCTAACCCCTACCCTAACCCTAACACGTACCCTAATCCTAACCCGTACCCTAAACCGAGCCCTAACCCTAACACTAACCCTAACCCTAACCCATACCCTACGCCGTACCCGAAACCCTCCCCGAACCCGTACCCTAAGCCGTACCCTAAGCCTAACCCTAAGCCTAACCTTACCCTAGGCTACCCTTGACTGCTTCTGCCTCCAATAGATTTCCTAAGCACTAGTGCTTTAAGGAACAGCTTAAAAAGAGAATCCTAATGTGATTTCTTTATAATGGGTGTGTTCCTTATCTTATCCTAGTGTCTAAACTCTTCTCCATGGCTGCACCCCCAAATAATATTGCCTTACGTGCTAAGGGGTATCTAGAGAGTGGGATAGGTTTAATAACTACCCTAACCCTAATGCGTACTCTAACCCTAACCCCTACCCTAACACTAACACGTACCCTAATCCTAACCCGTACCCTAAACCGAGCCCTAACCCTAACACTAACACTAACCCTAACCCTAACCCATACCCTACGCCGTACCTGAACCCCTCCCCAAACCCGTACCCTAAGCCGTACCCTAAGCCTAACCCTAAGCCTAACACTAACCCTAGGCTACCCTTGACTGCTTCTGCCTCCAATAGATTTCCTAAGCACTAGTGTTTTAAGCAACAGCTTAAAAAGAGAATCCTAATGTGATTTCTTTATAATGGGTGTGTTCCTTATCTTATCCTAGTGTCTAAATTCTTCTCCATGGCTGGAACCCCAAATAATATTCCTTTACGTGCTAAGGGGTATCTAGAGAGTGGGATAGGTTTATTAACTACCCTAACCCTAACGCGTACCCTAACCCTAACCCCTGCCCTAAACCTAACACGTACCCTAATCCTAACCGTACCCTAAACCGAGCCCTAACCCTAACACTAACCCTAACCCTAACCCTAACCCATACCCTACGCCGTACCCGCACCCCTCCCCGAACCCGTAACCTAAGCCGTACCCTAAGCCTAACCCTAAGCCTAACCCTAACCCTAGGCTACCCTTGACTGCTTCTGCCTCCAATAGATTTCCTAAGCACTACTGTTTTAAGGAACAGCTTAAAAAGAGAATCCTAATGTGATTTCTTTATAATGGGTGTGTTCCTTATCTTATCCTAGTGTCTAAACTCTTCTCCATGGCTGGACCCCCAAATAATATTCCTTTACGTGCTAAGGGGTATCTAGAGAGTGGGATAGGTTTAATAACTACCCTAACCCTAACGCGTACCCTAACCCTAAACCCTACCCTAACCCTAACACGTACCCTAATCCAAATCTGTACCCTAAACCGAGCCCTAACCCTAACACTAACCCTAAACCTAACCCTAATACATACCCTACGCCGTACCCGAACCCCTCCCCGAACCCGTACCCTAAGCCGTACCCTAAGCCTAACCCTAAGCCTAACCCTAAACCTAGGCTACCCTTGACTGCTTCTGCCTCCAATAGATTTCCTAAGCACTAGTGTTTTAAGGAACAGCTTAAAAATAGAATCCTAATGTGATTTCTTTATAATGGGTGTGTTCCTTATCTTATCCTAGTGTCTAAACTCTTCTCCATGGCTGGACCCCCAAATAGTATTCCTTTACGTGCTAAGGGGTATCTAGAGAGTGGGATAGGTTTATTAACTACCCTAACCCTAACGCGTACCCTAACCCTAACCCCTACCCTAACCCTAACACGTACCCTAATCCTAACCGTACCCTAAACCGAGCCCTAAAGCTAAAACTACACCTAACCCTAACCCTAACCCATACCCTACGCCGTACCCGAAACCCTCCCCGAACCCGTACCCTAAGCCATACCCTAAGCCTAACCCTAAGCCTAACCCTAACCCTAGGCTACCCTTGACTGCTTCTGCCTCCAATAGATTTCCTAAGCACTACTGTTTTAAGGAACAGCTTAAAAAGAGAATCCTAATGTGATTTCTTTATAATGGGTGTGTTCCTTATCTTATCCTAGTGTCTAAACTCTTCTCCATGGCTGCACCCCCAAATAATATTCCCTTACGTGCTAAGGGGTGTCTAGAGAGTGGGATAGGTTTAATAACTACCCTAACCCTAACGCGTACCCTAACCCTAACCCCTACCCTAACCCTAACACGTACCCTAATCCTAACCTGTACCCTAAACCGAGCCCTAACCCTAACACTAACCCTAACCCTAACCCTAACCCATACCCTACGCCGTACCCGCAGCCCTCCCCGAACCCGTAACCTAAGCCGTACCCTAAGCCTAACCCTAAGCCTAACCCTAACCCTAGGCTACCCTTGACTGCTTCTGCCTCCAATAGATTTCCTAAGCACTACTGTTTTAAGGAACAGCTTAAAAAGAGAATCCTAATGTGATTTCTTTATAATGGGTGTGTTCCTTATCTTATCCTAGTGTCTAAACTCTTCTCCATGGCTGCACCCCCAAATAATATTCCCTTACGTGCTAAGGGGTGTCTAGAGAGTGGGATAGGTTTAATAACTACCCTAACCCTAACGCGTACCCTAACCCTAACCCCTACCCTAACCCTAACACGTACCCTAATCCTAACCTGTACCCTAAACCGAGCCCTAACCCTAACACTAACCCTAACCCTAACCCTAACCCATACCCTACGCCGTACCCGCACCCCTCCCCGAACCCGTACCCTAAGCCATACCCTAAACCTAACCCTAAGCCTAACCCTAACCCTAGGCTACCCTTGACTGCTTCTGCCTCCAATTGATTTCCTAAGCAGTAGTGTTTTAAGGAACAGCTTAAAAAGAGAATCCTAATGTGATTTCTTTATAATGGGTGTGTTCCTTATCTTATCCTAGTGTCTAAACTCTTCTCCATGGCTGGACCCCCAAATAATATTCCTTTACGTGCTAAGGGGGAGCTAGAGAGTGGGATAGGTTTACTAACTACCCTAGCCCTAACGCGTAACCTAACCCTAACCCCTACCCTAACCCTAACACGTACCCTAATCCTAACCCGTACCCTAAACCGAGCCCTAACCCTAACACTAACCCAAACCCTAACCCTAACCCATACCCTACGCCGTACACGAACACCTCCCCGAACCCATACCCAAAGCCGTACCCTAAGCCTAACCCTAAGCCTAACCCTAACCCTAGGCTACCCTTGACTGCTTCTGCCTCCAATAGATTTCCTAAGCACTAGTGTTTTAAGGAACAGCTTAAAAAGAGAATCCTAAAGTGATTTCTTTATAATGGGTGTGTTCCTTATCTTATCCTAGTGTCTAAACTCTTCTCCATGGCTGGACCCCCAAATAATATTCCTTTACGTGCTAAGGGGTATCTAGAGAGTGGGATAGGTTTAATAACTACCCTAACCCTAATGCGTACCCTAACCCTAACCCCTACCCTAACCCTAACACGTACCCTAATCCTAACCCGTACCCTAAACCGAGCCCTAACCCTAACACTAACCCTAACCCTAACCCATACCCTACGCCGTACCCGAAACCCTCCCCGAACCCGTACCCTAAGCCGTACCCTAAGCCTAACCCTAAGCCTAACCTTACCCTAGGCTACCCTTGACTGCTTCTGCCTCCAATAGATTTCCTAAGCACTAGTGCTTTAAGGAACAGCTTAAAAAGAGAATCCTAATGTGATTTCTTTATAATGGGTGTGTTCCTTATCTTATCCTAGTGTCTAAACTCTTCTCCATGGCTGCACCCCCAAATAATATTGCCTTACGTGCTAAGGGGTATCTAGAGAGTGGGATAGGTTTAATAACTACCCTAACCCTAATGCGTACTCTAACCCTAACCCCTACCCTAACACTAACACGTACCCTAATCCTAACCCGTACCCTAAACCGAGCCCTAACCCTAACACTAACACTAACCCTAACCCTAACCCATACCCTACGCCGTACCTGAACCCCTCCCCAAACCCGTACCCTAAGCCGTACCCTAAGCCTAACCCTAAGCCTAACACTAACCCTAGGCTACCCTTGACTGCTTCTGCCTCCAATAGATTTCCTAAGCACTAGTGTTTTAAGCAACAGCTTAAAAAGAGAATCCTAATGTGATTTCTTTATAATGGGTGTGTTCCTTATCTTATCCTAGTGTCTAAATTCTTCTCCATGGCTGGAACCCCAAATAATATTCCTTTACGTGCTAAGGGGTATCTAGAGAGTGGGATAGGTTTATTAACTACCCTAACCCTAACGCGTACCCTAACCCTAACCCCTGCCCTAAACCTAACACGTACCCTAATCCTAACCGTACCCTAAACCGAGCCCTAACCCTAACACTAACCCTAACCCTAACCCTAACCCATACCCTACGCCGTACCCGCACCCCTCCCCGAACCCGTAACCTAAGCCGTACCCTAAGCCTAACCCTAAGCCTAACCCTAACCCTAGGCTACCCTTGACTGCTTCTGCCTCCAATAGATTTCCTAAGCACTACTGTTTTAAGGAACAGCTTAAAAAGAGAATCCTAATGTGATTTCTTTATAATGGGTGTGTTCCTTATCTTATCCTAGTGTCTAAACTCTTCTCCATGGCTGGACCCCCAAATAATATTCCTTTACGTGCTAAGGGGTATCTAGAGAGTGGGATAGGTTTAATAACTACCCTAACCCTAACGCGTACCCTAACCCTAAACCCTACCCTAACCCTAACACGTACCCTAATCCAAATCTGTACCCTAAACCGAGCCCTAACCCTAACACTAACCCTAAACCTAACCCTAATACATACCCTACGCCGTACCCGAACCCCTCCCCGAACCCGTACCCTAAGCCGTACCCTAAGCCTAACCCTAAGCCTAACCCTAAACCTAGGCTACCCTTGACTGCTTCTGCCTCCAATAGATTTCCTAAGCACTAGTGTTTTAAGGAACAGCTTAAAAATAGAATCCTAATGTGATTTCTTTATAATGGGTGTGTTCCTTATCTTATCCTAGTGTCTAAACTCTTCTCCATGGCTGGACCCCCAAATAGTATTCCTTTACGTGCTAAGGGGTATCTAGAGAGTGGGATAGGTTTATTAACTACCCTAACCCTAACGCGTACCCTAACCCTAACCCCTACCCTAACCCTAACACGTACCCTAATCCTAACCGTACCCTAAACCGAGCCCTAACCCTAACACTAACCCTAAACCTAACCCTAACACATACCCTACGCCGTACCCGAACCCCTCCCCGAACCCGTACCCTAAGCCGTACCCTAAGCCTAACCCTAAGCCTAACCCTAAACCTAGGCTACCCTTGACTGCTTCTGCCTCCAATAGATTTCCTAAGCACTAGTGTTTTAAGGAACAGCTTAAAAATAGAATCCTAATGTGATTTCTTTATAATGGGTGTGTTCCTTATCTTATCCTAGTGTCTAAACTCTTCTCCATGGCTGGACCCCCAAATAGTATTCCTTTACGTGCTAAGGGGTATCTAGAGAGTGGGATAGGTTTATTAACTACCCTAACCCTAACGCGTACCCTAACCCTAACCCCTACCCTAACCCTAACACGTACCCTAATCCTAACCGTACCCTAAACCGAGCCCTAAAGCTAAAACTACACCTAACCCTAACCCTAACCCATACCCTACGCCGTACCCGAAACCCTCCCCGAACCCGTACCCTAAGCCATACCCTAAGCCTAACCCTAAGCCTAACCCTAACCCTAGGCTACCCTTGACTGCTTCTGCCTCCAATAGATTTCCTAAGCACTACTGTTTTAAGGAACAGCTTAAAAAGAGAATCCTAATGTGATTTCTTTATAATGGGTGTGTTCCTTATCTTATCCTAGTGTCTAAACTCTTCTCCATGGCTGCACCCCCAAATAATATTCCCTTACGTGCTAAGGGGTGTCTAGAGAGTGGGATAGGTTTAATAACTACCCTAACCCTAACGCGTACCCTAACCCTAACCCCTACCCTAACCCTAACACGTACCCTAATCCTAACCTGTACCCTAAACCGAGCCCTAACCCTAACACTAACCCTAACCCTAACCCTAACCCATACCCTACGCCGTACCCGCAGCCCTCCCCGAACCCGTAACCTAAGCCGTACCCTAAGCCTAACCCTAAGCCTAACCCTAACCCTAGGCTACCCTTGACTGCTTCTGCCTCCAATAGATTTCCTAAGCACTACTGTTTTAAGGAACAGCTTAAAAAGAGAATCCTAATGTGATTTCTTTATAATGGGTGTGTTCCTTATCTTATCCTAGTGTCTAAACTCTTCTCCATGGCTGCACCCCCAAATAATATTCCCTTACGTGCTAAGGGGTGTCTAGAGAGTGGGATAGGTTTAATAACTACCCTAACCCTAACGCGTACCCTAACCCTAACCCCTACCCTAACCCTAACACGTACCCTAATCCTAACCTGTACCCTAAACCGAGCCCTAACCCTAACACTAACCCTAACCCTAACCCTAACCCATACCCTACGCCGTACCCGCTCCCCTCCCCGAACCCGTACCCTAAGCCATACCCTAAACCTAACCCTAAGCCTAACCCTAACCCTAGGCTACCCTTGACTGCTTCTGCCTCCAATTGATTTCCTAAGCAGTAGTGTTTTAAGGAACAGCTTAAAAAGAGAATCCTAATGTGATTTCTTTATAATGGGTGTGTTCCTTATCTTATCCTAGTGTCTAAACTCTTCTCCATGGCTGGACCCCCAAATAATATTCCTTTACGTGCTAAGGGGGAGCTAGAGAGTGGGATAGGTTTACTAACTACCCTAGCCCTAACGCGTAACCTAACCCTAACCCCTACCCTAACCCTAACACGTACCCTAATCCTAACCCGTACCCTAAACCGAGCCCTAACCCTAACACTAACCCAAACCCTAACCCTAACCCATACCCTACGCCGTACACGAACACCTCCCCGAACCCATACCCAAAGCCGTACCCTAAGCCTAACCCTAAGCCTAACCCTAACCCTAGGCTACCCTTGACTGCTTCTGCCTCCAATAGATTTCCTAAGCACTAGTGTTTTAAGGAACAGCTTAAAAAGAGAATCCTAAAGTGATTTCTTTATAATGGGTGTGTTCCTTATCTTATCCTAGTGTCTAAACTCTTCTCCATGGCTGGACCCCCAAATAATATTCCTTTACGTGCTAAGGGGTATCTAGAGAGTGGGATAGGTTTAATAACTACCCTAACCCTAATGCGTACCCTAACCCTAACCCCTACCCTAACCCTAACACGTACCCTAATCCTAACCCGTACCCTAAACCGAGCCCTAACCCTAACACTAACCCTAACCCTAACCCATACCCTACGCCGTACCCGAAACCCTCCCCGAACCCGTACCCTAAGCCGTACCCTAAGCCTAACCCTAAGCCTAACCTTACCCTAGGCTACCCTTGACTGCTTCTGCCTCCAATAGATTTCCTAAGCACTAGTGCTTTAAGGAACAGCTTAAAAAGAGAATCCTAATGTGATTTCTTTATAATGGGTGTGTTCCTTATCTTATCCTAGTGTCTAAACTCTTCTCCATGGCTGCACCCCCAAATAATATTGCCTTACGTGCTAAGGGGTATCTAGAGAGTGGGATAGGTTTAATAACTACCCTAACCCTAATGCGTACTCTAACCCTAACCCCTACCCTAACACTAACACGTACCCTAATCCTAACCCGTACCCTAAACCGAGCCCTAACCCTAACACTAACACTAACCCTAACCCTAACCCATACCCTACGCCGTACCTGAACCCCTCCCCAAACCCGTACCCTAAGCCGTACCCTAAGCCTAACCCTAAGCCTAACACTAACCCTAGGCTACCCTTGACTGCTTCTGCCTCCAATAGATTTCCTAAGCACTAGTGTTTTAAGCAACAGCTTAAAAAGAGAATCCTAATGTGATTTCTTTATAATGGGTGTGTTCCTTATCTTATCCTAGTGTCTAAATTCTTCTCCATGGCTGGAACCCCAAATAATATTCCTTTACGTGCTAAGGGGTATCTAGAGAGTGGGATAGGTTTATTAACTACCCTAACCCTAACGCGTACCCTAACCCTAACCCCTGCCCTAAACCTAACACGTACCCTAATCCTAACCGTACCCTAAACCGAGCCCTAACCCTAACACTAACCCTAACCCTAACCCTAACCCATACCCTACGCCGTACCCGAAACCCTCCCCGAACCCGTACCCTAAGCCGTACCCTAAGCCTAACCCTAAGCCTAACCGTAACCCTAGGCTACCCTTGACTGCTTCTGCCTCCTATAGATTTCCTAAGCACTAGTGTTTTAAGGAACAGCTTAAAAAGAGAATCCTAATGTGATTTCTTTATAATGGGTGTGTTCCTTATCTTATCCTAGTGTCTAAACTCTTCTCCATGGCTGGACCCCCAAATAATATTCCTTTACGTGCTAAGGGGTATCTAGAGAGTGGGATAGGTTTAATAACTACCCTAACCCTAACGCGTACCCTAACCCTAACCCCTACCCTAACCCTAACACGTACCCTAATCCTAACCCGTACCCTAAACCGAGCCCTAACCCTAACACTAACCCTAACCCTAACCCTAACCCATACCCTACGCCGTACCCGCACCCCTCCCCGAACCCGTAACCTAAGCCGTACCCTAAGCCTAACCCTAAGCCTAACCCTAACCCTAGGCTACCCTTGACTGCTTCTGCCTCCAATAGATTTCCTAAGCACTACTGTTTTAAGGAACAGCTTAAAAAGAGAATCCTAATGTGATTTCTTTATAATGGGTGTGTTCCTTATCTTATCCTAGTGTCTAAACTCTTCTCCATGGCTGCACCCCCAAATAATATTCCCTTACGTGCTAAGGGGTATCTAGAGAGTGGGATAGGTTTAATAACTACCCTAACCCTAACGCGTACCCTAACCCTAACCCCTACCCTAACCCTAACACGTACCCTAATCCTAACCTGTACCCTAAACCGAGCCCTAACCCTAACACTAACCCTAACCCTAACCCTAACCCATACCCTACGCCGTACCCGCACCCCTCCCCAAACCCGTACCCTAAGCCATACCCTAAACCTAACCCTAAGCCTAAACCTAACCCTAGGCTACCCTTGACTGCTTCTGCCTCCAATAGATTTCCTAAGCACTAGTGTTTTAAGGAACAGCTTAAAAATAGAATCCTAATGTGATTTCTTTATAATGGGTGTGTTCCTTATCTTATCCTAGTGTCTAAACTCTTCTCCATGGCTGGACCCCCAAATAGTATTCCTTTACGTGCTAAGGGGTATCTAGAGAGTGGGATAGGTTTATTAACTACCCTAACCCTAACGCGTACCCTAACCCTAACCCCTACCCTAACCCTAACACGTACCCTAATCCTAACCGTACCCTAAACCGAGCCCTAAAGCTAAAACTACACCTAACCCTAACCCTAACCCATACCCTACGCCGTACCCGAAACCCTCCCCGAACCCGTACCCTAAGCCATACCCTAAGCCTAACCCTAAGCCTAACCCTAACCCTAGGCTACCCTTGACTGCTTCTGCCTCCAATAGATTTCCTAAGCACTACTGTTTTAAGGAACAGCTTAAAAAGAGAATCCTAATGTGATTTCTTTATAATGGGTGTGTTCCTTATCTTATCCTAGTGTCTAAACTCTTCTCCATGGCTGCACCCCCAAATAATATTCCCTTACGTGCTAAGGGGTGTCTAGAGAGTGGGATAGGTTTAATAACTACCCTAACCCTAACGCGTACCCTAACCCTAACCCCTACCCTAACCCTAACACGTACCCTAATCCTAACCTGTACCCTAAACCGAGCCCTAACCCTAACACTAACCCTAACCCTAACCCTAACCCATACCCTACGCCGTACCCGCAGCCCTCCCCGAACCCGTAACCTAAGCCGTACCCTAAGCCTAACCCTAAGCCTAACCCTAACCCTAGGCTACCCTTGACTGCTTCTGCCTCCAATAGATTTCCTAAGCACTACTGTTTTAAGGAACAGCTTAAAAAGAGAATCCTAATGTGATTTCTTTATAATGGGTGTGTTCCTTATCTTATCCTAGTGTCTAAACTCTTCTCCATGGCTGCACCCCCAAATAATATTCCCTTACGTGCTAAGGGGTGTCTAGAGAGTGGGATAGGTTTAATAACTACCCTAACCCTAACGCGTACCCTAACCCTAACCCCTACCCTAACCCTAACACGTACCCTAATCCTAACCTGTACCCTAAACCGAGCCCTAACCCTAACACTAACCCTAACCCTAACCCTAACCCATACCCTACGCCGTACCCGCTCCCCTCCCCGAACCCGTACCCTAAGCCATACCCTAAACCTAACCCTAAGCCTAACCCTAACCCTAGGCTACCCTTGACTGCTTCTGCCTCCAATTGATTTCCTAAGCAGTAGTGTTTTAAGGAACAGCTTAAAAAGAGAATCCTAATGTGATTTCTTTATAATGGGTGTGTTCCTTATCTTATCCTAGTGTCTAAACTCTTCTCCATGGCTGGACCCCCAAATAATATTCCTTTACGTGCTAAGGGGGAGCTAGAGAGTGGGATAGGTTTACTAACTACCCTAGCCCTAACGCGTAACCTAACCCTAACCCCTACCCTAACCCTAACACGTACCCTAATCCTAACCCGTACCCTAAACCGAGCCCTAACCCTAACACTAACCCAAACCCTAACCCTAACCCATACCCTACGCCGTACACGAACACCTCCCCGAACCCATACCCAAAGCCGTACCCTAAGCCTAACCCTAAGCCTAACCCTAACGCTAGGCTACCCTTGACTGCTTCTGCCTCCAATAGATTTCCTAAGCACTAGTGTTTTAAGGAACAGCTTAAAAAGAGAATCCTAAAGTGATTTCTTTATAATGGGTGTGTTCCTTATCTTATCCTAGTGTCTAAACTCTTCTCCATGGCTGGACCCCCAAATAATATTCCTTTACGTGCTAAGGGGTATCTAGAGAGTGGGATAGGTTTAATAACTACCCTAACCCTAATGCGTACCCTAACCCTAACCCCTACCCTAACCCTAACACGTACCCTAATCCTAACCCGTACCCTAAACCGAGCCCTAACCCTAACACTAACCCTAACCCTAACCCATACCCTACGCCGTACCCGAAACCCTCCCCGAACCCGTACCCTAAGCCGTACCCTAAGCCTAACCCTAAGCCTAACCTTACCCTAGGCTACCCTTGACTGCTTCTGCCTCCAATAGATTTCCTAAGCACTAGTGCTTTAAGGAACAGCTTAAAAAGAGAATCCTAATGTGATTTCTTTATAATGGGTGTGTTCCTTATCTTATCCTAGTGTCTAAACTCTTCTCCATGGCTGCACCCCCAAATAATATTGCCTTACGTGCTAAGGGGTATCTAGAGAGTGGGATAGGTTTAATAACTACCCTAACCCTAATGCGTACTCTAACCCTAACCCCTACCCTAACACTAACACGTACCCTAATCCTAACCCGTACCCTAAACCGAGCCCTAACCCTAACACTAACACTAACCCTAACCCTAACCCATACCCTACGCCGTACCTGAACCCCTCCCCAAACCCGTACCCTAAGCCGTACCCTAAGCCTAACCCTAAGCCTAACACTAACCCTAGGCTACCCTTGACTGCTTCTGCCTCCAATAGATTTCCTAAGCACTAGTGTTTTAAGCAACAGCTTAAAAAGAGAATCCTAATGTGATTTCTTTATAATGGGTGTGTTCCTTATCTTATCCTAGTGTCTAAATTCTTCTCCATGGCTGGAACCCCAAATAATATTCCTTTACGTGCTAAGGGGTATCTAGAGAGTGGGATAGGTTTATTAACTACCCTAACCCTAACGCGTACCCTAACCCTAACCCCTGCCCTAAACCTAACACGTACCCTAATCCTAACCGTACCCTAAACCGAGCCCTAACCCTAACACTAACCCTAACCCTAACCCTAACCCATACCCTACGCCGTACCCGAAACCCTCCCCGAACCCGTACCCTAAGCCGTACCCTAAGCCTAACCCTAAGCCTAACCGTAACCCTAGGCTACCCTTGACTGCTTCTGCCTCCTATAGATTTCCTAAGCACTAGTGTTTTAAGGAACAGCTTAAAAAGAGAATCCTAATGTGATTTCTTTATAATGGGTGTGTTCCTTATCTTATCCTAGTGTCTAAACTCTTCTCCATGGCTGGACCCCCAAATAATATTCCTTTACGTGCTAAGGGGTATCTAGAGAGTGGGATAGGTTTAATAACTACCCTAACCCTAACGCGTACCCTAACCCTAACCCCTACCCTAACCCTAACACGTACCCTAATCCTAACCCGTACCCTAAACCGAGCCCTAACCCTAACACTAACCCTAACCCTAACCCTAACCCATACCCTACGCCGTACCCGCACCCCTCCCCGAACCCGTAACCTAAGCCGTACCCTAAGCCTAACCCTAAGCCTAACCCTAACCCTAGGCTACCCTTGACTGCTTCTGCCTCCAATAGATTTCCTAAGCACTACTGTTTTAAGGAACAGCTTAAAAAGAGAATCCTAATGTGATTTCTTTATAATGGGTGTGTTCCTTATCTTATCCTAGTGTCTAAACTCTTCTCCATGGCTGCACCCCCAAATAATATTCCCTTACGTGCTAAGGGGTATCTAGAGAGTGGGATAGGTTTAATAACTACCCTAACCCTAACGCGTACCCTAACCCTAACCCCTACCCTAACCCTAACACGTACCCTAATCCTAACCTGTACCCTAAACCGAGCCCTAACCCTAACACTAACCCTAACCCTAACCCTAACCCATACCCTACGCCGTACCCGCACCCCTCCCCAAACCCGTACCCTAAGCCATACCCTAAACCTAACCCTAAGCCTAACCCTAACCCTAGGCTACCCTTGACTGCTTCTGCCTCCAATTGATTTCCTAAGCAGTAGTGTTTTAAGGAACAGCTTAAAAAGAGAATCCTAATGTGATTTCTTTATAATGGGTGTGTTCCTTATCTTATCCTAGTGTCTAAACTCTTCTCCATGGCTGGACCCCCAAATAATATTCCTTTACGTGCTAAGGGGGAGCTAGAGAGTGGGATAGGTTTACTAACTACCCTAGCCCTAACGCGTAACCTAACCCTAACCCCTACCCTAACGCTAACACGTACCCTAATCCTAACCCGTACCCTAAACCGAGCCCTAACCCTAACACTAACCCAAACCCTAACCCTAACCCATACCCTACGCTGTACACGAACACCTCCCCGAACCCATACCCCAAGCCGTACCCTAACCCTAACCCTAAGCCTAACCCTAACCCTAGGCTACCCTTGACTGCTTCTGCCTCCAATAGATTTCCTAAGCACTAGTGTTTTAAGAACAGCGTAAAAAGAGAATCCTAAAGTGATTTCTTTATAATGGGTGTGTTCCTTATCTTATCCTAGTGTCTAAACTCTTCTCCATGGCTGGACCCCCAAATAATATTCCTTTACGTGCTAAGGGGTATCTAGAGAGTGGGATAGGTTTAATAACTACCCTAACCCTAACACGTACCCTAACCCTAACCCCTACCCTAACCCTAACACGTACCCTAACCCTAACCCGTACCCTAAACCGAGCCCTAACCCTAACACTAACCCTAACCCTAACCCTAACCCATACCCTACGCCGTACCCGAAACCCTCCCCGAACCCGTACCCTAATCCATACCCTAAGCCTAACCCTAAGCCTAACACTAACCCTAGGCTACCCTTGACTGCTTCTGCCTCCAATAGATTTCCTAAGCACTAGTGTTTTAAGCAACAGCTTAAAAAGAGAATCCTAATGTGATTTCTTTATAATGGGTGTGTTCCTTATCTTATCCTAGTGTCTAAACTCTTCTCCATGGCTGGACCCCCAAATAATATTCCTTTACGTGCTAAGGGGTATCTAGAGAGTGGGATAGGTTTATTAACTACCCTAACCCTAACGCGTACCCTAACCCTAACCCCTACCCTAACCCTAACACGTACCCTAATCCTAACCGTACCCTAAACCGAGCCCTAACCCTAACACTAACCCTAAACCTAACCCTAACACATACCCTACGCCGTACCCGAACCCCTCCCCGAACCCGTACCCTAAGCCGTACCCTAAGCCTAACCCTAAGCCTAACCCTAAACCTAGGCTACCCTTGACTGCTTCTGCCTCCAATAGATTTCCTAAGCACTAGTGTTTTAAGGAACAGCTTAAAAATAGAATCCTAATGTGATTTCTTTATAATGGGTGTGTTCCTTATCTTATCCTAGTGTCTAAACTCTTCTCCATGGCTGGACCCCCAAATAGTATTCCTTTACGTGCTAAGGGGTATCTAGAGAGTGGGATAGGTTTATTAACTACCCTAACCCTAACGCGTACCCTAACCCTAACCCCTACCCTAACCCTAACACGTACCCTAATCCTAACCGTACCCTAAACCGAGCCCTAAAGCTAAAACTACACCTAACCCTAACCCTAACCCATACCCTACGCCGTACCCGAAACCCTCCCCGAACCCGTACCCTAAGCCGTACCCTAAGCCTAACCCTAAGCCTAACCCTAACCCTAGGCTACCCTTGACTGCTTCTGCCTCCAATAGATTTCCTAAGCACTACTGTTTTAAGGAACAGCTTAAAAAGAGAATCCTAATGTGATTTCTTTATAATGGGTGTGTTCCTTATCTTATCCTAGTGTCTAAACTCTTCTCCATGGCTGCACCCCCAAATAATATTCCCTTACGTGCTAAGGGGTGTCTAGAGAGTGGGATAGGTTTAATAACTACCCTAACCCTAACGCGTACCCTAACCCTAACCCCTACCCTAACCCTAACACGTACCCTAATCCTAACCTGTACCCTAAACCGAGCCCTAACCCTAACACTAACCCTAACCCTAACCCTAACCCATACCCTACGCCGTACCCGCAGCCCTCCCCGAACCCGTAACCTAAGCCGTACCCTAAGCCTAACCCTAAGCCTAACCCTAACCCTAGGCTACCCTTGACTGCTTCTGCCTCCAATAGATTTCCTAAGCACTACTGTTTTAAGGAACAGCTTAAAAAGAGAATCCTAATGTGATTTCTTTATAATGGGTGTGTTCCTTATCTTATCCTAGTGTCTAAACTCTTCTCCATGGCTGCACCCCCAAATAATATTCCCTTACGTGCTAAGGGGTGTCTAGAGAGTGGGATAGGTTTAATAACTACCCTAACCCTAACGCGTACCCTAACCCTAACCCCTACCCTAACCCTAACACGTACCCTAAACCTAACCTGTACCCTAAACCGAGCCCTAACCCTAACACTAACCCTAACCCTAACCCTAACCCATACCCTACGCCGTACCCGCACCCCTCCCCGAACCCGTACCCTAAGCCATACCCTAAACCTAACCCTAAGCCTAACCCTAACCCTAGGCTACCCTTGACTGCTTCTGCCTCCAATTGATTTCCTAAGCAGTAGTGTTTTAAGGAACAGCTTAAAAAGAGAATCCTAATGTGATTTCTTTATAATGGGTGTGTTCCTTATCTTATCCTAGTGTCCAAACTCTTCTCCATGGCTGGACCCCCAAATAATATTCCTTTACGTGCTAAGGGGGAGCTAGAGAGTGGGATAGGTTTACTAACTACCCTAGCCCTAACGCGTAACCTAACCCTAACCCCTACCCTAACCCTAACACGTACCCTAATCCTAACCCGTACCCTAAACCGAGCCCTAACCCTAACACTAACCCAAACCCTAACCCTAACCCATACCCTACGCCGTACACGAACACCTCCCCGAACCCATACCCAAAGCCGTACCCTAAGCCGTACCCTAAGCCTAACCCTAACCCTAGGCTACCCTTGACTGCTTCTGCCTCCAATAGATTTCCTAAGCCCTAGTGTTTTAAGGAACAGCTTAAAAAGAGAATCCTAAAGTGATTTCTTTATAATGGGTGTGTTCCTTATCTTATCCTAGTGTCTAAACTCTTCTCCATGGCTGGACCCCCAAATAATATTCCTTTACGTGCTAAGGGGTATCTAGAGAGTGGGATAGGTTTAATAACTACCCTAACCCTAATGCGTACCCTAACCCTAACTCCTACCCTAACCCTAACACGTACCCTAATCCTAACCCGTACCCTAAACCGAGCCCTAACCCTAACACTAACCCTAACCCTAACCCATACCCTACGCCGTACCCGAAACCCTCCCCGAACCCGTACCCTAAGCCGTACCCTAAGCCTAACCCTAAGCCTAACCTTACCCTAGGCTACCCTTGACTGCTTCTGCCTCCAATAGATTTCCTAAGCACTAGTGCTTTAAGGAACAGCTTAAAAAGAGAATCCTAATGTGATTTCTTTATAATGGGTGTGTTCCTTATCTTATCCTAGTGTCTAAACTCTTCTCCATGGCTGCACCCCCAAATAATATTGCCTTACGTGCTAAGGGGTATCTAGAGAGTGGGATAGGTTTAATAACTACCCTAACCCTAATGCGTACTCTAACCCTAACCCCTACCCTAACACTAACACGTACCCTAATCCTAACCCGTACCCTAAACCGAGCCCTAACCCTAACACTAACACTAACCCTAACCCTAACCCATACCCTACGCCGTACCTGAACCCCTCCCCAAACCCGTACCCTAAGCCGTACCCTAAGCCTAACCCTAAGCCTAACACTAACCCTAGGCTACCCTTGACTGCTTCTGCCTCCAATAGATTTCCTAAGCACTAGTGTTTTAAGCAACAGCTTAAAAAGAGAATCCTAATGTGATTTCTTTATAATGGGTGTGTTCCTTATCTTATCCTAGTGTCTAAATTCTTCTCCATGGCTGGAACCCCAAATAATATTCCTTTACGTGCTAAGGGGTATCTAGAGAGTGGGATAGGTTTACTAACTACCCTAACCCTAACGCGTACCCTAACCCTAACCCCTACCCTAAACCTAACACGTACCCTAATCCTAACCGTACCCTAAACCGAGCCCTAACCCTAACACTAACCCTAACCCTAACCCTAACCCATACCCTACGCCGTACCCGAAACCCTCCCCGAACCCGTACCCTAAGCCGTACCCTAAGCCTAACCCTAAGCCTAACCATAACCCTAGGCTACCCTTGACTGCTTCTGCCTCCTATAGATTTCCTAAGCACTAGTGTTTTAAGGAACAGCTTAAAAAGAGAATCCTAATGTGATTTCTTTATAATGGGTGTGTTCCTTATCTTATCCTAGTGTCTAAACTCTTCTCCATGGCTGGACCCCCAAATAATATTCCTTTACGTGCTAAGGGGTATCTAGAGAGTGGGATAGGTTTAATAACTACCCTAACCCTAACGCGTACCCTAACCCTAACCCCTACCCTAACCCTAACACGTACCCTAATCCTAACCCGTACCCTAAACCGAGCCCTAACCCTAACACTAACCCTAACCCTAACCCTAACCCATACCCTACGCCGTACCCGCACCCCTCCCCGAACCCGTAACCTAAGCCATACCCTAAGCCTAACCCTAAGCCTAACCCTAACCCTAGGCTACCCTTGACTGCTTCTGCCTCCAATAGATTTCCTAAGCACTACTGTTTTAAGGAACAGCTTAAAAAGAGAATCCTAATGTGATTTCTTTATAATGGGTGTGTTCCTTATCTTATCCTAGTGTCTAAACTCTTCTCCATGGCTGCACCCCCAAATAATATTCCCTTACGTGCTAAGGGGTATCTAGAGAGTGGGATAGGTTTAATAACTACCCTAACCCTAACGCGTACCCTAACCCTAACCCCTACCCTAACCCTAACACGTACCCTAATCCTAACCTGTACCCTAAACCGAGCCCTAACCCTAACACTAACCCTAACCCTAACCCTAACCCATACCCTACGCCGTACCCGCACCCCTCCCCAAACCCGTACCCTAAGCCATACCCTAAACCTAACCCTAAGCCTAACCCTAACCCTAGGCTACCCTTGACTGCTTCTGCCTCCAATTGATTTCCTAAGCAGTAGTGTTTTAAGGAACAGCTTAAAAAGAGAATCCTAATGTGATTTCTTTATAATGGGTGTGTTCCTTATCTTATCCTAGTGTCTAAACTCTTCTCCATGGCTGGACCCCCAAATAATATTCCTTTACGTGCTAAGGGGGAGCTAGAGAGTGGGATAGGTTTACTAACTACCCTAGCCCTAACGCGTAACCTAACCCTAACCCCTACCCTAACGCTAACACGTACCCTAATCCTAACCCGTACCCTAAACCGAGCCCTAACCCTAACACTAACCCAAACCCTAACCCTAACCCATACCCTACGCTGTACACGAACACCTCCCCGAACCCATACCCCAAGCCGTACCCTAACCCTAACCCTAAGCCTAACCCTAACCCTAGGCTACCCTTGACTGCTTCTGCCTCCAATAGATTTCCTAAGCACTAGTGTTTTAAGAACAGCGTAAAAAGAGAATCCTAAAGTGATTTCTTTATAATGGGTGTGTTCCTTATCTTATCCTAGTGTCTAAACTCTTCTCCATGGCTGGACCCCCAAATAATATTCCTTTACGTGCTAAGGGGTATCTAGAGAGTGGGATAGGTTTAATAACTACCCTAACCCTAACACGTACCCTAACCCTAACCCCTACCCTAACCCTAACACGTACCCTAATCCTAACCCGTACCCTAAACCGAGCCCTAACCCTAACACTAACCCTAACCCTAACCCTAACCCATACCCTACGCCGTACCCGAAACCCTCCCCGAGCCCGTACCCTAATCCATACCCTAAGCCTAACCCTAAGCCTAACACTAACCCTAGGCTACCCTTGACTGCTTCTGCCTCCAATAGATTTCCTAAGCACTAGTGTTTTAAGCAACAGCTTAAAAAGAGAATCCTAATGTGATTTCTTTATAATGGGTGTGTTCCTTATCTTATCCTAGTGTCTAAACTCTTCTCCATGGCTGGACCCCCAAATAATATTCCTTTACGTGCTAAGGGGTATCTAGAGAGTGGGATAGGTTTAATAACTACCCTAACCCTAATGCGTACCCTAACCCTAACCCCTACCCTAACCCTAACACGTACCCTAATCCTAACCCGTACCCTAAACCGAGCCCTAACCCTAACACTAACCCTAACCCTAACCCTAACCCATACCCTACGCCGTACCCGCACCCCTCCCCGAACCCGTAACCTAAGCCGTACCCTAAGCCTAACCCTAAGCCTAACCCTAACCCTAGGCTACCCTTGACTGCTTCTGCCTCCAATAGATTTCCTAAGCACTACTGTTTTAAGGAACAGCTTAAAAAGAGAATCCTAATGTGATTTCTTTATAATGGGTGTGTTCCTTATCTTATCCTAGTGTCTAAACTCTTCTCCATGGCTGCACCCCCAAATAATATTCCCTTACGTGCTAAGGGGTATCTAGAGAGTGGGATAGGTTTAATAACTACCCTAACCCTAACGCGTACCCTAACCCTAACCCCTACCCTAACCCTAACACGTACCCTAATCCTAACCTGTACCCTAAACCGAGCCCTAACCCTAACACTAACCCTAACCCTAACCCTAACCCATACCCTACGCCGTACCCGCACCCCTCCCCGAACCCGTACCCTAAGCCATACCCTAAACCTAACCCTAAGCCTAACCCTAACCCTAGGCTACCCTTGACTGCTTCTGCCTCCAATTGATTTCCTAAGCAGTAGTGTTTTAAGGAACAGCTTAAAAAGAGAATCCTAATGTGATTTCTTTATAATGGGTGTGTTCCTTATCTTATCCTAGTGTCTAAACTCTTCTCCATGGCTGGACCCCCAAATAATATTCCTTTACGTGCTAAGGGGGAGCTAGAGAGTGGGATAGGTTTACTAACTACCCTAGCCCTAACGCGTAACCTAACCCTAACCCCTACCCTAACCCTAACACGTACCCTAATCCTAACCCGTACCCTAAACCGAGCCCTAACCCTAACACTAACCCAAACCCTAACCCTAACCCATACCCTACGCCGTACACGAACACCTCCCCGAACCCATACCCCAAGCCGTACCCTAAGCCTAACCCTAAGCCTAACCCTAACCCTAGGCTACCCTTGACTGCTTCTGCCTCCAATAGATTTCCTAAGCACTAGTGTTTTAAGGAACAGCTTAAAAAGAGAATCCTAAAGTGATTTCTTTATAATGGGTGTGTTCCTTATCTTATCCTAGTGTCTAAACTCTTCTCCATGGCTGGACCCCCAAATAATATTCCTTTACGTGCTAAGGGGTATCTAGAGAGTGGGATAGGTTTAATAACTACCCTAACCCTAATGCGTACCCTAACCCTAACCCCTACCCTAACCCTAACACGTACCCTAATCCTAACCCGTACCCTAAACCGAGCCCTAACCCTAACACTAACCCTAACCCTAACCCATACCCTACGCCGTACCCGAAACCCTCCCCGAACCCGTACCCTAAGCCGTACCCTAAGCCTAACCCTAAGCCTAACCTTACCCTAGGCTACCCTTGACTGCTTCTGCCTCCAATAGATTTCCTAAGCACTACTGTTTTAAGGAACAGCTTAAAAAGAGAATCCTAATGTGATTTCTTTATAATGGGTGTGTTCCTTATCTTATCCTAGTGTCTAAACTCTTCTCCATGGCTGCACCCCCAAATAATATTGCCTTACGTGCTAAGGGGTATCTAGAGAGTGGGATAGGTTTAATAACTACCCTAACCCTAATGCGTACTCTAACCCTAACCCCTACCCTAACACTAACACGTACCCTAATCCTAACCCGTACCCTAAACCGAGCCCTAACCCTAACACTAACACTAACCCTAACCCTAACACATACCCTACGCCGTACCTGAACCCCTCCCCAAACCCGTACCCTAAGCCGTACCCTAAGCCTAACCCTAAGCCTAACACTAACCCTAGGCTACCCTTGACTGCTTCTGCCTCCAATAGATTTCCTAAGCACTAGTGTTTTAAGCAACAGCTTAAAAAGAGAATCCTAATGTGATTTCTTTATAATGGGTGTGTTCCTTATCTTATCCTAGTGTCTAAATTCTTCTCCATGGCTGGAACCCCAAATAATATTCCTTTACGTGCTAAGGGGTATCTAGAGAGTGGGATAGGTTTACTAACTACCCTAACCCTAACGCGTACCCTAACCCTAACCCCTATCCTAAACCTAACACGTACCCTAATCCTAACCGTACCCTAAACCGAGCCCTAACCCTAACACTAACCCTAACCCTAACCCTAACCCATACCCTACGCCGTACCCGAAACCCTCCCCGAACCCGTACCCTAAGCCGTACCCTAAGCCTAACCCTAAGCCTAACCCTAACCCTAGGCTACCCTTGACTGCTTCTGCCTCCTATAGATTTCCTAAGCACTAGTGTTTTAAGGAACAGCTTAAAAAGAGAATCCTAATGTGATTTCTTTATAATGGGTGTGTTCCTTATCTTATCCTAGTGTCTAAACTCTTCTCCATGGCTGGACCCTCAAATAATATTCCTTTACGTGCTAAGGGGTATCTAGAGAGTGGGATAGTTTTAATAACTACCCTAACCCTAACACGTACCCTAACCCTAACCCCTACCCTAACCCTAACACGTACCCTAATCCTAACCCGTACCCTAAACCGAGCCCTAACCCTAACACTAACCCTAACCCTAACCCTAACCCATACCCTACGCCGTACCCGCACCCCTCCCCGAACCCGTAACCTAAGCCGTACCCTAAGCCTAACCCTAAGCCTAACCCTAACCCTAGGCTACCCTTGACTGCTTCTGCCTCCAATAGATTTCCTAAGCACTACTGTTTTAAGGAACAGCTTAAAAAGAGAATCCTAATGTGATTTCTTTATAATGGGTGTGTTCCTTATCTTATCCTAGTGTCTAAACTCTTCTCCATGGCTGCACCCCCAAATAATATTCCCTTACGTGCTAAGGGGTATCTAGAGAGTGGGATAGGTTTAATAACTACCCTAACCCTAACGCGTACCCTAACCCTAACCCCTACCCTAACCCTAACACGTACCCTAATACTAACCTGTACCCTAAACCGAGCCCTAACCCTAACACTAACCCTAACCCTAACCCTAACCCATACCCTACGCCGTACCCGCACCCCTCCCCGAACCCGTACCCTAAGCCATACCCTAAACCTAACCCTAAGCCTAACCCTAACCCTAGGCTACCCTTGACTGCTTCTGCCTCCAATTGATTTCCTAAGCAGTAGTGTTTTAAGGAACAGCTTAAAAAGAGAATCCTAATGTGATTTCTTTATAATGGGTGTGTTCCTTATCTTATCCTAGTGTCTAAACTCTTCTCCATGGCTGGACCCCCAAATAATATTCCTTTACGTGCTAAGGGGTATCTAGGGAGTGGGATAGGTTTACTAACGACCCTAACCCTAATGCGTACCCTAACCCTAACCCCTACCCTAAACCTAACATGTACCCTAATCCTAACCGTACCCTAAACCGAGCCCTAACCCTAACACTAACCCTAACCCTAACCCTAACCCATACCCTACGCCGTACCCGAAACCCTCCCCGAACCCGTACCCTAAGCCGTACCCTAAGCCTAACCCTAAGCCTAACCCTAACCCTAGGCTACCCTTGACTGCTTCTGCCTCCAATAGATTTCCTAAGCACTAGTGTTTTAAGGAACAGCTTAAAAAGAGAATCCTAATGTGATTTCTTTATAATGGGTGTGTTCCTTATCTTATCCTAGTGTCTAAACTCTTCTCCATGGCTGCACCCCCAAATAATATTCCCTTACGTGCTAAGGGGTATCTAGAGAGTGGGATAGGTTTAATAACTACCCTAACCCTAACGCGTACCCTAACCCTAACCCCTACCCTAACCCTAACACGTACCCTAATCCTAACACGTACCCTAAACCGAGCCCTAACCCTAACACTAACCCTAACCCTAACCCTAACCCATACCCTACGCCGTACCCGCACCCCTCCCCGAACCCATACCCTAAGCCATACCCTAAACCTAACCCTAAGCCTAACCCTAACCCTAGGCTACCCTTGACTGCTTCTGCCTCCAATTGATTTCCTAACCAGTAGTGTTTTAAGGAACAGCTTAAAAAGAGAATCCTAATGTGATTTCTTTATAATGGGTGTGTTCCTTATCTTATCCTAGTGTCTAAACTCTTCTCCATGGCTGGACCCCCAAATAATATTCCTTTACGTGCTAAGGGGGAGCTAGAGAGTGGGATAGGTTTACTAACTACCCTAGCCCTAACGCGTAACCTAACCCTAACCCCTACCCTAACCCTAACACGTACCCTAATCCTAACCCGTACCCTAAACCGAGCCCTAACCCTAACACTAACCCAAACCCTAACCCTAACCCATACCCTACGCCGTACACGAACATCTCCCCGAACCCATACCCCAAGCCGTACCCTAACCCTAACCCTAAGCCTAACCCTAACCCTAGGCTACCCTTGACTGCTTCTGCCTCCAATAGATTTCCTAAGCACTAGTGTTTTAAGGAACAGCTTAAAAAGAGAATCCTAAAGTGATTTCTTTATAATGGGTGTGTTCCTTATCTTATCCTAGTGTCTAAACTCTTCTCCATGGCTGGACCCCCAAATAATATTCCTTTACGTGCTAAGGGGTATCTAGAGAGTGGGATAGGTTTAATAACTACCCTAACCCTAATGCGTACCCTAACCCTAACCCCTACCCTAACCCTAACACGTACCCTAATCCTAACCCGTACCCTAAACCGAGCCCTAACCCTAACACTAACCCTAACCCTAACCCATACCCTACGCCGTACCCGAAACCCTCCCCGAACCCGTACCCTAAGCCGTACCCTAAGCCTAACCCTAAGCCTAACCTTACCCTAGGCTACCCTTGACTGCTTCTGCCTCCAATTGATTTCCTAAGCACTAGTGTTTTAAGGAACAGCTTAAAAAGAGAATCCTAATGTGATTTCTTTATAATGGGTGTGTTCCTTATCTTATCCTAGTGTCTAAACTCTTCTCCATGGCTGCACCCCCAAATAATATTGCCTTACGTGCTAAGGGGTATCTAGAGAGTGGGATAGGTTTAATAACTACCCTAACCCTAATGCGTACTCTAACCCTAACCCCTACCCTAACACTAACACGTACCCTAATCCGAACCCGTACCCTAAACCGAGCCCTAACCCTAACACTAACCCTAACCCTAACCCTAACCCATACCCTACGCCGTACCCGAAACCCTCCCCGAACCCGTACCCTAAGCCGTACCCTAAGCCGTACCCTAAGCCTAACCCTAACCCTAGGCTACCCTTGACTGCTTCTGCCTCCTATAGATTTCCTAAGCACTAGTGTTTTAAGGAACAGCTTAAAAAGAGAATCCTAATGTGATTTCTTTATAATGGGTGTGTTCCTTATCTTATCCTAGTGTCTAAACTCTTCTCCATGGCTGGACCCTCAAATAATATTCCTTTACGTGCTAAGGGGTATCTAGAGAGTGGGATAGGTTTAATAACTACCCTAACCCTAACGCGTACCCTAACCCTAACACCTACCCTAACCCTAACACGTACCCTAATCCTAACCCGTACCCTAAACCGAGCCCTAACCCTAACACTAACCCTAACCCTAACCCTAACCCATACCCTACGCCGTACCCGCACCCCTCCCCGAACCCGTAACCTAAGCCGTACCCTAAGCCTAACCCTAAGCCTAACCCTAACCCTAGGCTACCCTTTACTGCTTCTGCCTCCAATAGATTTCCTAAGCACTACTGTTTTAAGGAACAGCTTAAAAAGAGAATCCTAATGTGATTTCTTTATAATGGGTGTGTTCCTTATCTTATCCTAGTGTCTAAACTCTTCTCCATGGCTGCACCCCCAAATAATATTCCCTTACGTGCTAAGGGGTATCTAGAGAGTGGGATAGGTTTACTAACGACCCTAACCCTAACGCGTACCCTAACCCTAACCCCTACCCTAACCCTAACACGTACCCTAATCCTAACCTGTACCCTAAACCGAGCCCTAACCCTAACACTAACCCTAATCCTAACCCTAACCCATACCCTACGCCGTACCCGCACCCCTCCCCGAACCCGTACCCTAAGCCATACCCTATACCTAACTCTAAGCCTAACCCTAACCCTAGGCTACCCTTGACTGCTTCTGCCTCCAATTGATTTCCTAAGCAGTAGTGTTTTAAGGAACAGCTTAAAAAGAGAATCCTAAAGTGATTTCTTTATAATGGGTGTGTTCCTTATCTTATCCTAGTGTCTAAACTCTTCTCCATGGCTGGACCCCCAAATAATATTCCTTTACGTGCTAAGGGGTATCTAGAGAGTGGGATAGGTTTAATAACTACCCTAACCCTAATGCGTACCCTAATCCTAACCCCTACCCTAACCCTAACACGTACCCTAATCCTAACCCGTACCCTAAACCGAGCCCTAACCCTAACACTAACCCTAACCCTAACCCTAACCCATACCCTACGCCGTACCCGCACCCCTCCCCGAACCCGTAACCTAAGCCGTACCCTAAGCCTAACCCTAAGCCTAACCCTAACCCTAGGCTACCCTTGACTGCTTCTGCCTCCAATAGATTTCCTAAGCACTACTGTTTTAAGGAACAGCTTAAAAAGAGAATCCTAATGTGATTTCTTTATAATGGGTGTGTTCCTTATCTTATCCTAGTGTCTAAACTCTTCTCCATGGCTGCACCCCCAAATAATATTCCTTTACGTGCTAAGGGGGAGCTAGAGAGTGGGATAGGTTTACTAACTACCCTAGCCCTAACGCGTAACCTAACCCTAACCCCTACCCTAACACTAACACGTACCCTAATCCTAACCCGTACCCTAAACCGAGCCCTAACCCTAACACTAACCCTAACCCTAACCCATACCCTACGCCGTACCCGAAACCCTCCCCGAACCCGTACCCTAAGCCGTACCCTAAGCCGTACCCTAAGCCTAACCTTACCCTAGGCTACCCTTGACTGCTTCTGCCTCCAATAGATTTCCTAAGCACTAGTGTTTTAAGCAACAGCTTAAAAAGAGAATCCTAATGTGATTTCTTTATAATGGGTGTGTTCCTTATCTTATCCTAGTGTCTAAACTCTTCTCCATGGCTGCACCCCCAAATAATATTGCCTTACGTGCTAAGGGGTATCTAGAGAGTGGGATAGGTTTAATAACTACCCTAACCCTAATGCGTAATGTAACCCTAACCCCTACCCTAACACTAACACGTACCCTAATCCTAACCCGTACCCTAAACCGAGCCCTAACCCTAACACTAACCCTAACCCTAACCCTAACCCATACCCTACGCCGTACCCGCACCCCTCCCCGAACCCATACCCTAAGCCATACCCTAAACCTAACCCTAAGCCTAACCCTAACCCTAGGCTACCCTTGACTGCTTCTGCCTCCAATTGATTTCCTAAGCAGTAGTGTTTTAAGGAACAGCTTAAAAAGAGAATCCTAATGTGATTTCTTTATAATGGGTGTGTTCCTTATCTTATCCTAGTGTCTAAACTCTTCTCCATGGCTGGACCCCCAAATAATATTCCTTTACGTGCTAAGGGGGAGCTAGAGAGTGGGATAGGTTTACTAACTACCCTAGCCCTAACGCGTAACCTAACCCTAACCCCTACCCTAACCCTAACACGTACCCTAATCCTAACCCGTACCCTAAACCGAGCCCTAACCCTAACACTAACCCAAACCCTAACCCTAACCCATACCCTACGCCGTACACGAACATCTCCCCGAACCCATACCCCAAGCCGTACCCTAACCCTAACCCTAAGCCTAACCCTAACCCTAGGCTACCCTTGACTGCTTCTTCCTCCAATAGATTTCCTAAGCACTAGTGTTTTAAGGAACAGCTTAAAAAGAGAATCCTAAAGTGATTTCTTTATAATGGGTGTGTTCCTTATCTTATCCTAGTGTCTAAACTCTTCTCCATGGCTGGACCCCCAAATAATATTCCTTTACGTGCTAAGGGGTATCTAGAGAGTGGGATAGGTTTAATAACTACCCTAACCCTAATGCGTACCCTAACCCTAACCCCTACCCTAACCCTAACACGTACCCTAATCCTAACCCGTACCCTAAACCGAGCCCTAACCCTAACACTAACCCTAACCCTAACCCATACCCTACGCCGTACCCGAAACCCTCCCCGAACCCGTACCCTAAGCCGTACCCTAAGCCTAACCCTAAGCCTAACCTTACCCTAGGCTACCCTTGACTGCTTCTGCCTCCAATTGATTTCCTAAGCACTAGTGTTTTAAGGAACAGCTTAAAAAGAGAATCCTAATGTGATTTCTTTATAATGGGTGTGTTCCTTATCTTATCCTAGTGTCTAAACTCTTCTCCATGGCTGCACCCCCAAATAATATTGCCTTACGTGCTAAGGGGTATCTAGAGAGTGGGATAGGTTTAATAACTACCCTAACCCTAATGCGTACTCTAACCCTAACCCCTACCCTAACACTAACACGTACCCTAATCCGAACCCGTACCCTAAACCGAGCCCTAACCCTAACACTAACCCTAACCCTAACCCTAACCCATACCCTACGCCGTACCCGAAACCCTCCCCGAACCCGTACCCTAAGCCGTACCCTAAGCCGTACCCTAAGCCTAACCCTAACCCTAGGCTACCCTTGACTGCTTCTGCCTCCTATAGATTTCCTAAGCACTAGTGTTTTAAGGAACAGCTTAAAAAGAGAATCCTAATGTGATTTCTTTATAATGGGTGTGTTCCTTATCTTATCCTAGTGTCTAAACTCTTCTCCATGGCTGGACCCTCAAATAATATTCCTTTACGTGCTAAGGGGTATCTAGAGAGTGGGATAGGTTTAATAACTACCCTAACCTTAACGCGTACCCTAACCCTAACACCTACCCTAACCCTAACACGTACCCTAATCCTAACCCGTACCCTAAACCGAGCCCTAACCCTAACACTAACCCTAACCCTAACCCTAACCCATACCCTACGCCGTACCCGCACCCCTCCCCGAACCCGTAACCTAAGCCGTACCCTAAGCCTAACCCTAAGCCTAACCCTAACCCTAGGCTACCCTTGACTGCTTCTGCCTCCAATAGATTTCCTAAGCACTACTGTTTTAAGGAACAGCTTAAAAAGAGAATCCTAATGTGATTTCTTTATAATGGGTGTGTTCCTTATCTTATCCTAGTGTCTAAACTCTTCTCCATGGCTGCACCCCCAAATAATATTCCCTTACGTGCTAAGGGGTATCTAGAGAGTGGGATAGGTTTACTAACGACCCTAACCCTAACGCGTACCCTAACCCTAACCCCTACCCTAACCCTAACACGTACCCTAATCCTAACCTGTACCCTAAACCGAGCCCTAACCCTAACACTAACCCTAATCCTAACCCTAACCCATACCCTACGCCGTACCCGCACCCCTCCCCGAACCCGTACCCTAAGCCATACCCTATACCTAACTCTAAGCCTAACCCTAACCCTAGGCTACCCTTGACTGCTTCTGCCTCCAATTGATTTCCTAAGCAGTAGTGTTTTAAGGAACAGCTTAAAAAGAGAATCCTAAAGTGATTTCTTTATAATGGGTGTGTTCCTTATCTTATCCTAGTGTCTAAACTCTTCTCCATGGCTGGACCCCCAAATAATATTCCTTTACGTGCTAAGGGGTATCTAGAGAGTGGGATAGGTTTAATAACTACCCTAACCCTAATGCGTACCCTAATCCTAACCCCTACCCTAACCCTAACACGTACCCTAATCCTAACCCGTACCCTAAACCGAGCCCTAACCCTAACACTAACCCTAACCCTAACCCTAACCCATACCCTACGCCGTACCCGCACCCCTCCCCGAACCCGTAACCTAAGCCGTACCCTAAGCCTAACCCTAAGCCTAACCCTAACCCTAGGCTACCCTTGACTGCTTCTGCCTCCAATAGATTTCCTAAGCACTACTGTTTTAAGGAACAGCTTAAAAAGAGAATCCTAATGTGATTTCTTTATAATGGGTGTGTTCCTTATCTTATCCTAGTGTCTAAACTCTTCTCCATGGCTGCACCCCCAAATAATATTCCTTTACGTGCTAAGGGGGAGCTAGAGAGTGGGATAGGTTTACTAACTACCCTAGCCCTAACGCGTAACCTAACCCTAACCCCTACCCTAACACTAACACGTACCCTAATCCTAACCCGTACCCTAAACCGAGCCCTAACCCTAACACTAACCCTAACCCTAACCCATACCCTACGCCGTACCCGAAACCCTCCCCGAACCCGTACCCTAAGCCGTACCCTAAGCCGTACCCTAAGCCTAACCTTACCCTAGGCTACCCTTGACTGCTTCTGCCTCCAATAGATTTCCTAAGCACTAGTGTTTTAAGCAACAGCTTAAAAAGAGAATCCTAATGTGATTTCTTTATAATGGGTGTGTTCCTTATCTTATCCTAGTGTCTAAACTCTTCTCCATGGCTGCACCCCCAAATAATATTGCCTTACGTGCTAAGGGGTATCTAGAGAGTGGGATAGGTTTAATAACTACCCTAACCCTAATGCGTACTGTAACCCTAACCCCTACCCTAACACTAACACGTACCCTAATCCTAACCCGTACCCTAAACCGAGCCCTAACCCTAACACTAACCCTAACCCTAACCCTAACCCATACCCTACGCCGTACCCGAAACCCTCCCCGAACCCGTACCCTAAGCCGTACCCTAAGCCTAACCCTAAGCCTAACCCTAACCCTAGGCTACCCTTGACTGCTTCTGCCTCCTATAGATTTCCTAAGCACTAGTGTTTTAAGGAACAGCTTAAAAAGAGAATCCTAATGTGATTTCTTTATAATGGGTGTGTTCCTTATCTTATCCTAGTGTCTAAACTCTTCTCCATGGCTGCACCCCCAAATAATATTCCCTTACGTGCTAAGGGGTATCTAGAGAGTGGGATAGGTTTAATAACTACCCTAACCCTAACGCGTACCCTAACCCTAACCCCTACCCTAACCCTAACACGTACCCTAATCCTAACACGTACCCTAAACCGAGACCTAACCCTAACACTAACCCTAACCCTAACCCTAACCCATACCCTACGCCGTACCCGCACCCCTCCCCGAACCCATACCCTAAGCCATACCCTAAACCTAACCCTAAGCCTAACCCTAACCCTAGGCTACCCTTGACTGCTTCTGCCTCCAATTGATTTCCTAAGCAGTAGTGTTTTAAGGAACAGCTTAAAAAGAGAATCCTAATGTGATTTCTTTATAATGGGTGTGTTCCTTATCTTATCCTAGTGTCTAAACTCTTCTCCATGGCTGGACCCCCAAATAATATTCCTTTACGTGCTAAGGGGGAGCTAGAGAGTGGGATAGGTTTACTAACTACCCTAGCCCTAACGCGTAACCTAACCCTAACCCCTACCCTAACCCTAACACGTACCCTAATCCTAACCCGTACCCTAAACCGAGCCCTAACCCTAACACTAACCCAAACCCTAACCCTAACCCATACCCTACGCCGTACACGAACATCTCCCCGAACCCATACCCCAAGCCGTACCCTAACCCTAACCCTAAGCCTAACCCTAACCCTAGGCTACCCTTGACTGCTTCTTCCTCCAATAGATTTCCTAAGCACTAGTGTTTTAAGGAACAGCTTAAAAAGAGAATCCTAAAGTGATTTCTTTATAATGGGTGTGTTCCTTATCTTATCCTAGTGTCTAAACTCTTCTCCATGGCTGGACCCCCAAATAATATTCCTTTACGTGCTAAGGGGTATCTAGAGAGTGGGATAGGTTTAATAACTACCCTAACCCTAATGCGTACCCTAACCCTAACCCCTACCCTAACCCTAACACGTACCCTAATCCTAACCCGTACCCTAAACCGAGCCCTAACCCTAACACTAACCCTAACCCTAACCCATACCCTACGCCGTACCCGAAACCCTCCCCGAACCCGTACCCTAAGCCGTACCCTAAGCCTAACCCTAAGCCTAACCTTACCCTAGGCTACCCTTGACTGCTTCTGCCTCCAATTGATTTCCTAAGCACTAGTGTTTTAAGGAACAGCTTAAAAAGAGAATCCTAATGTGATTTCTTTATAATGGGTGTGTTCCTTATCTTATCCTAGTGTCTAAACTCTTCTCCATGGCTGCACCCCCAAATAATATTGCCTTACGTGCTAAGGGGTATCTAGAGAGTGGGATAGGTTTAATAACTACCCTAACCCTAATGCGTACTCTAACCCTAACCCCTACCCTAACACTAACACGTACCCTAATCCGAACCCGTACCCTAAACCGAGCCCTAACCCTAACACTAACCCTAACCCTAACCCTAACCCATACCCTACGCCGTACCCGAAACCCTCCCCGAACCCGTACCCTAAGCCGTACCCTAAGCCGTACCCTAAGCCTAACCCTAACCCTAGGCTACCCTTGACTGCTTCTGCCTCCTATAGATTTCCTAAGCACTAGTGTTTTAAGGAACAGCTTAAAAAGAGAATCCTAATGTGATTTCTTTATAATGGGTGTGTTCCTTATCTTATCCTAGTGTCTAAACTCTTCTCCATGGCTGGACCCTCAAATAATATTCCTTTACGTGCTAAGGGGTATCTAGAGAGTGGGATAGGTTTAATAACTACCCTAACCTTAACGCGTACCCTAACCCTAACACCTACCCTAACCCTAACACGTACCCTAATCCTAACCCGTACCCTAAACCGAGCCCTAACCCTAACACTAACCCTAACCCTAACCCTAACCCATACCCTACGCCGTACCCGCACCCCTCCCCGAACCCGTAACCTAAGCCGTACCCTAAGCCTAACCCTAAGCCTAACCCTAACCCTAGGCTACCCTTGACTGCTTCTGCCTCCAATAGATTTCCTAAGCACTACTGTTTTAAGGAACAGCTTAAAAAGAGAATCCTAATGTGATTTCTTTATAATGGGTGTGTTCCTTATCTTATCCTAGTGTCTAAACTCTTCTCCATGGCTGCACCCCCAAATAATATTCCCTTACGTGCTAAGGGGTATCTAGAGAGTGGGATAGGTTTACTAACGACCCTAACCCTAACGCGTACCCTAACCCTAACCCCTACCCTAACCCTAACACGTACCCTAATCCTAACCTGTACCCTAAACCGAGCCCTAACCCTAACACTAACCCTAATCCTAACCCTAACCAATACCCTACGCCGTACCCGCACCCCTCCCCGAACCCGTACCCTAAGCCATACCCTATACCTAACCCTAAGCCTAACCCTAACCCTAGGCTACCCTTGACTGCTTCTGCCTCCAATTGATTTCCTAAGCAGTAGTGTTTTAAGGAACAGCTTAAAAAGAGAATCCTAAAGTGATTTCTTTATAATGGGTGTGTTCCTTATCTTATCCTAGTGTCTAAACTCTTCTCCATGGCTGGACCCCCAAATAATATTCCTTTACGTGCTAAGGGGTATCTAGAGAGTGGGATAGGTTTAATAACTACCCTAACCCTAATGCGTACCCTAACCCTAACCCCTACCCTAACCCTAACACGTACCCTAATCCTAACCCGTACCCTAAACCGAGCCCTAACCCTAACACTAACCCTAACCCTAACCCTAACCCATACCCTACGCCGTACCCGCACCCCTCCCCGAACCCGTAACCTAAGCCGTACCCTAAGCCTAACCCTAAGCCTAACCCTAACCCTAGGCTACCCTTGACTGCTTCTGCCTCCAATAGATTTCCTAAGCACTACTGTTTTAAGGAACAGCTTAAAAAGAGAATCCTAATGTGATTTCTTTATAATGGGTGTGTTCCTTATCTTATCCTAGTGTCTAAACTCTTCTCCATGGCTGCACCCCCAAATAATATTCCTTTACGTGCTAAGGGGGAGCTAGAGAGTGGGATAGGTTTACTAACTACCCTAGCCCTAACGCGTAACCTAACCCTAACCCCTACCCTAACACTAACACGTACCCTAATCCTAACCCGTACCCTAAACCGAGCCCTAACCCTAACACTAACCCTAACCCTAACCCATACCCTACGCCGTACCCGAAACCCTCCCCGAACCCGTACCCTAAGCCGTACCCTAAGCCTAACCCTAAGCCTAACCTTACCCTAGGCTACCCTTGACTGCTTCTGCCTCCAATAGATTTCCTAAGCACTAGTGTTTTAAGCAACAGCTTAAAAAGAGAATCCTAATGTGATTTCTTTATAATGGGTGTGTTCCTTATCTTATCCTAGTGTCTAAACTCTTCTCCATGGCTGCACCCCCAAATAATATTGCCTTACGTGCTAAGGGGTATCTAGAGAGTGGGATAGGTTTAATAACTACCCTAACCCTAATGCGTACTCTAACCCTAACCCCTACCCTAACACTAACACGTACCCTAATCCTAACCCGTACCCAAACCGAGCCCTAACCCTAACACTAACCCTAACCCTAACCCTAACCCATACCCTACGCCGTACCCGAAACCCTCCCCGAACCCGTACCCTAAGCCGTACCCTAAGCCTAACCCTAAGCCTAACCCTAACCCTAGGCTACCCTTGACTGCTTCTGCCTCCAATAGATTTCCTAAGCACTACTGTTTTAAGGAACAGCTTAAAAAGAGAATCCTAATGTGATTTCTTTATAATGGGTGTGTTCCTTATCTTATCCTAGTGTCTAAACTCTTCTCCATGGCTGCATCCCCAAATAATATTCCCTTACGTGCTAAGGGGTATCTAGAGAGTGGGATACGTTTAATAACTACCCTAACCCTAACGCGTACCCTAACCCTAACCCCTACCCTAACCCTAACACGTACCCTAATCCTAACCTGTACCCTAAACCGAGCCCTAACCCTAACACTAACCCTAACCCTAACCCTAACCCATACCCTACGCCGTACCCGCACCCCTGCCCGAACCCGTACCCTAAGCCATACCCTAAACCTAACCCTAAGCCTAACCCTAACCCTAGGCTACCCTTGACTGCTTCTGCCTCCAATTGATTTCCTAAGCAGTAGTGTTTTAAGGAACAGCTTAAAAAGAGAATCCTAATGTGATTTCTTTATAATGGGTGTGTTCCTTATCTTATCCTTGTGTCTAAACTCTTCTCCATGGCTGGACCCCCAAATAATATTCCTTTACGTGCTAAGGGGGAGCTAGAGAGTGGGATAGGTTTACTAACTACCCTAGCCCTAACGCGTAACCTAACCCTAACCCCTACCCTAACTCTAACACGTACCCTAATCCTAACCCGTACCCTAAACCGAGCCCTAACCTTAACACTAACCCTAACCCTAACCCTAACCCATACCCTACGCCGTACCCGAACCCCTCCCCGAACCCATACCGCAAGCCGTACCCTAACCCTAACCCTAAGCCTAACCCTAACCCTAGGCTACCCTTGACTGCTTCTGCCTCCAATAGATTTCCTAAGCACTAGTGTTTTAAGGAACAGCTTAAAAAGAGAATCCTAAAGTGATTTCTTTATAATGGGTGTGTTCCTTATCTTATCCTAGTGTCTAAACTCTTCTCCATGGCTGGACCCCCAAATAATATTCCTTTACGTGCTAAGGGGTATCTAGAGAGTGGGATAGGTTTAATAACTACCCTAACCCTAACGCGTACCCTAACCCTAACCCCTACCCTAACCCTAACACGTACCCTAATCCTAACCCGTACCCTAAACCGAGCCCTAACCCTAACACTAACCCTAACCCTAACCCTAACCCATACCCTACGCCGTACCCGAAACCCTCCCCGAACCCGTACCCTAAGCCGTACCCTAAGCCTAACCCTAAGCCTAACCCTAACCCTAGGCTACCCTTGACTGCTTCTGCCTCCAATAGATTTCCTAAGCACTAGTGTTTTAAGGAACAGCTTAAAAAGAGAATCCTAATGTGATTTCTTTATAATGGGTGTGTTCCTTATCTTATCCTAGTGTCTAAACTCTTCTCCATGGCTGGACCCTCAAATAATATTCCTTTACGTGCTAAGGGGTATCTAGAGAGTGGGATAGGTTTAATAACTACCCTAACCCTAACGCGTACCCTAACCCTAAACCCTACCCTAACCCTAACACGTACCCTAATCCTAAGCCGTACCCTAAACCGAGCCCTAACCCTAACACTAACCCTAACCCTAACCCTAACCCATACCCTACGCCGTACCCGCACCCCTCCCCGAACCCGTAACCTAAGCCGTACCCTAAGCCTAACCCTAAGCCTAACCCTAACCCTAGGCTACCCTTGACTGCTTCTGCTTCCAATTGATTTCCTAAGCAGTAGTGATTTAAGGAACAGCTTAAAAAGAGAATCCTAATGTGATTTCTTTATAATGGGTGTGTTCCTTATCTTATCCTAGTGTCTAAACTCTTCTCCATGGCTGGACCCCCAAGTAATATTCCTTTACGTGCTAAGGGGGAGCTAGAGAGTGGGATAGGTTTACTAACTACCCTAGCCCTAACGCGTAACCTAACCCTAACCCCTACCCTAACCCTAACACGTACCCTAATCCTAACCCGTACCCTAAACCGAGCCCTAACCCTAACACTAACCCAAACACTAACCCTAACCCATACCCTACGCCGTACACGAACACCTCCCCGAACCCATACCCCAAGCCGTACCCTAACCCTAACCCTAAGCCTAACCCTAACCCTAGGCTACCCTTGACTGCTTCTGCCTCCAATAGATTTCCTAAGCACTAGTGTTTTAAGGAACAGCTTAAAAAGAGAATCCTAAAGTGATTTCTTTATAATGGGTGTGTTTCTTATCTTATCCTAGTGTCTAAACTCTTCTCCATGGCTGGACCCCCAAATAATATTCCTTTACGTGCTAAGGGGTATCTAGAGAGTGGGATAGGTTTAATAACTACCCTAACCCTAATGCGTACCCTAACCCTAACCCCTACCCTAACCCTAACACGTACCCTAATCCTAACCCGTACCCTAAACCGAGCCCTAACCCTAACACTAACCCTAACCCTAACCCATACCCTACGCCGTACCCGAAACCCTCCCCGAACCCGTACCCTAAGCCGTACCCTAAGCCTAACCCTAAGCCTAACCTTACCCTAGGCTACCCTTGACTGCTTCTGCCTCCAATAGATTTCCTAAGCACTAGTGTTTTAAGGAACAGCTTAAAAAGAGAATCCTAATGTGATTTCTTTATAATGGGTGTGTTCCTTATCTTATCCTAGTGTCTAAACTCTTCTCCATGGCTGCACCCGCAAATAATATTGCCTTACGTGCTAAGGGGTATCTAGAGAGTGGGATAGGTTTACTAACTACCCTAACCCTAACGCGTACCCTAACCCTAACCCCTACCCTAACCCTAACACATACCCTAATCCTAACCCGTACCCTAAACCGAGACCTAACCCTAACACTAACCCTAACCCTAACCCTAACCCATACCCTACGCCGTACCCGAAACCCTCCCCGAACCCGTACCCTAAGCCGTACCCTAAGCCTAACCCTAAGCCTAACCCTAACCCTACGCTACCCTTGACTGCTTCTGCCTCCAATAGATTTCCTAAGCACTAGTGTTTTAAGCAACAGCTTAAAAAGAGAATCCTAATGTGATTTCTTTATAATGGGTGTGTTCCTTATCTTATCCTAGTGTCTAAATTCTTCTCCATTGCTGGAACCCCAAATAATATTCCTTTACGTGCTAAGGGGTATCTAGAGAGTGGGATAGGTTTACTAACTACCCTAACCCTAACGCGTACCCTAACCCTAACCCCTACCCTAAACCTAACACGTACCCTAATCCTAACCGTACCCTAAACCGAGCCCTAACCCTAACACTAACCCTAACCCTAACCCTAACCCATACCCTACGCCGTACCCGAAACCCTCCCCGAACCCGTACCCTAAGCCGTACCCTAAGCCTAACCCTAAGCCTAACCCTAACCCTAGGCTACCCTTGACTGCTTCTGCCTCCAATAGATTTCCTAAGCACTAGTGTTTTAAGGAACAGCTTAAAAAGAGAATCCTAATGTGATTTCTTTATAATGGGTGTGTTCCTTATCTTATCCTAGTGTCTAAACTCTTCTCCATGGCTGGACCCTCAAATAATATTCCTTTACGTGCTAAGGGGTATCTAGAGAGTGGGATAGGTTTAATAACTACCCTAACCCTAACGCGTACCCTAACCCTAACCCCTACCCTAACCCTAACACGTACCCTAATCCTAACCCGTACCCTAAACCGAGCCCTAACCCTAACACTAACCCTAACCCTAACCCTAACCCATACCCTACGCCGTACCCGCACCCCTCCCCGAACCCGTAACCTAAGCCGTATCCTAAGCCTAACCCTAAGCCTAACCCTAACCCTAGGCTACCCTTGACTGCTTCTGCCTCCAATAGATTTCCTAAGCACTACTGTTTTAAGGAACAGCTTAAAAAGAGAATCCTAATGTGATTTCTTTATAATGGGTGTGTTCCTTATCTTATCCTAGTGTCTAAACTCTTCTCCATGGCTGCACCCCCAAATAATATTCCCTTACGTGCTAAGGGGTATCTAGAGAGTGGGATAGGTTTACTAACGACCCTAACCCTAACGCGTACCCTAACCCTAACCCCTACCCTAACCCTAACACGTACCCTAATCCTAACCTGTACCCTAAACCGAGCCCTAACCCTAACACTAACCCTAATCCTAACCCTAACCAATACCCTACGCCGTACCCGCACCCCTCCCCGAACCCGTACCCTAAGCCATACCCTATACCTAACCCTAAGCCTAACCCTAACCCTAGGCTACCCTTGACTGCTTCTGCCTCCAATTGATTTCCTAAGCAGTAGTGTTTTAAGGAACAGCTTAGAAAGAGAATCCTAAAGTGATTTCTTTATAATGGGTGTGTTCCTTATCTTATCCTAGTGTCTAAACTCTTCTCCATGGCTGGACCCCCAAATAATATTCCTTTACGTGCTAAGGGGTATCTAGAGAGTGGGATAGGTTTAATAACTACCCTAACCCTAATGCGTACCCTAACCCTAACCCCTACCCTAACCCTAACACGTACCCTAATCCTAACCCGTACCCTAAACCGAGCCCTAACCCTAACACTAACCCTAACCCTAACCCTAACCCATACCCTACGCCGTACCCGCACCCCTCCCCGAACCCGTAACCTAAGCCGTACCCTAAGCCTAACCCTAAGCCTAACCCTAACCCTAGGCTACCCTTGACTGCTTCTGCCTCCAATAGATTTCCTAAGCACTACTGTTTTAAGGAACAGCTTAAAAAGAGAATCCTAATGTGATTTCTTTATAATGGGTGTGTTCCTTATCTTATCCTAGTGTCTAAACTCTTCTCCATGGCTGCACCCCCAAATAATATTCCTTTACGTGCTAAGGGGGAGCTAGAGAGTGGGATAGGTTTACTAACTACCCTAGCCCTAACGCGTAACCTAACCCTAACCCCTACCCTAACACTAACACGTACCCTAATCCTAACCCGTACCCTAAACCGAGCCCTAACCCTAACACTAACCCTAACCCTAACCCATACCCTACGCCGTACCCGAAACCCTCCCCGAACCCGTACCCTAAGCCGTACCCTAAGCCTAACCCTAAGCCTAACCTTACCCTAGGCTACCCTTGACTGCTTCTGCCTCCAATAGATTTCCTAAGCACTAGTGTTTTAAGCAACAGCTTAAAAAGAGAATCCTAATGTGATTTCTTTATAATGGGTGTGTTCCTTATCTTATCCTAGTGTCTAAACTCTTCTCCATGGCTGCACCCCCAAATAATATTGCCTTACGTGCTAAGGGGTATCTAGAGAGTGGGATAGGTTTAATAACTACCCTAACCCTAATGCGTACTCTAACCCTAACCCCTACCCTAACACTAACACGTACCCTAATCCTAACCCGTACCCAAACCGAGCCCTAACCCTAACACTAACCCTAACCCTAACCCTAACCCATACCCTACGCCGTACCCGAAACCCTCCCCGAACCCGTACCCTAAGCCGTACCCTAAGCCTAACCCTAAGCCTAACCCTAACCCTAGGCTACCCTTGACTGCTTCTGCCTCCAATAGATTTCCTAAGCACTACTGTTTTAAGGAACAGCTTAAAAAGAGAATCCTAATGTGATTTCTTTATAATGGGTGTGTTCCTTATCTTATCCTAGTGTCTAAACTCTTCTCCATGGCTGCACCCCCAAATAATATTCCCTTACGTGCTAAGGGGTATCTAGAGAGTGGGATAAGTTTAATAACTACCCTAACCCTAACGCGTACCCTAACCCTAACCCCTACCCTAACCCTAACACGTACCCTAATCCTAACCTGTACCCTAAACCGAGCCCTAACCCTAACACTAACCCTAACCCTAACCCTAACCCATACCCTACGCCGTACCCGCACCCCTGCCCGAACCCGTACCCTAAGCCATACCCTAAACCTAACCCTAAGCCTAACCCTAACCCTAGGCTACCCTTGACTGCTTCTGCCTCCAATTGATTTCCTAAGCAGTAGTGTTTTAAGGAACAGCTTAAAAAGAGAATCCTAATGTGATTTCTTTATAATGGGTGTGTTCCTTATCTTATCCTTGTGTCTAAACTCTTCTCCATGGCTGGACCCCCAAATAATATTCCTTTACGTGCTAAGGGGGAGCTAGAGAGTGGGATAGGTTTACTAACTACCCTAGCCCTAACGCGTAACCTAACCCTAACCCCTACCCTAACTCTAACACGTACCCTAATCCTAACCCGTACCCTAAACCGAGCCCTAACCTTAACACTAACCCTAACCCTAACCCTAACCCATACCCTACGCCGTACCCGAACCCCTCCCCGAACCCATACCGCAAGCCGTACCCTAACCCTAACCCTAAGCCTAACCCTAACCCTAGGCTACCCTTGACTGCTTCTGCCTCCAATAGATTTCCTAAGCACTAGTGTTTTAAGGAACAGCTTAAAAAGAGAATCCTAAAGTGATTTCTTTATAATGGGTGTGTTCCTTATCTTATCCTAGTGTCTAAACTCTTCTCCATGGCTGGACCCCCAAATAATATTCCTTTACGTGCTAAGGGGTATCTAGAGAGTGGGATAGGTTTAATAACTACCCTAACCCTAACGCGTACCCTAACCCTAACCCCTACCCTAACCCTAACACGTACCCTAATCCTAACCCGTACCCTAAACCGAGCCCTAACCCTAACACTAACCCTAACCCTAACCCTAAGCCATACCCTATGCCGTACCCGAAACCCTCCCCGAACCCGTACCCTAAGCCGTACCCTAAGCCTAACCCTAAGCCTAACCCTAACCCTACACTACCCTTGACTGCTTCTGCCTCCAATAGATTTCCTAAGCACTAGTGTTTTAAGCAACAGCTTAAAAAGAGAATCCTAATGTGATTTCTTTATAATGGGTGTGTTCCTTATCTTATCCTAGTGTCTAAACTCTTCTCCATGGCTGGACCCTCAAATAATATTCCTTTACGTGCTAAGGGGTATCTAGAGAGTGGGATAGGTTTAATAACTACCCTAACCCTAACGCGTACCCTAACCCTAAACCCTACCCTAACCCTAACACGTACCCTAATCCTAAGCCGTACCCTAAACCGAGCCCTAACCCTAACACTAACCCTAACCCTAACCCTAACCCATACCCTACGCCGTACCCGCACCCCTCCCCGAACCCGTAACCTAAGCCGTACCCTAAGCCTAACCCTAAGCCTAACCCTAACCCTAGGCTACCCTTGACTGCTTCTGCTTCCAATTGATTTCCTAAGCAGTAGTGATTTAAGGAACAGCTTAAAAAGAGAATCCTAATGTGATTTCTTTATAATGGGTGTGTTCCTTATCTTATCCTAGTGTCTAAACTCTTCTCCATGGCTGGACCCCCAAGTAATATTCCTTTACGTGCTAAGGGGGAGCTAGAGAGTGGGATAGGTTTACTAACTACCCTAGCCCTAACGCGTAACCTAACCCTAACCCCTACCCTAACCCTAACACGTACCCTAATCCTAACCCGTACCCTAAACCGAGCCCTAAACCTAACACTAACCCAAACACTAACCCTAACCCATACCCTACGCCGTACACGAACACCTCCCCGAACCCATACCCCAAGCCGTACCCTAACCCTAACCCTAAGCCTAACCCTAACCCTAGGCTACCCTTGACTGCTTCTGCCTCCAATAGATTTCCTAAGCACTAGTGTTTTAAGGAACAGCTTAAAAAGAGAATCCTAAAGTGATTTCTTTATAATGGGTGTGTTCCTTATCTTATCCTAGTGTCTAAACTCTTCTCCATGGCTGGACCCCCAAATAATATTCCTTTACGTGCTAAGGGGTATCTAGAGAGTGGGATAGGTTTAATAACTACCCTAACCCTAATGCGTACCCTAACCCTAACCCCTACCCTAACCCTAACACGTACCCTAATCCTAACCCGTACCCTAAACCGAGCCCTAACCCTAACACTAACCCTAACCCTAACCCATACCCTACGCCGTACCCGAAACCCTCCCCGAACCCGTACCCTAAGCCGTACCCTAAGCCTAACCCTAAGCCTAACCTTACCCTAGGCTACCCTTGACTGCTTCTGCCTCCAATAGATTTCCTAAGCACTAGTGTTTTAAGGAACAGCTTAAAAAGAGAATCCTAATGTGATTTCTTTATAATGGGTGTGTTCCTTATCTTATCCTAGTGTCTAAACTCTTCTCCATGGCTGCACCCGCAAATAATATTGCCTTACGTGCTAAGGGGTATCTAGAGAGTGGGATAGGTTTACTAACTACCCTAACCCTAACGCGTACCCTAACCCTAACCCCTACCCTAACCCTAACACATACCCTAATCCTAACCCGTACCCTAAACCGAGACCTAACCCTAACACTAACCCTAACCCTAACCCTAACCCATACCCTACGCCGTACCCGAAACCCTCCCCGAACCCGTACCCTAAGCCGTACCCTAAGCCTAACCCTAAGCCTAACCCTAACCCTACGCTACCCTTGACTGCTTCTGCCTCCAATAGATTTCCTAAGCACTAGTGTTTTAAGCAACAGCTTAAAAAGAGAATCCTAATGTGATTTCTTTATAATGGGTGTGTTCCTTATCTTATCCTAGTGTCTAAATTCTTCTCCATTGCTGGAACCCCAAATAATATTCCTTTACGTGCTAAGGGGTATCTAGAGAGTGGGATAGGTTTACTAACTACCCTAACCCTAACGCGTACCCTAACCCTAACCCCTACCCTAAACCTAACACGTACCCTAATCCTAACCGTACCCTAAACCGAGCCCTAACCCTAACACTAACCCTAACCCTAACCCTAACCCATACCCTACGCCGTACCCGAAACCCTCCCCGAACCCGTACCCTAAGCCGTACCCTAAGCCTAACCCTAAGCCTAACCCTAACCCTAGGCTACCCTTGACTGCTTCTGCCTCCAATAGATTTCCTAAGCACTAGTGTTTTAAGGAACAGCTTAAAAAGAGAATCCTAATGTGATTTCTTTATAATGGGTGTGTTCCTTATCTTATCCTAGTGTCTAAACTCTTCTCCATGGCTGGACCCTCAAATAATATTCCTTTACGTGCTAAGGGGTATCTAGAGAGTGGGATAGGTTTAATAACTACCCTAACCCTAACGCGTACCCTAACCCTAACCCCTACCCTAACCCTAACACGTACCCTAATCCTAACCCGTACCCTAAACCGAGCCCTAACCCTAACACTAACCCTAACCCTAACCCTAACCCATACCCTACGCCGTACCCGCACCCCTCCCCGAACCCGTAACCTAAGCCGTATCCTAAGCCTAACCCTAAGCCTAACCCTAACCCTAGGCTACCCTTGACTGCTTCTGCCTCCAATAGATTTCCTAAGCACTACTGTTTTAAGGAACAGCTTAAAAAGAGAATCCTAATGTGATTTCTTTATAATGGGTGTGTTCCTTATCTTATCCTAGTGTCTAAACTCTTCTCCATGGCTGCACCCCCAAATAATATTCCCTTACGTGCTAAGGGGTATCTAGAGAGTGGGATAGGTTTAATAACTACCCTAACCCTAACACGTACCCTAACCCTAACCCCTACCCTAACCCTAACACGTACCCTAATCCTAACCTGTACCCTAAACCGAGCCCTAACCCTAACACTAACCCTAACCCTAACCCTAACCCATACCCTACGCCGTACCCGCACCCCTCCCCGAACCCGTACCCTAAGCCATACCCTAAACCTAACCCTAAGCCTAATCCTAACCCTAGGCTACCCTTGACTGCTTCTTCCTCCAATTGATTTCCTAAGCAGTAGTGTTTTAAGGAACAGCTTAAAAAGAGAATCCTAATGTGATTTCTTTATAATGGGTGTGTTCCTTATCTTATCCTAGTGTCTAAACTCTTCTCCATGGCTGGACCCCCAAATAATATTCCTTTACGTGCTAAGGGGGAGCTAGAGAGTGGGATAGGTTTACTAACTACCCTAGCCCTAACGCGTAACCTAACCCTAACCCCTACCCTAACTCTAACACGTACCCTAATCCTAACCCGTACCCTAAACCGAGCCCTAACCTTAACACTAACCCTAACCCTAACCCTAACCCATACCCTACGCCGTACCGGAACCCCTCCTCGAACCCATACCGCAAGCCGTACCCTAACCCTAACCCTAAGCCTAACCCTAACCCTAGGCTACCCTTGACTGCTTCTGCCTCCAATAGATTTCCTAAGCACTAGTGTTTTAAGGAACAGCTTAAAAAGAGAATCCTAAAGTGATTTCTTTATAATGGGTGTGTTCCTTATCTTATCCTAGTGTCTAAACTCTTCTCCATGGCTGGACCCCCAAATAATATTCCTTTACGTGCTAAGGGGTATTTAGAGAGTGGGATAGGTTTAATAACTACCCTAACCCTAACGCGTACCCTAACCCTAACCCCTACCCTAACCCTAACACGTACCCTAATCCTAACCCGTACCCTAAACCGAGCCCTAACCCTAACACTAACCCTAACCCTAACCCTAACCCATACCCTACGCCGTACCCGAAACCCTCCCCGAACCCGTACCCTAAGCCGTACCCTAAGCCTAACCCTAAGCCTAACCCTAACCCTAGGCTACCCTTGACTGCTTCTGCCTCCAATAGATTTCCTAAGCACTAGTGTTTTAAGGAACAGCTTAAAAAGAGAATCCTAATGTGATTTCTTTATAATGGGTGTGTTCCTTATCTTATCCTAGTGTCTAAACTCTTCTCCATGGCTGGACCCTCAAATAATATTCCTTTACGTGCTAAGGGGTATCTAGAGAGTGGGATAGGTTTAATAACTACCCTAAACCTAACGCGTACCCTAACCCTAACCCCTACCCTAACCCTAACACGTACCCTAATACTAACCTGTACCCTAAACCGAGCCCTAACCCTAACACTAACCCTAACCCTAACCCTAAGCCATACCCTATGCCGTACCCGAAACCCTCCCCGAACCCGTACCCTAAGCCGTACCCTAAGCCTAACCCTAAGCCTAACCCTAACCCTACACTACCCTTGACTGCTTCTGCCTCCAATAGATTTCCTAAGCACTAGTGTTTTAAGCAACAGCTTAAAAAGAGAATCCTAATGTGATTTCTTTATAATGGGTGTGTTCCTTATCTTATCCTAGTGTCTAAACTCTTCTCCATGGCTGGACCCTCAAATAATATTCCTTTACGTGCTAAGGGGTATCTAGAGAGTGGGATAGGTTTAATAACTACCCTAACCTTAACGCGTACCCTAACCCTAACACCTACCCTAACCCTAACACGTACCCTAATCCTAACCCGTACCCTAAACCGAGCCCTAACCCTAACACTAACCCTAACCCTAACCCTAACCCATACCCTACGCCGTACCCGCACCCCTCCCCGAACCCGTAACCTAAGCCGTACCCTAAGCCTAACCCTAAGCCTAACCCTAACCCTAGGCTACCCTTGACTGCTTCTGCCTCCAATAGATTTCCTAAGCACTACTGTTTTAAGGAACAGCTTAAAAAGAGAATCCTAATGTGATTTCTTTATAATGGGTGTGTTCCTTATCTTATCCTAGTGTCTAAACTCTTCTCCATGGCTGCACCCCCAAATAATATTCCCTTACGTGCTAAGGGGTATCTAGAGAGTGGGATAGGTTTACTAACGACCCTAACCCTAACGCGTACCCTAACCCTAACCCCTACCCTAACCCTAACACGTACCCTAATCCTAACCTGTACCCTAAACCGAGCCCTAACCCTAACACTAACCCTAATCCTAACCCTAACCAATACCCTACGCCGTACCCGCACCCCTCCCCGAACCCGTACCCTAAGCCATACCCTATACCTAACCCTAAGCCTAACCCTAACCCTAGGCTACCCTTGACTGCTTCTGCCTCCAATTGATTTCCTAAGCAGTAGTGTTTTAAGGAACAGCTTAAAAAGAGAATCCTAAAGTGATTTCTTTATAATGGGTGTGTTCCTTATCTTATCCTAGTGTCTAAACTCTTCTCCATGGCTGGACCCCCAAATAATATTCCTTTACGTGCTAAGGGGTATCTAGAGAGTGGGATAGGTTTAATAACTACCCTAACCCTAATGCGTACCCTAACCCTAACCCCTACCCTAACCCTAACACGTACCCTAATCCTAACCCGTACCCTAAACCGAGCCCTAACCCTAACACTAACCCTAACCCTAACCCTAACCCATACCCTACGCCGTACCCGCACCCCTCCCCGAACCCGTAACCTAAGCCGTACCCTAAGCCTAACCCTAAGCCTAACCCTAACCCTAGGCTACCCTTGACTGCTTCTGCCTCCAATAGATTTCCTAAGCACTACTGTTTTAAGGAACAGCTTAAAAAGAGAATCCTAATGTGATTTCTTTATAATGGGTGTGTTCCTTATCTTATCCTAGTGTCTAAACTCTTCTCCATGGCTGCACCCCCAAATAATATTCCTTTACGTGCTAAGGGGGAGCTAGAGAGTGGGATAGGTTTACTAACTACCCTAGCCCTAACGCGTAACCTAACCCTAACCCCTACCCTAACACTAACACGTACCCTAATCCTAACCCGTACCCTAAACCGAGCCCTAACCCTAACACTAACCCTAACCCTAACCCATACCCTACGCCGTACCCGAAACCCTCCCCGAACCCGTACCCTAAGCCGTACCCTAAGCCTAACCCTAAGCCTAACCTTACCCTAGGCTACCCTTGACTGCTTCTGCCTCCAATAGATTTCCTAAGCACTAGTGTTTTAAGCAACAGCTTAAAAAGAGAATCCTAATGTGATTTCTTTATAATGGGTGTGTTCCTTATCTTATCCTAGTGTCTAAACTCTTCTCCATGGCTGCACCCCCAAATAATATTGCCTTACGTGCTAAGGGGTATCTAGAGAGTGGGATAGGTTTAATAACTACCCTAACCCTAATGCGTACTCTAACCCTAACCCCTACCCTAACACTAACACGTACCCTAATCCTAACCCGTACCCAAACCGAGCCCTAACCCTAACACTAACCCTAACCCTAACCCTAACCCATACCCTACGCCGTACCCGAAACCCTCCCCGAACCCGTACCCTAAGCCGTACCCTAAGCCTAACCCTAAGCCTAACCCTAACCCTAGGCTACCCTTGACTGCTTCTGCCTCCAATAGATTTCCTAAGCACTACTGTTTTAAGGAACAGCTTAAAAAGAGAATCCTAATGTGATTTCTTTATAATGGGTGTGTTCCTTATCTTATCCTAGTGTCTAAACTCTTCTCCATGGCTGGAACCCCAAATAATATTCCTTTACGTGCTAAGGGGTATCTAGAGAGTGGGATAGGTTTATTAACTACCCTAACCCTAACGCGTACCCTAACCCTAACCCCTGCCCTAAACCTAACACGTACCCTAATCCTAACCGTACCCTAAACCGAGCCCTAACCCTAACACTAACCCTAACCCTAACCCTAACCCATACCCTACGCCGTACCCGAAACCCTCCCCGAACCCGTACCCTAAGCCGTACCCTAAGCCTAACCCTAAGCCTAACCGTAACCCTAGGCTACCCTTGACTGCTTCTGCCTCCTATAGATTTCCTAAGCACTAGTGTTTTAAGGAACAGCTTAAAAAGAGAATCCTAATGTGATTTCTTTATAATGGGTGTGTTCCTTATCTTATCCTAGTGTCTAAACTCTTCTCCATGGCTGGACCCCCAAATAATATTCCTTTACGTGCTAAGGGGTATCTAGAGAGTGGGATAGGTTTAATAACTACCCTAACCCTAACGCGTACCCTAACCCTAACCCCTACCCTAACCCTAACACGTACCCTAATCCTAACCCGTACCCTAAACCGAGCCCTAACCCTAACACTAACCCTAACCCTAACCCTAACCCATACCCTACGCCGTACCCGCACCCCTCCCCGAACCCGTAACCTAAGCCGTACCCTAAGCCTAACCCTAAGCCTAACCCTAACCCTAGGCTACCCTTGACTGCTTCTGCCTCCAATAGATTTCCTAAGCACTACTGTTTTAAGGAACAGCTTAAAAAGAGAATCCTAATGTGATTTCTTTATAATGGGTGTGTTCCTTATCTTATCCTAGTGTCTAAACTCTTCTCCATGGCTGCACCCCCAAATAATATTCCCTTACGTGCTAAGGGGTATCTAGAGAGTGGGATAGGTTTAATAACTACCCTAACCCTAACGCGTACCCTAACCCTAACCCCTACCCTAACCCTAACACGTACGCTAATCCTAACCTGTACCCTAAACCGAGCCCTAACCCTAACACTAACCCTAACCCTAACCCTAACCCATACCCTACGCCGTACCCGCACCCCTCCCCAAACCCGTACCCTAAGCCATACCCTAAACCTAACCCTAAGCCTAAACCTAACCCTAGGCTACCCTTGACTGCTTCTGCCTCCAATAGATTTCCTAAGCACTAGTGTTTTAAGGAACAGCTTAAAAATAGAATCCTAATGTGATTTCTTTATAATGGGTGTGTTCCTTATCTTATCCTAGTGTCTAAACTCTTCTCCATGGCTGGACCCCCAAATAGTATTCCTTTACGTGCTAAGGGGTATCTAGAGAGTGGGATAGGTTTATTAACTACCCTAACCCTAACGCGTACCCTAACCCTAACCCCTACCCTAACCCTAACACGTACCCTAATCCTAACCGTACCCTAAACCGAGCCCTAAAGCTAAAACTACACCTAACCCTAACCCTAACCCATACCCTACGCCGTACCCGAAACCCTCCCCGAACCCGTACCCTAAGCCATACCCTAAGCCTAACCCTAAGCCTAACCCTAACCCTAGGCTACCCTTGACTGCTTCTGCCTCCAATAGATTTCCTAAGCACTACTGTTTTAAGGAACAGCTTAAAAAGAGAATCCTAATGTGATTTCTTTATAATGGGTGTGTTCCTTATCTTATCCTAGTGTCTAAACTCTTCTCCATGGCTGCACCCCCAAATAATATTCCCTTACGTGCTAAGGGGTGTCTAGAGAGTGGGATAGGTTTAATAACTACCCTAACCCTAACGCGTACCCTAACCCTAACCCCTACCCTAACCCTAACACGTACCCTAATCCTAACCTGTACCCTAAACCGAGCCCTAACCCTAACACTAACCCTAACCCTAACCCTAACCCATACCCTACGCCGTACCCGCAGCCCTCCCCGAACCCGTAACCTAAGCCGTACCCTAAGCCTAACCCTAAGCCTAACCCTAACCCTAGGCTACCCTTGACTGCTTCTGCCTCCAATAGATTTCCTAAGCACTACTGTTTTAAGGAACAGCTTAAAAAGAGAATCCTAATGTGATTTCTTTATAATGGGTGTGTTCCTTATCTTATCCTAGTGTCTAAACTCTTCTCCATGGCTGCACCCCCAAATAATATTCCCTTACGTGCTAAGGGGTGTCTAGAGAGTGGGATAGGTTTAATAACTACCCTAACCCTAACGCGTACCCTAACCCTAACCCCTACCCTAACCCTAACACGTACCCTAATCCTAACCTGTACCCTAAACCGAGCCCTAACCCTAACACTAACCCTAACCCTAACCCTAACCCATACCCTACGCCGTACCCGCTCCCCTCCCCGAACCCGTACCCTAAGCCATACCCTAAACCTAACCCTAAGCCTAACCCTAACCCTAGGCTACCCTTGACTGCTTCTGCCTCCAATTGATTTCCTAAGCAGTAGTGTTTTAAGGAACAGCTTAAAAAGAGAATCCTAATGTGATTTCTTTATAATGGGTGTGTTCCTTATCTTATCCTAGTGTCTAAACTCTTCTCCATGGCTGGACCCCCAAATAATATTCCTTTACGTGCTAAGGGGGAGCTAGAGAGTGGGATAGGTTTACTAACTACCCTAGCCCTAACGCGTAACCTAACCCTAACCCCTACCCTAACCCTAACACGTACCCTAATCCTAACCCGTACCCTAAACCGAGCCCTAACCCTAACACTAACCCAAACCCTAACCCTAACCCATACCCTACGCCGTACACGAACACCTCCCCGAACCCATACCCAAAGCCGTACCCTAAGCCTAACCCTAAGCCTAACCCTAACCCTAGGCTACCCTTGACTGCTTCTGCCTCCAATAGATTTCCTAAGCACTAGTGTTTTAAGGAACAGCTTAAAAAGAGAATCCTAAAGTGATTTCTTTATAATGGGTGTGTTCCTTATCTTATCCTAGTGTCTAAACTCTTCTCCATGGCTGGACCCCCAAATAATATTCCTTTACGTGCTAAGGGGTATCTAGAGAGTGGGATAGGTTTAATAACTACCCTAACCCTAATGCGTACCCTAACCCTAACCCCTACCCTAACCCTAACACGTACCCTAATCCTAACCCGTACCCTAAACCGAGCCCTAACCCTAACACTAACCCTAACCCTAACCCATACCCTACGCCGTACCCGAAACCCTCCCCGAACCCGTACCCTAAGCCGTACCCTAAGCCTAACCCTAAGCCTAACCTTACCCTAGGCTACCCTTGACTGCTTCTGCCTCCAATAGATTTCCTAAGCACTAGTGCTTTAAGGAACAGCTTAAAAAGAGAATCCTAATGTGATTTCTTTATAATGGGTGTGTTCCTTATCTTATCCTAGTGTCTAAACTCTTCTCCATGGCTGCACCCCCAAATAATATTGCCTTACGTGCTAAGGGGTATCTAGAGAGTGGGATAGGTTTAATAACTACCCTAACCCTAATGCGTACTCTAACCCTAACCCCTACCCTAACACTAACACGTACCCTAATCCTAACCCGTACCCTAAACCGAGCCCTAACCCTAACACTAACACTAACCCTAACCCTAACCCATACCCTACGCCGTACCTGAACCCCTCCCCAAACCCGTACCCTAAGCCGTACCCTAAGCCTAACCCTAAGCCTAACACTAACCCTAGGCTACCCTTGACTGCTTCTGCCTCCAATAGATTTCCTAAGCACTAGTGTTTTAAGCAACAGCTTAAAAAGAGAATCCTAATGTGATTTCTTTATAATGGGTGTGTTCCTTATCTTATCCTAGTGTCTAAATTCTTCTCCATGGCTGGAACCCCAAATAATATTCCTTTACGTGCTAAGGGGTATCTAGAGAGTGGGATAGGTTTATTAACTACCCTAACCCTAACGCGTACCCTAACCCTAACCCCTGCCCTAAACCTAACACGTACCCTAATCCTAACCGTACCCTAAACCGAGCCCTAACCCTAACACTAACCCTAACCCTAACCCTAACCCATACCCTACGCCGTACCCGAAACCCTCCCCGAACCCGTACCCTAAGCCGTACCCTAAGCCTAACCCTAAGCCTAACCGTAACCCTAGGCTACCCTTGACTGCTTCTGCCTCCTATAGATTTCCTAAGCACTAGTGTTTTAAGGAACAGCTTAAAAAGAGAATCCTAATGTGATTTCTTTATAATGGGTGTGTTCCTTATCTTATCCTAGTGTCTAAACTCTTCTCCATGGCTGGACCCCCAAATAATATTCCTTTACGTGCTAAGGGGTATCTAGAGAGTGGGATAGGTTTAATAACTACCCTAACCCTAACGCGTACCCTAACCCTAACCCCTACCCTAACCCTAACACGTACCCTAATCCTAACCCGTACCCTAAACCGAGCCCTAACCCTAACACTAACCCTAACCCTAACCCTAACCCATACCCTACGCCGTACCCGCACCCCTCCCCGAACCCGTAACCTAAGCCGTACCCTAAGCCTAACCCTAAGCCTAACCCTAACCCTAGGCTACCCTTGACTGCTTCTGCCTCCAATAGATTTCCTAAGCACTACTGTTTTAAGGAACAGCTTAAAAAGAGAATCCTAATGTGATTTCTTTATAATGGGTGTGTTCCTTATCTTATCCTAGTGTCTAAACTCTTCTCCATGGCTGCACCCCCAAATAATATTCCCTTACGTGCTAAGGGGTATCTAGAGAGTGGGATAGGTTTAATAACTACCCTAACCCTAACGCGTACCCTAACCCTAACCCCTACCCTAACCCTAACACGTACCCTAATCCTAACCTGTACCCTAAACCGAGCCCTAACCCTAACACTAACCCTAACCCTAACCCTAACCCATACCCTACGCCGTACCCGCACCCCTCCCCAAACCCGTACCCTAAGCCATACCCTAAACCTAACCCTAAGCCTAACCCTAACCCTAGGCTACCCTTGACTGCTTCTGCCTCCAATTGATTTCCTAAGCAGTAGTGTTTTAAGGAACAGCTTAAAAAGAGAATCCTAATGTGATTTCTTTATAATGGGTGTGTTCCTTATCTTATCCTAGTGTCTAAACTCTTCTCCATGGCTGGACCCCCAAATAATATTCCTTTACGTGCTAAGGGGGAGCTAGAGAGTGGGATAGGTTTACTAACTACCCTAGCCCTAACGCGTAACCTAACCCTAACCCCTACCCTAACGCTAACACGTACCCTAATCCTAACCCGTACCCTAAACCGAGCCCTAACCCTAACACTAACCCAAACCCTAACCCTAACCCATACCCTACGCTGTACACGAACACCTCCCCGAACCCATACCCCAAGCCGTACCCTAACCCTAACCCTAAGCCTAACCCTAACCCTAGGCTACCCTTGACTGCTTCTGCCTCCAATAGATTTCCTAAGCACTAGTGTTTTAAGAACAGCGTAAAAAGAGAATCCTAAAGTGATTTCTTTATAATGGGTGTGTTCCTTATCTTATCCTAGTGTCTAAACTCTTCTCCATGGCTGGACCCCCAAATAATATTCCTTTACGTGCTAAGGGGTATCTAGAGAGTGGGATAGGTTTAATAACTACCCTAACCCTAACACGTACCCTAACCCTAACCCCTACCCTAACCCTAACACGTACCCTAATCCTAACCCGTACCCTAAACCGAGCCCTAACCCTAACACTAACCCTAACCCTAACCCTAACCCATACCCTACGCCGTACCCGAAACCCTCCCCGAACCCGTACCCTAATCCATACCCTAAGCCTAACCCTAAGCCTAACACTAACCCTAGGCTACCCTTGACTGCTTCTGCCTCCAATAGATTTCCTAAGCACTAGTGTTTTAAGCAACAGCTTAAAAAGAGAATCCTAATGTGATTTCTTTATAATGGGTGTGTTCCTTATCTTATCCTAGTGTCTAAACTCTTCTCCATGGCTGGACCCCCAAATAATATTCCTTTACGTGCTAAGGGGTATCTAGAGAGTGGGATAGGTTTATTAACTACCCTAACCCTAACGCGTACCCTAACCCTAACCCCTACCCTAACCCTAACACGTACCCTAATCCTAACCGTACCCTAAACCGAGCCCTAACCCTAACACTAACCCTAAACCTAACCCTAACACATACCCTACGCCGTACCCGAACCCCTCCCCGAACCCGTACCCTAAGCCGTACCCTAAGCCTAACCCTAAGCCTAACCCTAAACCTAGGCTACCCTTGACTGCTTCTGCCTCCAATAGATTTCCTAAGCACTAGTGTTTTAAGGAACAGCTTAAAAATAGAATCCTAATGTGATTTCTTTATAATGGGTGTGTTCCTTATCTTATCCTAGTGTCTAAACTCTTCTCCATGGCTGGACCCCCAAATAGTATTCCTTTACGTGCTAAGGGGTATCTAGAGAGTGGGATAGGTTTATTAACTACCCTAACCCTAACGCGTACCCTAACCCTAACCCCTACCCTAACCCTAACACGTACCCTAATCCTAACCGTACCCTAAACCGAGCCCTAAAGCTAAAACTACACCTAACCCTAACCCTAACCCATACCCTACGCCGTACCCGAAACCCTCCCCGAACCCGTACCCTAAGCCGTACCCTAAGCCTAACCCTAAGCCTAACCCTAACCCTAGGCTACCCTTGACTGCTTCTGCCTCCAATAGATTTCCTAAGCACTACTGTTTTAAGGAACAGCTTAAAAAGAGAATCCTAATGTGATTTCTTTATAATGGGTGTGTTCCTTATCTTATCCTAGTGTCTAAACTCTTCTCCATGGCTGCACCCCCAAATAATATTCCCTTACGTGCTAAGGGGTGTCTAGAGAGTGGGATAGGTTTAATAACTACCCTAACCCTAACGCGTACCCTAACCCTAACCCCTACCCTAACCCTAACACGTACCCTAATCCTAACCTGTACCCTAAACCGAGCCCTAACCCTAACACTAACCCTAACCCTAACCCTAACCCATACCCTACGCCGTACCCGCAGCCCTCCCCGAACCCGTAACCTAAGCCGTACCCTAAGCCTAACCCTAAGCCTAACCCTAACCCTAGGCTACCCTTGACTGCTTCTGCCTCCAATAGATTTCCTAAGCACTACTGTTTTAAGGAACAGCTTAAAAAGAGAATCCTAATGTGATTTCTTTATAATGGGTGTGTTCCTTATCTTATCCTAGTGTCTAAACTCTTCTCCATGGCTGCACCCCCAAATAATATTCCCTTACGTGCTAAGGGGTGTCTAGAGAGTGGGATAGGTTTAATAACTACCCTAACCCAAACGCGTACCCTAACCCTAACCCCTACCCTAACCCTAACACGTACCCTAAACCTAACCTGTACCCTAAACCGAGCCCTAACCCTAACACTAACCCTAACCCTAACCCTAACCCATACCCTACGCCGTACCCGCACCCCTCCCCGAACCCGTACCCTAAGCCATACCCTAAACCTAACCCTAAGCCTAACCCTAACCCTAGGCTACCCTTGACTGCTTCTGCCTCCAATTGATTTCCTAAGCAGTAGTGTTTTAAGGAACAGCTTAAAAAGAGAATCCTAATGTGATTTCTTTATAATGGGTGTGTTCCTTATCTTATCCTAGTGTCTAAACTCTTCTCCATGGCTGGACCCCCAAATAATATTCCTTTACGTGCTAAGGGGGAGCTAGAGAGTGGGATAGGTTTACTAACTACCCTAGCCCTAACGCGTAACCTAACCCTAACCCCTACCCTAACCCTAACACGTACCCTAATCCTAACCCGTACCCTAAACCGAGCCCTAACCCTAACACTAACCCAAACCCTAACCCTAACCCATACCCTACGCCGTACACGAACACCTCCCCGAACCCATACCCAAAGCCGTACCCTAAGCCTAACCCTAAGCCTAACCCTAACCCTAGGCTACCCTTGACTGCTTCTGCCTCCAATAGATTTCCTAAGCCCTAGTGTTTTAAGGAACAGCTTAAAAAGAGAATCCTAAAGTGATTTCTTTATAATGGGTGTGTTCCTTATCTTATCCTAGTGTCTAAACTCTTCTCCATGGCTGGACCCCCAAATAATATTCCTTTACGTGCTAAGGGGTATCTAGAGAGTGGGATAGGTTTAATAACTACCCTAACCCTAATGCGTACCCTAACCCTAACTCCTACCCTAACCCTAACACGTACCCTAATCCTAACCCGTACCCTAAACCGAGCCCTAACCCTAACACTAACCCTAACCCTAACCCATACCCTACGCCGTACCCGAAACCCTCCCCGAACCCGTACCCTAAGCCGTACCCTAAGCCTAACCCTAAGCCTAACCTTACCCTAGGCTACCCTTGACTGCTTCTGCCTCCAATAGATTTCCTAAGCACTAGTGCTTTAAGGAACAGCTTAAAAAGAGAATCCTAATGTGATTTCTTTATAATGGGTGTGTTCCTTATCTTATCCTAGTGTCTAAACTCTTCTCCATGGCTGCACCCCCAAATAATATTGCCTTACGTGCTAAGGGGTATCTAGAGAGTGGGATAGGTTTAATAACTACCCTAACCCTAATGCGTACTCTAACCCTAACCCCTACCCTAACACTAACACGTACCCTAATCCTAACCCGTACCCTAAACCGAGCCCTAACCCTAACACTAACACTAACCCTAACCCTAACCCATACCCTACGCCGTACCTGAACCCCTCCCCAAACCCGTACCCTAAGCCGTACCCTAAGCCTAACCCTAAGCCTAACACTAACCCTAGGCTACCCTTGACTGCTTCTGCCTCCAATAGATTTCCTAAGCACTAGTGTTTTAAGCAACAGCTTAAAAAGAGAATCCTAATGTGATTTCTTTATAATGGGTGTGTTCCTTATCTTATCCTAGTGTCTAAATTCTTCTCCATGGCTGGAACCCCAAATAATATTCCTTTACGTGCTAAGGGGTATCTAGAGAGTGGGATAGGTTTACTAACTACCCTAACCCTAACGCGTACCCTAACCCTAACCCCTACCCTAAACCTAACACGTACCCTAATCCTAACCGTACCCTAAACCGAGCCCTAACCCTAACACTAACCCTAACCCTAACCCTAACCCATACCCTACGCCGTACCCGAAACCCTCCCCGAACCCGTACCCTAAGCCGTACCCTAAGCCTAACCCTAAGCCTAACCATAACCCTAGGCTACCCTTGACTGCTTCTGCCTCCTATAGATTTCCTAAGCACTAGTGTTTTAAGGAACAGCTTAAAAAGAGAATCCTAATGTGATTTCTTTATAATGGGTGTGTTCCTTATCTTATCCTAGTGTCTAAACTCTTCTCCATGGCTGGACCCCCAAATAATATTCCTTTACGTGCTAAGGGGTATCTAGAGAGTGGGATAGGTTTAATAACTACCCTAACCCTAACGCGTACCCTAACCCTAACCCCTACCCTAACCCTAACACGTACCCTAATCCTAACCCGTACCCTAAACCGAGCCCTAACCCTAACACTAACCCTAACCCTAACCCTAACCCATACCCTACGCCGTACCCGCACCCCTCCCCGAACCCGTAACCTAAGCCATACCCTAAGCCTAACCCTAAGCCTAACCCTAACCCTAGGCTACCCTTGACTGCTTCTGCCTCCAATAGATTTCCTAAGCACTACTGTTTTAAGGAACAGCTTAAAAAGAGAATCCTAATGTGATTTCTTTATAATGGGTGTGTTCCTTATCTTATCCTAGTGTCTAAACTCTTCTCCATGGCTGCACCCCCAAATAATATTCCCTTACGTGCTAAGGGGTATCTAGAGAGTGGGATAGGTTTAATAACTACCCTAACCCTAACGCGTACCCTAACCCTAACCCCTACCCTAACCCTAACACGTACCCTAATCCTAACCTGTACCCTAAACCGAGCCCTAACCCTAACACTAACCCTAACCCTAACCCTAACCCATACCCTACGCCGTACCCGCACCCCTCCCCAAACCCGTACCCTAAGCCATACCCTAAACCTAACCCTAAGCCTAACCCTAACCCTAGGCTACCCTTGACTGCTTCTGCCTCCAATTGATTTCCTAAGCAGTAGTGTTTTAAGGAACAGCTTAAAAAGAGAATCCTAATGTGATTTCTTTATAATGGGTGTGTTCCTTATCTTATCCTAGTGTCTAAACTCTTCTCCATGGCTGGACCCCCAAATAATATTCCTTTACGTGCTAAGGGGGAGCTAGAGAGTGGGATAGGTTTACTAACTACCCTAGCCCTAACGCGTAACCTAACCCTAACCCCTACCCTAACGCTAACACGTACCCTAATCCTAACCCGTACCCTAAACCGAGCCCTAACCCTAACACTAACCCAAACCCTAACCCTAACCCATACCCTACGCTGTACACGAACACCTCCCCGAACCCATACCCCAAGCCGTACCCTAACCCTAACCCTAAGCCTAACCCTAACCCTAGGCTACCCTTGACTGCTTCTGCCTCCAATAGATTTCCTAAGCACTAGTGTTTTAAGAACAGCGTAAAAAGAGAATCCTAAAGTGATTTCTTTATAATGGGTGTGTTCCTTATCTTATCCTAGTGTCTAAACTCTTCTCCATGGCTGGACCCCCAAATAATATTCCTTTACGTGCTAAGGGGTATCTAGAGAGTGGGATAGGTTTAATAACTACCCTAACCCTAACACGTACCCTAACCCTAACCCCTACCCTAACCCTAACACGTACCCTAATCCTAACCCGTACCCTAAACCGAGCCCTAACCCTAACACTAACCCTAACCCTAACCCTAACCCATACCCTACGCCGTACCCGAAACCCTCCCCGAGCCCGTACCCTAATCCATACCCTAAGCCTAACCCTAAGCCTAACACTAACCCTAGGCTACCCTTGACTGCTTCTGCCTCCAATAGATTTCCTAAGCACTAGTGTTTTAAGCAACAGCTTAAAAAGAGAATCCTAATGTGATTTCTTTATAATGGGTGTGTTCCTTATCTTATCCTAGTGTCTAAACTCTTCTCCATGGCTGGACCCCCAAATAATATTCCTTTACGTGCTAAGGGGTATCTAGAGAGTGGGATAGGTTTAATAACTACCCTAACCCTAATGCGTACCCTAACCCTAACCCCTACCCTAACCCTAACACGTACCCTAATCCTAACCCGTACCCTAAACCGAGCCCTAACCCTAACACTAACCCTAACCCTAACCCTAACCCATACCCTACGCCGTACCCGCACCCCTCCCCGAACCCGTAACCTAAGCCGTACCCTAAGCCTAACCCTAAGCCTAACCCTAACCCTAGGCTACCCTTGACTGCTTCTGCCTCCAATAGATTTCCTAAGCACTACTGTTTTAAGGAACAGCTTAAAAAGAGAATCCTAATGTGATTTCTTTATAATGGGTGTGTTCCTTATCTTATCCTAGTGTCTAAACTCTTCTCCATGGCTGCACCCCCAAATAATATTCCCTTACGTGCTAAGGGGTATCTAGAGAGTGGGATAGGTTTAATAACTACCCTAACCCTAACGCGTACCCTAACCCTAACCCCTACCCTAACCCTAACACGTACCCTAATCCTAACCTGTACCCTAAACCGAGCCCTAACCCTAACACTAACCCTAACCCTAACCCTAACCCATACCCTACACCGTACCCGCACCCCTCCCCGAACCCGTACCCTAAGCCATACCCTAAACCTAACCCTAAGCCTAACCCTAACCCTAGGCTACCCTTGACTGCTTCTGCCTCCAATTGATTTCCTAAGCAGTAGTGTTTTAAGGAACAGCTTAAAAAGAGAATCCTAATGTGATTTCTTTATAATGGGTGTGTTCCTTATCTTATCCTAGTGTCTAAACTCTTCTCCATGGCTGGACCCCCAAATAATATTCCTTTACGTGCTAAGGGGGAGCTAGAGAGTGGGATAGGTTTACTAACTACCCTAGCCCTAACGCGTAACCTAACCCTAACCCCTACCCTAACCCTAACACGTACCCTAATCCTAACCCGTACCCTAAACCGAGCCCTAACCCTAACACTAACCCAAACCCTAACCCTAACCCATACCCTACGCCGTACACGAACACCTCCCCGAACCCATACCCCAAGCCGTACCCTAAGCCTAACCCTAAGCCTAACCCTAACCCTAGGCTACCCTTGACTGCTTCTGCCTCCAATAGATTTCCTAAGCACTAGTGTTTTAAGGAACAGCTTAAAAAGAGAATCCTAAAGTGATTTCTTTATAATGGGTGTGTTCCTTATCTTATCCTAGTGTCTAAACTCTTCTCCATGGCTGGACCCCCAAATAATATTCCTTTACGTGCTAAGGGGTATCTAGAGAGTGGGATAGGTTTAATAACTACCCTAACCCTAATGCGTACCCTAACCCTAACCCCTACCCTAACCCTAACACGTACCCTAATCCTAACCCGTACCCTAAACCGAGCCCTAACCCTAACACTAACCCTAACCCTAACCCATACCCTACGCCGTACCCGAAACCCTCCCCGAACCCGTACCCTAAGCCGTACCCTAAGCCTAACCCTAAGCCTAACCTTACCCTAGGCTACCCTTGACTGCTTCTGCCTCCAATAGATTTCCTAAGCACTACTGTTTTAAGGAACAGCTTAAAAAGAGAATCCTAATGTGATTTCTTTATAATGGGTGTGTTCCTTATCTTATCCTAGTGTCTAAACTCTTCTCCATGGCTGCACCCCCAAATAATATTGCCTTACGTGCTAAGGGGTATCTAGAGAGTGGGATAGGTTTAATAACTACCCTAACCCTAATGCGTACTCTAACCCTAACCCCTACCCTAACACTAACACGTACCCTAATCCTAACCCGTACCCTAAACCGAGCCCTAACCCTAACACTAACACTAACCCTAACCCTAACACATACCCTACGCCGTACCTGAACCCCTCCCCAAACCCGTACCCTAAGCCGTACCCTAAGCCTAACCCTAAGCCTAACACTAACCCTAGGCTACCCTTGACTGCTTCTGCCTCCAATAGATTTCCTAAGCACTAGTGTTTTAAGCAACAGCTTAAAAAGAGAATCCTAATGTGATTTCTTTATAATGGGTGTGTTCCTTATCTTATCCTAGTGTCTAAATTCTTCTCCATGGCTGGAACCCCAAATAATATTCCTTTACGTGCTAAGGGGTATCTAGAGAGTGGGATAGGTTTACTAACTACCCTAACCCTAACGCGTACCCTAACCCTAACCCCTATCCTAAACCTAACACGTACCCTAATCCTAACCGTACCCTAAACCGAGCCCTAACCCTAACACTAACCCTAACCCTAACCCTAACCCATACCCTACGCCGTACCCGAAACCCTCCCCGAACCCGTACCCTAAGCCGTACCCTAAGCCTAACCCTAAGCCTAACCCTAACCCTAGGCTACCCTTGACTGCTTCTGCCTCCTATAGATTTCCTAAGCACTAGTGTTTTAAGGAACAGCTTAAAAAGAGAATCCTAATGTGATTTCTTTATAATGGGTGTGTTCCTTATCTTATCCTAGTGTCTAAACTCTTCTCCATGGCTGGACCCTCAAATAATATTCCTTTACGTGCTAAGGGGTATCTAGAGAGTGGGATAGTTTTAATAACTACCCTAACCCTAACACGTACCCTAACCCTAACCCCTACCCTAACCCTAACACGTACCCTAATCCTAACCCGTACCCTAAACCGAGCCCTAACCCTAACACTAACCCTAACCCTAACCCTAACCCATACCCTACGCCGTACCCGCACCCCTCCCCGAACCCGTAACCTAAGCCGTACCCTAAGCCTAACCCTAAGCCTAACCCTAACCCTAGGCTACCCTTGACTGCTTCTGCCTCCAATAGATTTCCTAAGCACTACTGTTTTAAGGAACAGCTTAAAAAGAGAATCCTAATGTGATTTCTTTATAATGGGTGTGTTCCTTATCTTATCCTAGTGTCTAAACTCTTCTCCATGGCTGCACCCCCAAATAATATTCCCTTACGTGCTAAGGGGTATCTAGAGAGTGGGATAGGTTTAATAACTACCCTAACCCTAACGCGTACCCTAACCCTAACCCCTACCCTAACCCTAACACGTACCCTAATACTAACCTGTACCCTAAACCGAGCCCTAACCCTAACACTAACCCTAACCCTAACCCTAACCCATACCCTACGCCGTACCCGCACCCCTCCCCGAACCCGTACCCTAAGCCATACCCTAAACCTAACCCTAAGCCTAACCCTAACCCTAGGCTACCCTTGACTGCTTCTGCCTCCAATTGATTTCCTAAGCAGTAGTGTTTTAAGGAACAGCTTAAAAAGAGAATCCTAATGTGATTTCTTTATAATGGGTGTGTTCCTTATCTTATCCTAGTGTCTAAACTCTTCTCCATGGCTGGACCCCCAAATAATATTCCTTTACGTGCTAAGGGGTATCTAGGGAGTGGGATAGGTTTACTAACGACCCTAACCCTAATGCGTACCCTAACCCTAACCCCTACCCTAAACCTAACATGTACCCTAATCCTAACCGTACCCTAAACCGAGCCCTAACCCTAACACTAACCCTAACCCTAACCCTAACCCATACCCTACGCCGTACCCGAAACCCTCCCCGAACCCGTACCCTAAGCCGTACCCTAAGCCTAACCCTAAGCCTAACCCTAACCCTAGGCTACCCTTGACTGCTTCTGCCTCCAATAGATTTCCTAAGCACTAGTGTTTTAAGGAACAGCTTAAAAAGAGAATCCTAATGTGATTTCTTTATAATGGGTGTGTTCCTTATCTTATCCTAGTGTCTAAACTCTTCTCCATGGCTGCACCCCCAAATAATATTCCCTTACGTGCTAAGGGGTATCTAGAGAGTGGGATAGGTTTAATAACTACCCTAACCCTAACGCGTACCCTAACCCTAACCCCTACCCTAACCCTAACACGTACCCTAATCCTAACACGTACCCTAAACCGAGCCCTAACCCTAACACTAACCCTAACCCTAACCCTAACCCATACCCTACGCCGTACCCGCACCCCTCCCCGAACCCATACCCTAAGCCATACCCTAAACCTAACCCTAAGCCTAACCCTAACCCTAGGCTACCCTTGACTGCTTCTGCCTCCAATTGATTTCCTAACCAGTAGTGTTTTAAGGAACAGCTTAAAAAGAGAATCCTAATGTGATTTCTTTATAATGGGTGTGTTCCTTATCTTATCCTAGTGTCTAAACTCTTCTCCATGGCTGGACCCCCAAATAATATTCCTTTACGTGCTAAGGGGGAGCTAGAGAGTGGGATAGGTTTACTAACTACCCTAGCCCTAACGCGTAACCTAACCCTAACCCCTACCCTAACCCTAACACGTACCCTAATCCTAACCCGTACCCTAAACCGAGCCCTAACCCTAACACTAACCCAAACCCTAACCCTAACCCATACCCTACGCCGTACACGAACATCTCCCCGAACCCATACCCCAAGCCGTACCCTAACCCTAACCCTAAGCCTAACCCTAACCCTAGGCTACCCTTGACTGCTTCTGCCTCCAATAGATTTCCTAAGCACTAGTGTTTTAAGGAACAGCTTAAAAAGAGAATCCTAAAGTGATTTCTTTATAATGGGTGTGTTCCTTATCTTATCCTAGTGTCTAAACTCTTCTCCATGGCTGGACCCCCAAATAATATTCCTTTACGTGCTAAGGGGTATCTAGAGAGTGGGATAGGTTTAATAACTACCCTAACCCTAATGCGTACCCTAACCCTAACCCCTACCCTAACCCTAACACGTACCCTAATCCTAACCCGTACCCTAAACCGAGCCCTAACCCTAACCCTAACCCTAACCCTAACCCATACCCTACGCCGTACCCGAAACCCTCCCCGAACCCGTACCCTAAGCCGTACCCTAAGCCTAACCCTAAGCCTAACCTTACCCTAGGCTACCCTTGACTGCTTCTGCCTCCAATTGATTTCCTAAGCACTAGTGTTTTAAGGAACAGCTTAAAAAGAGAATCCTAATGTGATTTCTTTATAATGGGTGTGTTCCTTATCTTATCCTAGTGTCTAAACTCTTCTCCATGGCTGCACCCCCAAATAATATTGCCTTACGTGCTAAGGGGTATCTAGAGAGTGGGATAGGTTTAATAACTACCCTAACCCTAATGCGTACTCTAACCCTAACCCCTACCCTAACACTAACACGTACCCTAATCCGAACCCGTACCCTAAACCGAGCCCTAACCCTAACACTAACCCTAACCCTAACCCTAACCCATACCCTACGCCGTACCCGAAACCCTCCCCGAACCCGTACCCTAAGCCGTACCCTAAGCCGTACCCTAAGCCTAACCCTAACCCTAGGCTACCCTTGACTGCTTCTGCCTCCTATAGATTTCCTAAGCACTAGTGTTTTAAGGAACAGCTTAAAAAGAGAATCCTAATGTGATTTCTTTATAATGGGTGTGTTCCTTATCTTATCCTAGTGTCTAAACTCTTCTCCATGGCTGGACCCTCAAATAATATTCCTTTACGTGCTAAGGGGTATCTAGAGAGTGGGATAGGTTTAATAACTACCCTAACCCTAACGCGTACCCTAACCCTAACACCTACCCTAACCCTAACACGTACCCTAATCCTAACCCGTACCCTAAACCGAGCCCTAACCCTAACACTAACCCTAACCCTAACCCTAACCCATACCCTACGCCGTACCCGCACCCCTCCCCGAACCCGTAACCTAAGCCGTACCCTAAGCCTAACCCTAAGCCTAACCCTAACCCTAGGCTACCCTTTACTGCTTCTGCCTCCAATAGATTTCCTAAGCACTACTGTTTTAAGGAACAGCTTAAAAAGAGAATCCTAATGTGATTTCTTTATAATGGGTGTGTTCCTTATCTTATCCTAGTGTCTAAACTCTTCTCCATGGCTGCACCCCCAAATAATATTCCCTTACGTGCTAAGGGGTATCTAGAGAGTGGGATAGGTTTACTAACGACCCTAACCCTAACGCGTACCCTAACCCTAACCCCTACCCTAACCCTAACACGTACCCTAATCCTAACCTGTACCCTAAACCGAGCCCTAACCCTAACACTAACCCTAATCCTAACCCTAACCCATACCCTACGCCGTACCCGCACCCCTCCCCGAACCCGTACCCTAAGCCATACCCTATACCTAACTCTAAGCCTAACCCTAACCCTAGGCTACCCTTGACTGCTTCTGCCTCCAATTGATTTCCTAAGCAGTAGTGTTTTAAGGAACAGCTTAAAAAGAGAATCCTAAAGTGATTTCTTTATAATGGGTGTGTTCCTTATCTTATCCTAGTGTCTAAACTCTTCTCCATGGCTGGACCCCCAAATAATATTCCTTTACGTGCTAAGGGGTATCTAGAGAGTGGGATAGGTTTAATAACTACCCTAACCCTAATGCGTACCCTAATCCTAACCCCTACCCTAACCCTAACACGTACCCTAATCCTAACCCGTACCCTAAACCGAGCCCTAACCCTAACACTAACCCTAACCCTAACCCTAACCCATACCCTACGCCGTACCCGCACCCCTCCCCGAACCCGTAACCTAAGCCGTACCCTAAGCCTAACCCTAAGCCTAACCCTAACCCTAGGCTACCCTTGACTGCTTCTGCCTCCAATAGATTTCCTAAGCACTACTGTTTTAAGGAACAGCTTAAAAAGAGAATCCTAATGTGATTTCTTTATAATGGGTGTGTTCCTTATCTTATCCTAGTGTCTAAACTCTTCTCCATGGCTGCACCCCCAAATAATATTCCTTTACGTGCTAAGGGGGAGCTAGAGAGTGGGATAGGTTTACTAACTACCCTAGCCCTAACGCGTAACCTAACCCTAACCCCTACCCTAACACTAACACGTACCCTAATCCTAACCCGTACCCTAAACCGAGCCCTAACCCTAACACTAACCCTAACCCTAACCCATACCCTACGCCGTACCCGAAACCCTCCCCGAACCCGTACCCTAAGCCGTACCCTAAGCCGTACCCTAAGCCTAACCTTACCCTAGGCTACCCTTGACTGCTTCTGCCTCCAATAGATTTCCTAAGCACTAGTGTTTTAAGCAACAGCTTAAAAAGAGAATCCTAATGTGATTTCTTTATAATGGGTGTGTTCCTTATCTTATCCTAGTGTCTAAACTCTTCTCCATGGCTGCACCCCCAAATAATATTGCCTTACGTGCTAAGGGGTATCTAGAGAGTGGGATAGGTTTAATAACTACCCTAACCCTAATGCGTACTGTAACCCTAACCCCTACCCTAACACTAACACGTACCCTAATCCTAACCCGTACCCTAAACCGAGCCCTAACCCTAACACTAACCCTAACCCTAACCCTAACCCATACCCTACGCCGTACCCGCACCCCTCCCCGAACCCATACCCTAAGCCATACCCTAAACCTAACCCTAAGCCTAACCCTAACCCTAGGCTACCCTTGACTGCTTCTGCCTCCAATTGATTTCCTAAGCAGTAGTGTTTTAAGGAACAGCTTAAAAAGAGAATCCTAATGTGATTTCTTTATAATGGGTGTGTTCCTTATCTTATCCTAGTGTCTAAACTCTTCTCCATGGCTGGACCCCCAAATAATATTCCTTTACGTGCTAAGGGGGAGCTAGAGAGTGGGATAGGTTTACTAACTACCCTAGCCCTAACGCGTAACCTAACCCTAACCCCTACCCTAACCCTAACACGTACCCTAATCCTAACCCGTACCCTAAACCGAGCCCTAACCCTAACACTAACCCAAACCCTAACCCTAACCCATACCCTACGCCGTACACGAACATCTCCCCGAACCCATACCCCAAGCCGTACCCTAACCCTAACCCTAAGCCTAACCCTAACCCTAGGCTACCCTTGACTGCTTCTTCCTCCAATAGATTTCCTAAGCACTAGTGTTTTAAGGAACAGCTTAAAAAGAGAATCCTAAAGTGATTTCTTTATAATGGGTGTGTTCCTTATCTTATCCTAGTGTCTAAACTCTTCTCCATGGCTGGACCCCCAAATAATATTCCTTTACGTGCTAAGGGGTATCTAGAGAGTGGGATAGGTTTAATAACTACCCTAACCCTAATGCGTACCCTAACCCTAACCCCTACCCTAACCCTAACACGTACCCTAATCCTAACCCGTACCCTAAACCGAGCCCTAACCCTAACACTAACCCTAACCCTAACCCATACCCTACGCCGTACCCGAAACCCTCCCCGAACCCGTACCCTAAGCCGTACCCTAAGCCTAACCCTAAGCCTAACCTTACCCTAGGCTACCCTTGACTGCTTCTGCCTCCAATTGATTTCCTAAGCACTAGTGTTTTAAGGAACAGCTTAAAAAGAGAATCCTAATGTGATTTCTTTATAATGGGTGTGTTCCTTATCTTATCCTAGTGTCTAAACTCTTCTCCATGGCTGCACCCCCAAATAATATTGCCTTACGTGCTAAGGGGTATCTAGAGAGTGGGATAGGTTTAATAACTACCCTAACCCTAATGCGTACTCTAACCCTAACCCCTACCCTAACACTAACACGTACCCTAATCCGAACCCGTACCCTAAACCGAGCCCTAACCCTAACACTAACCCTAACCCTAACCCTAACCCATACCCTACGCCGTACCCGAAACCCTCCCCGAACCCGTACCCTAAGCCGTACCCTAAGCCGTACCCTAAGCCTAACCCTAACCCTAGGCTACCCTTGACTGCTTCTGCCTCCTATAGATTTCCTAAGCACTAGTGTTTTAAGGAACAGCTTAAAAAGAGAATCCTAATGTGATTTCTTTATAATGGGTGTGTTCCTTATCTTATCCTAGTGTCTAAACTCTTCTCCATGGCTGGACCCTCAAATAATATTCCTTTACGTGCTAAGGGGTATCTAGAGAGTGGGATAGGTTTAATAACTACCCTAACCTTAACGCGTACCCTAACCCTAACACCTACCCTAACCCTAACACGTACCCTAATCCTAACCCGTACCCTAAACCGAGCCCTAACCCTAACACTAACCCTAACCCTAACCCTAACCCATACCCTACGCCGTACCCGCACCCCTCCCCGAACCCGTAACCTAAGCCGTACCCTAAGCCTAACCCTAAGCCTAACCCTAACCCTAGGCTACCCTTGACTGCTTCTGCCTCCAATAGATTTCCTAAGCACTACTGTTTTAAGGAACAGCTTAAAAAGAGAATCCTAATGTGATTTCTTTATAATGGGTGTGTTCCTTATCTTATCCTAGTGTCTAAACTCTTCTCCATGGCTGCACCCCCAAATAATATTCCCTTACGTGCTAAGGGGTATCTAGAGAGTGGGATAGGTTTACTAACGACCCTAACCCTAACGCGTACCCTAACCCTAACCCCTACCCTAACCCTAACACGTACCCTAATCCTAACCTGTACCCTAAACCGAGCCCTAACCCTAACACTAACCCTAATCCTAACCCTAACCCATACCCTACGCCGTACCCGCACCCCTCCCCGAACCCGTACCCTAAGCCATACCCTATACCTAACTCTAAGCCTAACCCTAACCCTAGGCTACCCTTGACTGCTTCTGCCTCCAATTGATTTCCTAAGCAGTAGTGTTTTAAGGAACAGCTTAAAAAGAGAATCCTAATGTGATTTCTTTATAATGGGTGTGTTCCTTATCTTATCCTAGTGTCTAAACTCTTCTCCATGGCTGGACCCCCAAATAATATTCCTTTACGTGCTAAGGGGGAGCTAGAGAGTGGGATAGGTTTACTAACTACCCTAGCCCTAACGCGTAACCTAACCCTAACCCCTACCCTAACCCTAACACGTACCCTAATCCTAACCCGTACCCTAAACCGAGCCCTAACCCTAACACTAACCCAAACCCTAACCCTAACCCATACCCTACGCCGTACACGAACACCTCCCCGAACCCATACCCAAAGCCGTACCCTAAGCCTAACCCTAAGCCTAACCCTAACCCTAGGCTACCCTTGACTGCTTCTGCCTCCAATAGATTTCCTAAGCCCTAGTGTTTTAAGGAACAGCTTAAAAAGAGAATCCTAAAGTGATTTCTTTATAATGGGTGTGTTCCTTATCTTATCCTAGTGTCTAAACTCTTCTCCATGGCTGGACCCCCAAATAATATTCCTTTACGTGCTAAGGGGTATCTAGAGAGTGGGATAGGTTTAATAACTACCCTAACCCTAATGCGTACCCTAACCCTAACTCCTACCCTAACCCTAACACGTACCCTAATCCTAACCCGTACCCTAAACCGAGCCCTAACCCTAACACTAACCCTAACCCTAACCCATACCCTACGCCGTACCCGAAACCCTCCCCGAACCCGTACCCTAAGCCGTACCCTAAGCCTAACCCTAAGCCTAACCTTACCCTAGGCTACCCTTGACTGCTTCTGCCTCCAATAGATTTCCTAAGCACTAGTGCTTTAAGGAACAGCTTAAAAAGAGAATCCTAATGTGATTTCTTTATAATGGGTGTGTTCCTTATCTTATCCTAGTGTCTAAACTCTTCTCCATGGCTGCACCCCCAAATAATATTGCCTTACGTGCTAAGGGGTATCTAGAGAGTGGGATAGGTTTAATAACTACCCTAACCCTAATGCGTACTCTAACCCTAACCCCTACCCTAACACTAACACGTACCCTAATCCTAACCCGTACCCTAAACCGAGCCCTAACCCTAACACTAACACTAACCCTAACCCTAACCCATACCCTACGCCGTACCTGAACCCCTCCCCAAACCCGTACCCTAAGCCGTACCCTAAGCCTAACCCTAAGCCTAACACTAACCCTAGGCTACCCTTGACTGCTTCTGCCTCCAATAGATTTCCTAAGCACTAGTGTTTTAAGCAACAGCTTAAAAAGAGAATCCTAATGTGATTTCTTTATAATGGGTGTGTTCCTTATCTTATCCTAGTGTCTAAATTCTTCTCCATGGCTGGAACCCCAAATAATATTCCTTTACGTGCTAAGGGGTATCTAGAGAGTGGGATAGGTTTACTAACTACCCTAACCCTAACGCGTACCCTAACCCTAACCCCTACCCTAAACCTAACACGTACCCTAATCCTAACCGTACCCTAAACCGAGCCCTAACCCTAACACTAACCCTAACCCTAACCCTAACCCATACCCTACGCCGTACCCGAAACCCTCCCCGAACCCGTACCCTAAGCCGTACCCTAAGCCTAACCCTAAGCCTAACCATAACCCTAGGCTACCCTTGACTGCTTCTGCCTCCTATAGATTTCCTAAGCACTAGTGTTTTAAGGAACAGCTTAAAAAGAGAATCCTAATGTGATTTCTTTATAATGGGTGTGTTCCTTATCTTATCCTAGTGTCTAAACTCTTCTCCATGGCTGGACCCCCAAATAATATTCCTTTACGTGCTAAGGGGTATCTAGAGAGTGGGATAGGTTTAATAACTACCCTAACCCTAACGCGTACCCTAACCCTAACCCCTACCCTAACCCTAACACGTACCCTAATCCTAACCCGTACCCTAAACCGAGCCCTAACCCTAACACTAACCCTAACCCTAACCCTAACCCATACCCTACGCCGTACCCGCACCCCTCCCCGAACCCGTAACCTAAGCCATACCCTAAGCCTAACCCTAAGCCTAACCCTAACCCTAGGCTACCCTTGACTGCTTCTGCCTCCAATAGATTTCCTAAGCACTACTGTTTTAAGGAACAGCTTAAAAAGAGAATCCTAATGTGATTTCTTTATAATGGGTGTGTTCCTTATCTTATCCTAGTGTCTAAACTCTTCTCCATGGCTGCACCCCCAAATAATATTCCCTTACGTGCTAAGGGGTATCTAGAGAGTGGGATAGGTTTAATAACTACCCTAACCCTAACGCGTACCCTAACCCTAACCCCTACCCTAACCCTAACACGTACCCTAATCCTAACCTGTACCCTAAACCGAGCCCTAACCCTAACACTAACCCTAACCCTAACCCTAACCCATACCCTACGCCGTACCCGCACCCCTCCCCAAACCCGTACCCTAAGCCATACCCTAAACCTAACCCTAAGCCTAACCCTAACCCTAGGCTACCCTTGACTGCTTCTGCCTCCAATTGATTTCCTAAGCAGTAGTGTTTTAAGGAACAGCTTAAAAAGAGAATCCTAATGTGATTTCTTTATAATGGGTGTGTTCCTTATCTTATCCTAGTGTCTAAACTCTTCTCCATGGCTGGACCCCCAAATAATATTCCTTTACGTGCTAAGGGGGAGCTAGAGAGTGGGATAGGTTTACTAACTACCCTAGCCCTAACGCGTAACCTAACCCTAACCCCTACCCTAACGCTAACACGTACCCTAATCCTAACCCGTACCCTAAACCGAGCCCTAACCCTAACACTAACCCAAACCCTAACCCTAACCCATACCCTACGCTGTACACGAACACCTCCCCGAACCCATACCCCAAGCCGTACCCTAACCCTAACCCTAAGCCTAACCCTAACCCTAGGCTACCCTTGACTGCTTCTGCCTCCAATAGATTTCCTAAGCACTAGTGTTTTAAGAACAGCGTAAAAAGAGAATCCTAAAGTGATTTCTTTATAATGGGTGTGTTCCTTATCTTATCCTAGTGTCTAAACTCTTCTCCATGGCTGGACCCCCAAATAATATTCCTTTACGTGCTAAGGGGTATCTAGAGAGTGGGATAGGTTTAATAACTACCCTAACCCTAACACGTACCCTAACCCTAACCCCTACCCTAACCCTAACACGTACCCTAATCCTAACCCGTACCCTAAACCGAGCCCTAACCCTAACACTAACCCTAACCCTAACCCTAACCCATACCCTACGCCGTACCCGAAACCCTCCCCGAGCCCGTACCCTAATCCATACCCTAAGCCTAACCCTAAGCCTAACACTAACCCTAGGCTACCCTTGACTGCTTCTGCCTCCAATAGATTTCCTAAGCACTAGTGTTTTAAGCAACAGCTTAAAAAGAGAATCCTAATGTGATTTCTTTATAATGGGTGTGTTCCTTATCTTATCCTAGTGTCTAAACTCTTCTCCATGGCTGGACCCCCAAATAATATTCCTTTACGTGCTAAGGGGTATCTAGAGAGTGGGATAGGTTTAATAACTACCCTAACCCTAATGCGTACCCTAACCCTAACCCCTACCCTAACCCTAACACGTACCCTAATCCTAACCCGTACCCTAAACCGAGCCCTAACCCTAACACTAACCCTAACCCTAACCCTAACCCATACCCTACGCCGTACCCGCACCCCTCCCCGAACCCGTAACCTAAGCCGTACCCTAAGCCTAACCCTAAGCCTAACCCTAACCCTAGGCTACCCTTGACTGCTTCTGCCTCCAATAGATTTCCTAAGCACTACTGTTTTAAGGAACAGCTTAAAAAGAGAATCCTAATGTGATTTCTTTATAATGGGTGTGTTCCTTATCTTATCCTAGTGTCTAAACTCTTCTCCATGGCTGCACCCCCAAATAATATTCCCTTACGTGCTAAGGGGTATCTAGAGAGTGGGATAGGTTTAATAACTACCCTAACCCTAACGCGTACCCTAACCCTAACCCCTACCCTAACCCTAACACGTACCCTAATCCTAACCTGTACCCTAAACCGAGCCCTAACCCTAACACTAACCCTAACCCTAACCCTAACCCATACCCTACACCGTACCCGCACCCCTCCCCGAACCCGTACCCTAAGCCATACCCTAAACCTAACCCTAAGCCTAACCCTAACCCTAGGCTACCCTTGACTGCTTCTGCCTCCAATTGATTTCCTAAGCAGTAGTGTTTTAAGGAACAGCTTAAAAAGAGAATCCTAATGTGATTTCTTTATAATGGGTGTGTTCCTTATCTTATCCTAGTGTCTAAACTCTTCTCCATGGCTGGACCCCCAAATAATATTCCTTTACGTGCTAAGGGGGAGCTAGAGAGTGGGATAGGTTTACTAACTACCCTAGCCCTAACGCGTAACCTAACCCTAACCCCTACCCTAACCCTAACACGTACCCTAATCCTAACCCGTACCCTAAACCGAGCCCTAACCCTAACACTAACCCAAACCCTAACCCTAACCCATACCCTACGCCGTACACGAACACCTCCCCGAACCCATACCCCAAGCCGTACCCTAAGCCTAACCCTAAGCCTAACCCTAACCCTAGGCTACCCTTGACTGCTTCTGCCTCCAATAGATTTCCTAAGCACTAGTGTTTTAAGGAACAGCTTAAAAAGAGAATCCTAAAGTGATTTCTTTATAATGGGTGTGTTCCTTATCTTATCCTAGTGTCTAAACTCTTCTCCATGGCTGGACCCCCAAATAATATTCCTTTACGTGCTAAGGGGTATCTAGAGAGTGGGATAGGTTTAATAACTACCCTAACCCTAATGCGTACCCTAACCCTAACCCCTACCCTAACCCTAACACGTACCCTAATCCTAACCCGTACCCTAAACCGAGCCCTAACCCTAACACTAACCCTAACCCTAACCCATACCCTACGCCGTACCCGAAACCCTCCCCGAACCCGTACCCTAAGCCGTACCCTAAGCCTAACCCTAAGCCTAACCTTACCCTAGGCTACCCTTGACTGCTTCTGCCTCCAATAGATTTCCTAAGCACTACTGTTTTAAGGAACAGCTTAAAAAGAGAATCCTAATGTGATTTCTTTATAATGGGTGTGTTCCTTATCTTATCCTAGTGTCTAAACTCTTCTCCATGGCTGCACCCCCAAATAATATTGCCTTACGTGCTAAGGGGTATCTAGAGAGTGGGATAGGTTTAATAACTACCCTAACCCTAATGCGTACTCTAACCCTAACCCCTACCCTAACACTAACACGTACCCTAATCCTAACCCGTACCCTAAACCGAGCCCTAACCCTAACACTAACACTAACCCTAACCCTAACACATACCCTACGCCGTACCTGAACCCCTCCCCAAACCCGTACCCTAAGCCGTACCCTAAGCCTAACCCTAAGCCTAACACTAACCCTAGGCTACCCTTGACTGCTTCTGCCTCCAATAGATTTCCTAAGCACTAGTGTTTTAAGCAACAGCTTAAAAAGAGAATCCTAATGTGATTTCTTTATAATGGGTGTGTTCCTTATCTTATCCTAGTGTCTAAATTCTTCTCCATGGCTGGAACCCCAAATAATATTCCTTTACGTGCTAAGGGGTATCTAGAGAGTGGGATAGGTTTACTAACTACCCTAACCCTAACGCGTACCCTAACCCTAACCCCTATCCTAAACCTAACACGTACCCTAATCCTAACCGTACCCTAAACCGAGCCCTAACCCTAACACTAACCCTAACCCTAACCCTAACCCATACCCTACGCCGTACCCGAAACCCTCCCCGAACCCGTACCCTAAGCCGTACCCTAAGCCTAACCCTAAGCCTAACCCTAACCCTAGGCTACCCTTGACTGCTTCTGCCTCCTATAGATTTCCTAAGCACTAGTGTTTTAAGGAACAGCTTAAAAAGAGAATCCTAATGTGATTTCTTTATAATGGGTGTGTTCCTTATCTTATCCTAGTGTCTAAACTCTTCTCCATGGCTGGACCCTCAAATAATATTCCTTTACGTGCTAAGGGGTATCTAGAGAGTGGGATAGTTTTAATAACTACCCTAACCCTAACACGTACCCTAACCCTAACCCCTACCCTAACCCTAACACGTACCCTAATCCTAACCCGTACCCTAAACCGAGCCCTAACCCTAACACTAACCCTAACCCTAACCCTAACCCATACCCTACGCCGTACCCGCACCCCTCCCCGAACCCGTAACCTAAGCCGTACCCTAAGCCTAACCCTAAGCCTAACCCTAACCCTAGGCTACCCTTGACTGCTTCTGCCTCCAATAGATTTCCTAAGCACTACTGTTTTAAGGAACAGCTTAAAAAGAGAATCCTAATGTGATTTCTTTATAATGGGTGTGTTCCTTATCTTATCCTAGTGTCTAAACTCTTCTCCATGGCTGCACCCCCAAATAATATTCCCTTACGTGCTAAGGGGTATCTAGAGAGTGGGATAGGTTTAATAACTACCCTAACCCTAACGCGTACCCTAACCCTAACCCCTACCCTAACCCTAACACGTACCCTAATACTAACCTGTACCCTAAACCGAGCCCTAACCCTAACACTAACCCTAACCCTAACCCTAACCCATACCCTACGCCGTACCCGCACCCCTCCCCGAACCCGTACCCTAAGCCATACCCTAAACCTAACCCTAAGCCTAACCCTAACCCTAGGCTACCCTTGACTGCTTCTGCCTCCAATTGATTTCCTAAGCAGTAGTGTTTTAAGGAACAGCTTAAAAAGAGAATCCTAATGTGATTTCTTTATAATGGGTGTGTTCCTTATCTTATCCTAGTGTCTAAACTCTTCTCCATGGCTGGACCCCCAAATAATATTCCTTTACGTGCTAAGGGGTATCTAGGGAGTGGGATAGGTTTACTAACGACCCTAACCCTAATGCGTACCCTAACCCTAACCCCTACCCTAAACCTAACATGTACCCTAATCCTAACCGTACCCTAAACCGAGCCCTAACCCTAACACTAACCCTAACCCTAACCCTAACCCATACCCTACGCCGTACCCGAAACCCTCCCCGAACCCGTACCCTAAGCCGTACCCTAAGCCTAACCCTAAGCCTAACCCTAACCCTAGGCTACCCTTGACTGCTTCTGCCTCCAATAGATTTCCTAAGCACTAGTGTTTTAAGGAACAGCTTAAAAAGAGAATCCTAATGTGATTTCTTTATAATGGGTGTGTTCCTTATCTTATCCTAGTGTCTAAACTCTTCTCCATGGCTGCACCCCCAAATAATATTCCCTTACGTGCTAAGGGGTATCTAGAGAGTGGGATAGGTTTAATAACTACCCTAACCCTAACGCGTACCCTAACCCTAACCCCTACCCTAACCCTAACACGTACCCTAATCCTAACACGTACCCTAAACCGAGCCCTAACCCTAACACTAACCCTAACCCTAACCCTAACCCATACCCTACGCCGTACCCGCACCCCTCCCCGAACCCATACCCTAAGCCATACCCTAAACCTAACCCTAAGCCTAACCCTAACCCTAGGCTACCCTTGACTGCTTCTGCCTCCAATTGATTTCCTAACCAGTAGTGTTTTAAGGAACAGCTTAAAAAGAGAATCCTAATGTGATTTCTTTATAATGGGTGTGTTCCTTATCTTATCCTAGTGTCTAAACTCTTCTCCATGGCTGGACCCCCAAATAATATTCCTTTACGTGCTAAGGGGGAGCTAGAGAGTGGGATAGGTTTACTAACTACCCTAGCCCTAACGCGTAACCTAACCCTAACCCCTACCCTAACCCTAACACGTACCCTAATCCTAACCCGTACCCTAAACCGAGCCCTAACCCTAACACTAACCCAAACCCTAACCCTAACCCATACCCTACGCCGTACACGAACATCTCCCCGAACCCATACCCCAAGCCGTACCCTAACCCTAACCCTAAGCCTAACCCTAACCCTAGGCTACCCTTGACTGCTTCTGCCTCCAATAGATTTCCTAAGCACTAGTGTTTTAAGGAACAGCTTAAAAAGAGAATCCTAAAGTGATTTCTTTATAATGGGTGTGTTCCTTATCTTATCCTAGTGTCTAAACTCTTCTCCATGGCTGGACCCCCAAATAATATTCCTTTACGTGCTAAGGGGTATCTAGAGAGTGGGATAGGTTTAATAACTACCCTAACCCTAATGCGTACCCTAACCCTAACCCCTACCCTAACCCTAACACGTACCCTAATCCTAACCCGTACCCTAAACCGAGCCCTAACCCTAACCCTAACCCTAACCCTAACCCATACCCTACGCCGTACCCGAAACCCTCCCCGAACCCGTACCCTAAGCCGTACCCTAAGCCTAACCCTAAGCCTAACCTTACCCTAGGCTACCCTTGACTGCTTCTGCCTCCAATTGATTTCCTAAGCACTAGTGTTTTAAGGAACAGCTTAAAAAGAGAATCCTAATGTGATTTCTTTATAATGGGTGTGTTCCTTATCTTATCCTAGTGTCTAAACTCTTCTCCATGGCTGCACCCCCAAATAATATTGCCTTACGTGCTAAGGGGTATCTAGAGAGTGGGATAGGTTTAATAACTACCCTAACCCTAATGCGTACTCTAACCCTAACCCCTACCCTAACACTAACACGTACCCTAATCCGAACCCGTACCCTAAACCGAGCCCTAACCCTAACACTAACCCTAACCCTAACCCTAACCCATACCCTACGCCGTACCCGAAACCCTCCCCGAACCCGTACCCTAAGCCGTACCCTAAGCCGTACCCTAAGCCTAACCCTAACCCTAGGCTACCCTTGACTGCTTCTGCCTCCTATAGATTTCCTAAGCACTAGTGTTTTAAGGAACAGCTTAAAAAGAGAATCCTAATGTGATTTCTTTATAATGGGTGTGTTCCTTATCTTATCCTAGTGTCTAAACTCTTCTCCATGGCTGGACCCTCAAATAATATTCCTTTACGTGCTAAGGGGTATCTAGAGAGTGGGATAGGTTTAATAACTACCCTAACCCTAACGCGTACCCTAACCCTAACACCTACCCTAACCCTAACACGTACCCTAATCCTAACCCGTACCCTAAACCGAGCCCTAACCCTAACACTAACCCTAACCCTAACCCTAACCCATACCCTACGCCGTACCCGCACCCCTCCCCGAACCCGTAACCTAAGCCGTACCCTAAGCCTAACCCTAAGCCTAACCCTAACCCTAGGCTACCCTTTACTGCTTCTGCCTCCAATAGATTTCCTAAGCACTACTGTTTTAAGGAACAGCTTAAAAAGAGAATCCTAATGTGATTTCTTTATAATGGGTGTGTTCCTTATCTTATCCTAGTGTCTAAACTCTTCTCCATGGCTGCACCCCCAAATAATATTCCCTTACGTGCTAAGGGGTATCTAGAGAGTGGGATAGGTTTACTAACGACCCTAACCCTAACGCGTACCCTAACCCTAACCCCTACCCTAACCCTAACACGTACCCTAATCCTAACCTGTACCCTAAACCGAGCCCTAACCCTAACACTAACCCTAATCCTAACCCTAACCCATACCCTACGCCGTACCCGCACCCCTCCCCGAACCCGTACCCTAAGCCATACCCTATACCTAACTCTAAGCCTAACCCTAACCCTAGGCTACCCTTGACTGCTTCTGCCTCCAATTGATTTCCTAAGCAGTAGTGTTTTAAGGAACAGCTTAAAAAGAGAATCCTAAAGTGATTTCTTTATAATGGGTGTGTTCCTTATCTTATCCTAGTGTCTAAACTCTTCTCCATGGCTGGACCCCCAAATAATATTCCTTTACGTGCTAAGGGGTATCTAGAGAGTGGGATAGGTTTAATAACTACCCTAACCCTAATGCGTACCCTAATCCTAACCCCTACCCTAACCCTAACACGTACCCTAATCCTAACCCGTACCCTAAACCGAGCCCTAACCCTAACACTAACCCTAACCCTAACCCTAACCCATACCCTACGCCGTACCCGCACCCCTCCCCGAACCCGTAACCTAAGCCGTACCCTAAGCCTAACCCTAAGCCTAACCCTAACCCTAGGCTACCCTTGACTGCTTCTGCCTCCAATAGATTTCCTAAGCACTACTGTTTTAAGGAACAGCTTAAAAAGAGAATCCTAATGTGATTTCTTTATAATGGGTGTGTTCCTTATCTTATCCTAGTGTCTAAACTCTTCTCCATGGCTGCACCCCCAAATAATATTCCTTTACGTGCTAAGGGGGAGCTAGAGAGTGGGATAGGTTTACTAACTACCCTAGCCCTAACGCGTAACCTAACCCTAACCCCTACCCTAACACTAACACGTACCCTAATCCTAACCCGTACCCTAAACCGAGCCCTAACCCTAACACTAACCCTAACCCTAACCCATACCCTACGCCGTACCCGAAACCCTCCCCGAACCCGTACCCTAAGCCGTACCCTAAGCCGTACCCTAAGCCTAACCTTACCCTAGGCTACCCTTGACTGCTTCTGCCTCCAATAGATTTCCTAAGCACTAGTGTTTTAAGCAACAGCTTAAAAAGAGAATCCTAATGTGATTTCTTTATAATGGGTGTGTTCCTTATCTTATCCTAGTGTCTAAACTCTTCTCCATGGCTGCACCCCCAAATAATATTGCCTTACGTGCTAAGGGGTATCTAGAGAGTGGGATAGGTTTAATAACTACCCTAACCCTAATGCGTACTGTAACCCTAACCCCTACCCTAACACTAACACGTACCCTAATCCTAACCCGTACCCTAAACCGAGCCCTAACCCTAACACTAACCCTAACCCTAACCCTAACCCATACCCTACGCCGTACCCGCACCCCTCCCCGAACCCATACCCTAAGCCATACCCTAAACCTAACCCTAAGCCTAACCCTAACCCTAGGCTACCCTTGACTGCTTCTGCCTCCAATTGATTTCCTAAGCAGTAGTGTTTTAAGGAACAGCTTAAAAAGAGAATCCTAATGTGATTTCTTTATAATGGGTGTGTTCCTTATCTTATCCTAGTGTCTAAACTCTTCTCCATGGCTGGACCCCCAAATAATATTCCTTTACGTGCTAAGGGGGAGCTAGAGAGTGGGATAGGTTTACTAACTACCCTAGCCCTAACGCGTAACCTAACCCTAACCCCTACCCTAACCCTAACACGTACCCTAATCCTAACCCGTACCCTAAACCGAGCCCTAACCCTAACACTAACCCAAACCCTAACCCTAACCCATACCCTACGCCGTACACGAACATCTCCCCGAACCCATACCCCAAGCCGTACCCTAACCCTAACCCTAAGCCTAACCCTAACCCTAGGCTACCCTTGACTGCTTCTTCCTCCAATAGATTTCCTAAGCACTAGTGTTTTAAGGAACAGCTTAAAAAGAGAATCCTAAAGTGATTTCTTTATAATGGGTGTGTTCCTTATCTTATCCTAGTGTCTAAACTCTTCTCCATGGCTGGACCCCCAAATAATATTCCTTTACGTGCTAAGGGGTATCTAGAGAGTGGGATAGGTTTAATAACTACCCTAACCCTAATGCGTACCCTAACCCTAACCCCTACCCTAACCCTAACACGTACCCTAATCCTAACCCGTACCCTAAACCGAGCCCTAACCCTAACACTAACCCTAACCCTAACCCATACCCTACGCCGTACCCGAAACCCTCCCCGAACCCGTACCCTAAGCCGTACCCTAAGCCTAACCCTAAGCCTAACCTTACCCTAGGCTACCCTTGACTGCTTCTGCCTCCAATTGATTTCCTAAGCACTAGTGTTTTAAGGAACAGCTTAAAAAGAGAATCCTAATGTGATTTCTTTATAATGGGTGTGTTCCTTATCTTATCCTAGTGTCTAAACTCTTCTCCATGGCTGCACCCCCAAATAATATTGCCTTACGTGCTAAGGGGTATCTAGAGAGTGGGATAGGTTTAATAACTACCCTAACCCTAATGCGTACTCTAACCCTAACCCCTACCCTAACACTAACACGTACCCTAATCCGAACCCGTACCCTAAACCGAGCCCTAACCCTAACACTAACCCTAACCCTAACCCTAACCCATACCCTACGCCGTACCCGAAACCCTCCCCGAACCCGTACCCTAAGCCGTACCCTAAGCCGTACCCTAAGCCTAACCCTAACCCTAGGCTACCCTTGACTGCTTCTGCCTCCTATAGATTTCCTAAGCACTAGTGTTTTAAGGAACAGCTTAAAAAGAGAATCCTAATGTGATTTCTTTATAATGGGTGTGTTCCTTATCTTATCCTAGTGTCTAAACTCTTCTCCATGGCTGGACCCTCAAATAATATTCCTTTACGTGCTAAGGGGTATCTAGAGAGTGGGATAGGTTTAATAACTACCCTAACCTTAACGCGTACCCTAACCCTAACACCTACCCTAACCCTAACACGTACCCTAATCCTAACCCGTACCCTAAACCGAGCCCTAACCCTAACACTAACCCTAACCCTAACCCTAACCCATACCCTACGCCGTACCCGCACCCCTCCCCGAACCCGTAACCTAAGCCGTACCCTAAGCCTAACCCTAAGCCTAACCCTAACCCTAGGCTACCCTTGACTGCTTCTGCCTCCAATAGATTTCCTAAGCACTACTGTTTTAAGGAACAGCTTAAAAAGAGAATCCTAATGTGATTTCTTTATAATGGGTGTGTTCCTTATCTTATCCTAGTGTCTAAACTCTTCTCCATGGCTGCACCCCCAAATAATATTCCCTTACGTGCTAAGGGGTATCTAGAGAGTGGGATAGGTTTACTAACGACCCTAACCCTAACGCGTACCCTAACCCTAACCCCTACCCTAACCCTAACACGTACCCTAATCCTAACCTGTACCCTAAACCGAGCCCTAACCCTAACACTAACCCTAATCCTAACCCTAACCCATACCCTACGCCGTACCCGCACCCCTCCCCGAACCCGTACCCTAAGCCATACCCTATACCTAACTCTAAGCCTAACCCTAACCCTAGGCTACCCTTGACTGCTTCTGCCTCCAATTGATTTCCTAAGCAGTAGTGTTTTAAGGAACAGCTTAAAAAGAGAATCCTAAAGTGATTTCTTTATAATGGGTGTGTTCCTTATCTTATCCTAGTGTCTAAACTCTTCTCCATGGCTGGACCCCCAAATAATATTCCTTTACGTGCTAAGGGGTATCTAGAGAGTGGGATAGGTTTAATAACTACCCTAACCCTAATGCGTACCCTAATCCTAACCCCTACCCTAACCCTAACACGTACCCTAATCCTAACCCGTACCCTAAACCGAGCCCTAACCCTAACACTAACCCTAACCCTAACCCTAACCCATACCCTACGCCGTACCCGCACCCCTCCCCGAACCCGTAACCTAAGCCGTACCCTAAGCCTAACCCTAAGCCTAACCCTAACCCTAGGCTACCCTTGACTGCTTCTGCCTCCAATAGATTTCCTAAGCACTACTGTTTTAAGGAACAGCTTAAAAAGAGAATCCTAATGTGATTTCTTTATAATGGGTGTGTTCCTTATCTTATCCTAGTGTCTAAACTCTTCTCCATGGCTGCACCCCCAAATAATATTCCTTTACGTGCTAAGGGGGAGCTAGAGAGTGGGATAGGTTTACTAACTACCCTAGCCCTAACGCGTAACCTAACCCTAACCCCTACCCTAACACTAACACGTACCCTAATCCTAACCCGTACCCTAAACCGAGCCCTAACCCTAACACTAACCCTAACCCTAACCCATACCCTACGCCGTACCCGAAACCCTCCCCGAACCCGTACCCTAAGCCGTACCCTAAGCCGTACCCTAAGCCTAACCTTACCCTAGGCTACCCTTGACTGCTTCTGCCTCCAATAGATTTCCTAAGCACTAGTGTTTTAAGCAACAGCTTAAAAAGAGAATCCTAATGTGATTTCTTTATAATGGGTGTGTTCCTTATCTTATCCTAGTGTCTAAACTCTTCTCCATGGCTGCACCCCCAAATAATATTGCCTTACGTGCTAAGGGGTATCTAGAGAGTGGGATAGGTTTAATAACTACCCTAACCCTAATGCGTACTGTAACCCTAACCCCTACCCTAACACTAACACGTACCCTAATCCTAACCCGTACCCTAAACCGAGCCCTAACCCTAACACTAACCCTAACCCTAACCCTAACCCATACCCTACGCCGTACCCGAAACCCTCCCCGAACCCGTACCCTAAGCCGTACCCTAAGCCTAACCCTAAGCCTAACCCTAACCCTAGGCTACCCTTGACTGCTTCTGCCTCCTATAGATTTCCTAAGCACTAGTGTTTTAAGGAACAGCTTAAAAAGAGAATCCTAATGTGATTTCTTTATAATGGGTGTGTTCCTTATCTTATCCTAGTGTCTAAACTCTTCTCCATGGCTGCACCCCCAAATAATATTCCCTTACGTGCTAAGGGGTATCTAGAGAGTGGGATAGGTTTAATAACTACCCTAACCCTAACGCGTACCCTAACCCTAACCCCTACCCTAACCCTAACACGTACCCTAATCCTAACACGTACCCTAAACCGAGCCCTAACCCTAACACTAACCCTAACCCTAACCCTAACCCATACCCTACGCCGTACCCGCACCCCTCCCCGAACCCATACCCTAAGCCATACCCTAAACCTAACCCTAAGCCTAACCCTAACCCTAGGCTACCCTTGACTGCTTCTGCCTCCAATTGATTTCCTAAGCAGTAGTGTTTTAAGGAACAGCTTAAAAAGAGAATCCTAATGTGATTTCTTTATAATGGGTGTGTTCCTTATCTTATCCTAGTGTCTAAACTCTTCTCCATGGCTGGACCCCCAAATAATATTCCTTTACGTGCTAAGGGGGAGCTAGAGAGTGGGATAGGTTTACTAACTACCCTAGCCCTAACGCGTAACCTAACCCTAACCCCTACCCTAACCCTAACACGTACCCTAATCCTAACCCGTACCCTAAACCGAGCCCTAACCCTAACACTAACCCAAACCCTAACCCTAACCCATACCCTACGCCGTACACGAACATCTCCCCGAACCCATACCCCAAGCCGTACCCTAACCCTAACCCTAAGCCTAACCCTAACCCTAGGCTACCCTTGACTGCTTCTTCCTCCAATAGATTTCCTAAGCACTAGTGTTTTAAGGAACAGCTTAAAAAGAGAATCCTAAAGTGATTTCTTTATAATGGGTGTGTTCCTTATCTTATCCTAGTGTCTAAACTCTTCTCCATGGCTGGACCCCCAAATAATATTCCTTTACGTGCTAAGGGGTATCTAGAGAGTGGGATAGGTTTAATAACTACCCTAACCCTAATGCGTACCCTAACCCTAACCCCTACCCTAACCCTAACACGTACCCTAATCCTAACCCGTACCCTAAACCGAGCCCTAACCCTAACACTAACCCTAACCCTAACCCATACCCTACGCCGTACCCGAAACCCTCCCCGAACCCGTACCCTAAGCCGTACCCTAAGCCTAACCCTAAGCCTAACCTTACCCTAGGCTACCCTTGACTGCTTCTGCCTCCAATTGATTTCCTAAGCACTAGTGTTTTAAGGAACAGCTTAAAAAGAGAATCCTAATGTGATTTCTTTATAATGGGTGTGTTCCTTATCTTATCCTAGTGTCTAAACTCTTCTCCATGGCTGCACCCCCAAATAATATTGCCTTACGTGCTAAGGGGTATCTAGAGAGTGGGATAGGTTTAATAACTACCCTAACCCTAATGCGTACTCTAACCCTAACCCCTACCCTAACACTAACACGTACCCTAATCCGAACCCGTACCCTAAACCGAGCCCTAACCCTAACACTAACCCTAACCCTAACCCTAACCCATACCCTACGCCGTACCCGAAACCCTCCCCGAACCCGTACCCTAAGCCGTACCCTAAGCCGTACCCTAAGCCTAACCCTAACCCTAGGCTACCCTTGACTGCTTCTGCCTCCTATAGATTTCCTAAGCACTAGTGTTTTAAGGAACAGCTTAAAAAGAGAATCCTAATGTGATTTCTTTATAATGGGTGTGTTCCTTATCTTATCCTAGTGTCTAAACTCTTCTCCATGGCTGGACCCTCAAATAATATTCCTTTACGTGCTAAGGGGTATCTAGAGAGTGGGATAGGTTTAATAACTACCCTAACCTTAACGCGTACCCTAACCCTAACACCTACCCTAACCCTAACACGTACCCTAATCCTAACCCGTACCCTAAACCGAGCCCTAACCCTAACACTAACCCTAACCCTAACCCTAACCCATACCCTACGCCGTACCCGCACCCCTCCCCGAACCCGTAACCTAAGCCGTACCCTAAGCCTAACCCTAAGCCTAACCCTAACCCTAGGCTACCCTTGACTGCTTCTGCCTCCAATAGATTTCCTAAGCACTACTGTTTTAAGGAACAGCTTAAAAAGAGAATCCTAATGTGATTTCTTTATAATGGGTGTGTTCCTTATCTTATCCTAGTGTCTAAACTCTTCTCCATGGCTGCACCCCCAAATAATATTCCCTTACGTGCTAAGGGGTATCTAGAGAGTGGGATAGGTTTACTAACGACCCTAACCCTAACGCGTACCCTAACCCTAACCCCTACCCTAACCCTAACACGTACCCTAATCCTAACCTGTACCCTAAACCGAGCCCTAACCCTAACACTAACCCTAATCCTAACCCTAACCAATACCCTACGCCGTACCCGCACCCCTCCCCGAACCCGTACCCTAAGCCATACCCTATACCTAACCCTAAGCCTAACCCTAACCCTAGGCTACCCTTGACTGCTTCTGCCTCCAATTGATTTCCTAAGCAGTAGTGTTTTAAGGAACAGCTTAAAAAGAGAATCCTAAAGTGATTTCTTTATAATGGGTGTGTTCCTTATCTTATCCTAGTGTCTAAACTCTTCTCCATGGCTGGACCCCCAAATAATATTCCTTTACGTGCTAAGGGGTATCTAGAGAGTGGGATAGGTTTAATAACTACCCTAACCCTAATGCGTACCCTAACCCTAACCCCTACCCTAACCCTAACACGTACCCTAATCCTAACCCGTACCCTAAACCGAGCCCTAACCCTAACACTAACCCTAACCCTAACCCTAACCCATACCCTACGCCGTACCCGCACCCCTCCCCGAACCCGTAACCTAAGCCGTACCCTAAGCCTAACCCTAAGCCTAACCCTAACCCTAGGCTACCCTTGACTGCTTCTGCCTCCAATAGATTTCCTAAGCACTACTGTTTTAAGGAACAGCTTAAAAAGAGAATCCTAATGTGATTTCTTTATAATGGGTGTGTTCCTTATCTTATCCTAGTGTCTAAACTCTTCTCCATGGCTGCACCCCCAAATAATATTCCTTTACGTGCTAAGGGGGAGCTAGAGAGTGGGATAGGTTTACTAACTACCCTAGCCCTAACGCGTAACCTAACCCTAACCCCTACCCTAACACTAACACGTACCCTAATCCTAACCCGTACCCTAAACCGAGCCCTAACCCTAACACTAACCCTAACCCTAACCCATACCCTACGCCGTACCCGAAACCCTCCCCGAACCCGTACCCTAAGCCGTACCCTAAGCCTAACCCTAAGCCTAACCTTACCCTAGGCTACCCTTGACTGCTTCTGCCTCCAATAGATTTCCTAAGCACTAGTGTTTTAAGCAACAGCTTAAAAAGAGAATCCTAATGTGATTTCTTTATAATGGGTGTGTTCCTTATCTTATCCTAGTGTCTAAACTCTTCTCCATGGCTGCACCCCCAAATAATATTGCCTTACGTGCTAAGGGGTATCTAGAGAGTGGGATAGGTTTAATAACTACCCTAACCCTAATGCGTACTCTAACCCTAACCCCTACCCTAACACTAACACGTACCCTAATCCTAACCCGTACCCAAACCGAGCCCTAACCCTAACACTAACCCTAACCCTAACCCTAACCCATACCCTACGCCGTACCCGAAACCCTCCCCGAACCCGTACCCTAAGCCGTACCCTAAGCCTAACCCTAAGCCTAACCCTAACCCTAGGCTACCCTTGACTGCTTCTGCCTCCAATAGATTTCCTAAGCACTACTGTTTTAAGGAACAGCTTAAAAAGAGAATCCTAATGTGATTTCTTTATAATGGGTGTGTTCCTTATCTTATCCTAGTGTCTAAACTCTTCTCCATGGCTGCATCCCCAAATAATATTCCCTTACGTGCTAAGGGGTATCTAGAGAGTGGGATACGTTTAATAACTACCCTAACCCTAACGCGTACCCTAACCCTAACCCCTACCCTAACCCTAACACGTACCCTAATCCTAACCTGTACCCTAAACCGAGCCCTAACCCTAACACTAACCCTAACCCTAACCCTAACCCATACCCTACGCCGTACCCGCACCCCTGCCCGAACCCGTACCCTAAGCCATACCCTAAACCTAACCCTAAGCCTAACCCTAACCCTAGGCTACCCTTGACTGCTTCTGCCTCCAATTGATTTCCTAAGCAGTAGTGTTTTAAGGAACAGCTTAAAAAGAGAATCCTAATGTGATTTCTTTATAATGGGTGTGTTCCTTATCTTATCCTTGTGTCTAAACTCTTCTCCATGGCTGGACCCCCAAATAATATTCCTTTACGTGCTAAGGGGGAGCTAGAGAGTGGGATAGGTTTACTAACTACCCTAGCCCTAACGCGTAACCTAACCCTAACCCCTACCCTAACTCTAACACGTACCCTAATCCTAACCCGTACCCTAAACCGAGCCCTAACCTTAACACTAACCCTAACCCTAACCCTAACCCATACCCTACGCCGTACCCGAACCCCTCCCCGAACCCATACCGCAAGCCGTACCCTAACCCTAACCCTAAGCCTAACCCTAACCCTAGGCTACCCTTGACTGCTTCTGCCTCCAATAGATTTCCTAAGCACTAGTGTTTTAAGGAACAGCTTAAAAAGAGAATCCTAAAGTGATTTCTTTATAATGGGTGTGTTCCTTATCTTATCCTAGTGTCTAAACTCTTCTCCATGGCTGGACCCCCAAATAATATTACTTTACGTGCTAAGGGGTATCTAGAGAGTGGGATAGGTTTAATAACTACCCTAACCCTAACGCGTACCCTAACCCTAACCCCTACCCTAACCCTAACACGTACCCTAATCCTAACCCGTACCCTAAACCGAGCCCTAACCCTAACACTAACCCTAACCCTAACCCTAACCCATACCCTACGCCGTACCCGAAACCCTCCCCGAACCCGTACCCTAAGCCGTACCCTAAGCCTAACCCTAAGCCTAACCCTAACCCTAGGCTACCCTTGACTGCTTCTGCCTCCAATAGATTTCCTAAGCACTAGTGTTTTAAGGAACAGCTTAAAAAGAGAATCCTAATGTGATTTCTTTATAATGGGTGTGTTCCTTATCTTATCCTAGTGTCTAAACTCTTCTCCATGGCTGGACCCTCAAATAATATTCCTTTACGTGCTAAGGGGTATCTAGAGAGTGGGATAGGTTTAATAACTACCCTAACCCTAACGCGTACCCTAACCCTAAACCCTACCCTAACCCTAACACGTACCCTAATCCTAAGCCGTACCCTAAACCGAGCCCTAACCCTAACACTAACCCTAACCCTAACCCTAACCCATACCCTACGCCGTACCCGCACCCCTCCCCGAACCCGTAACCTAAGCCGTACCCTAAGCCTAACCCTAAGCCTAACCCTAACCCTAGGCTACCCTTGACTGCTTCTGCTTCCAATTGATTTCCTAAGCAGTAGTGATTTAAGGAACAGCTTAAAAAGAGAATCCTAATGTGATTTCTTTATAATGGGTGTGTTCCTTATCTTATCCTAGTGTCTAAACTCTTCTCCATGGCTGGACCCCCAAGTAATATTCCTTTACGTGCTAAGGGGGAGCTAGAGAGTGGGATAGGTTTACTAACTACCCTAGCCCTGACGCGTAACCTAACCCTAACCCCTACCCTAACCCTAACACGTACCCTAATCCTAACCCGTACCCTAAACCGAGCCCTAACCCTAACACTAACCCAAACCCTAACCCTAACCCATACCCTACGCCGTACACGAACACCTCCCCGAACCCATACCCCAAGCCGTACCCTAAGCCTAACCCTAAGCCTAACCCTAACCCTAGGCTACCCTTGACTGCTTCTGCCTCCAATAGATTTCCTAAGCACTAGTGTTTTAAGGAACAGCTTAAAAAGAGAATCCTAAAGTGATTTCTTTATAATGGGTGTGTTTCTTATCTTATCCTAGTGTCTAAACTCTTCTCCATGGCTGGACCCCCAAATAATATTCCTTTACGTGCTAAGGGGTATCTAGAGAGTGGGATAGGTTTAATAACTACCCTAACCCTAATGCGTACCCTAACCCTAACCCCTACCCTAACCCTAACACGTACCCTAATCCTAACCCGTACCCTAAACCGAGCCCTAACCCTAACACTAACCCTAACCCTAACCCATACCCTACGCCGTACCCGAAACCCTCCCCGAACCCGTACCCTAAGCCGTACCCTAAGCCTAACCCTAAGCCTAACCTTACCCTAGGCTACCCTTGACTGCTTCTGCCTCCAATAGATTTCCTAAGCACTAGTGTTTTAAGGAACAGCTTAAAAAGAGAATCCTAATGTGATTTCTTTATAATGGGTGTGTTCCTTATCTTATCCTAGTGTCTAAACTCTTCTCCATGGCTGCACCCGCAAATAATATTGCCTTACGTGCTAAGGGGTATCTAGAGAGTGGGATAGGTTTACTAACTACCCTAACCCTAACGCGTACCCTAACCCTAACCCCTACCCTAACCCTAACACATACCCTAATCCTAACCCGTACCCTAAACCGAGACCTAACCCTAACACTAACCCTAACCCTAACCCTAACCCATACCCTACGCCGTACCCGAAACCCTCCCCGAACCCGTACCCTAAGCCGTACCCTAAGCCTAACCCTAAGCCTAACCCTAACCCTACGCTACCCTTGACTGCTTCTGCCTCCAATAGATTTCCTAAGCACTAGTGTTTTAAGCAACAGCTTAAAAAGAGAATCCTAATGTGATTTCTTTATAATGGGTGTGTTCCTTATCTTATCCTAGTGTCTAAATTCTTCTCCATTGCTGGAACCCCAAATAATATTCCTTTACGTGCTAAGGGGTATCTAGAGAGTGGGATAGGTTTACTAACTACCCTAACCCTAACGCGTACCCTAACCCTAACCCCTACCCTAAACCTAACACGTACCCTAATCCTAACCGTACCCTAAACCGAGCCCTAACCCTAACACTAACCCTAACCCTAACCCTAACCCATACCCTACGCCGTACCCGAAACCCTCCCCGAACCCGTACCCTAAGCCGTACCCTAAGCCTAACCCTAAGCCTAACCCTAACCCTAGGCTACCCTTGACTGCTTCTGCCTCCAATAGATTTCCTAAGCACTAGTGTTTTAAGGAACAGCTTAAAAAGAGAATCCTAATGTGATTTCTTTATAATGGGTGTGTTCCTTATCTTATCCTAGTGTCTAAACTCTTCTCCATGGCTGGACCCTCAAATAATATTCCTTTACGTGCTAAGGGGTATCTAGAGAGTGGGATAGGTTTAATAACTACCCTAACCCTAACGCGTACCCTAACCCTAACCCCTACCCTAACCCTAACACGTACCCTAATCCTAACCCGTACCCTAAACCGAGCCCTAACCCTAACACTAACCCTAACCCTAACCCTAACCCATACCCTACGCCGTACCCGCACCCCTCCCCGAACCCGTAACCTAAGCCGTATCCTAAGCCTAACCCTAAGCCTAACCCTAACCCTAGGCTACCCTTGACTGCTTCTGCCTCCAATAGATTTCCTAAGCACTACTGTTTTAAGGAACAGCTTAAAAAGAGAATCCTAATGTGATTTCTTTATAATGGGTGTGTTCCTTATCTTATCCTAGTGTCTAAACTCTTCTCCATGGCTGCACCCCCAAATAATATTCCCTTACGTGCTAAGGGGTATCTAGAGAGTGGGATAGGTTTACTAACGACCCTAACCCTAACGCGTACCCTAACCCTAACCCCTACCCTAACCCTAACACGTACCCTAATCCTAACCTGTACCCTAAACCGAGCCCTAACCCTAACACTAACCCTAATCCTAACCCTAACCAATACCCTACGCCGTACCCGCACCCCTCCCCGAACCCGTACCCTAAGCCATACCCTATACCTAACCCTAAGCCTAACCCTAACCCTAGGCTACCCTTGACTGCTTCTGCCTCCAATTGATTTCCTAAGCAGTAGTGTTTTAAGGAACAGCTTAAAAAGAGAATCCTAAAGTGATTTCTTTATAATGGGTGTGTTCCTTATCTTATCCTAGTGTCTAAACTCTTCTCCATGGCTGGACCCCCAAATAATATTCCTTTACGTGCTAAGGGGTATCTAGAGAGTGGGATAGGTTTAATAACTACCCTAACCCTAATGCGTACCCTAACCCTAACCCCTACCCTAACCCTAACACGTACCCTAATCCTAACCCGTACCCTAAACCGAGCCCTAACCCTAACACTAACCCTAACCCTAACCCTAACCCATACCCTACGCCGTACCCGCACCCCTCCCCGAACCCGTAACCTAAGCCGTACCCTAAGCCTAACCCTAAGCCTAACCCTAACCCTAGGCTACCCTTGACTGCTTCTGCCTCCAATAGATTTCCTAAGCACTACTGTTTTAAGGAACAGCTTAAAAAGAGAATCCTAATGTGATTTCTTTATAATGGGTGTGTTCCTTATCTTATCCTAGTGTCTAAACTCTTCTCCATGGCTGCACCCCCAAATAATATTCCTTTACGTGCTAAGGGGGAGCTAGAGAGTGGGATAGGTTTACTAACTACCCTAGCCCTAACGCGTAACCTAACCCTAACCCCTACCCTAACACTAACACGTACCCTAATCCTAACCCGTACCCTAAACCGAGCCCTAACCCTAACACTAACCCTAACCCTAACCCATACCCTACGCCGTACCCGAAACCCTCCCCGAACCCGTACCCTAAGCCGTACCCTAAGCCTAACCCTAAGCCTAACCTTACCCTAGGCTACCCTTGACTGCTTCTGCCTCCAATAGATTTCCTAAGCACTAGTGTTTTAAGCAACAGCTTAAAAAGAGAATCCTAATGTGATTTCTTTATAATGGGTGTGTTCCTTATCTTATCCTAGTGTCTAAACTCTTCTCCATGGCTGCACCCCCAAATAATATTGCCTTACGTGCTAAGGGGTATCTAGAGAGTGGGATAGGTTTAATAACTACCCTAACCCTAATGCGTACTCTAACCCTAACCCCTACCCTAACACTAACACGTACCCTAATCCTAACCCGTACCCAAACCGAGCCCTAACCCTAACACTAACCCTAACCCTAACCCTAACCCATACCCTACGCCGTACCCGAAACCCTCCCCGAACCCGTACCCTAAGCCGTACCCTAAGCCTAACCCTAAGCCTAACCCTAACCCTAGGCTACCCTTGACTGCTTCTGCCTCCAATAGATTTCCTAAGCACTACTGTTTTAAGGAACAGCTTAAAAAGAGAATCCTAATGTGATTTCTTTATAATGGGTGTGTTCCTTATCTTATCCTAGTGTCTAAACTCTTCTCCATGGCTGCATCCCCAAATAATATTCCCTTACGTGCTAAGGGGTATCTAGAGAGTGGGATACGTTTAATAACTACCCTAACCCTAACGCGTACCCTAACCCTAACCCCTACCCTAACCCTAACACGTACCCTAATCCTAACCTGTACCCTAAACCGAGCCCTAACCCTAACACTAACCCTAACCCTAACCCTAACCCATACCCTACGCCGTACCCGCACCCCTGCCCGAACCCGTACCCTAAGCCATACCCTAAACCTAACCCTAAGCCTAACCCTAACCCTAGGCTACCCTTGACTGCTTCTGCCTCCAATTGATTTCCTAAGCAGTAGTGTTTTAAGGAACAGCTTAAAAAGAGAATCCTAATGTGATTTCTTTATAATGGGTGTGTTCCTTATCTTATCCTTGTGTCTAAACTCTTCTCCATGGCTGGACCCCCAAATAATATTCCTTTACGTGCTAAGGGGGAGCTAGAGAGTGGGATAGGTTTACTAACTACCCTAGCCCTAACGCGTAACCTAACCCTAACCCCTACCCTAACTCTAACACGTACCCTAATCCTAACCCGTACCCTAAACCGAGCCCTAACCTTAACACTAACCCTAACCCTAACCCTAACCCATACCCTACGCCGTACCCGAACCCCTCCCCGAACCCATACCGCAAGCCGTACCCTAACCCTAACCCTAAGCCTAACCCTAACCCTAGGCTACCCTTGACTGCTTCTGCCTCCAATAGATTTCCTAAGCACTAGTGTTTTAAGGAACAGCTTAAAAAGAGAATCCTAAAGTGATTTCTTTATAATGGGTGTGTTCCTTATCTTATCCTAGTGTCTAAACTCTTCTCCATGGCTGGACCCCCAAATAATATTCCTTTACGTGCTAAGGGGTATCTAGAGAGTGGGATAGGTTTAATAACTACCCTAACCCTAACGCGTACCCTAACCCTAACCCCTACCCTAACCCTAACACGTACCCTAATCCTAACCCGTACCCTAAACCGAGCCCTAACCCTAACACTAACCCTAACCCTAACCCTAACCCATACCCTACGCCGTACCCGAAACCCTCCCCGAACCCGTACCCTAAGCCGTACCCTAAGCCTAACCCTAAGCCTAACCCTAACCCTAGGCTACCCTTGACTGCTTCTGCCTCCAATAGATTTCCTAAGCACTAGTGTTTTAAGGAACAGCTTAAAAAGAGAATCCTAATGTGATTTCTTTATAATGGGTGTGTTCCTTATCTTATCCTAGTGTCTAAACTCTTCTCCATGGCTGGACCCTCAAATAATATTCCTTTACGTGCTAAGGGGTATCTAGAGAGTGGGATAGGTTTAATAACTACCCTAACCCTAACGCGTACCCTAACCCTAAACCCTACCCTAACCCTAACACGTACCCTAATCCTAAGCCGTACCCTAAACCGAGCCCTAACCCTAACACTAACCCTAACCCTAACCCTAACCCATACCCTACGCCGTACCCGCACCCCTCCCCGAACCCGTAACCTAAGCCGTACCCTAAGCCTAACCCTAAGCCTAACCCTAACCCTAGGCTACCCTTGACTGCTTCTGCTTCCAATTGATTTCCTAAGCAGTAGTGATTTAAGGAACAGCTTAAAAAGAGAATCCTAATGTGATTTCTTTATAATGGGTGTGTTCCTTATCTTATCCTAGTGTCTAAACTCTTCTCCATGGCTGGACCCCCAAGTAATATTCCTTTACGTGCTAAGGGGGAGCTAGAGAGTGGGATAGGTTTACTAACTACCCTAGCCCTAACGCGTAACCTAACCCTAACCCCTACCCTAACCCTAACACGTACCCTAATCCTAACCCGTACCCTAAACCGAGCCCTAACCCTAACACTAACCCAAACACTAACCCTAACCCATACCCTACGCCGTACACGAACACCTCCCCGAACCCATACCCCAAGCCGTACCCTAACCCTAACCCTAAGCCTAACCCTAACCCTAGGCTACCCTTGACTGCTTCTGCCTCCAATAGATTTCCTAAGCACTAGTGTTTTAAGGAACAGCTTAAAAAGAGAATCCTAAAGTGATTTCTTTATAATGGGTGTGTTTCTTATCTTATCCTAGTGTCTAAACTCTTCTCCATGGCTGGACCCCCAAATAATATTCCTTTACGTGCTAAGGGGTATCTAGAGAGTGGGATAGGTTTAATAACTACCCTAACCCTAATGCGTACCCTAACCCTAACCCCTACCCTAACCCTAACACGTACCCTAATCCTAACCCGTACCCTAAACCGAGCCCTAACCCTAACACTAACCCTAACCCTAACCCATACCCTACGCCGTACCCGAAACCCTCCCCGAACCCGTACCCTAAGCCGTACCCTAAGCCTAACCCTAAGCCTAACCTTACCCTAGGCTACCCTTGACTGCTTCTGCCTCCAATAGATTTCCTAAGCACTAGTGTTTTAAGGAACAGCTTAAAAAGAGAATCCTAATGTGATTTCTTTATAATGGGTGTGTTCCTTATCTTATCCTAGTGTCTAAACTCTTCTCCATGGCTGCACCCGCAAATAATATTGCCTTACGTGCTAAGGGGTATCTAGAGAGTGGGATAGGTTTACTAACTACCCTAACCCTAACGCGTACCCTAACCCTAACCCCTACCCTAACCCTAACACATACCCTAATCCTAACCCGTACCCTAAACCGAGACCTAACCCTAACACTAACCCTAACCCTAACCCTAACCCATACCCTACGCCGTACCCGAAACCCTCCCCGAACCCGTACCCTAAGCCGTACCCTAAGCCTAACCCTAAGCCTAACCCTAACCCTACGCTACCCTTGACTGCTTCTGCCTCCAATAGATTTCCTAAGCACTAGTGTTTTAAGCAACAGCTTAAAAAGAGAATCCTAATGTGATTTCTTTATAATGGGTGTGTTCCTTATCTTATCCTAGTGTCTAAATTCTTCTCCATTGCTGGAACCCCAAATAATATTCCTTTACGTGCTAAGGGGTATCTAGAGAGTGGGATAGGTTTACTAACTACCCTAACCCTAACGCGTACCCTAACCCTAACCCCTACCCTAAACCTAACACGTACCCTAATCCTAACCGTACCCTAAACCGAGCCCTAACCCTAACACTAACCCTAACCCTAACCCTAACCCATACCCTACGCCGTACCCGAAACCCTCCCCGAACCCGTACCCTAAGCCGTACCCTAAGCCTAACCCTAAGCCTAACCCTAACCCTAGGCTACCCTTGACTGCTTCTGCCTCCAATAGATTTCCTAAGCACTAGTGTTTTAAGGAACAGCTTAAAAAGAGAATCCTAATGTGATTTCTTTATAATGGGTGTGTTCCTTATCTTATCCTAGTGTCTAAACTCTTCTCCATGGCTGGACCCTCAAATAATATTCCTTTACGTGCTAAGGGGTATCTAGAGAGTGGGATAGGTTTAATAACTACCCTAACCCTAACGCGTACCCTAACCCTAACCCCTACCCTAACCCTAACACGTACCCTAATCCTAACCCGTACCCTAAACCGAGCCCTAACCCTAACACTAACCCTAACCCTAACCCTAACCCATACCCTACGCCGTACCCGCACCCCTCCCCGAACCCGTAACCTAAGCCGTATCCTAAGCCTAACCCTAAGCCTAACCCTAACCCTAGGCTACCCTTGACTGCTTCTGCCTCCAATAGATTTCCTAAGCACTACTGTTTTAAGGAACAGCTTAAAAAGAGAATCCTAATGTGATTTCTTTATAATGGGTGTGTTCCTTATCTTATCCTAGTGTCTAAACTCTTCTCCATGGCTGCACCCCCAAATAATATTCCCTTACGTGCTAAGGGGTATCTAGAGAGTGGGATAGGTTTACTAACGACCCTAACCCTAACGCGTACCCTAACCCTAACCCCTACCCTAACCCTAACACGTACCCTAATCCTAACCTGTACCCTAAACCGAGCCCTAACCCTAACACTAACCCTAATCCTAACCCTAACCAATACCCTACGCCGTACCCGCACCCCTCCCCGAACCCGTACCCTAAGCCATACCCTATACCTAACCCTAAGCCTAACCCTAACCCTAGGCTACCCTTGACTGCTTCTGCCTCCAATTGATTTCCTAAGCAGTAGTGTTTTAAGGAACAGCTTAGAAAGAGAATCCTAAAGTGATTTCTTTATAATGGGTGTGTTCCTTATCTTATCCTAGTGTCTAAACTCTTCTCCATGGCTGGACCCCCAAATAATATTCCTTTACGTGCTAAGGGGTATCTAGAGAGTGGGATAGGTTTAATAACTACCCTAACCCTAATGCGTACCCTAACCCTAACCCCTACCCTAACCCTAACACGTACCCTAATCCTAACCCGTACCCTAAACCGAGCCCTAACCCTAACACTAACCCTAACCCTAACCCTAACCCATACCCTACGCCGTACCCGCACCCCTCCCCGAACCCGTAACCTAAGCCGTACCCTAAGCCTAACCCTAAGCCTAACCCTAACCCTAGGCTACCCTTGACTGCTTCTGCCTCCAATAGATTTCCTAAGCACTACTGTTTTAAGGAACAGCTTAAAAAGAGAATCCTAATGTGATTTCTTTATAATGGGTGTGTTCCTTATCTTATCCTAGTGTCTAAACTCTTCTCCATGGCTGCACCCCCAAATAATATTCCTTTACGTGCTAAGGGGGAGCTAGAGAGTGGGATAGGTTTACTAACTACCCTAGCCCTAACGCGTAACCTAACCCTAACCCCTACCCTAACACTAACACGTACCCTAATCCTAACCCGTACCCTAAACCGAGCCCTAACCCTAACACTAACCCTAACCCTAACCCATACCCTACGCCGTACCCGAAACCCTCCCCGAACCCGTACCCTAAGCCGTACCCTAAGCCTAACCCTAAGCCTAACCTTACCCTAGGCTACCCTTGACTGCTTCTGCCTCCAATAGATTTCCTAAGCACTAGTGTTTTAAGCAACAGCTTAAAAAGAGAATCCTAATGTGATTTCTTTATAATGGGTGTGTTCCTTATCTTATCCTAGTGTCTAAACTCTTCTCCATGGCTGCACCCCCAAATAATATTGCCTTACGTGCTAAGGGGTATCTAGAGAGTGGGATAGGTTTAATAACTACCCTAACCCTAATGCGTACTCTAACCCTAACCCCTACCCTAACACTAACACGTACCCTAATCCTAACCCGTACCCAAACCGAGCCCTAACCCTAACACTAACCCTAACCCTAACCCTAACCCATACCCTACGCCGTACCCGAAACCCTCCCCGAACCCGTACCCTAAGCCGTACCCTAAGCCTAACCCTAAGCCTAACCCTAACCCTAGGCTACCCTTGACTGCTTCTGCCTCCAATAGATTTCCTAAGCACTACTGTTTTAAGGAACAGCTTAAAAAGAGAATCCTAATGTGATTTCTTTATAATGGGTGTGTTCCTTATCTTATCCTAGTGTCTAAACTCTTCTCCATGGCTGCACCCCCAAATAATATTCCCTTACGTGCTAAGGGGTATCTAGAGAGTGGGATAAGTTTAATAACTACCCTAACCCTAACGCGTACCCTAACCCTAACCCCTACCCTAACCCTAACACGTACCCTAATCCTAACCTGTACCCTAAACCGAGCCCTAACCCTAACACTAACCCTAACCCTAACCCTAACCCATACCCTACGCCGTACCCGCACCCCTGCCCGAACCCGTACCCTAAGCCATACCCTAAACCTAACCCTAAGCCTAACCCTAACCCTAGGCTACCCTTGACTGCTTCTGCCTCCAATTGATTTCCTAAGCAGTAGTGTTTTAAGGAACAGCTTAAAAAGAGAATCCTAATGTGATTTCTTTATAATGGGTGTGTTCCTTATCTTATCCTTGTGTCTAAACTCTTCTCCATGGCTGGACCCCCAAATAATATTCCTTTACGTGCTAAGGGGGAGCTAGAGAGTGGGATAGGTTTACTAACTACCCTAGCCCTAACGCGTAACCTAACCCTAACCCCTACCCTAACTCTAACACGTACCCTAATCCTAACCCGTACCCTAAACCGAGCCCTAACCTTAACACTAACCCTAACCCTAACCCTAACCCATACCCTACGCCGTACCCGAACCCCTCCCCGAACCCATACCGCAAGCCGTACCCTAACCCTAACCCTAAGCCTAACCCTAACCCTAGGCTACCCTTGACTGCTTCTGCCTCCAATAGATTTCCTAAGCACTAGTGTTTTAAGGAACAGCTTAAAAAGAGAATCCTAAAGTGATTTCTTTATAATGGGTGTGTTCCTTATCTTATCCTAGTGTCTAAACTCTTCTCCATGGCTGGACCCCCAAATAATATTCCTTTACGTGCTAAGGGGTATCTAGAGAGTGGGATAGGTTTAATAACTACCCTAACCCTAACGCGTACCCTAACCCTAACCCCTACCCTAACCCTAACACGTACCCTAATCCTAACCCGTACCCTAAACCGAGCCCTAACCCTAACACTAACCCTAACCCTAACCCTAAGCCATACCCTATGCCGTACCCGAAACCCTCCCCGAACCCGTACCCTAAGCCGTACCCTAAGCCTAACCCTAAGCCTAACCCTAACCCTACACTACCCTTGACTGCTTCTGCCTCCAATAGATTTCCTAAGCACTAGTGTTTTAAGCAACAGCTTAAAAAGAGAATCCTAATGTGATTTCTTTATAATGGGTGTGTTCCTTATCTTATCCTAGTGTCTAAACTCTTCTCCATGGCTGGACCCTCAAATAATATTCCTTTACGTGCTAAGGGGTATCTAGAGAGTGGGATAGGTTTAATAACTACCCTAACCCTAACGCGTACCCTAACCCTAAACCCTACCCTAACCCTAACACGTACCCTAATCCTAAGCCGTACCCTAAACCGAGCCCTAACCCTAACACTAACCCTAACCCTAACCCTAACCCATACCCTACGCCGTACCCGCACCCCTCCCCGAACCCGTAACCTAAGCCGTACCCTAAGCCTAACCCTAAGCCTAACCCTAACCCTAGGCTACCCTTGACTGCTTCTGCTTCCAATTGATTTCCTAAGCAGTAGTGATTTAAGGAACAGCTTAAAAAGAGAATCCTAATGTGATTTCTTTATAATGGGTGTGTTCCTTATCTTATCCTAGTGTCTAAACTCTTCTCCATGGCTGGACCCCCAAGTAATATTCCTTTACGTGCTAAGGGGGAGCTAGAGAGTGGGATAGGTTTACTAACTACCCTAGCCCTAACGCGTAACCTAACCCTAACCCCTACCCTAACCCTAACACGTACCCTAATCCTAACCCGTACCCTAAACCGAGCCCTAACCCTAACACTAACCCAAACACTAACCCTAACCCATACCCTACGCCGTACACGAACACCTCCCCGAACCCATACCCCAAGCCGTACCCTAACCCTAACCCTAAGCCTAACCCTAACCCTAGGCTACCCTTGACTGCTTCTGCCTCCAATAGATTTCCTAAGCACTAGTGTTTTAAGGAACAGCTTAAAAAGAGAATCCTAAAGTGATTTCTTTATAATGGGTGTGTTCCTTATCTTATCCTAGTGTCTAAACTCTTCTCCATGGCTGGACCCCCAAATAATATTCCTTTACGTGCTAAGGGGTATCTAGAGAGTGGGATAGGTTTAATAACTACCCTAACCCTAATGCGTACCCTAACCCTAACCCCTACCCTAACCCTAACACGTACCCTAATCCTAACCCGTACCCTAAACCGAGCCCTAACCCTAACACTAACCCTAACCCTAACCCATACCCTACGCCGTACCCGAAACCCTCCCCGAACCCGTACCCTAAGCCGTACCCTAAGCCTAACCCTAAGCCTAACCTTACCCTAGGCTACCCTTGACTGCTTCTGCCTCCAATAGATTTCCTAAGCACTAGTGTTTTAAGGAACAGCTTAAAAAGAGAATCCTAATGTGATTTCTTTATAATGGGTGTGTTCCTTATCTTATCCTAGTGTCTAAACTCTTCTCCATGGCTGCACCCGCAAATAATATTGCCTTACGTGCTAAGGGGTATCTAGAGAGTGGGATAGGTTTACTAACTACCCTAACCCTAACGCGTACCCTAACCCTAACCCCTACCCTAACCCTAACACATACCCTAATCCTAACCCGTACCCTAAACCGAGACCTAACCCTAACACTAACCCTAACCCTAACCCTAACCCATACCCTACGCCGTACCCGAAACCCTCCCCGAACCCGTACCCTAAGCCGTACCCTAAGCCTAACCCTAAGCCTAACCCTAACCCTAGGCTACCCTTGACTGCTTCTGCCTCCAATAGATTTCCTAAGCACTAGTGTTTTAAGGAACAGCTTAAAAAGAGAATCCTAATGTGATTTCTTTATAATGGGTGTGTTCCTTATCTTATCCTAGTGTCTAAACTCTTCTCCATGGCTGGACCCTCAAATAATATTCCTTTACGTGCTAAGGGGTATCTAGAGAGTGGGATAGGTTTAATAACTACCCTAACCCTAATGCGTACCCTAACCCTAACCCCTACCCTAACCCTAACACGTACCCTAATCCTAACCCGTACCCTAAACCGAGCCCTAACCCTAACACTAACCCTAACCCTAACCCTAACCCATACCCTACGCCGTACCCGCACCCCTCCCCGAACCCGTAACCTAAGCCGTATCCTAAGCCTAACCCTAAGCCTAACCCTAACCCTAGGCTACCCTTGACTGCTTCTGCCTCCAATAGATTTCCTAAGCACTACTGTTTTAAGGAACAGCTTAAAAAGAGAATCCTAATGTGATTTCTTTATAATGGGTGTGTTCCTTATCTTATCCTAGTGTCTAAACTCTTCTCCATGGCTGCACCCCCAAATAATATTCCCTTACGTGCTAAGGGGTATCTAGAGAGTGGGATAGGTTTAATAACTACCCTAACCCTAACACGTACCCTAACCCTAACCCCTACCCTAACCCTAACACGTACCCTAATCCTAACCTGTACCCTAAACCGAGCCCTAACCCTAACACTAACCCTAACCCTAACCCTAACCCATACCCTACGCCGTACCCGCACCCCTCCCCGAACCCGTACCCTAAGCCATACCCTAAACCTAACCCTAAGCCTAATCCTAACCCTAGGCTACCCTTGACTGCTTCTTCCTCCAATTGATTTCCTAAGCAGTAGTGTTTTAAGGAACAGCTTAAAAAGAGAATCCTAATGTGATTTCTTTATAATGGGTGTGTTCCTTATCTTATCCTAGTGTCTAAACTCTTCTCCATGGCTGGACCCCCAAATAATATTCCTTTACGTGCTAAGGGGGAGCTAGAGAGTGGGATAGGTTTACTAACTACCCTAGCCCTAACGCGTAACCTAACCCTAACCCCTACCCTAACTCTAACACGTACCCTAATCCTAACCCGTACCCTAAACCGAGCCCTAACCTTAACACTAACCCTAACCCTAACCCTAACCCATACCCTACGCCGTACCGGAACCCCTCCTCGAACCCATACCGCAAGCCGTACCCTAACCCTAACCCTAAGCCTAACCCTAACCCTAGGCTACCCTTGACTGCTTCTGCCTCCAATAGATTTCCTAAGCACTAGTGTTTTAAGGAACAGCTTAAAAAGAGAATCCTAAAGTGATTTCTTTATAATGGGTGTGTTCCTTATCTTATCCTAGTGTCTAAACTCTTCTCCATGGCTGGACCCCCAAATAATATTCCTTTACGTGCTAAGGGGTATTTAGAGAGTGGGATAGGTTTAATAACTACCCTAACCCTAACGCGTACCCTAACCCTAACCCCTACCCTAACCCTAACACGTACCCTAATCCTAACCCGTACCCTAAACCGAGCCCTAACCCTAACACTAACCCTAACCCTAACCCTAACCCATACCCTACGCCGTACCCGAAACCCTCCCCGAACCCGTACCCTAAGCCGTACCCTAAGCCTAACCCTAAGCCTAACCCTAACCCTAGGCTACCCTTGACTGCTTCTGCCTCCAATAGATTTCCTAAGCACTAGTGTTTTAAGGAACAGCTTAAAAAGAGAATCCTAATGTGATTTCTTTATAATGGGTGTGTTCCTTATCTTATCCTAGTGTCTAAACTCTTCTCCATGGCTGGACCCTCAAATAATATTCCTTTACGTGCTAAGGGGTATCTAGAGAGTGGGATAGGTTTAATAACTACCCTAAACCTAACGCGTACCCTAACCCTAACCCCTACCCTAACCCTAACACGTACCCTAATACTAACCTGTACCCTAAACCGAGCCCTAACCCTAACACTAACCCTAACCCTAACCCTAAGCCATACCCTATGCCGTACCCGAAACCCTCCCCGAACCCGTACCCTAAGCCGTACCCTAAGCCTAACCCTAAGCCTAACCCTAACCCTACACTACCCTTGACTGCTTCTGCCTCCAATAGATTTCCTAAGCACTAGTGTTTTAAGCAACAGCTTAAAAAGAGAATCCTAATGTGATTTCTTTATAATGGGTGTGTTCCTTATCTTATCCTAGTGTCTAAACTCTTCTCCATGGCTGGACCCTCAAATAATATTCCTTTACGTGCTAAGGGGTATCTAGAGAGTGGGATAGGTTTAATAACTACCCTAACCTTAACGCGTACCCTAACCCTAACACCTACCCTAACCCTAACACGTACCCTAATCCTAACCCGTACCCTAAACCGAGCCCTAACCCTAACACTAACCCTAACCCTAACCCTAACCCATACCCTACGCCGTACCCGCACCCCTCCCCGAACCCGTAACCTAAGCCGTACCCTAAGCCTAACCCTAAGCCCAACCCTAACCCTAGGCTACCCTTGACTGCTTCTGCCTCCAATAGATTTCCTAAGCACTACTGTTTTAAGGAACAGCTTAAAAAGAGAATCCTAATGTGATTTCTTTATAATGGGTGTGTTCCTTATCTTATCCTAGTGTCTAAACTCTTCTCCATGGCTGCACCCCCAAATAATATTCCCTTACGTGCTAAGGGATATCTAGAGAGTGGGATAGGTTTACTAACGACCCTAACCCTAACGCGTACCCTAACCCTAACCCCTACCCTAACCCTAACACGTACCCTAATCCTAACCTGTACCCTAAACCGAGCCCTAACCCTAACACTAACCCTAATCCTAACCCTAACCAATACCCTACGCCGTACCCGCACCCCTCCCCGAACCCGTACCCTAAGCCATACCCTATACCTAACCCTAAGCCTAACCCTAACCCTAGGCTACCCTTGACTGCTTCTGCCTCCAATTGATTTCCTAAGCAGTAGTGTTTTAAGGAACAGCTTAAAAAGAGAATCCTAAAGTGATTTCTTTATAATGGGTGTGTTCCTTATCTTATCCTAGTGTCTAAACTCTTCTCCATGGCTGGACCCCCAAATAATATTCCTTTACGTGCTAAGGGGTATCTAGAGAGTGGGATAGGTTTAATAACTACCCTAACCCTAATGCGTACCCTAACCCTAACCCCTACCCTAACCCTAACACGTACCCTAATCCTAACCCGTACCCTAAACCGAGCCCTAACCCTAACACTAACCCTAACCCTAACCCTAACCCATACCCTACGCCGTACCCGCACCCCTCCCCGAACCCGTAACCTAAGCCGTACCCTAAGCCTAACCCTAAGCCTAACCCTAACCCTAGGCTACCCTTGACTGCTTCTGCCTCCAATAGATTTCCTAAGCACTACTGTTTTAAGGAACAGCTTAAAAAGAGAATCCTAATGTGATTTCTTTATAATGGGTGTGTTCCTTATCTTATCCTAGTGTCTAAACTCTTCTCCATGGCTGCACCCCCAAATAATATTCCTTTACGTGCTAAGGGGGAGCTAGAGAGTGGGATAGGTTTACTAACTACCCTAGCCCTAACGCGTAACCTAACCCTAACCCCTACCCTAACACTAACACGTACCCTAATCCTAACCCGTACCCTAAACCGAGCCCTAACCCTAACACTAACCCTAACCCTAACCCATACCCTACGCCGTACCCGAAACCCTCCCCGAACCCGTACCCTAAGCCGTACCCTAAGCCTAACCCTAAGCCTAACCTTACCCTAGGCTACCCTTGACTGCTTCTGCCTCCAATAGATTTCCTAAGCACTAGTGTTTTAAGCAACAGCTTAAAAAGAGAATCCTAATGTGATTTCTTTATAATGGGTGTGTTCCTTATCTTATCCTAGTGTCTAAACTCTTCTCCATGGCTGCACCCCCAAATAATATTGCCTTACGTGCTAAGGGGTATCTAGAGAGTGGGATAGGTTTAATAACTACCCTAACCCTAATGCGTACTCTAACCCTAACCCCTACCCTAACACTAACACGTACCCTAATCCTAACCCGTACCCAAACCGAGCCCTAACCCTAACACTAACCCTAACCCTAACCCTAACCCATACCCTACGCCGTACCCGAAACCCTCCCCGAACCCGTACCCTAAGCCGTACCCTAAGCCTAACCCTAAGCCTAACCCTAACCCTAGGCTACCCTTGACTGCTTCTGCCTCCAATAGATTTCCTAAGCACTACTGTTTTAAGGAACAGCTTAAAAAGAGAATCCTAATGTGATTTCTTTATAATGGGTGTGTTCCTTATCTTATCCTAGTGTCTAAACTCTTCTCCATGGCTGCACCCCCAAATAATATTCCCTTACGTGCTAAGGGGTATCTAGAGAGTGGGATACGTTTAATAACTACCCTAACCCTAACGCGTACCCTAACCCTAACCCCTACCCTAACCCTAACACGTACCCTAATCCTAACCTGTACCCTAAACCGAGCCCTAACCCTAACACTAACCCTAACCCTAACCCTAACCCATACCCTACGCCGTACCCGCACCCCTGCCCGAACCCGTACCCTAAGCCATACCCTAAACGTAACCCTAAGCCTAACCCTAACCCTAGGCTACCCTTGACTGCTTCTGCCTCCAATTGATTTCCTAAGCAGTAGTGTTTTAAGGAACAGCTTAAAAAGAGAATCCTAATGTGATTTCTTTATAATGGGTGTGTTCCTTATCTTATCCTTGTGTCTAAACTCTTCTCCATGGCTGGACCCCCAAATAATATTCCTTTACGTGCTAAGGGGGAGCTAGAGAGTGGGATAGGTTTACTAACTACCCTAGCCCTAACGCGTAACCTAACCCTAACCCCTACCCTAACTCTAACACGTACCCTAATCCTAACCCGTACCCTAAACCGAGCCCTAACCTTAACACTAACCCTAACCCTAACCCTAACCCATACCCTACGCCGTACCCGAACCCCTCCCCGAACCCATACCGCAAGCCGTACCCTAACCCTAACCCTAAGCCTAACCCTAACCCTAGGCTACCCTTGACTGCTTCTGCCTCCAATAGATTTCCTAAGCACTAGTGTTTTAAGGAACAGCTTAAAAAGAGAATCCTAAAGTGATTTCTTTATAATGGGTGTGTTCCTTATCTTATCCTAGTGTCTAAACTCTTCTCCATGGCTGGACCCCCAAATAATATTCCTTTACGTGCTAAGGGGTATCTAGAGAGTGGGATAGGTTTAATAACTACCCTAACCCTAACGCGTACCCTAACCCTAACCCCTACCCTAACCCTAACACGTACCCTAATCCTAACCCGTACCCTAAACCGAGCCCTAACCCTAACACTAACCCTAACCCTAACCCTAACCCATACCCTACGCCGTACCCGAAACCCTCCCCGAACCCGTACCCTAAGCCGTACCCTAAGCCTAACCCTAAGCCTAACCCTAACCCTAGGCTACCCTTGACTGCTTCTGCCTCCAATAGATTTCCTAAGCACTAGTGTTTTAAGGAACAGCTTAAAAAGAGAATCCTAATGTGATTTCTTTATAATGGGTGTGTTCCTTATCTTATCCTAGTGTCTAAACTCTTCTCCATGGCTGGACCCTCAAATAATATTCCTTTACGTGCTAAGGGGTATCTAGAGAGTGGGATAGGTTTAATAACTACCCTAAACCTAACGCGTACCCTAACCCTAACCCCTACCCTAACCCTAACACGTACCCTAATACTAACCTGTACCCTAAACCGAGCCCTAACCCTAACACTAACCCTAACCCTAACCCTAAGCCATACCCTATGCCGTACCCGAAACCCTCCCCGAACCCGTACCCTAAGCCGTACCCTAAGCCTAACCCTAAGCCTAACCCTAACCCTACACTACCCTTGACTGCTTCTGCCTCCAATAGATTTCCTAAGCACTAGTGTTTTAAGCAACAGCTTAAAAAGAGAATCCTAATGTGATTTCTTTATAATGGGTGTGTTCCTTATCTTATCCTAGTGTCTAAACTCTTCTCCATGGCTGGACCCTCAAATAATATTCCTTTACGTGCTAAGGGGTATCTAGAGAGTGGGATAGGTTTAATAACTACCCTAACCCTAACGCGTACCCTAACCCTAAACCCTACCCTAACCCTAACACGTACCCTAATCCTAAGCCGTACCCTAAACCGAGCCCTAACCCTAACACTAACCCTAACCCTAACCCTAACCCATACCCTACGCCGTACCCGCACCCCTCCCCGAACCCGTAACCTAAGCCGTACCCTAAGCCTAACCCTAAGCCTAACCCTAACCCTAGGCTACCCTTGACTGCTTCTGCTTCCAATTGATTTCCTAAGCAGTAGTGATTTAAGGAACAGCTTAAAAAGAGAATCCTAATGTGATTTCTTTATAATGGGTGTGTTCCTTATCTTATCCTAGTGTCTAAACTCTTCTCCATGGCTGGACCCCCAAGTAATATTCCTTTACGTGCTAAGGGGGAGCTAGAGAGTGGGATAGGTTTACTAACTACCCTAGCCCTAACGCGTAACCTAACCCTAACCCCTACCCTAACCCTAACACGTACCCTAATCCTAACCCGTACCCTAAACCGAGCCCTAACCCTAACACTAACCCAAACACTAACCCTAACCCATACCCTACGCCGTACACGAACACCTCCCCGAACACATACCCCAAGCCGTACCCTAACCCTAACCCTAAGCCTAACCCTAACCCTAGGCTACCCTTGACTGCTTCTGCCTCCAATAGATTTCCTAAGCACTAGTGTTTTAAGGAACAGCTTAAAAAGAGAATCCTAAAGTGATTTCTTTATAATGGGTGTGTTTCTTATCTTATCCTAGTGTCTAAACTCTTCTCCATGGCTGGACCCCCAAATAATATTCCTTTACGTGCTAAGGGGTATCTAGAGAGTGGGATAGGTTTAATAACTACCCTAACCCTAATGCGTACCCTAACCCTAACCCCTACCCTAACCCTAACACGTACCCTAATCCTAACCCGTACCCTAAACCGAGCCCTAACCCTAACACTAACCCTAACCCTAACCCATACCCTACGCCGTACCCGAAACCCTCCCCGAACCCGTACCCTAAGCCGTACCCTAAGCCTAACCCTAAGCCTAACCTTACCCTAGGCTACCCTTGACTGCTTCTGCCTCCAATAGATTTCCTAAGCACTAGTGTTTTAAGGAACAGCTTAAAAAGAGAATCCTAATGTGATTTCTTTATAATGGGTGTGTTCCTTATCTTATCCTAGGGTCTAAACTCTTCTCCATGGCTGCACCCGCAAATAATATTGCCTTACGTGCTAAGGGGTATCTAGAGAGTGGGATAGGTTTACTAACTACCCTAACCCTAACGCGTACCCTAACCCTAACCCCTACCCTAACCCTAACACATACCCTAATCCTAACCCGTACCCTAAACCGAGACCTAACCCTAACACTAACCCTAACCCTAACCCTAACCCATACCCTACGCCGTACCCGAAACCCTCCCCGAACCCGTACCCTAAGCCGTACCCTAAGCCTAACCCTAAGCCTAACCCTAACCCTACGCTACCCTTGACTGCTTCTGCCTCCAATAGATTTCCTAAGCACTAGTGTTTTAAGCAACAGCTTAAAAAGAGAATCCTAATGTGATTTCTTTATAATGGGTGTGTTCCTTATCTTATCCTAGTGTCTAAATTCTTCTCCATTGCTGGAACCCCAAATAATATTCCTTTACGTGCTAAGGGGTATCTAGAGAGTGGGATAGGTTTACTAACTACCCTAACCCTAACGCGTACCCTAACCCTAACCCCTACCCTAAACCTAACACGTACCCTAATCCTAACCGTACCCTAAACCGAGCCCTAACCCTAACACTAACCCTAACCCTAACCCTAACCCATACCCTACGCCGTACCCGAAACCCTCCCCGAACCCGTACCCTAAGCCGTACCCTAAGCCTAACCCTAAGCCTAACCCTAACCCTAGGCTACCCTTGACTGCTTCTGCCTCCAATAGATTTCCTAAGCACTAGTGTTTTAAGGAACAGCTTAAAAAGAGAATCCTAATGTGATTTCTTTATAATGGGTGTGTTCCTTATCTTATCCTAGTGTCTAAACTCTTCTCCATGGCTGGACCCTCAAATAATATTCCTTTACGTGCTAAGGGGTATCTAGAGAGTGGGATAGGTTTAATAACTACCCTAACCCTAACGCGTACCCTAACCCTAACCCCTACCCTAACCCTAACACGTACCCTAATCCTAACCCGTACCCTAAACCGAGCCCTAACCCTAACACTAACCCTAACCCTAACCCTAACCCATACCCTACGCCGTACCCGCACCCCTCCCCGAACCCGTAACCTAAGCCGTATCCTAAGCCTAACCCTAAGCCTAACCCTAACCCTAGGCTACCCTTGACTGCTTCTGCCTCCAATAGATTTCCTAAGCACTACTGTTTTAAGGAACAGCTTAAAAAGAGAATCCTAATGTGATTTCTTTATAATGGGTGTGTTCCTTATCTTATCCTAGTGTCTAAACTCTTCTCCATGGCTGCACCCCCAAATAATATTCCCTTACGTGCTAAGGGGTATCTAGAGAGTGGGATAGGTTTACTAACGACCCTAACCCTAACGCGTACCCTAACCCTAACCCCTACCCTAACCCTAACACGTACCCTAATCCTAACCTGTACCCTAAACCGAGCCCTAACCCTAACACTAACCCTAATCCTAACCCTAACCAATACCCTACGCCGTACCCGCACCCCTCCCCGAACCCGTACCCTAAGCCATACCCTATACCTAACCCTAAGCCTAACCCTAACCCTAGGCTACCCTTGACTGCTTCTGCCTCCAATTGATTTCCTAAGCAGTAGTGTTTTAAGGAACAGCTTAGAAAGAGAATCCTAAAGTGATTTCTTTATAATGGGTGTGTTCCTTATCTTATCCTAGTGTCTAAACTCTTCTCCATGGCTGGACCCCCAAATAATATTCCTTTACGTGCTAAGGGGTATCTAGAGAGTGGGATAGGTTTAATAACTACCCTAACCCTAATGCGTACCCTAACCCTAACCCCTACCCTAACCCTAACACGTACCCTAATCCTAACCCGTACCCTAAACCGAGCCCTAACCCTAACACTAACCCTAACCCTAACCCTAACCCATACCCTACGCCGTACCCGCACCCCTCCCCGAACCCGTAACCTAAGCCGTACCCTAAGCCTAACCCTAAGCCTAACCCTAACCCTAGGCTACCCTTGACTGCTTCTGCCTCCAATAGATTTCCTAAGCACTACTGTTTTAAGGAACAGCTTAAAAAGAGAATCCTAATGTGATTTCTTTATAATGGGTGTGTTCCTTATCTTATCCTAGTGTCTAAACTCTTCTCCATGGCTGCACCCCCAAATAATATTCCTTTACGTGCTAAGGGGGAGCTAGAGAGTGGGATAGGTTTACTAACTACCCTAGCCCTAACGCGTAACCTAACCCTAACCCCTACCCTAACACTAACACGTACCCTAATCCTAACCCGTACCCTAAACCGAGCCCTAACCCTAACACTAACCCTAACCCTAACCCATACCCTACGCCGTACCCGAAACCCTCCCCGAACCCGTACCCTAAGCCGTACCCTAAGCCTAACCCTAAGCCTAACCTTACCCTAGGCTACCCTTGACTGCTTCTGCCTCCAATAGATTTCCTAAGCACTAGTGTTTTAAGCAACAGCTTAAAAAGAGAATCCTAATGTGATTTCTTTATAATGGGTGTGTTCCTTATCTTATCCTAGTGTCTAAACTCTTCTCCATGGCTGCACCCCCAAATAATATTGCCTTACGTGCTAAGGGGTATCTAGAGAGTGGGATAGGTTTAATAACTACCCTAACCCTAATGCGTACTCTAACCCTAACCCCTACCCTAACACTAACACGTACCCTAATCCTAACCCGTACCCAAACCGAGCCCTAACCCTAACACTAACCCTAACCCTAACCCTAACCCATACCCTACGCCGTACCCGAAACCCTCCCCGAACCCGTACCCTAAGCCGTACCCTAAGCCTAACCCTAAGCCTAACCCTAACCCTAGGCTACCCTTGACTGCTTCTGCCTCCAATAGATTTCCTAAGCACTACTGTTTTAAGGAACAGCTTAAAAAGAGAATCCTAATGTGATTTCTTTATAATGGGTGTGTTCCTTATCTTATCCTAGTGTCTAAACTCTTCTCCATGGCTGCACCCCCAAATAATATTCCCTTACGTGCTAAGGGGTATCTAGAGAGTGGGATAAGTTTAATAACTACCCTAACCCTAACGCGTACCCTAACCCTAACCCCTACCCTAACCCTAACACGTACCCTAATCCTAACCTGTACCCTAAACCGAGCCCTAACCCTAACACTAACCCTAACCCTAACCCTAACCCATACGCTACGCCGTACCCGCACCCCTGCCCGAACCCGTACCCTAAGCCATACCCTAAACCTAACCCTAAGCCTAACCCTAACCCTAGGCTACCCTTGACTGCTTCTGCCTCCAATTGATTTCCTAAGCAGTAGTGTTTTAAGGAACAGCTTAAAAAGAGAATCCTAATGTGATTTCTTTATAATGGGTGTGTTCCTTATCTTATCCTTGTGTCTAAACTCTTCTCCATGGCTGGACCCCCAAATAATATTCCTTTACGTGCTAAGGGGGAGCTAGAGAGTGGGATAGGTTTACTAACTACCCTAGCCCTAACGCGTAACCTAACCCTAACCCCTACCCTAACTCTAACACGTACCCTAATCCTAACCCGTACCCTAAACCGAGCCCTAACCTTAACACTAACCCTAACCCTAACCCTAACCCATACCCTACGCCGTACCCGAACCCCTCCCCGAACCCATACCGCAAGCCGTACCCTAACCCTAACCCTAAGCCTAACCCTAACCCTAGGCTACCCTTGACTGCTTCTGCCTCCAATAGATTTCCTAAGCACTAGTGTTTTAAGGAACAGCTTAAAAAGAGAATCCTAAAGTGATTTCTTTATAATGGGTGTGTTCCTTATCTTATCCTAGTGTCTAAACTCTTCTCCATGGCTGGACCCCCAAATAATATTCCTTTACGTGCTAAGGGGTATCTAGAGAGTGGGATAGGTTTAATAACTACCCTAACCCTAACGCGTACCCTAACCCTAACCCCTACCCTAACCCTAACACGTACCCTAATCCTAACCCGTACCCTAAACCGAGCCCTAACCCTAACACTAACCCTAACCCTAACCCTAAGCCATACCCTATGCCGTACCCGAAACCCTCCCCGAACCCGTACCCTAAGCCGTACCCTAAGCCTAACCCTAAGCCTAACCCTAACCCTACACTACCCTTGACTGCTTCTGCCTCCAATAGATTTCCTAAGCACTAGTGTTTTAAGCAACAGCTTAAAAAGAGAATCCTAATGTGATTTCTTTATAATGGGTGTGTTCCTTATCTTATCCTAGTGTCTAAACTCTTCTCCATGGCTGGACCCTCAAATAATATTCCTTTACGTGCTAAGGGGTATCTAGAGAGTGGGATAGGTTTAATAACTACCCTAACCCTAACGCGTACCCTAACCCTAAACCCTACCCTAACCCTAACACGTACCCTAATCCTAAGCCGTACCCTAAACCGAGCCCTAACCCTAACACTAACCCTAACCCTAACCCTAACCCATACCCTACGCCGTACCCGCACCCCTCCCCGAACCCGTAACCTAAGCCGTACCCTAAGCCTAACCCTAAGCCTAACCCTAACCCTAGGCTACCCTTGACTGCTTCTGCTTCCAATTGATTTCCTAAGCAGTAGTGATTTAAGGAACAGCTTAAAAAGAGAATCCTAATGTGATTTCTTTATAATGGGTGTGTTCCTTATCTTATCCTAGTGTCTAAACTCTTCTCCATGGCTGGACCCCCAAGTAATATTCCTTTACGTGCTAAGGGGGAGCTAGAGAGTGGGATAGGTTTACTAACTACCCTAGCCCTAACGCGTAACCTAACCCTAACCCCTACCCTAACCCTAACACGTACCCTAATCCTAACCCGTACCCTAAACCGAGCCCTAACCCTAACACTAACCCAAACACTAACCCTAACCCATACCCTACGCCGTACACGAACACCTCCCCGAACCCATACCCCAAGCCGTACCCTAACCCTAACCCTAAGCCTAACCCTAACCCTAGGCTACCCTTGACTGCTTCTGCCTCCAATAGATTTCCTAAGCACTAGTGTTTTAAGGAACAGCTTAAAAAGAGAATCCTAAAGTGATTTCTTTATAATGGGTGTGTTCCTTATCTTATCCTAGTGTCTAAACTCTTCTCCATGGCTGGACCCCCAAATAATATTCCTTTACGTGCTAAGGGGTATCTAGAGAGTGGGATAGGTTTAATAACTACCCTAACCCTAATGCGTACCCTAACCCTAACCCCTACCCTAACCCTAACACGTACCCTAATCCTAACCCGTACCCTAAACCGAGCCCTAACCCTAACACTAACCCTAACCCTAACCCATACCCTACGCCGTACCCGAAACCCTCCCCGAACCCGTACCCTAAGCCGTACCCTAAGCCTAACCCTAAGCCTAACCTTACCCTAGGCTACCCTTGACTGCTTCTGCCTCCAATAGATTTCCTAAGCACTAGTGTTTTAAGGAACAGCTTAAAAAGAGAATCCTAATGTGATTTCTTTATAATGGGTGTGTTCCTTATCTTATCCTAGTGTCTAAACTCTTCTCCATGGCTGCACCCGCAAATAATATTGCCTTACGTGCTAAGGGGTATCTAGAGAGTGGGATAGGTTTACTAACTACCCTAACCCTAACGCGTACCCTAACCCTAACCCCTACCCTAACCCTAACACATACCCTAATCCTAACCCGTACCCTAAACCGAGCCCTAACCCTAACACTAACCCTAACCCTAACCCTAACCCATACCCTACGCCGTACCCGAAACCCTCCCCGAACCCGTACCCTAAGCCGTACCCTAAGCCTAACCCTAAGCCTAACCCTAACCCTAGGCTACCCTTGACTGCTTCTGCCTCCAATAGATTTCCTAAGCACTAGTGTTTTAAGGAACAGCTTAAAAAGAGAATCCTAATGTGATTTCTTTATAATGGGTGTGTTCCTTATCTTATCCTAGTGTCTAAACTCTTCTCCATGGCTGGACCCTCAAATAATATTCCTTTACGTGCTAAGGGGTATCTAGAGAGTGGGATAGGTTTAATAACTACCCTAAACCTAACGCGTACCCTAACCCTAACCCCTACCCTAACCCTAACACGTACCCTAATACTAACCTGTACCCTAAACCGAGCCCTAACCCTAACACTAACCCTAACCCTAACCCTAAGCCATACCCTATGCCGTACCCGAAACCCTCCCCGAACCCGTACCCTAAGCCGTACCCTAAGCCTAACCCTAAGCCTAACCCTAACCCTACACTACCCTTGACTGCTTCTGCCTCCAATAGATTTCCTAAGCACTAGTGTTTTAAGCAACAGCTTAAAAAGAGAATCCTAATGTGATTTCTTTATAATGGGTGTGTTCCTTATCTTATCCTAGTGTCTAAACTCTTCTCCATGGCTGGACCCTCAAATAATATTCCTTTACGTGCTAAGGGGTATCTAGAGAGTGGGATAGGTTTAATAACTACCCTAACCTTAACGCGTACCCTAACCCTAACACCTACCCTAACCCTAACACGTACCCTAATCCTAACCCGTACCCTAAACCGAGCCCTAACCCTAACACTAACCCTAACCCTAACCCTAACCCATACCCTACGCCGTACCCGCACCCCTCCCCGAACCCGTAACCTAAGCCGTACCCTAAGCCTAACCCTAAGCCCAACCCTAACCCTAGGCTACCCTTGACTGCTTCTGCCTCCAATAGATTTCCTAAGCACTACTGTTTTAAGGAACAGCTTAAAAAGAGAATCCTAATGTGATTTCTTTATAATGGGTGTGTTCCTTATCTTATCCTAGTGTCTAAACTCTTCTCCATGGCTGCACCCCCAAATAATATTCCCTTACGTGCTAAGGGATATCTAGAGAGTGGGATAGGTTTACTAACGACCCTAACCCTAACGCGTACCCTAACCCTAACCCCTACCCTAACCCTAACACGTACCCTAATCCTAACCTGTACCCTAAACCGAGCCCTAACCCTAACACTAACCCTAATCCTAACCCTAACCAATACCCTACGCCGTACCCGCACCCCTCCCCGAACCCGTACCCTAAGCCATACCCTATACCTAACCCTAAGCCTAACCCTAACCCTAGGCTACCCTTGACTGCTTCTGCCTCCAATTGATTTCCTAAGCAGTAGTGTTTTAAGGAACAGCTTAAAAAGAGAATCCTAAAGTGATTTCTTTATAATGGGTGTGTTCCTTATCTTATCCTAGTGTCTAAACTCTTCTCCATGGCTGGACCCCCAAATAATATTCCTTTACGTGCTAAGGGGTATCTAGAGAGTGGGATAGGTTTAATAACTACCCTAACCCTAATGCGTACCCTAACCCTAACCCCTACCCTAACCCTAACACGTACCCTAATCCTAACCCGTACCCTAAACCGAGCCCTAACCCTAACACTAACCCTAACCCTAACCCTAACCCATACCCTACGCCGTACCCGCACCCCTCCCCGAACCCGTAACCTAAGCCGTACCCTAAGCCTAACCCTAAGCCTAACCCTAACCCTAGGCTACCCTTGACTGCTTCTGCCTCCAATAGATTTCCTAAGCACTACTGTTTTAAGGAACAGCTTAAAAAGAGAATCCTAATGTGATTTCTTTATAATGGGTGTGTTCCTTATCTTATCCTAGTGTCTAAACTCTTCTCCATGGCTGCACCCCCAAATAATATTCCTTTACGTGCTAAGGGGGAGCTAGAGAGTGGGATAGGTTTACTAACTACCCTAGCCCTAACGCGTAACCTAACCCTAACCCCTACCCTAACACTAACACGTACCCTAATCCTAACCCGTACCCTAAACCGAGCCCTAACCCTAACACTAACCCTAACCCTAACCCATACCCTACGCCGTACCCGAAACCCTCCCCGAACCCGTACCCTAAGCCGTACCCTAAGCCTAACCCTAAGCCTAACCTTACCCTAGGCTACCCTTGACTGCTTCTGCCTCCAATAGATTTCCTAAGCACTAGTGTTTTAAGCAACAGCTTAAAAAGAGAATCCTAATGTGATTTCTTTATAATGGGTGTGTTCCTTATCTTATCCTAGTGTCTAAACTCTTCTCCATGGCTGCACCCCCAAATAATATTGCCTTACGTGCTAAGGGGTATCTAGAGAGTGGGATAGGTTTAATAACTACCCTAACCCTAATGCGTACTCTAACCCTAACCCCTACCCTAACACTAACACGTACCCTAATCCTAACCCGTACCCAAACCGAGCCCTAACCCTAACACTAACCCTAACCCTAACCCTAACCCATACCCTACGCCGTACCCGAAACCCTCCCCGAACCCGTACCCTAAGCCGTACCCTAAGCCTAACCCTAAGCCTAACCCTAACCCTAGGCTACCCTTGACTGCTTCTGCCTCCAATAGATTTCCTAAGCACTACTGTTTTAAGGAACAGCTTAAAAAGAGAATCCTAATGTGATTTCTTTATAATGGGTGTGTTCCTTATCTTATCCTAGTGTCTAAACTCTTCTCCATGGCTGCACCCCCAAATAATATTCCCTTACGTGCTAAGGGGTATCTAGAGAGTGGGATACGTTTAATAACTACCCTAACCCTAACGCGTACCCTAACCCTAACCCCTACCCTAACCCTAACACGTACCCTAATCCTAACCTGTACCCTAAACCGAGCCCTAACCCTAACACTAACCCTAACCCTAACCCTAACCCATACCCTACGCCGTACCCGCACCCCTGCCCGAACCCGTACCCTAAGCCATACCCTAAACGTAACCCTAAGCCTAACCCTAACCCTAGGCTACCCTTGACTGCTTCTGCCTCCAATTGATTTCCTAAGCAGTAGTGTTTTAAGGAACAGCTTAAAAAGAGAATCCTAATGTGATTTCTTTATAATGGGTGTGTTCCTTATCTTATCCTTGTGTCTAAACTCTTCTCCATGGCTGGACCCCCAAATAATATTCCTTTACGTGCTAAGGGGGAGCTAGAGAGTGGGATAGGTTTACTAACTACCCTAGCCCTAACGCGTAACCTAACCCTAACCCCTACCCTAACTCTAACACGTACCCTAATCCTAACCCGTACCCTAAACCGAGCCCTAACCTTAACACTAACCCTAACCCTAACCCTAACCCATACCCTACGCCGTACCCGAACCCCTCCCCGAACCCATACCGCAAGCCGTACCCTAACCCTAACCCTAAGCCTAACCCTAACCCTAGGCTACCCTTGACTGCTTCTGCCTCCAATAGATTTCCTAAGCACTAGTGTTTTAAGGAACAGCTTAAAAAGAGAATCCTAAAGTGATTTCTTTATAATGGGTGTGTTCCTTATCTTATCCTAGTGTCTAAACTCTTCTCCATGGCTGGACCCCCAAATAATATTCCTTTACGTGCTAAGGGGTATCTAGAGAGTGGGATAGGTTTAATAACTACCCTAACCCTAACGCGTACCCTAACCCTAACCCCTACCCTAACCCTAACACGTACCCTAATCCTAACCCGTACCCTAAACCGAGCCCTAACCCTAACACTAACCCTAACCCTAACCCTAACCCATACCCTACGCCGTACCCGAAACCCTCCCCGAACCCGTACCCTAAGCCGTACCCTAAGCCTAACCCTAAGCCTAACCCTAACCCTAGGCTACCCTTGACTGCTTCTGCCTCCAATAGATTTCCTAAGCACTAGTGTTTTAAGGAACAGCTTAAAAAGAGAATCCTAATGTGATTTCTTTATAATGGGTGTGTTCCTTATCTTATCCTAGTGTCTAAACTCTTCTCCATGGCTGGACCCTCAAATAATATTCCTTTACGTGCTAAGGGGTATCTAGAGAGTGGGATAGGTTTAATAACTACCCTAAACCTAACGCGTACCCTAACCCTAACCCCTACCCTAACCCTAACACGTACCCTAATACTAACCTGTACCCTAAACCGAGCCCTAACCCTAACACTAACCCTAACCCTAACCCTAAGCCATACCCTATGCCGTACCCGAAACCCTCCCCGAACCCGTACCCTAAGCCGTACCCTAAGCCTAACCCTAAGCCTAACCCTAACCCTACACTACCCTTGACTGCTTCTGCCTCCAATAGATTTCCTAAGCACTAGTGTTTTAAGCAACAGCTTAAAAAGAGAATCCTAATGTGATTTCTTTATAATGGGTGTGTTCCTTATCTTATCCTAGTGTCTAAACTCTTCTCCATGGCTGGACCCTCAAATAATATTCCTTTACGTGCTAAGGGGTATCTAGAGAGTGGGATAGGTTTAATAACTACCCTAACCCTAACGCGTACCCTAACCCTAAACCCTACCCTAACCCTAACACGTACCCTAATCCTAAGCCGTACCCTAAACCGAGCCCTAACCCTAACACTAACCCTAACCCTAACCCTAACCCATACCCTACGCCGTACCCGCACCCCTCCCCGAACCCGTAACCTAAGCCGTACCCTAAGCCTAACCCTAAGCCTAACCCTAACCCTAGGCTACCCTTGACTGCTTCTGCTTCCAATTGATTTCCTAAGCAGTAGTGATTTAAGGAACAGCTTAAAAAGAGAATCCTAATGTGATTTCTTTATAATGGGTGTGTTCCTTATCTTATCCTAGTGTCTAAACTCTTCTCCATGGCTGGACCCCCAAGTAATATTCCTTTACGTGCTAAGGGGGAGCTAGAGAGTGGGATAGGTTTACTAACTACCCTAGCCCTAACGCGTAACCTAACCCTAACCCCTACCCTAACCCTAACACGTACCCTAATCCTAACCCGTACCCTAAACCGAGCCCTAACCCTAACACTAACCCAAACACTAACCCTAACCCATACCCTACGCCGTACACGAACACCTCCCCGAACACATACCCCAAGCCGTACCCTAACCCTAACCCTAAGCCTAACCCTAACCCTAGGCTACCCTTGACTGCTTCTGCCTCCAATAGATTTCCTAAGCACTAGTGTTTTAAGGAACAGCTTAAAAAGAGAATCCTAAAGTGATTTCTTTATAATGGGTGTGTTTCTTATCTTATCCTAGTGTCTAAACTCTTCTCCATGGCTGGACCCCCAAATAATATTCCTTTACGTGCTAAGGGGTATCTAGAGAGTGGGATAGGTTTAATAACTACCCTAACCCTAATGCGTACCCTAACCCTAACCCCTACCCTAACCCTAACACGTACCCTAATCCTAACCCGTACCCTAAACCGAGCCCTAACCCTAACACTAACCCTAACCCTAACCCATACCCTACGCCGTACCCGAAACCCTCCCCGAACCCGTACCCTAAGCCGTACCCTAAGCCTAACCCTAAGCCTAACCTTACCCTAGGCTACCCTTGACTGCTTCTGCCTCCAATAGATTTCCTAAGCACTAGTGTTTTAAGGAACAGCTTAAAAAGAGAATCCTAATGTGATTTCTTTATAATGGGTGTGTTCCTTATCTTATCCTAGGGTCTAAACTCTTCTCCATGGCTGCACCCGCAAATAATATTGCCTTACGTGCTAAGGGGTATCTAGAGAGTGGGATAGGTTTACTAACTACCCTAACCCTAACGCGTACCCTAACCCTAACCCCTACCCTAACCCTAACACATACCCTAATCCTAACCCGTACCCTAAACCGAGACCTAACCCTAACACTAACCCTAACCCTAACCCTAACCCATACCCTACGCCGTACCCGAAACCCTCCCCGAACCCGTACCCTAAGCCGTACCCTAAGCCTAACCCTAAGCCTAACCCTAACCCTACGCTACCCTTGACTGCTTCTGCCTCCAATAGATTTCCTAAGCACTAGTGTTTTAAGCAACAGCTTAAAAAGAGAATCCTAATGTGATTTCTTTATAATGGGTGTGTTCCTTATCTTATCCTAGTGTCTAAATTCTTCTCCATTGCTGGAACCCCAAATAATATTCCTTTACGTGCTAAGGGGTATCTAGAGAGTGGGATAGGTTTACTAACTACCCTAACCCTAACGCGTACCCTAACCCTAACCCCTACCCTAAACCTAACACGTACCCTAATCCTAACCGTACCCTAAACCGAGCCCTAACCCTAACACTAACCCTAACCCTAACCCTAACCCATACCCTACGCCGTACCCGAAACCCTCCCCGAACCCGTACCCTAAGCCGTACCCTAAGCCTAACCCTAAGCCTAACCCTAACCCTAGGCTACCCTTGACTGCTTCTGCCTCCAATAGATTTCCTAAGCACTAGTGTTTTAAGGAACAGCTTAAAAAGAGAATCCTAATGTGATTTCTTTATAATGGGTGTGTTCCTTATCTTATCCTAGTGTCTAAACTCTTCTCCATGGCTGGACCCTCAAATAATATTCCTTTACGTGCTAAGGGGTATCTAGAGAGTGGGATAGGTTTAATAACTACCCTAACCCTAACGCGTACCCTAACCCTAACCCCTACCCTAACCCTAACACGTACCCTAATCCTAACCCGTACCCTAAACCGAGCCCTAACCCTAACACTAACCCTAACCCTAACCCTAACCCATACCCTACGCCGTACCCGCACCCCTCCCCGAACCCGTAACCTAAGCCGTATCCTAAGCCTAACCCTAAGCCTAACCCTAACCCTAGGCTACCCTTGACTGCTTCTGCCTCCAATAGATTTCCTAAGCACTACTGTTTTAAGGAACAGCTTAAAAAGAGAATCCTAATGTGATTTCTTTATAATGGGTGTGTTCCTTATCTTATCCTAGTGTCTAAACTCTTCTCCATGGCTGCACCCCCAAATAATATTCCCTTACGTGCTAAGGGGTATCTAGAGAGTGGGATAGGTTTACTAACGACCCTAACCCTAACGCGTACCCTAACCCTAACCCCTACCCTAACCCTAACACGTACCCTAATCCTAACCTGTACCCTAAACCGAGCCCTAACCCTAACACTAACCCTAATCCTAACCCTAACCAATACCCTACGCCGTACCCGCACCCCTCCCCGAACCCGTACCCTAAGCCATACCCTATACCTAACCCTAAGCCTAACCCTAACCCTAGGCTACCCTTGACTGCTTCTGCCTCCAATTGATTTCCTAAGCAGTAGTGTTTTAAGGAACAGCTTAGAAAGAGAATCCTAAAGTGATTTCTTTATAATGGGTGTGTTCCTTATCTTATCCTAGTGTCTAAACTCTTCTCCATGGCTGGACCCCCAAATAATATTCCTTTACGTGCTAAGGGGTATCTAGAGAGTGGGATAGGTTTAATAACTACCCTAACCCTAATGCGTACCCTAACCCTAACCCCTACCCTAACCCTAACACGTACCCTAATCCTAACCCGTACCCTAAACCGAGCCCTAACCCTAACACTAACCCTAACCCTAACCCTAACCCATACCCTACGCCGTACCCGCACCCCTCCCCGAACCCGTAACCTAAGCCGTACCCTAAGCCTAACCCTAAGCCTAACCCTAACCCTAGGCTACCCTTGACTGCTTCTGCCTCCAATAGATTTCCTAAGCACTACTGTTTTAAGGAACAGCTTAAAAAGAGAATCCTAATGTGATTTCTTTATAATGGGTGTGTTCCTTATCTTATCCTAGTGTCTAAACTCTTCTCCATGGCTGCACCCCCAAATAATATTCCTTTACGTGCTAAGGGGGAGCTAGAGAGTGGGATAGGTTTACTAACTACCCTAGCCCTAACGCGTAACCTAACCCTAACCCCTACCCTAACACTAACACGTACCCTAATCCTAACCCGTACCCTAAACCGAGCCCTAACCCTAACACTAACCCTAACCCTAACCCATACCCTACGCCGTACCCGAAACCCTCCCCGAACCCGTACCCTAAGCCGTACCCTAAGCCTAACCCTAAGCCTAACCTTACCCTAGGCTACCCTTGACTGCTTCTGCCTCCAATAGATTTCCTAAGCACTAGTGTTTTAAGCAACAGCTTAAAAAGAGAATCCTAATGTGATTTCTTTATAATGGGTGTGTTCCTTATCTTATCCTAGTGTCTAAACTCTTCTCCATGGCTGCACCCCCAAATAATATTGCCTTACGTGCTAAGGGGTATCTAGAGAGTGGGATAGGTTTAATAACTACCCTAACCCTAATGCGTACTCTAACCCTAACCCCTACCCTAACACTAACACGTACCCTAATCCTAACCCGTACCCAAACCGAGCCCTAACCCTAACACTAACCCTAACCCTAACCCTAACCCATACCCTACGCCGTACCCGAAACCCTCCCCGAACCCGTACCCTAAGCCGTACCCTAAGCCTAACCCTAAGCCTAACCCTAACCCTAGGCTACCCTTGACTGCTTCTGCCTCCAATAGATTTCCTAAGCACTACTGTTTTAAGGAACAGCTTAAAAAGAGAATCCTAATGTGATTTCTTTATAATGGGTGTGTTCCTTATCTTATCCTAGTGTCTAAACTCTTCTCCATGGCTGCACCCCCAAATAATATTCCCTTACGTGCTAAGGGGTATCTAGAGAGTGGGATAAGTTTAATAACTACCCTAACCCTAACGCGTACCCTAACCCTAACCCCTACCCTAACCCTAACACGTACCCTAATCCTAACCTGTACCCTAAACCGAGCCCTAACCCTAACACTAACCCTAACCCTAACCCTAACCCATACCCTACGCCGTACCCGCACCCCTGCCCGAACCCGTACCCTAAGCCATACCCTAAACCTAACCCTAAGCCTAACCCTAACCCTAGGCTACCCTTGACTGCTTCTGCCTCCAATTGATTTCCTAAGCAGTAGTGTTTTAAGGAACAGCTTAAAAAGAGAATCCTAATGTGATTTCTTTATAATGGGTGTGTTCCTTATCTTATCCTTGTGTCTAAACTCTTCTCCATGGCTGGACCCCCAAATAATATTCCTTTACGTGCTAAGGGGGAGCTAGAGAGTGGGATAGGTTTACTAACTACCCTAGCCCTAACGCGTAACCTAACCCTAACCCCTACCCTAACTCTAACACGTACCCTAATCCTAACCCGTACCCTAAACCGAGCCCTAACCTTAACACTAACCCTAACCCTAACCCTAACCCATACCCTACGCCGTACCCGAACCCCTCCCCGAACCCATACCGCAAGCCGTACCCTAACCCTAACCCTAAGCCTAACCCTAACCCTAGGCTACCCTTGACTGCTTCTGCCTCCAATAGATTTCCTAAGCACTAGTGTTTTAAGGAACAGCTTAAAAAGAGAATCCTAAAGTGATTTCTTTATAATGGGTGTGTTCCTTATCTTATCCTAGTGTCTAAACTCTTCTCCATGGCTGGACCCCCAAATAATATTCCTTTACGTGCTAAGGGGTATCTAGAGAGTGGGATAGGTTTAATAACTACCCTAACCCTAACGCGTACCCTAACCCTAACCCCTACCCTAACCCTAACACGTACCCTAATCCTAACCCGTACCCTAAACCGAGCCCTAACCCTAACACTAACCCTAACCCTAACCCTAAGCCATACCCTATGCCGTACCCGAAACCCTCCCCGAACCCGTACCCTAAGCCGTACCCTAAGCCTAACCCTAAGCCTAACCCTAACCCTACACTACCCTTGACTGCTTCTGCCTCCAATAGATTTCCTAAGCACTAGTGTTTTAAGCAACAGCTTAAAAAGAGAATCCTAATGTGATTTCTTTATAATGGGTGTGTTCCTTATCTTATCCTAGTGTCTAAACTCTTCTCCATGGCTGGACCCTCAAATAATATTCCTTTACGTGCTAAGGGGTATCTAGAGAGTGGGATAGGTTTAATAACTACCCTAACCCTAACGCGTACCCTAACCCTAAACCCTACCCTAACCCTAACACGTACCCTAATCCTAAGCCGTACCCTAAACCGAGCCCTAACCCTAACACTAACCCTAACCCTAACCCTAACCCATACCCTACGCCGTACCCGCACCCCTCCCCGAACCCGTAACCTAAGCCGTACCCTAAGCCTAACCCTAAGCCTAACCCTAACCCTAGGCTACCCTTGACTGCTTCTGCTTCCAATTGATTTCCTAAGCAGTAGTGATTTAAGGAACAGCTTAAAAAGAGAATCCTAATGTGATTTCTTTATAATGGGTGTGTTCCTTATCTTATCCTAGTGTCTAAACTCTTCTCCATGGCTGGACCCCCAAGTAATATTCCTTTACGTGCTAAGGGGGAGCTAGAGAGTGGGATAGGTTTACTAACTACCCTAGCCCTAACGCGTAACCTAACCCTAACCCCTACCCTAACCCTAACACGTACCCTAATCCTAACCCGTACCCTAAACCGAGCCCTAACCCTAACACTAACCCAAACACTAACCCTAACCCATACCCTACGCCGTACACGAACACCTCCCCGAACCCATACCCCAAGCCGTACCCTAACCCTAACCCTAAGCCTAACCCTAACCCTAGGCTACCCTTGACTGCTTCTGCCTCCAATAGATTTCCTAAGCACTAGTGTTTTAAGGAACAGCTTAAAAAGAGAATCCTAAAGTGATTTCTTTATAATGGGTGTGTTCCTTATCTTATCCTAGTGTCTAAACTCTTCTCCATGGCTGGACCCCCAAATAATATTCCTTTACGTGCTAAGGGGTATCTAGAGAGTGGGATAGGTTTAATAACTACCCTAACCCTAATGCGTACCCTAACCCTAACCCCTACCCTAACCCTAACACGTACCCTAATCCTAACCCGTACCCTAAACCGAGCCCTAACCCTAACACTAACCCTAACCCTAACCCATACCCTACGCCGTACCCGAAACCCTCCCCGAACCCGTACCCTAAGCCGTACCCTAAGCCTAACCCTAAGCCTAACCTTACCCTAGGCTACCCTTGACTGCTTCTGCCTCCAATAGATTTCCTAAGCACTAGTGTTTTAAGGAACAGCTTAAAAAGAGAATCCTAATGTGATTTCTTTATAATGGGTGTGTTCCTTATCTTATCCTAGTGTCTAAACTCTTCTCCATGGCTGCACCCGCAAATAATATTGCCTTACGTGCTAAGGGGTATCTAGAGAGTGGGATAGGTTTACTAACTACCCTAACCCTAACGCGTACCCTAACCCTAACCCCTACCCTAACCCTAACACATACCCTAATCCTAACCCGTACCCTAAACCGAGACCTAACCCTAACACTAACCCTAACCCTAACCCTAACCCATACCCTACGCCGTACCCGAAACCCTCCCCGAACCCGTACCCTAAGCCGTACCCTAAGCCTAACCCTAAGCCTAACCCTAACCCTACGCTACCCTTGACTGCTTCTGCCTCCAATAGATTTCCTAAGCACTAGTGTTTTAAGCAACAGCTTAAAAAGAGAATCCTAATGTGATTTCTTTATAATGGGTGTGTTCCTTATCTTATCCTAGTGTCTAAATTCTTCTCCATTGCTGGAACCCCAAATAATATTCCTTTACGTGCTAAGGGGTATCTAGAGAGTGGGATAGGTTTACTAACTACCCTAACCCTAACGCGTACCCTAACCCTAACCCCTACCCTAAACCTAACACGTACCCTAATCCTAACCGTACCCTAAACCGAGCCCTAACCCTAACACTAACCCTAACCCTAACCCTAACCCATACCCTACGCCGTACCCGAAACCCTCCCCGAACCCGTACCCTAAGCCGTACCCTAAGCCTAACCCTAAGCCTAACCCTAACCCTAGGCTACCCTTGACTGCTTCTGCCTCCAATAGATTTCCTAAGCACTAGTGTTTTAAGGAACAGCTTAAAAAGAGAATCCTAATGTGATTTCTTTATAATGGGTGTGTTCCTTATCTTATCCTAGTGTCTAAACTCTTCTCCATGGCTGGACCCTCAAATAATATTCCTTTACGTGCTAAGGGGTATCTAGAGAGTGGGATAGGTTTAATAACTACCCTAACCCTAACGCGTACCCTAACCCTAACCCCTACCCTAACCCTAACACGTACCCTAATCCTAACCCGTACCCTAAACCGAGCCCTAACCCTAACACTAACCCTAACCCTAACCCTAACCCATACCCTACGCCGTACCCGCACCCCTCCCCGAACCCGTAACCTAAGCCGTATCCTAAGCCTAACCCTAAGCCTAACCCTAACCCTAGGCTACCCTTGACTGCTTCTGCCTCCAATAGATTTCCTAAGCACTACTGTTTTAAGGAACAGCTTAAAAAGAGAATCCTAATGTGATTTCTTTATAATGGGTGTGTTCCTTATCTTATCCTAGTGTCTAAACTCTTCTCCATGGCTGCACCCCCAAATAATATTCCCTTACGTGCTAAGGGGTATCTAGAGAGTGGGATAGGTTTAATAACTACCCTAACCCTAACACGTACCCTAACCCTAACCCCTACCCTAACCCTAACACGTACCCTAATCCTAACCTGTACCCTAAACCGAGCCCTAACCCTAACACTAACCCTAACCCTAACCCTAACCCATACCCTACGCCGTACCCGCACCCCTCCCCGAACCCGTACCCTAAGCCATACCCTAAACCTAACCCTAAGCCTAATCCTAACCCTAGGCTACCCTTGACTGCTTCTTCCTCCAATTGATTTCCTAAGCAGTAGTGTTTTAAGGAACAGCTTAAAAAGAGAATCCTAATGTGATTTCTTTATAATGGGTGTGTTCCTTATCTTATCCTAGTGTCTAAACTCTTCTCCATGGCTGGACCCCCAAATAATATTCCTTTACGTGCTAAGGGGGAGCTAGAGAGTGGGATAGGTTTACTAACTACCCTAGCCCTAACGCGTAACCTAACCCTAACCCCTACCCTAACTCTAACACGTACCCTAATCCTAACCCGTACCCTAAACCGAGCCCTAACCTTAACACTAACCCTAACCCTAACCCTAACCCATACCCTACGCCGTACCGGAACCCCTCCCCGAACCCATACCGCAAGCCGTACCCTAACCCTAACCCTAAGCCTAACCCTAACCCTAGGCTACCCTTGACTGCTTCTGCCTCCAATAGATTTCCTAAGCACTAGTGTTTTAAGGAACAGCTTAAAAAGAGAATCCTAAAGTGATTTCTTTATAATGGGTGTGTTCCTTATCTTATCCTAGTGTCTAAACTCTTCTCCATGGCTGGACCCCCAAATAATATTCCTTTACGTGCTAAGGGGTATTTAGAGAGTGGGATAGGTTTAATAACTACCCTAACCCTAACGCGTACCCTAACCCTAACCCCTACCCTAACCCTAACACGTACCCTAATCCTAACCCGTACCCTAAACCGAGCCCTAACCCTAACACTAACCCTAACCCTAACCCTAACCCATACCCTACGCCGTACCCGAAACCCTCCCCGAACCCGTACCCTAAGCCGTACCCTAAGCCTAACCCTAAGCCTAACCCTAACCCTAGGCTACCCTTGACTGCTTCTGCCTCCAATAGATTTCCTAAGCACTAGTGTTTTAAGGAACAGCTTAAAAAGAGAATCCTAATGTGATTTCTTTATAATGGGTGTGTTCCTTATCTTATCCTAGTGTCTAAACTCTTCTCCATGGCTGGACCCTCAAATAATATTCCTTTACGTGCTAAGGGGTATCTAGAGAGTGGGATAGGTTTAATAACTACCCTAAACCTAACGCGTACCCTAACCCTAACCCCTACCCTAACCCTAACACGTACCCTAATACTAACCTGTACCCTAAACCGAGCCCTAACCCTAACACTAACCCTAACCCTAACCCTAAGCCATACCCTATGCCGTACCCGAAACCCTCCCCGAACCCGTACCCTAAGCCGTACCCTAAGCCTAACCCTAAGCCTAACCCTAACCCTACACTACCCTTGACTGCTTCTGCCTCCAATAGATTTCCTAAGCACTAGTGTTTTAAGCAACAGCTTAAAAAGAGAATCCTAATGTGATTTCTTTATAATGGGTGTGTTCCTTATCTTATCCTAGTGTCTAAACTCTTCTCCATGGCTGGACCCTCAAATAATATTCCTTTACGTGCTAAGGGGTATCTAGAGAGTGGGATAGGTTTAATAACTACCCTAACCCTAACGCGTACCCTAACCCTAACCCCTACCCTAACCCTAACACGTACCCTAATCCTAAGCCGTACCCTAAACCGAGCCCTAACCCTAACACTAACCCTAACCCTAACCCTAACCCATACCCTACGCCGTACCCGCACCCCTCCCCGAACCCGTAACCTAAGCCGTACCCTAAGCCTAACCCTAAGCCTAACCCTAACCCTAGGCTACCCTTGACTGCTTCTGCTTCCAATTGATTTCCTAAGCAGTAGTGATTTAAGGAACAGCTTAAAAAGAGAATCCTAATGTGATTTCTTTATAATGGGTGTGTTCCTTATCTTATCCTAGTGTCTAAACTCTTCTCCATGGCTGGACCCCCAAATAATATTCCTTTACGTGCTAAGGGGGAGCTAGAGAGTGGGATAGGTTTACTAACTACCCTAGCCCTAACGCCTAACCTAACCCTAACCCCTACCCTAACCCTAACACGTACCCTAATCCTAACCCGTACCCTAAACCGAGCCCTAACCCTAACACTAACCCAAACCCTAACCCTAACCCATACCCTACGCCGTACACGAACACCTCCCCGAACCCATACCCCAAGCCGTACCCTAACCCTAACCCTAAGCCTAACCCTAACCCTAGGCTACCCTTGACTGCTTCTGCCTCCAATAGATTTCCTAAGCACTAGTGTTTTAAGGAACAGCTTAAAAAGAGAATCCTAAAGTGATTTCTTTATAATGGGTGTGTTCCTTATCTTATCCTAGTGTCTAAACTCTTCTCCATGGCTGGACCCCCAAATAATATTCCTTTACGTGCTAAGGGGTATCTAGAGAGTGGGATAGGTTTAATAACTACCCTAACCCTAATGCGTACCCTAACCCTAACCCCTACCCTAACCCTAACACGTACCCTAATCCTAACCCGTACCCTAAACCGAGCCCTAACCCTAACACTAACCCTAACCCTAACCCATACCCTACGCCGTACCCGAAACCCTCCCCGAACCCGTACCCTAAGCCGTACCCTAAGCCTAACCCTAAGCCTAACCTTACCCTAGGCTACCCTTGACTGCTTCTGCCTCCAATAGATTTCCTAAGCACTAGTGTTTTAAGGAACAGCTTAAAAAGAGAATCCTAATGTGATTTCTTTATAATGGGTGTGTTCCTTATCTTATCCTAGTGTCTAAACTCTTCTCCATGGCTGCACCCGCAAATAATATTGCCTTACGTGCTAAGGGGTATCTAGAGAGTGGGATAGGTTTACTAACTACCCTAACCCTAACGCGTACCCTAACCCTAACCCCTACCCTAACCCTAACACATACCCTAATCCTAACCCGTACCCTAAACCGAGACCTAACCCTAACACTAACCCTAACCCTAACCCTAACCCATACCCTACGCCGTACCCGAAACCCTCCCCGAACCCGTACCCTAAGCCGTACCCTAAGCCTAACCCTAAGCCTAACCCTAACCCTACGCTACCCTTGACTGCTTCTGCCTCCAATAGATTTCCTAAGCACTAGTGTTTTAAGCAACAGCTTAAAAAGAGAATCCTAATGTGATTTCTTTATAATGGGTGTGTTCCTTATCTTATCCTAGTGTCTAAATTCTTCTCCATTGCTGGAACCCCAAATAATATTCCTTTACGTGCTAAGGGGTATCTAGAGAGTGGGATAGGTTTACTAACTACCCTAACCCTAACGCGTACCCTAACCCTAACCCCTACCCTAAACCTAACACGTACCCTAATCCTAACCGTACCCTAAACCGAGCCCTAACCCTAACACTAACCCTAACCCTAACCCTAACCCATACCCTACGCCGTACCCGAAACCCTCCCCGAACCCGTACCCTAAGCCGTACCCTAAGCCTAACCCTAAGCCTAACCCTAACCCTAGGCTACCCTTGACTGCTTCTGCCTCCAATAGATTTCCTAAGCACTAGTGTTTTAAGGAACAGCTTAAAAAGAGAATCCTAATGTGATTTCTTTATAATGGGTGTGTTCCTTATCTTATCCTAGTGTCTAAACTCTTCTCCATGGCTGGACCCTCAAATAATATTCCTTTACGTGCTAAGGGGTATCTAGAGAGTGGGATAGGTTTAATAACTACCCTAACCCTAACGCGTACCCTAACCCTAACCCCTACCCTAACCCTAACACGTACCCTAATCCTAACCCGTACCCTAAACCGAGCCCTAACCCTAACACTAACCCTAACCCTAACCCTAACCCATACCCTACGCCGTACCCGCACCCCTCCCCGAACCCGTAACCTAAGCCGTATCCTAAGCCTAACCCTAAGCCTAACCCTAACCCTAGGCTACCCTTGACTGCTTCTGCCTCCAATAGATTTCCTAAGCACTACTGTTTTAAGGAACAGCTTAAAAAGAGAATCCTAATGTGATTTCTTTATAATGGGTGTGTTCCTTATCTTATCCTAGTGTCTAAACTCTTCTCCATGGCTGCACCCCCAAATAATATTCCCTTACGTGCTAAGGGGTATCTAGAGAGTGGGATAGGTTTAATAACTACCCTAACCCTAACACGTACCCTAACCCTAACCCCTACCCTAACCCTAACACGTACCCTAATCCTAACCTGTACCCTAAACCGAGCCCTAACCCTAACACTAACCCTAACCCTAACCCTAACCCATACCCTACGCCGTACCCGCACCCCTCCCCGAACCCGTACCCTAAGCCATACCCTAAACCTAACCCTAAGCCTAACCCTAACCCTAGGCTACCCTTGACTGCTTCTTCCTCCAATTGATTTCCTAAGCAGTAGTGTTTTAAGGAACAGCTTAAAAAGAGAATCCTAATGTGATTTCTTTATAATGGGTGTGTTCCTTATCTTATCCTAGTGTCTAAACTCTTCTCCATGGCTGGACCCCCAAATAATATTCCTTTACGTGCTAAGGGGGAGCTAGAGAGTGGGATAGGTTTACTAACTACCCTAGCCCTAACGCGTAACCTAACCCTAACCCCTACCCTAACCCTAACACGTACCCTAATCCTAACCCGTACCCTAAACCGAGCCCTAACCCTAACACTAACCCAAACCCTAACACTAACCCATACCCTACGCCGTACACGAACACCTCCCCGAACCCATACCCCAAGCCGTACCCTAACCCTAACCCTAAGCCTAACCCTAACCCTAGGCTAGCCTTGACTGCTTCTGCCTCCAATAGATTTCCTAAGCACTAGTGTTTTAAGGAACAGCTTAAAAAGAGAATCCTAAAGTGATTTCTTTATAATGGGTGTGTTCCTTATCTTATCCTAGTGTCTAAACTCTTCTCCATGGCTGGACCCCCAAATAATATTCCTTTACGTGCTAAGGGGTATCTAGAGAGTGGGATAGGTTTAATAACTACCCTAACCCTAATGCGTACCCTAACCCTAACCCCTACCCTAACCCTAACACGTACCCTAATCCTAACCCGTACCCTAAACCGAGCCCTAACCCTAACACTAACCCTAACCCTAACCCATACCCTACGCCGTACCCGCACCCCTCCCCGAACCCGTACCCTAAGCCGTACTCTAAGCCTAACCCTAAGCCTAACCTTACCCTAGGCTACCCTTGACTGCTTCTGCCTCCAATAGATTTCCTAAGCACTAGTGTTTTAAGGAACAGCTTAAAAAGAGAATCCTAATGTGATTTCTTTATAATGGGTGTGTTCCTTATCTTATCCTAGTGTCTAAACTCTTCTCCATGGCTGCACCCCCAAATAATATTGCCTTACGTGCTAAGGGGTATCTAGAGAGTGGGATAGGTTTACTAACTACCCTAACCCTAACGCGTACCCTAACCCTAACCCCTACCCTAACCCTAACACATACACTAATCCTAACCCGTACCCTAAACCGAGACCTAACCCTAACACTAACCCTAACCCTAACCCTAACCAATACCCTACGCCGTACCCGAAACCCTCCCCGAACCCGTACCCTAAGCCGTACCCTAAACCTAACCCTAAGCCTAACCCTAACCCTAGGCTACCCTTGACTGCTTCTGCCTCCAATAGATTTCCTAAGCACTAGCGTTTTAAGCAACAGCTTAAAAAGAGAATCCTAATGTGATTTCTTTATAATGGGTGTGTTCCTTATCTTATCCTAGTGTCTAAATTCTTCTCCATTGCTGGAACCCCAAATAATATTCCTTTACGTGCTAAGGGGTATCTAGAGAGTGGGATAGGTTTACTAACTACCCTAACCCTAACGCGTACCCTAACCCTAACCCCTACCCTAAACCTAACACGTACCCTAATCCTAACCCGTACCCTAAACCGAGCCCTAACCCTAACACTAAACCTAACCCTAACCCTAACCCATACCCTACGCCGTACCCGCACCCCTCCCCGAACCCGTAACCTAAGCCGTACCCTAAGCCTAACCCTAAGCCTAACCCTAACCCTAGGCTACCCTTGACTGCTTCTGCCTCCAATAGATTTCCTAAGCAGTAGTGTTTTAAGGAACAGCTTAAAAAGAGAATCCTAATGTGATTTCTTTATAATGGGTGTGTTCCTTATCTTATCCTAGTGTCTAAACTCTTCTCCAAGGCTGGACCCCCAAATAATATTCCTTTACGTGCTAAGGGGGAGCTAGAGAGTGGGATAGGTTTACTAACTACCCTAGCCCTAACGCGTAACCTAACCCTAACCCCTACCCTAACCCTAACACGTACCCTAATCCTAACCCGTACCCTAAACCGAGCCCTAACCCTAACACTAACCCAAACCCTAACCCTAACCCATACCCTACGCCGTACCCGAATCCCTCCCCGAACCCGTACCCTAAGCCGTACCCTAAGCCTAACCCTAAGCCTAACCCTAACCCTAGGCTACCCTTGACTGCTTCTGCCTCCAATAGATTTCCTAAGCACTAGTGTTTTAAGGAACAGCTTAAAAAGAGAATCCTAATGTGATTTCTTTATAATGGGTGTGTTCCTTATCTTATCCTAGTGTCTAAACTCTTCTCCATGGCTGGACCCTCAAATAATATTCCTTTACGTGCTAAGGGGTATCTAGAGAGTGGGATAGGTTTAATAACTACCCTAACCCTAACGCGTAACCTAACCCTAACCCCTACCCTAACCCTAACACGTACCCTAATCCTAACCCGTACCCTAAACCGAGCCCTAACCCTAACACTAACCCTAACCCTAACCCTAACCCATACCCTACGCCGTACCCGCACCCCTCCCCGAACCCGTAACCTAAGCCGTACCCTAAGCCTAACCCTAAGCCTAACCCTAACCCTAGGCTACCCTTGACTGCTTCTGCCTCCAATAGATTTCCTAAGCACTACTGTTTTAAGGAACAGCTTAAAAAGAGAATCCTAATGTGATTTCTTTATAATGGGTGTGTTCCTTATCTTATCCTAGTGTCTAAACTCTTCTCCATGGCTGCACCCCCAAATAATATTCCCTTACGTGCTAAGGGGTATCTAGAGAGTGGGATAGGTTTAATAACTACCCTAACCCTAACGCGTACCCTAACCCTAACCCCTACCCTAACCCTAACACGTACCCTAATCCTAACCTGTACCCTAAACCGAGCCCTAACCCTAACACTAACCCTAACCCTAACCCTAACCCATACCCTACGCCGTACCCGCACCCCTCCCCGAACCCGTACCCTAAGCCATACCCTAAAACTAACCCTAAGCCTAACCCTAACCCTAGGCTACCCTTGACTGCTTCTGCCTCCAATTGATTTCCTAAGCAGTAGTGTTTTAAGGAACAGCTTAAAAAGAGAATCCTAATGTGATTTCTTTATAATGGGTGTGTTCCTTATCTTATCCTAGTGTCTAAACTCTTCTCCATGGCTGGACCCCCAAATAATATTCCTTTACGTGCTAAGGGGGAGCTAGAGAGTGGGATAGGTTTACTAACTACCCTAGCCCTAACGCGTAACCTAACCCTAACCCCTACCCTAACCCTAACACGTACCCTAATCCTAACCCGTACCCTAAACCGAGCCCTAACCCTAACACTAACCCAAACCCTAACCCTAACCCATACCCTACGCCGTACACGAACACCTCCCCGAACCCATACCCCAAGCCGTACCCTAACCCTAACCCTAAGCCTAACCCTAACCCTAGGCTACCCTTGACTGCTTCTGCCTCCAATAGATTTCCTAACCACTAGTGTTTTAAGGAACAGCTTAAAAAGAGAATCCTAAAGTGATTTCTTTATAATGGGTGTGTTCCTTATCTTATCCTAGTGTCTAAACTCTTCTCCATGGCTGGACCCCCAAATAATATTCCTTTACGTGCTAAGGGGTATCTAGAGAGTGGGATAGGTTTAATAACTACCCTAACCCTAACGCGTACCCTAACCCTAACCCCTACCCTAACCCTAACACGTACCCTAATCCTAACCCGTACCCTAAACCGAGACCTAACCCTAACACTAACCCTAACCCTAACCCTAACCCATACCCTACGCCGTACCCGAAACCCTCCCCGAACCCGTACCCTAAGCCGTACCCTAAGCCTAACCCTAAGCCTAACCCTAACCCTAGGCTACCCTTGACTGCTTCTGCCTCCAATAGATTTCCTAAGCACTAGTGTTTTAAGGAACAGCTTAAAAAGAGAATCCTAATGTGATTTCTTTATAATGTGTGTGTTCCTTATCTTATCCTAGTGTCTAAACTCTTCTCCATGGCTGGACCCTCAAATAATATTCCTTTACGTGCTAAGGGGTATCTAGAGAGTGGGATAGGTTTAATAACTACCCTAACCCTAACGCGTACCCTAACCCTAACCCCTACCCTAACCCTAACACGTACCCTAATCCTAACCCGTACCCTAAACCGAGCCCTAACCCTAACACTAACCCTAATCCTAACCCTAACCCATACCCTACGCCGTACCCGCACCCCTCCCCGAACCCGTACCCTAAGCCGTACCCTAAGCCTAACCCTAAGCCTAACCCTAACCCTAGGCTACCCTTGACTGCTTCTGCCACCAATAGATTTCCTAAGCACTAGTGTTTTAAGGAACAGCTTAAAAAGAGAATCCTAATGTGATTTCTTTATAATGGTTGTGTTCCTTATCTTATCCTAGTGTCTAAACTCTTCTCCATGGCTGGACCCCCAAATAATATTCCTTTACGTGCTAAGGGGTATCTAGAGAGTGGGATAGGTTTAATAACTACCCTAACCCTAACGCATACCCTAACCCTAACCCCTACCCTAACCCTAATACGTACCCTAATCCTAACCCGTACCCTAAACCGAGCCCTAACCCTAACACTAACCCTAACCCTAACCCTAACCCATACCCTACGCCGTACCCGAACCCCTCCCCGAACCCATTCCCCAAGCCGTACCCTAAAGCTAACCCTAAGCCTAACCCTAACCCTAGTCTACCCTTGACTGCTTCTGCCTCCAATAGATTTCCTAAGCACTAGTGTTTTAAGGAACAGCTTAAAAAGAGAATCCTAATGTGATTTCTTTATAATGGGTGTGTTCCTTATCTTATCCTAGTGTCTAAACTCTTCCCCATGGCTGCACCCCCAAATAATATTGCCTTACGTGCTAAGGGGTATCTAGAGAGTGGGATAGGTTTAATAACTACCCTAACCCTAATGCGTACTCTAACCCTAACCCCTACCCTTACACTAACACGTACCCTAATCCTAACCCGTACCCTAAACCGAGCCCTAACCCTAACACTAACACTAACCCTAACCCTAACCCATACCCTACGCCGTACCTGAACCCCTCCCCAAACCCGTACCCTAAGCCGTACCCTAACCCTAACCCTAAGCCTAACACTAACCCTAGGCTACCCTTGACTGCTTCTGCCTCCAATAGATTTCCTAAGCACTAGTGTTTTAAGCAACAGCTTAAAAAGAGAATCCTAATGTGATTTCTTTATAATGGGTGTGTTCCTTATCTTATCCTAGTGTCTAAATTCTTCTCCATGGCTGGAACCCCAAATAATATTCCTTTACGTGCTAAGGGGTATCTAGAGAGTGGGATAGGTTTACTAACTACCTTAACCCTAACGCGTACCCTAACCCTAACCCCTACCCTAAACCTAACACGTACCCTAATCCTAACCGTACCCTAAACCGAGCCCTAACCCTAACACTAACCCTAACCCTAACCCTAACCCATACCCTACGCCGTACCCGAAACCTTCCCCGAACCCGTAACCTAAGCCGTACCCTAAGCCTAACCCTAAGCCTAACCCTAACCCTAGGCTACCCTTGACTGCTTCTGCCTCCAATAGATTTCCTAAGCACTAGTGTTTTAAGGAACAGCTTAAAAAGAGAATCCTAATGTGATTTCTTTATAATGGGTGTGTTCCTTATCTTATCCTAGTGTCTAAACTCTTCTCCATGGCTGGACCCTCAAATAATATTCCTTTACGTGCTAAGGGGTATCTAGAGAGTGGGATAGGTTTAATAACTACCCTAACCCTAACGCGTACCCTAACCCTAACCCCTACCCTAACCCTAACACGTACCCTAATCCTAACCCGTACCCTAAACCGAGCCCTAACCCTAACACTAACCCTAACCCTAACCCTAACCCATACCCTACGCCGTACCCGCACCCCTCCCCGAACCCGTAACCTAAGCCGTACCCTAAGCCTAACCCTAAGGCTAACCCTAACCCTAGGCTACCCTTGACTGCTTCTGCCTCCAATAGATTTCCTAAGCACTACTGTTTTAAGGAACAGCTTAAAAAGAGAATCCTAATGTGATTTCTTTATAATGGGTGTGTTCCTTATCTTATCCTAGTGTCTAAACTCTTCTCCATGGCTGCACCCCCAAATAATATTCCCTTACGTGCTAAGGGGTATCTAGAGAGTGGGATAGGTTTAATAACTACCCTAACCCTAACGCGTACCCTAACCCTAACCCCTACCCTAACCTTAACACGTACCCTAATCCTAACCTGTACCCTAAACCGAGCCCTAACCCTAACACTAACCCTAACCCTAACCCTAACCCATACCCTACGCCGTACCCGCACCCCTCCCCGAACCCGTACCCTAAGCCATACCCTAAAACTAACCCTAAGCCTAACCCTAACCCTAGGCTACCCTTGACTGCTTCTTCCTCCAATTGATTTCCTAAGCAGTAGTGTTTTAAGGAACAGCTTAAAAAGAGAATCCTAATGTGATTTCTTTATAATGGGTGTGTTCCTTATCTTATCCTAGTGTCTAAACTCTTCTCCATGGCTGGACCCCCAAATAATATTCCTTTACGTGCTAAGGGGGAGCTAGAGAGTGGGATAGGTTTACTAACTACCCTAGCCCTAACGCGTAACCTAACCCTAACCCCTACCCTAACCCTAACACGTACCCTAATCCTAACCCGTACCCTAAACCGAGCCCTAACCCTAACACTAACCCTAACCCTAACCCTAACCCATACCCTACGCCGTACACGAACACCTCCCCGAACCCATACCCCAAGCCGTACCCTAACCCTAACCCTAAGCCTCACCCTAACCCTAGGCTACCCTTGACTGCTTCTGCCTCCAATAGATTTCCTAACCACTAGTGTTTTAAGGAACAGCTTAAAAAGAGAATCCTAAAGTGATTTCTTTATAATGGGTGTGTTCCTTATCTTATCCTAGTGTCTAAACTCTTCTCCATGGCTGGACCCCAAATAATATTCCTTTACGTGCTAAGGGGTATCTAGAGAGTGGGATAGGTTTAATAACTACCCTAACCCTAACGCGTACCCTAACCCTAACCCCTACCCTAACCCTAACACGTACCCTAATCCTAACCCGTACCCTAAACCGAGACCTAACCCTAACACTAACCCTAACCCTAACCCTAACCCATACCCTACGCCGTACCCGAAACCCTCCCCGAACCCGTACCCTAAGCCGTACCCTAAGCCTAACCCTAAGCCTAACCCTAACCCTAGGCTACCCTTGACTGCTTCTGCCTCCAATAGATTTCCTAAGCACTAGTGTTTTAAGGAACAGCTTAAAAAGAGAATCCTAATGTGATTTCTTTATAATGTGTGTGTTCCTTATCTTATCCTAGTGTCTAAACTCTTCTCCATGGCTGGACCCTCAAATAATATTCCTTTACGTGCTAAGGGGTATCTAGAGAGTGGGATAGGTTTAATAACTACCCTAACCCTAACGCGTACCCTAACCCTAACCCCTACCCTAACCCTAACACGTACCCTAATACTAACCCGTACCCTAAACCGAGCCCTAACCCTAACACTAACCCTAACCCTAACCCTAACCCATACCCTACGCCGTACCCGCACCCCTCCCCGAACCCGTACCCTAAGCCGTACCCTAAGCCTAACCCTAAGCCTAACCCTAACCCTAGGCTACCCTTGACTGCTTCTGCCTCCAATAGATTTCCTAAGCACTAGTGTTTTAAGGAACAGCTTAAAAAGAGAATCCTAATGTGATTTCTTTATAATGGGTGTGTTCCTTATCTTATCCTAGTGTCTAAACTCTTCTCCATGGCTGGACCCCCAAATAATATTCCTTTACGTGCTAAGGGGTATCTAGAGAGTGGGATAGGTTTAATAACTACCCTAACCCTAACGCATACCCTAACCCTAACCCCTACCCTAACCCTAATACGTACCCTAATCCTAACCCGTACCCTAAACCGAGCCCTAACCCTAACACTAACCCTAACCCTAACCCTAACCCATACCCTACGCCGTACCCGAACCCCTCCCCGAACCCATTCCCCAAGCCGTACCCTAAAGCTAACCCTAAGCCTAACCCTAACCCTAGGCTACCCTTGACTGCTTCTGCCTCCAATAGATTTCCTAAGCACTAGTGTTTTAAGGAACAGCTTAAAAAGAGAATCCTAATGTGATTTCTTTATAATGGGTGTGTTCCTTATCTTATCCTAGTGTCTAAACTCTTCTCCATGGCTGCACCCCCAAATAATATTGCCTTACGTGCTAAGGGGTATCTAGAGAGTGGGATAGGTTTAATAACTACCCTAACCCTAATGCGTACTCTAACCCTAACCCCTACCCTTACACTAACACGTACCCTAATCCTAACCCGTACCCTAAACCGAGCCCTAACCCTAACACTAACACTAACCCTAACCCTAACCCATACCCTACGCCGTACCTGAACCCCTCCCCAAACCCGTACCCTAAGCCATACCCTAAACCTAACCCTAAGCCTAACCCTAACCCTAGGCTACCCTTGACTGCTTCTTCCTCCAATTGATTTCCTAAGCAGTAGTGTTTTAAGGAACAGCTTAAAAAGAGAATCCTAATGTGATTTCTTTATAATGGGTGTGTTCCTTATCTTATCCTAGTGTCTAAACTCTTCTCCATGGCTGGACCCCCAAATAATATTCCTTTACGTGCTAAGGGGGAGCTAGAGAGTGGGATAGGTTTACTAACTACCCTAGCCCTAACGCGTAACCTAACCCTAACCCCTACCCTAACCCTAACACGTACCCTAATCCTAACCCGTACCCTAAACCGAGCCCTAACCCTAACACTAACCCAAACCCTAACAGTAACCCATACCCTACGCCGTACACGAACACCTCCCCGAACCCATACCCCAAGCCGTACCCTAACCCTAACCCTAAGCCTAACCCTAACCCTAGGCTAGCCTTGACTGCTTCTGCCTCCAATAGATTTCCTAAGCACTAGTGTTTTAAGGAACAGCTTAAAAAGAGAATCCTAAAGTGATTTCTTTATAATGGGTGTGTTCCTTATCTTATCCTAGTGTCTAAACTCTTCTCCATGGCTGGACCCCCAAATAATATTCCTTTACGTGCTAAGGGGTATCTAGAGAGTGGGATAGGTTTAATAACTACCCTAACCCTAATGCGTACCCTAACCCTAACCCCTACCCTAACCCTAACACGTACCCTAATCCTAACCCGTACCCTAAACCGAGCCCTAACCCTAACACTAACCCTAACCCTAACCCATACCCTACGCCGTACCCGCACCCCTCCCCGAACCCGTACCCTAAGCCGTACTCTAAGCCTAACCCTAAGCCTAACCTTACCCTAGGCTACCCTTGACTGCTTCTGCCTCCAATAGATTTCCTAAGCACTAGTGTTTTAAGGAACAGCTTAAAAAGAGAATCCTAATGTGATTTCTTTATAATGGGTGTGTTCCTTATCTTATCCTAGTGTCTAAACTCTTCTCCATGGCTGCACCCCCAAATAATATTGCCTTACGTGCTAAGGGGTATCTAGAGAGTGGGATAGGTTTACTAACTACCCTAACCCTAACGCGTACCCTAACCCTAACCCCTACCCTAACCCTAACACATACACTAATCCTAACCCGTACCCTAAACCGAGACCTAACCCTAACACTAACCCTAACCCTAACCCTAACCAATACCCTACGCCGTACCCGAAACCCTCCCCGAACCCGTACCCTAAGCCGTACCCTAAACCTAACCCTAAGCCTAACCCTAACCCTAGGCTACCCTTGACTGCTTCTGCCTCCAATAGATTTCCTAAGCACTAGCGTTTTAAGCAACAGCTTAAAAAGAGAATCCTAATGTGATTTCTTTATAATGGGTGTGTTCCTTATCTTATCCTAGTGTCTAAATTCTTCTCCATTGCTGGAACCCCAAATAATATTCCTTTACGTGCTAAGGGGTATCTAGAGAGTGGGATAGGTTTACTAACTACCCTAACCCTAACGCGTACCCTAACCCTAACCCCTACCCTAAACCTAACACGTACCCTAATCCTAACCCGTACCCTAAACCGAGCCCTAACCCTAACACTAACCCTAACCCTAACCCTAACCCATACCCTACGCCGTACCCGCACCCCTCCCCGAACCCGTAACCTAAGCCGTACCCTAAGCCTAACCCTAAGCCTAACCCTAACCCTAGGCTACCCTTGACTGCTTCTGCCTCCAATAGATTTCCTAAGCAGTAGTGTTTTAAGGAACAGCTTAAAAAGAGAATCCTAATGTGATTTCTTTATAATGGGTGTGTTCCTTATCTTATCCTAGTGTCTAAACTCTTCTCCAAGGCTGGACCCCCAAATAATATTCCTTTACGTGCTAAGGGGGAGCTAGAGAGTGGGATAGGTTTACTAACTACCCTAGCCCTAACGCGTAACCTAACCCTAACCCCTACCCTAACCCTAACACGTACCCTAATCCTAACCCGTACCCTAAACCGAGCCCTAACCCTAACACTAACCCAAACCCTAACCCTAACCCATACCCTACGCCGTACACGAACACCTCCCCGAACCCATACCCCAAGGCGTACCCTAACCCTAACCCTAAGCCTAACCCTAACCCTAGGCTACCCTTGACTGCTTCTGCCTCCAATAGATTTCCTAACCACTAGTGTTTTAAGGAACAGCTTAAAAAGAGAATCCTAAAGTGATTTCTTTATAATGGGTGTGTTCCTTATCTTATCCTAGTGTCTAAACTCTTCTCCATGGCTGGACCCCAAATAATATTCCTTTACGTGCTAAGGGGTATCTAGAGAGTGGGATAGGTTTAATAACTACCCTAACCCTAACGCGTACCCTAACCCTAACCCCTACCCTAACCCTAACACGTACCCTAATCCTAACCCGTACCCTAAACCGAGACCTAACCCTAACACTAACCCTAACCCTAACCCTAACCCATACCCTACGCCGTACCCGAAACCCTCCCCGAACCCGTACCCTAAGCCGTACCCTAAGCCTAACCCTAAGCCTAACCCTAACCCTAGGCTACCCTTGACTGCTTCTGCCTCCAATAGATTTCCTAAGCACTAGTGTTTTAAGGAACAGCTTAAAAAGAGAATCCTAATGTGATTTCTTTATAATGGGTGTGTTCCTTATCTTATCCTAGTGTCTAAACTCTTCTCCATGGCTGGACCCTCAAATAATATTCCTTTACGTGCTAAGGGGTATCTAGAGAGTGGGATAGGTTTAATAACTACCCTAACCCTAACGCGTACCCTAACCCTAACCCCTACCCTAACCCTAACACGTACCCTAATCCTAACCCGTACCCTAAACCGAGCCCTAACCCTAACACTAACCCTAACCCTAACCCTAACACATACCCTACGCCGTACCCGCACCCCTCCCCGAACCCGTACCCTAAGCCGTACCCTAAGCCTAACCCTAAGCCTAACCCTAACCCTAGGCTACCCTTGACTGCTTCTGCCTCCAATAGATTTCCTAAGCAGTAGTGTTTTAAGGAACAGCTTAAAAAGAGAATCCTAATGTGATTTCTTTATAATGGGTGTGTTCCTTATCTTATCCTAGTGTCTAAACTCTTCTCCATGGCTGGACCCCCAAATAATATTCCTTTACGTGCTAAGGGGGAGCTAGAGAGTGGGATAGGTTTACTAACTACCCTAGCCCTAACGCGTAACCTAACCCTAACCCCTACCCTAACCCTAATACGTACCCTAATCCTAACCCGTACCCTAAACCGAGCCCTAACCCTAACACTAACCCTAACCCTAACCCTAACCCATACCCTACGCCGTACCCGAACACCTCCCCGAACCCATTCCCCAAGCCGTACCCTAACCCTAACCCTAAGCCTAACCCTAACCCTAGGCTACCCTTGACTGCTTCTGCCTCCAATAGATTTCCTAACCACTAGTGTTTTAAGGAACAGCTTAAAAAGAGAATCCTAAAGTGATTTCTTTATAATGGGTGTGTTCCTTATCTTATCCTAGTGTCTAAACTCTTCTCCATGGCTGGACCCCCAAATAATATTCCTTTACGTGCTAAGGGGTATCTAGAGAGTGGGATAGGTTTAATAACTACCCTAACCCTAACGCGTACCCTAACCCTAACCCCTACCCTAACCCTAACACGTACCCTAATCCTAACCCGTACCCTAAACCGAGACCTAACCCTAACACTAACCCTAACCCTAACCCTAACCCATACCCTACGCCGTACCCGAAACCCTCCCCGAACCCGTACCCTAAGCCGTACCCTAAGCCTAACCCTAAGCCTAACCCTAACCCTAGGCTACCCTTGACTGCTTCTGCCTCCAATAGATTTCCTAAGCACTAGTGTTTTAAGGAACAGCTTAAAAAGAGAATCCTAATGTGATTTCTTTATAATGTGTGTGTTCCTTATCTTATCCTAGTGTCTAAACTCTTCTCCATGGCTGGACCCTCAAATAATATTCCTTTACGTGCTAAGGGGTATCTAGAGAGTGGGATAGGTTTAATAACTACCCTAACCCTAACGCGTACCCTAACCCTAACCCCTACCCTAACCCTAACACGTACCCTAATCCTAACCCGTACCCTAAACCGAGCCCTAACCCTAACACTAACCCTAATCCTAACCCTAACCCATACCCTACGCCGTACCCGCACCCCTCCCCGAACCCGTACCCTAAGCCGTACCCTAAGCCTAACCCTAAGCCTAACCCTAACCCTAGGCTACCCTTGACTGCTTCTGCCTCCAATAGATTTCCTAAGCACTAGTGTTTTAAGGAACAGCTTAAAAAGAGAATCCTAATGTGATTTCTTTATAATGGTTGTGTTCCTTATCTTATCCTAGTGTCTAAACTCTTCTCCATGGCTGGACCCCCAAATAATATTCCTTTACGTGCTAAGGGGTATCTAGAGAGTGGGATAGGTTTAATAACTACCCTAACCCTAACGCATACCCTAACCCTAACCCCTACCCTAACCCTAATACGTACCCTAATCCTAACCCGTACCCTAAACCGAGCCCTAACCCTAACACTAACCCTAACCCTAACCCTAACCCATACCCTACGCCGTACCCGAACCCCTCCCCGAACCCATTCCCCAAGCCGTACCCTAAACCTAACCCTAAGCCTAACCCTAACCCTAGGCTACCCTTGACTGCTTCTGCCTCCAATAGATTTCCTAAGCACTAGTGTTTTAAGGAACAGCTTAAAAAGAGAATCCTAATGTGATTTCTTTATAATGGGTGTGTTCCTTATCTTATCCTAGTGTCTAAACTCTTCTCCATGGCTGCACCCCCAAATAATATTGCCTTACGTGCTAAGGGGTATCTAGAGAGTGGGATAGGTTTAATAACTACCCTAACCCTAATGCGTACTCTAACCCTAACCCCTACCCTTACACTAACACGTACCCTAATCCTAACCCGTACCCTAAACCGAGCCCTAACCCTAACACTAACACTAACCCTAACCCTAACCCATACCCTACGCCGTACCTGAACCCCTCCCCAAACCCGTACCCTAAGCCGTACCCTAACCCTAACCCTAAGCCTAACACTAACCCTAGGCTACACTTGACTGCTTCTGCCTCCAATAGATTTCCTAAGCACTAGTGTTTTAAGCAACAGCTTAAAAAGAGAATCCTAATGTGATTTCTTTATAATGGGTGTGTTCCTTATCTTATCCTAGTGTCTAAATTCTTCTCCATGGCTGGAACCCCAAATAATATTCCTTTACGTGCTAAGGGGTATCTAGAGAGTGGGATAGGTTTACTAACTACCTTAACCCTAACGCGTACCCTAACCCTAACCCGTACCCTAAACCTAACACGTACCCTAATCCTAACCGTACCCTAAACCGAGCCCTAACCCTAACACTAACCCTAACCCTAACCCTAACCCATACCCTACGCCGTACCCGAAACCCTCCCCGAACCCGTAACCTAAGCCGTACCCTAAGCCTAACCCTAAGCCTAACCCTAACCCTAGGCTACCCTTGACTGCTTCTGCCTCCAATAGATTTCCTAAGCACTAGTGTTTTAAGGAACAGCTTAAAAAGAGAATCCTAATGTGATTTCTTTATAATGGGTGTGTTCCTTATCTTATCCTAGTGTCTAAACTCTTCTCCATGGCTGGACCCTCAAATAATATTCCTTTACGTGCTAAGGGGTATCTAGAGAGTGGGATAGGTTTAATAACTACCCTAACCCTAACGCGTACCCTAACCCTAACCCCTACCCTAACCCTAACACGTACCCTAATCCTAACCCGTACCCTAAACCGAGCCCTAACCCTAACACTAACCCTAACCCTAACCCTAACCCATACCCTACGCCGTACCCGCACCCCTCCCCGAACCCGTAACCTAAGCCGTACCCTAAGCCTAACCCTAAGCCTAACCCTAACCCTAGGCTACCCTTGACTGCTTCTGCCTCCAATAGATTTCCTAAGCACTACTGTTTTAAGGAACAGCTTAAAAAGAGAATCCTAATGTGATTTCTTTATAATGGGTGTGTTCCTTATCTTATCCTAGTGTCTAAACTCTTCTCCATGGCTGCACCCCCAAATAATATTCCCTTACGTGCTAAGGGGTATCTAGAGAGTGGGATAGGTTTAATAACTACCCTAACCCTAACGCGTACCCTAACCCTAACCCCTACCCTAACCTTAACACGTACCCTAATCCTAACCTGTAGCCTAAACCGAGCCCTAACCCTAACACTAACCCTAACCCTAACCCTAACCCATACCCTACGCCGTACCCGCACCCCTCCCCGAACCCGTACCCTAAGCCATACCCTAAAACTAACCCTAAGCCTAACCCTAACCCTAGGCTACCCTTGACTGCTTCTTCCTCCAATTGATTTCCTAAGCAGTAGTGTTTTAAGGAACAGCTTAAAAAGAGAATCCTAATGTGATTTCTTTATAATGGGTGTGTTCCTTATCTTATCCTAGTGTCTAAACTCTTCTCCATGGCTGGACCCCCAAATAATATTCCTTTACGTGCTAAGGGGGAGCTAGAGAGTGGGATAGGTTTACTAACTACCCTAGCCCTAACGCGTAACCTAACCCTAACCCCTACCCTAACCCTAACACGTACCCTAATCCTAACCCGTACCCTAAACCGAGCCCTAACCCTAACACTAACCCAAACCCTAACCCTAACCCATACCCTACGCCGTACACGAACACCTCCCCGAACCCATACCCCAAGCCGTACCCTAACCCTAACCCTAAGCCTAACCCTAACCCTAGGCTACCCTTGACTGCTTCTGCCTCCAATAGATTTCCTAACCACTAGTGTTTTAAGGAACAGCTTAAAAAGAGAATCCTAAAGTGATTTCTTTATAATGGGTGTGTTCCTTATCTTATCCTAGTGTCTAAACTCTTCTCCATGGCTGGACCCCAAATAATATTCCTTTACGTGCTAAGGGGTATCTAGAGAGTGGGATAGGTTTAATAACTACCCTAAACCTAACGCGTACCCTAACCCTAACCCCTACCCTAACCCTAACACGTACCCTAATCCTAACCCGTACCCTAAACCGAGACCGAACCCTAACACTAACCCTAACCCTAACCCTAACCCATACCCTACGCCGTACCCGAAACCCTCCCCGAACCCGTACCCTAAGCCGTACCCTAAGCCTAACCCTAAGCCTAACCCTAACCCTAGGCTACCCTTGACTGCTTCTGCCTCCAATAGATTTCCTAAGCACTAGTGTTTTAAGGAACAGCTTAAAAAGAGAATCCTAATGTGATTTCTTTATAATGTGTGTGTTCCTTATCTTATCCTAGTGTCTAAACTCTTCTCCATGGCTGGACCCTCAAATAATATTCCTTTACGTGCTAAGGGGTATCTAGAGAGTGGGATAGGTTTAATAACTACCCTAACCCTAACGCGTACCCTAACCCTAACCCCTACCCTAACCCTAACACGTACCCTAATACTAACCCGTACCCTAAACCGAGCCCTAACCCTAACACTAACCCTAACCCTAACCCTAACCCATACCCTACGCCGTACCCGCACCCCTCCCCGAACCCGTACCCTAAGCCGTACCCTAAGCCTAACCCTAAGCCTAACCCTAACCCTAGGCTACCCTTGACTGCTTCTGCCTCCAATAGATTTCCTAAGCACTAGTGTTTTAAGGAACAGCTTAAAAAGAGAATCCTAATGTGATTTCTTTATAATGGTTGTGTTCCTTATCTTATCCTAGTGTCTAAACTCTTCTCCATGGCTGGACCCCCAAATAATATTCCTTTACGTGCTAAGGGGTATCTAGAGAGTGGGATAGGTTTAATAACTACCCTAACCCTAACGCATACCCTAACCCTAACCCCTACCCTAACCCTAATACGTACCCTAATCCTAACCCGTACCCTAAACCGAGCCCTAACCCTAACACTAACCCTAACCCTAACCCTAACCCATACCCTACGCCGTACCCGAACCCCTCCCCGAACCCATTCCCCAAGCCGTACCCTAAAGCTAACCCTAAGCCTAACCCTAACCCTAGGCTACCCTTGACTGCTTCTGCCTCCAATAGATTTCCTAAGCACTAGTGTTTTAAGGAACAGCTTAAAAAGAGAATCCTAATGTGATTTCTTTATAATGGGTGTGTTCCTTATCTTATCCTAGTGTCTAAACTCTTCTCCATGGCTGCACCCCCAAATAATATTGCCTTACGTGCTAAGGGGTATCTAGAGAGTGGGATAGGTTTAATAACTACCCTAACCCTAATGCGTACTCTAACCCTAACCCCTACCCTTACACTAACACGTACCCTAATCCTAACCCGTACCCTAAACCGAGCCCTAACCCTAACACTAACACTAACCCTAACCCTAACCCATACCCTACGCCGTACCTGAACCCCTCCCCAAACCCGTACCCTAAGCCGTACCCTAAGCCTAACCCTAAGCCTAACACTAACCCTAGGCTACCCTTGACTGCTTCTGCCTCCAATAGATTTCCTAAGCACTAGTGTTTTAAGCAACAGCTTAAAAAGAGAATCCTAATGTGATTTCTTTATAATGGGTGTGTTCCTTATCTTATCCTAGTGTCTAAATTCTTCTCCATGGCTGGAACCCCAAATAATATTCCTTTACGTGCTAAGGGGTATCTAGAGAGTGGGATAGGTTTACTAACTACCTTAACCCTAACGCGTACCCTAACCCTAACCCCTACCCTAAACCTAACACGTACCCTAATCCTAACCGTACCCTAAACCGAGCCCTAACCCTAACACTAACCCTAACCCTAACCCTAACCCATACCCTACGCCGTACCCGAAACCCTCCCCGAACCCGTAACCTAAGCCGTACCCTAAGCCTAACCCTAAGCCTAACCCTAACCCTAGGCTACCCTTGACTGCTTCTGCCTCCAATAGATTTCCTAAGCACTAGTGTTTTAAGGAACAGCTTAAAAAGAGAATCCTAATGTGATTTCTTTATAATGGGTGTGTTCCTTATCTTATCCTAGTGTCTAAACTCTTCTCCATGGCTGGACCCTCAAATAATATTCCTTTACGTGCTAAGGGGTATCTAGAGAGTGGGATAGGTTTAATAACTACCCTAACCCTAACGCGTACCCTAACCCTAACCCCTACCCTAACCCTAACACGTACCCTAATCCTAACCCGTACCCTAAACCGAGCCCTAACCCTAACACTAACCCTAACCCTAACCCTAACCCATACCCTACGCCGTACCCGCACCCCTCCCCGAACCCGTAACCTAAGCCGTACCCTAAGCCTAACCCTAAGCCTAACCCTAACCCTAGGCTACCCTTGACTGCTTCTGCCTCCAATAGATTTCCTAAGCACTACTGTTTTAAGGAACAGCTTAAAAAGAGAATCCTAATGTGATTTCTTTATAATGGGTGTGTTCCTTATCTTATCCTAGTGTCTAAACTCTTCTCCATGGCTGCACCCCCAAATAATATTCCCTTACGTGCTAAGGGGTATCTAGAGAGTGGGATAGGTTTAATAACTACCCTAACCCTAACGCGTACCCTAACCCTAACCCCTACCCTAACCCTAACACGTACCCTAATCCTAACCTGTACCCTAAACCGAGCCCTAAACCTAACACTAACCCTAACCCTAACCCTAACCCATACCCTACGCCGTACCCGCACCCCTCCCCGAACCCGTACCCTAAGCCATACCCTAAAACTAACCCTAAGCCTAACCCTAACCCTAGGCTACCCTTGACTGCTTCTGCCTCCAATTGATTTCCTAAGCAGTAGTGTTTTAAGGAACAGCTTAAAAAGAGAATCCTAATGTGATTTCTTTATAATGGGTGTGTTCCTTATCTTATCCTAGTGTCTAAACTCTTCTCCATGGCTGGACCCCCAAATAATATTCCTTTACGTGCTAAGGGGGAGCTAGAGAGTGGGATAGGTTTACTAACTACCCTAGCCCTAACGCGTAACCTAACCCTAACCCCTACCCTAACCCTAACACGTACCCTAATCCTAACCCGTACCCTAAACCGAGCCCTAACCCTAACACTAACCCAAACCCTAACCCTAACCCATACCCTACGCCGTACACGAACACCTCCCCGAACCCATACCCCAAGCCGTACCCTAACCCTAACCCTAAGCCTAACCCTAACCCTAGGCTACCCTTGACTGCTTCTGCCTCCAATAGATTTCCTAACCACTAGTGTTTTAAGGAACAGCTTAAAAAGAGAATCCTAATGTGATTTCTTTATAATGGGTGTGTTCCTTATCTTATCCTAGTGTCTAAACTCTTCTCCATGGCTGCACCCCCAAATAATATTGCCTTACGTGCTAAGGGGTATCTAGAGAGTGGGATAGGTTTAATAACTACCCTAACCCTAATGCGTACTCTAACCCTAACCCCTACCCTTACACTAACACGTACCCTAATCCTAACCCGTACCCTAAACCGAGCCCTAACCCTAACACTAACACTAACCCTAACCCTAACCCATACCCTACGCCGTACCTGAACCCCTCCCCAAACCCGTACCCTAAGCCGTACCCTAACCCTAACCCTAAGCCTAACACTAACCCTAGGCTACACTTGACTGCTTCTGCCTCCAATAGATTTCCTAAGCACTAGTGTTTTAAGCAACAGCTTAAAAAGAGAATCCTAATGTGATTTCTTTATAATGGGTGTGTTCCTTATCTTATCCTAGTGTCTAAATTCTTCTCCATGGCTGGAACCCCAAATAATATTCCTTTACGTGCTAAGGGGTATCTAGAGAGTGGGATAGGTTTACTAACTACCTTAACCCTAACGCGTACCCTAACCCTAACCCCTACCCTAAACCTAACACGTACCCTAATCCTAACCGTACCCTAAACCGAGCCCTAACCCTAACACTAACCCTAACCCTAACCCTAACCCATACCCTACGCCGTACCCGAAACCCTCCCCGAACCCGTAACCTAAGCCGTACCCTAAGCCTAACCCTAAGCCTAACCCTAACCCTAGGCTACCCTTGACTGCTTCTGCCTCCAATAGATTTCCTAAGCACTAGTGTTTTAAGGAACAGCTTAAAAAGAGAATCCTAATGTGATTTCTTTATAATGGGTGTGTTCCTTATCTTATCCTAGTGTCTAAACTCTTCTCCATGGCTGGACCCTCAAATAATATTCCTTTACGTGCTAAGGGGTATCTAGAGAGTGGGATAGGTTTAATAACTACCCTAACCCTAACGCGTACCCTAACCCTAACCCCTACCCTAACCCTAACACGTACCCTAATCCTAACCCGTACCCTAAACCGAGCCCTAACCCTAACACTAACCCTAACCCTAACCCTAACCCATACCCTACGCCGTACCCGCACCCCTCCCCGAACCCGTAACCTAAGCCGTACCCTAAGCCTAACCCTAAGCCTAACCCTAACCCTAGGCTACCCTTGACTGCTTCTGCCTCCAATAGATTTCCTAAGCACTACTGTTTTAAGGAACAGCTTAAAAAGAGAATCCTAATGTGATTTCTTTATAATGGGTGTGTTCCTTATCTTATCCTAGTGTCTAAACTCTTCTCCATGGCTGCACCCCCAAATAATATTCCCTTACGTGCTAAGGGGTATCTAGAGAGTGGGATAGGTTTAATAACTACCCTAACCCTAACGCGTACCCTAACCCTAACCCCTACCCTAACCTTAACACGTACCCTAATCCTAACCTGTAGCCTAAACCGAGCCCTAACCCTAACACTAACCCTAACCCTAACCCTAACCCATACCCTACGCCGTACCCGCACCCCTCCCCGAACCCGTACCCTAAGCCATACCCTAAAACTAACCCTAAGCCTAACCCTAACCCTAGGCTACCCTTGACTGCTTCTTCCTCCAATTGATTTCCTAAGCAGTAGTGTTTTAAGGAACAGCTTAAAAAGAGAATCCTAATGTGATTTCTTTATAATGGGTGTGTTCCTTATCTTATCCTAGTGTCTAAACTCTTCTCCATGGCTGGACCCCCAAATAATATTCCTTTACGTGCTAAGGGGGAGCTAGAGAGTGGGATAGGTTTACTAACTACCCTAGCCCTAACGCGTAACCTAACCCTAACCCCTACCCTAACCCTAACACGTACCCTAATCCTAACCCGTACCCTAAACCGAGCCCTAACCCTAACACTAACCCAAACCCTAACCCTAACCCATACCCTACGCCGTACACGAACACCTCCCCGAACCCATACCCCAAGCCGTACCCTAACCCTAACCCTAAGCCTAACCCTAACCCTAGGCTACCCTTGACTGCTTCTGCCTCCAATAGATTTCCTAACCACTAGTGTTTTAAGGAACAGCTTAAAAAGAGAATCCTAAAGTGATTTCTTTATAATGGGTGTGTTCCTTATCTTATCCTAGTGTCTAAACTCTTCTCCATGGCTGGACCCCAAATAATATTCCTTTACGTGCTAAGGGGTATCTAGAGAGTGGGATAGGTTTAATAACTACCCTAACCCTAACGCGTACCCTAACCCTAACCCCTACCCTAACCCTAACACGTACCCTAATCCTAACCCGTACCCTAAACCGAGACCGAACCCTAACACTAACCCTAACCCTAACCCTAACCCATACCCTACGCCGTACCCGAAACCCTCCCCGAACCCGTACCCTAAGCCGTACCCTAAGCCTAACCCTAAGCCTAACCCTAACCCTAGGCTACCCTTGACTGCTTCTGCCTCCAATAGATTTCCTAAGCACTAGTGTTTTAAGGAACAGCTTAAAAAGAGAATCCTAATGTGATTTCTTTATAATGTGTGTGTTCCTTATCTTATCCTAGTGTCTAAACTCTTCTCCATGGCTGGACCCTCAAATAATATTCCTTTACGTGCTAAGGGGTATCTAGAGAGTGGGATAGGTTTAATAACTACCCTAACCCTAACGCGTACCCTAACCCTAACCCCTACCCTAACCCTAACACGTACCCTAATACTAACCCGTACCCTAAACCGAGCCCTAACCCTAACACTAACCCTAACCCTAACCCTAACCCATACCCTACGCCGTACCCGCACCCCTCCCCGAACCCGTACCCTAAGCCGTACCCTAAGCCTAACCCTAAGCCTAACCCTAACCCTAGGCTACCCTTGACTGCTTCTGCCTCCAATAGATTTCCTAAGCACTAGTGTTTTAAGGAACAGCTTAAAAAGAGAATCCTAATGTGATTTCTTTATAATGGTTGTGTTCCTTATCTTATCCTAGTGTCTAAACTCTTCTCCATGGCTGGACCCCCAAATAATATTCCTTTACGTGCTAAGGGGTATCTAGAGAGTGGGATAGGTTTAATAACTACCCTAACCCTAACGCATACCCTAACCCTAACCCCTACCCTAACCCTAATACGTACCCTAATCCTAACCCGTACCCTAAACCGAGCCCTAACCCTAACACTAACCCTAACCCTAACCCTAACCCATACCCTACGCCGTACCCGAACCCCTCCCCGAACCCATTCCCCAAGCCGTACCCTAAAGCTAACCCTAAGCCTAACCCTAACCCTAGGCTACCCTTGACTGCTTCTGCCTCCAATAGATTTCCTAAGCACTAGTGTTTTAAGGAACAGCTTAAAAAGAGAATCCTAATGTGATTTCTTTATAATGGGTGTGTTCCTTATCTTATCCTAGTGTCTAAACTCTTCTCCATGGCTGCACCCCCAAATAATATTGCCTTACGTGCTAAGGGGTATCTAGAGAGTGGGATAGGTTTAATAACTACCCTAACCCTAATGCGTACTCTAACCCTAACCCCTACCCTTACACTAACACGTACCCTAATCCTAACCCGTACCCTAAACCGAGCCCTAACCCTAACACTAACACTAACCCTAACCCTAACCCATACCCTACGCCGTACCTGAACCCCTCCCCAAACCCGTACCCTAAGCCGTACCCTAAGCCTAACCCTAAGCCTAACACTAACCCTAGGCTACCCTTGACTGCTTCTGCCTCCAATAGATTTCCTAAGCACTAGTGTTTTAAGCAACAGCTTAAAAAGAGAATCCTAATGTGATTTCTTTATAATGGGTGTGTTCCTTATCTTATCCTAGTGTCTAAATTCTTCTCCATGGCTGGAACCCCAAATAATATTCCTTTACGTGCTAAGGGGTATCTAGAGAGTGGGATAGGTTTACTAACTACCTTAACCCTAACGCGTACCCTAACCCTAACCCCTACCCTAAACCTAACACGTACCCTAATCCTAACCGTACCCTAAACCGAGCCCTAACCCTAACACTAACCCTAACCCTAACCCTAACCCATACCCTACGCCGTACCCGAAACCCTCCCCGAACCCGTAACCTAAGCCGTACCCTAAGCCTAACCCTAAGCCTAACCCTAACCCTAGGCTACCCTTGACTGCTTCTGCCTCCAATAGATTTCCTAAGCACTAGTGTTTTAAGGAACAGCTTAAAAAGAGAATCCTAATGTGATTTCTTTATAATGGGTGTGTTCCTTATCTTATCCTAGTGTCTAAACTCTTCTCCATGGCTGGACCCTCAAATAATATTCCTTT